>NC_064634.1:299120248-299745248 GCF_023864275.1 Schistocerca cancellata
TTGGATGGGACCACTCTGGCAAAGTTTGTAGGTGGAGGAGTTAGACAACGGGCAGAGGCTTTCTGCCAGGTAGCCACTGTGATTCGTAATGACAGTGGCGGAACCTCTGTCTGTATGAAGGATGATTAGGTCCGGATCTGTTTCGAGGTTGTATGTGCCTGTCCTTTCTTCTGCTGAAAGGTGATTGTTCTTAGGAAGGGACCTGGGGAAGGATGGTGAGGCCAATTTGGAGGTACAGACTTCCTGGAATGTGGCCAGGTGTTGGTTAAGTGGGACAGAGGAGAGAGGGAGGGGAGGATTGTAGTTGGACTGTGGTTTGAACTGGGAGAGGCAGGGTTAAATGTTGGAATTAGGTAGACTTTGGTTGGAGGGATTGGTGGCAAAGAACTGTTTCCATTGCAGGGCTCAGGAGAAGCAAAGTAGGTCTTTGACAAGTTGACTATGGTTAAATTCAGGTGCAGGGCTGAAAGTGATGCTTTGGATAGGACTGAAACTTCTGTGGGATTAGTTTTGGTTTGAGATTTGGTGGAGTGTTAGTAGGGAGTTTTGGGGGATGCAGCAAGTTGAAAAGGTCAGCTAGGCAGAGTCTGGGTGCTACGCGGGGTTGACGAGGAAGAACTTCATGGGTCATATCTAACCTCTATCCTACATAACATGCTAGATTTCAATGTCTGCTTCACAAATCAGGCAATCTGGATCCTCCCCTACACCACCAGCTTTTCTGAACTGCGCAGGTGGGAGTTAACCTTACAACACATTCTCCACTACCAAAATCAGTGCCCCCCCCCCCCCCCCCCCCCCAACCCACACAACGTAAGGTAACCTACTGTCCCCACGGCCTCCACTCAATAGTTTCCATCCCCTCTGTCCTCCCAATTCACTTCCCACACCCTCATTGCACTTCAACTTCACTTCACTCTCTGCCAAGGCCAACTGTCTTTTCACTCTCTGCTGCTCTTGTTTTCCACACCCCATTCCCCACCCCACACCTCCCCCAGTCTCCTTATCCCTCACCAGTCAGCCTTGTCTGGCCACCATCTAGACCCTGTGTGCTCCGTAAGGCAGCACCAATTCCTCTTACTCCTACCCATACCCTGCTATCCCTCCCTGACCAACCCCAGATTCCTGTTTCTGCTCGACATGACTCTACTGCAGTCTGGTAGCAGCAGCGGTAGGGAGCAGTCACGTATGCTCGATGTACGCTTCTTATGTGAATGTCCTTTTTTGAAGAAGACTTTGGATGAAAGCTAAGTGCGTAACAGTATTTTTGTTGTGGCAGTCTGCAACTCTATGTGTCATCCTTATGGGGAGTAGCAATCTATCCTTTACACAATATTGTTGATACCCCAACTGAGACTTCCCATTGTTTTATTTCCAACAGTTATTAGTTATTTGGTTCTCAGGTCTGCCATGGGACCATGTTGAGTAAATCTCACAATATTTCTTTGAGGAAACTGCTCGGAATTGTCTTGTGTTTGCTGCTGATTACTGATGGCACATAGCAACTGCCGGTGTCCTAGAAGCAACAAGTGAGTGTTAATATCTTAAGACTTTTTTTTTTCAACAGAGCGGCTATTCCTAAAATCAAGTGAAGAAATGGAGTCAACTACCATTACAGAATTCTAGCCCTACTTTTACAGTATTTCCTCAAGAACTAGAGGTCCCCTAACAGCCAACACTGGATGTGTCTTTTTGGGTTCTGTCAAAGATGACTGCAACCTCAGGAAGCAAGGCGTATATGAGATTACATGCGAGTGTGGAAAGTCGTACATTTGCCACACATTTCATGCAGTGAAAGACCAATGTGAGGAGGAGGAGGATGAGATTAATGTTTAACACTGTGTCCACAATGAGGTCATTAGAGATTGAGCACATGTTTGGATTAGGGGAAGGGCGGGCAAGGAAAGCAGCCATGCCTTTTCAAAGGAATCTTCCCAGCATTTGCCTTAATCAATTTAGGGAAATAATGTGAAACCTAAATTAGGATGTAAGATATGAACATTCATTTGTTTCTTCTAACTACCAAACTTATCCTTTCATGCTGTGTGCTACACACCAGGAAATATCTTAACATTATTGTAGCCACATTGTTTCAGTGTTATCTTCGCCCTGTTATTCCGATTATATGCAGAGGACATCCACTTTCCAGTATTTGCAACTCAATTAAATACAGCTGTTTCATTTTATATTTTATATACACAATGAACATAGTGTTATTTGCTACAATCAATGTGAGTCGATTTCAACTGACACAGTGTCTCTCATCAACTGCCATGCCAAGAGTATATTCCATGTACTGTATAGCAAAGGGTGGGCAAAAGACAGCCCGCAGTTGGTTTCAATCTGGCTTATGCAAGAAATTTGTGGGAGAGAGCGCAAGGCACTCGCACTGTACTCTGTCAGGAGGCATTGTTGGATACTGGACATTCTGTTGTTCACATTTTTCCAGTTTTGCTTTGGTACAATATAAGTGGTATACATAAAGTTCAAGAGATCTATGCTTTTAAAATTTAAAAACGAATAAAGAAATGATGCCTTAATTTGTTTAGTTTTAAGTAAACAACTTATACACATGAGACCAGTCCTCAAAAATATTTTTGGGAAAATATTTAAAAGATCCTTGTTTAAAGTCTTCGTGGATATTATCATCCTAATTTCAAAAATTCCAATGACCTGCCAGTGGCCAAAAACTGCAAAATTACTCCTCACAGCTTGGCAACAGGGACTGCCAGTCTCACTGCCATATTTTATTTGTATAAACACTACTTACTAATTTTTGGTTGGTTGGTTGGTTGGGGAAGGAGACCAGACAGCGTGGTCATCGGTCTCATCGGATTAGGGAAGGATGGGGAAGGAAGTCGGCCGTGCCCTTTCAGAGGAACCATCCCGGCATTTGCCTGGAGTGATTTAGGGAAATCACGGAAAACCTAAATCAGGATGGCCGGATGAGGGATTGAACCGTCGTCCTCCCGAATGCGAGTCCAGTGTCTAACCACTGCGCCACCTCGCTCGGTTACTAATTTTTGTCCATCATTGATGTATTAGAGGGCTGCATCTGTTGAAACTGAAGGTAATTGGAAACTTGTATCAAATTAGCTACGGTCAGTTGCTTTTATAGGCATTTATTTTTCCATGACGATGTTTCAAGATGCTTGGCAGCCCACCTTCAGATGTTTACATTCATTTATGTGTAGTGAATATTGTTTATTTATTAACGGTTTTACATAATTTACAATGGATATTTTTAAGATGGTTATTGTAAAACATCGTAAGTAAATAAACAATGTTCACAACACACTGTTGTTGTTGTTGTTGTTGTTGTGGTCTTCAATCCTGAGACTGGTTTGTTGCAGCTCTCCATGCTACTCTATCCTGTGCTAGCTTCTTCATCTCCCAGTACCTACTGCAGCCTACATCCTTCTGACTCTGCTTAGTGTATTCATCTCTTGGTCCCCCTCTACGATTTTTACCCTCCACACTGCCCTCCAATACTAAATTGGTGATCCCTTGATGCCTCAGAACATGTCCTACCAACCGATCCCTTCTTCTGGTCAAGTTGTGCCACAAACTTCTCTTCTCCACAATCCTATTCAATACTTCCTCATTAGTTATCTGATCTACCCATCAAATCTTCAGCAATCTTATGTAGCACCACATTTCGAAAGCTTCTATTCTCTTCTTGTCCAAACTATTTATCGTCCATGTTTCACTTTCATACATGGCTACACTCTATACAAATACTTTCAGAAATGACTTCCTGACACTTAAATCTATACTCGATGTTAACAAATTTCTCTTCTTCAGAAACACTTTCCTTGCCATTGCCAGTCTACATTTTATATCCTCTCTACTTCGACCATCGTCAGTTATTTTGCTCCCCAAATAGCAAAACTCCTTTACTACTCATTTCCTAATCTAATTCCCTTAGCATCACCCGACTTAATTCGACTACATTCCATTATCTTCGTTTTGCTTTTGTTGATGTTCATCTTATATCCTCCTTTCAAGACGCTATTCCAAGTCCTTTGCTGTCTCTGACAGAATTACAATGCCATCGGTGAACCTCAAAGTTTTTATTTCTTCTCCATGGATTTTAATACCTACTCTGAATTTTTCTTTTGTTTCCTTTGCTGCTTGCTCAATATACAGATTGAATAACGTCGGGAGAGGCTACAACCCTGTCTCACTCCCTTCCCAACCACTGCTTCCCTTTCATGTCCATCGAATCTTATAACTGCCATCTGGTTTCTGTACAAATTAAAAATAGCCTTTCGCTCCCTGTATTTTACCCCTGCCACCTTTAGAATTTGAAAGAGAGTATTCCAGTCAACATTGTCAAAAGCTTTCTACAAATGCTAGAAACGTAGGTTTGTCTTTCCTTAATCTTTCTTCTAAGATAAGTCGTAAGGTCAGTATTTCCTCACGTGTTCCAGTATTTCTACGGAATCCAAACTGATCTTCCCCGAGGTCGGCTTCTACTAGTTTTTCCATTCGTCTGTAAAGAATTCGTGTTAGTATTTTGCAGCTGTGGCTTACTAAACTGATTGTTCGGTAATTTTTACATCTGTCAATACCTGCTTTCTTTGGGATTGGAATTATTATATTCTTCTTGAAGTCTGAGGGTATTTCGCCTGTTTCATACATCTTGCTGACCAGATGGTAGAGTTTTGTCAGGACTGGTTCTCCCAAGGCCGTCAGTAGTTCCAATGGAATGTTGTCTACTACAGGGGCCTTGTTTCAACTCAGGTCTTTCAGTGCTCTGTCAAACTCTTCACGCAGTATCATATCTCCCATTTCATCTTCATCTACATCCTCTTCCATTTCCATAATATTGTCCTCAAGCACATCGCCCTTGTATAGACCCTCTATATACTCCTTCCACCTTTCTGCTTTTCCTTCTTTGCTTAGAACTGGGTTTCCATCTGAGCTCTTCATATTAATGCAAGTGGTTCTCTTTTCTCCAAAGGTCTCTTTAATTTTCCTGTAGGCAGTATCTATCTTACCCCTAGTGAGATAAGCCTCTACATCCTTACATTTGTCCAATAGCCATCCCTGCTTAGCCATTTTGCACTTCCTGTCGATCTCATTTTTGAGACATTTGTATTCTTTTTGCCTGCTTCATTTACTGCATTTTTGTATTTTCTCCTTTCATTAATTAAATTCAATATTTCTTCTGTTACCCAAGGATTTCTACTAGCCCTCGTCTTTTTCCTACTTGATCCTCTGCTGCCTTCACTACTTCATCCCTGAAAGCTACCCATTCTTCTTCTACTGTATTTCTTTCCCCCATTCCTGTCAATTGTTCCCTTATGCTCTCCCTGAAACTCTGTACAACCTCTGGTTTAGTCAGTTTATCCAGGTCCATCTCCTTAAGTTCCCACGTTTTTGCAGTTTCTTCAGTTTTAATCTACAGGTCATAACCAATAGATTGTGGTCAGAGTCCACATCTGCCCCTGGAAATGTCTTACAATTTAAAACCTGGTTCCTAAATCTCTGTCTTACCATTATATAATATATCTGATACCTTTTAGTATCTCCAGGGTTCTTCCATGTATACAACCTTCTTTCATGATTCTTAAACCAAGTGTTAGCTATGATTAAGTTGTGCTCTGTGCAAAATTCTACCAGGCGGCTTCCTCTTTCATTTCTTAGCCCCAATCCATATTCACCTACTACGTTTCCTTCTCTCCCTTTTCCTACTACCGAATTCCAGTCACCCATGACTATCAAATTTTCGTCACCCTTCACTATCTGAATAATTTCTTTTATTTCATCATACATTTCTTCAATTTCTTGGTCATTTGCAGAGCTAGTTGGCATATAAACTTGTACTACTGCAGTAGGTGTGGGCTTCATATCTATCTTGGCCACAATAATGCATTCACTATGCTGTTTGTAGTAGCTTACCCGCATTCCTATTTTCCTATTCATTATTAAACCTACTCCTGCATTAACCCTATTTGATTTTGTGTTTATAACCCTGTAGGCACCTGACCAGAAGTCTTGTTCCTCCTGCCACCGAACTTCACTAATTCCCACTATATCTAACTTTAACCTATCCATTTCCCTTTTTAAATTTTCTAACCTACCTGCTCGATTAAGTGATCTGACATTCCACGCTCCGATCCGTAGAACGCCAGTTTTTTTTTTTCTGGTGACATCCTCGAGTAGTCACCACCCGGAGATCCGAATGGGGGACTATTTTACCTCCGGAATATTTTACCCAAGAGGACGCCATCATCATTTAATCATACAGTAAAGCTACATGCCCTCGGTAAAAATTACGCCTGTAGTTTCCCCTTGCTTTCAGCCGTTCGCAGTACCATCACAGTTAGCTGTTTTGGTTAGTGTTACAAGGCCAGATCAGTCAATCATCCCGACTGTTGCCCTTGCAACTACTGAAAAGGCTGCTGCCCCTCTTCAGGAACCACACGTTTGTCTGGCCTCTCAACAGATACCCCTCCATGTGGTTGCACCTACGGTACAGCTATCTGTATCGCTGAGGCACACAAGCCTCCCCACCAACGGCAAGGTCCATGGTTCATGGGGGGAGGCACAACACATTAATAAATGTAAAAATCTGAAGATGGGGTGAATGTGAATGAACTAAAAAATTTCAAGGCGTAATTTGTTGGCACGTCATGTCAGGAAAGAGGCGCCATTTGTGATGATACATTACCCCATCAACATTAACATCTCAGGCTCTATAGTTTTGACTTTACGTGCTGGGAACACTACTGTCACATCACATGATAAAGTCAGCCCAGTGATCTTTAAGTACATATGTAAATTGGGCCCGCAGGCCACCAAAGTTTTTCCATGCCTGGTGTAGCATAGCCTCATATTAAGTAATTTAAGTACTGTGTTGTTTCTTTCAATTAGTTGATTGTTTTCTGTTGCAGTTTTAAGATGGAGAACTGATATTACCAAAAGAGATGGGAAAACACTTTCGATCGATGGGAGAGAAAGTTAAAATCCTCAAGAGAGTTAAGTTCATTGTGGAACACATGTTGTATTAACAAAGAACTTAAGAACATCTGTGTCTATGCTACATACTACCATAAAAAACAAAGACTATTTTCGAAAGTGTAACAGTGGAGGGAGGGGACGGGGGGGGGGGGGGGGGGGGGGGGGGAATATTGGGGAGGAAGGGGAAATACAGTATAACCTCGCTTTTGTGTTCCCGAAATTAACATTTTCCTGCTGTTTTTTTTCGGTCCCATCAAATTTCTTAAGCCCACAATGTTAATTTGCACCTCATTTTGCATCAACACATTTATAGTTTTCCTGCAATTTACACATTATGAAAAAATGTTTGTGGAGAAAAAATGACACTGGCATGAAGTTGGCCATCCAGTAGTGTTTACACATATTACGTGGTTAAGTTTCTTGACACCAGGGCACTCAGTGGATCTGAACCGGTAAATGTGTAGAAGTTGGAACAATTTGTGCCGTATCTCCTGCCACTGCCAACCTCTACTTGGCGTGGTGGCTGATGGGAGTAACTAGGCTCGTTCAAATGAAGATATTATGACCAATCACAACCATTTCCTAACTGTCTCTACTGCGCAAATGCAATTTCTTGATTGCTGTGATCATCATGACACCTTTGTCGAACCATATTTAGTGTGTTGCGGCATTTGGCCACTTGGAGCGTTGGTTGACACCATCATTCACTTTGCGTTGCTCAAATGTTTTTAGTTTGAATACAGTGCCGGTTATGTATTTTATTCATGCTGAGCAAAACTTGTTTCGAGAATTTATTTTCATTGTCAAGTGCAATATTTACGTAAGTATTTTTTGTGATGTTACATGAAGGAACAATGCGAGTGATAGTTCGTGTGTGTGTGTGTGTGTGTGTGTGTGTGTGTGTGTGTGTGGTTTTCTACACGACTGATGAGGCACTGTACCTGATGACCTCAAAAAGACGACTACAGTGTAAGAGATGCAGAATAACACATATTCAACCACCACACAATATTGATTAACTGAGTTTCTGCCATTGATTCACACTTTTCCTGCATGATATTTCAACAGTGTGACTCGCAGTTGAAATATCATGCAGAAAAGACGTGAATAAACGGCAGAAACCTGATCAATCAACATGACAATGCCTCACCGGGAAAGCTTGAAGAATTACCACACAATATACTTTGCACTTGGCAGTAAAAAAAATTCTCAAAACGCGTCATGCTAAGCATGAAAAAATATGTAACTAGTGCAATATTTCATTTTTTAAAAATGGATGACAGCTGCTGGCTTTCAAAAACATTGATTATAACATATGATATTGAGTCAAATGTTCCCTCTCCCCAAACAGTTATCAGTTCCAGTTACATCAGCAATTTTTGTTAGATAATAAACCTTCATAAGATAATAAACAAGTCCCTGACAAGTCTTTTGAGGCCTGTTATGTACATATATAATACATAAAGTGCAAGCGGGTATCCTATACATATCTTTTACAGCTTAAAAAGGTATTTCCCACATTTTACATTTTCCTACGTTTTACACCTTTTTTTTTTTAAGTCCCTTGAATAGTGTTTATGTGGGGTTCCACTATGTGCCGGTTATTCCGAATACATGGAGATAGTGGCCTGATACATTCAAGGAGCGTTAAAATGTGATTTATGAAAATATATATATAAAAACTGTTAGTGAATGTCACAATGTCAGATTATATGAACTTATTAAGCAATATAAAGTGAAAGATATTGTCAACATACGTGAGACTGGTCTCTTGCAATGTCCGTCCAAACAAAATACTTGTCTTCAAAAGCAAAAACTACCATGGAGGTGCACACAGTAAATTTCACCTAACAGTAACACTTGGCACGAACACTGATCACTCAGAAAAAAATTAAACCTTCTGTGATTGGCAAATAATGAAAACTACATTGTTTTAAAAGCATAAAAGCGCTGCCAATGAACTACAGTGCCAATAAAGTATGGATGACTTTGAAATTATTCAAGAAGCAACTGCATATTCTTGATGCAAGAGTGGGAACCCACAACAGGAAATTTCTCTTGTTTGTGGATTATCGCCCTGTACATCCACACAACATAGGTTTACAAAATGAGCAATTAAAGTTTCTGCCAGCAAACTGCACAACCAAACTGCAGCTCTTGGATTTGGGCAGTATCCATGTCTCCGAAACTCACTAGAGAAAAGCCGTTCTCCACAAGGCACTAATTTTGCTGGAAGCAAGAAAAGAGTCAGTTTCCTTTAAAAAAGTCCATTTTAGATGCTTTGCACTGTATCGCCAAGGCATGGACAGGGGTTAAGGAGTCCAACATCTCCAACTGCTCTCGGAAAGCAGAATTCGTTCAAGCAGGTGAAGGAAATGAATCTGACAACAGATCTGAGTAATAATGACGACACAAACTCTATTTGCTCATGTACAGCTACATCTATACTCTGCACACCACTGTGAAGTGCTTGGCATACAGTAGATCCCACTGTATGAGACAGTTATTAGGGCTTCTTCCCGTTCCATTCATGCATGCAGCACCGGAAAAATGATTCCTTTGTGTGCACTGTAATTAATCTCATGTTGTCCTCATGACCCCTATGAGTGCGATACATAGGCAGTTATACTATATTGCTGGAGTCGTCAATTAAAGCCAGTTCCTGAAACTTTGTGAACAGGCTTTCTTGGGATAGTTTACACCTATCTTCAAGATTCCGCTAGTTCAGTTTCTTCAGCATCTCAGTGACACTCTCCCATGGGTCAAACCAACCTTTGACCATTCATACTGCCCTTCTCTGCATCCATTCAATATCCTTTCTTAGTCCCATTTGTTTATCACACATGAGCAATATTCTAGAATGGGCTAAATCAGTGATTTGCAAGCAATCTCCTTTGTAGACTGATTGCATTTCCCCAGTAATCTACCAACAAATGTTAGTCTACCAACAGCTTTACCCATGACTGAGTCTAAGTGATCATTCCATTTCTTATCTACAAAGATACACACCCAGGTGTTTGTATAAGTTTGCTGATTCTAACTGTGACTCATTGATATTATAGTCATAGGATACTACATTTTTTGTTTTGTAAAGCGTACAATTTTAAGTTACCAAATATTTCAAGCAAATTGCTAATCTTTGCAACACTTTGAAATCTTATCGAAATCTGACTGAATGTCTATGCACCTTCTTTCAGACACTACTTCATTATAAATAACGGCAACATCAGCAAAAAGTCTGAGGCTACTATTAAAAGTTCATTAGTATACAACACAAACAGCAAGGGTCCGAACACATCTGGGGGGCAAATGCGAAGTTACTTCTGCATCTGAAGATGATTGTCCATCCAAGGAAACATGCTGCGTTGTCCTTATCAGAACGTCCTCAATCCAGTCGCAAACTTCGCTTGATACACCATATGACCATACTCTTGACTGTATATGTGGTACTCAGTAAAGTGAGGACTCAAGAAATACTGCATCTATCTGACTGCCTTAATCCAAAGCTTTCATTACATCGTGTGAGAAAAGTGAGAGGTGGGTTTTGCATGATCAATGTTTTCAGAATCCATGTTGGTTGTCAAGGAGGAGGGCATTCTGTTCAAGATACCTCATGTTTGAGCTCAGAATATGTTCTGAGATTCAACAATGAATCAACATCAAGGACATTGGGCGGTAGTATTATGGATCACTTCTACTACCCCTCTTGTAAACAGATGTCACTATGGGACATGGCTTTTGTTTGAGGGACCTATAATAGATTATAGTTAGAAGAGGGGCTATCTCAGCCACAAATTCAGTGGAGTCTGACAGCAATTCCATCGGGCCCTTGAGATGACACTAAAACTTATTTTACTCGTCTTTCCTGTGGTACAAGGATTAAATAAGAGCATTTCTCCTGGGTTTTCCTCTGTAAAAGAATATTTGAAAATGGAGTTAAGCACTTCAGCTTTTGTTTGCTAGTGACTGGACACCAAGTTTGGTGCCACTAATAGCATTCACACATGAGTAGAATTTCTTTGGATTTTGTGAAATATCATTTGACATTAGTCTACTACAGCAGTCACTGAAGGCTTCATGCATTGCTCTCTTGACAGCCAAATAAGTTTCAGTCAGCACCTATCTATAGTCCTATGCTTTATTTTATACTTATTATGCCCTTATCTCTGATTGTTTAAAAGTTTCTTTACAGTGAAACCACAGAAGGTCCCTCCCCTTATGAACTGTTGTTCTGAGTACATATCTATCTAGCTATCCTCTGATGGGTCAACTACTCTCTTAAATTTGAGCCATTATTCCCCTACATTCCCCTGCCCTGCACTGAAAGCGTCAAGTTTCTCAATCAGATTTGACACTACTGCTTTTTTTT
Source organism: Schistocerca cancellata (assembly GCF_023864275.1). Classification (NCBI taxonomy): domain Eukaryota; kingdom Metazoa; phylum Arthropoda; class Insecta; order Orthoptera; family Acrididae; genus Schistocerca; species Schistocerca cancellata. The sequence continues at coordinate 299,131,587 of NC_064634.1, forward strand.
ATCAACCTTACTGAACATATATACCTTTCTACTAGTTTTAGTTGTCATTTCTACTTTGGTAATCATTACCAATACAAATTTCGATGTGGACCTCCTTAAAGAGGTTAAGTCGATTTGTTGCCATTAGATCCAATGTATTTCCACCATGGTGGGGTTCTGAACTATCTACTCTTGGTAGTTTCCAGAGAAGGCATTTAGTAATGTTCCAAAGGACATCATGTCATGCCCACCAATAACAGAACTGCAATTTTCTCAACTGACTGTAGGATGATTACAATCTCCACCAATGATTACTGTATGATTGGGGAATTTATATACATGCGAATTGAGGTTCTCTCTAATATTTTTCGTTAGATCACGAGATGAGAGTGGATGATACAAGCAGCCAATTACCATTTCATGCCCACCCATGATACAGAGACTCACCCAAACACACTGACAGTTCAATTTCTGTCTCGGTGGATTTCAGTTTCTTGTCTACTGCAACAAATACACACCTTCAGTTACCATTAGTTTTCCTTTCGACACACACTTAAATTTTTGGTCCAGTACAAGATTTCCAACAAACTGGCAACAACATTGCCACTGTTGAAAGAGGATCTGTTGAAGATGTGACTGACTTTCCTGTACAGGAAAACAGTAAGAGTACAGGAAGTGAGAGTTACAGTGATGATGATAGTGAGGTTCCCTCTACTGCAGATGTAAATGCAGCAGTGAAGACAGACAAACACACACACACACACACACACACACACACACACACACACACACACACACACAGGTTTAACTTTTGAAAGCTTTTGGAGCCAGTGGCTACTACTTCTGGCAGGGGAATTGAAGGGGTAGGAAGATGGCTGAAGAAAAAGGACTGAGAGGTTTAGGGAAAGGGGTATGGTTCAGAAAATTTACCCAGAATCCCAGGTCATGGGAGACTTACTAGACAGGATAAGAAGAAGAAGAGACTGTTTTTTGAGGACTGCACCAGACGAGATTTGAAAAACTGAGAGCTAAAAGGTGAAAGACAGGTTAATGTGCAAGACAGAGATTACCCATGCATGATGTTTTAGTAGTAATCTCTGTCTTGCATATTACCCTGTCTTCCACCTTTAAGCTCTCAGGTTTTCAAATCTCATCCGGTGCAGTTCCCAACAATCAGTCTTTCCTTCTCATCCTGTCGATTAAGTCTCCCCTGATCCACAGTTCTGGGTGACTTTTCTGAACTGTATCGCTTTTCCTACTAAACCTCCCCAGTCTTTTTCTGCGTCCCTCTTTCTTCCCCTTCCACTCTTTGTCAGAAGAAGGAGCCACTGGCTCCAAAAGCTTGAAAAGTTGAAACCTTTTTGTGTGCGTGTTCCCTGCTGCTGCTTGGTGATTAGATTTTTTTTATCTATCCATTTTTTCCTGCTGCCAATGAAGACATCATAGCTTTCCATTGTGTTTATCAACTAGAAAACAACACTGAAAAAATTCACCAAAAAAATTAGAACAAACCACAATTTTGGGTCTTTTGTTAAAAATAAACTTGCTTATTAATGTTTTATAAAATGTGTGCTTAAAAGCCTAAAGTGTGTTATTGTGCCCTCCCCAGGAATCTTTGCTGTGGCGACAGACTGATCTGTATCGTAGCCCGAGGTCTTGGCTGATTTGCAGTTGACAATTTGGATGCGAGTTGGCGAAGCCACGGAATGTGAAATAAAGGCTGTGGTAACAGACTGCTCTCTAGTGAAGTGCCATATTTAATGGACTTTACAACATTTCACACACTTTCTGTTACAACATCTAAAATGGCTAGATAAGTTCTGGGTAATACGTACATCTGCTGACGTCACTTTTGCAGGAAAAGTTACACTAAAAATGATTCGTTTTGGAGACGTCTTTAATGCAGTGTACATTTTAGCTGCATTTTTCATAGGCTGCTAGTGTAAATACTAAAAACTGCCAAATACAGAACCTTATCTTCACAAACATGTAAATCAACAAAGCACTTGCTAGCTTTGCATAATTTTTAGTGTTATTTGTTGTGCCAAAATGACAGAAAATTTCACATCAGCTGCTAAATATAGTACAAAATACAGATAACCTTTGTCAGATGATAAACAAGTCCCTGATGAGTATTTCGATGCCTATTATGTACATGTATCATACATATAAACTACAAAAATTCAAGGGGCGGACGCTGACCTTATGCAAAAATTTTACTGCTTAAAAAGTTATTTCTGTTATTTTACATTTTCTTTAATTTTACACCATTTACTTTAAGTCCCCTGAAAATGTAAAAACAGGGTTTTACCATATATGCATACTGAGGGGTTACAGTGTTAGTCATTCATTTGTCACAGTCATTGTTGATCAGGTGGCACTCAGAAGGCCTGTCTGTGTGCCCTGTTTTGATTCTGCACACAGTAGCTATGCTGAGTTTAGAGGTGAACAGTGTTGTAACATTCACTGCAGGGTACAACCATGCCTCACCAATGAGTACATACTCCTGTGGAACAACTTTGGCCATTTGAACAGGGCCGTATCGATGGGTTACTGCATTTGATGAGTATAACATGTTGGTGGTGTATCGCTGCTTTCATCAGTTGTCTGTGGATCATTCCCATACCAATAGATCATGTTCTGGACATCCGTGTAGTACAGATGTACGACAACATCAATGCACTGTGCGAGAACATGCTGGCTGAGCAAACATCATCCAGAGAAGAAATCAGAGCACCTGTTGCACCTGCTATGTCACCAAGGGCCATAGGAAATATTCTGCTTGCAGCAGGACTAAGAGCGTGTATCCTTCTGGCCAGCATACTGCTGACACCATGATGCAGCCAAGCACAGCTAATCTGGTGTCAAGAAGAGAGTTCAGTGGAGAGTGGAATGGCACTCTGGTCTCTTCAGTGATGACAGCAGGTTCTGTCTGTATGTACGTGATGGACATACATGTCCACAGCATAGATCTGGTGAGCAGCCTATTCCAGAGTGCATTCGCCCACAAAATACCAGTGCCACCCCAGGCTTCATGGTACAGGGAACCATCGGTTACATTTGTCAGTCACATCTGGTGTTCCTCCACAGTAAATTAACAGTGCTTGCTACACTGTATAGGCTGTTATCCTTGTGCTACTGGAATTTCTTCAACAGGAAGTAATGTGTGTTTTCAGTAGGGCAATGCACCATTACACATGGTTCCTGCTATATCCTGGCTTGCAAGATCATATCTCTTGCCAATTGAACATGTATGGGACATGGTGCAATGGGACATGTGTATTTCATTTGGTCTTAACTTATCATATACTCCAACAATGATGCACCTGTCACATCACTTGTAAATAAAATTACCTTGTCCTTAATGGTGCTGCATCACCCCCCCCCCCCCCCCCTCCTGCCGGAAGGGTAGTTTCTGTTCTATGATTGTTTTAAAAGACAAATTATTTCAAGATATAATTGCAACTTTTAAGGGACCTTTTCTACCCCACACCATTCTATAAAAGGGATAGAAAATGGGGGTTTAACACCCCATCAATGAAGAAGTCATTAGAGGTCAATCAAAAGTTCAGAACAGGAATGGAAATCAGCCATGTCCTTTTCCAAGGATACATCCTGGTAATTGCCATGTGTGGTGTAGGGAAATCGCAGAAAATAGACATCTAGATGGGCAGATGGGGATTTTAACCACTGTCTTCCTGAATCCAAGTCTAGTTTATTAACAATTGGGACACTTCACTTAATCATTCTATAAATAGGATGCCACTGAAATTAAATGAGGTTTATCTGCAAGATATGACCCATCTAGTCCCAAATATGGTAATTAATATGAAAAATATTCTTACTATAACTTCTGTAAGCTGACATTGGAAATATCTAAGTAACTAACTAACCGTCTGCAGCGGCTTTCTCAGCTGCTGATTCTCGCTGCCGCATTGCATGCCTCTGCTTCTCCTCGAGTCTTAATTTTTCTGCATTTGCCTCATCCCAACGTCCTTCTTCCATCAGCCGTTGGTCAGGTCTATAACGTGAGTCAGTTGGTGCCACACCTTCCTCAGGTTCATTTAGTTGGCATGCCAATTCTGTGAAGTTGTAGTAACGCTCCGATTCCGGACTGAAAAAAAGATGTGAAGTACTTTAATTTCAACAAATCAAAACAACTGCAGACAACTTTAATAACTTACAATAAAGGCCTAAAACTACCACTGTTAGTGCAAATTAAACTGAAAATAAGCATTCTGATTATTACTTTTATTTAGAAACAAATTATTTAAACATTTCTAATATTACTACAGCTCCTTTAGTAAAACTACATTACTGCCTCTATGAGTGGAAATATGTGGAATGAATACCACTGTAATTCCTGACCCTAAACAGGAACACAGAACAATCTTTGTAAGCTTATAAAGTAAGTTGTGAGACAGTAACTCACATTTTGCAGCAGCCTATTCACACATAAATCACTAAAGAGGAAAGAAAAAATAAATACATAAAATTAAAAAGAAGTTGTAACTAACTGGGCATATCCCTAGATCCACAAACTCATACTGTAAAAATGGTTTTTACTTATTCATTTGATTTCAAGAGTTTTGTAACTTTAATTTGTTGTTTACACTATTTTCTACACATTTCCATAAGTGTGTTCATAGTAGTGTAAATGTATGTCAAACAAGGCAAATGCAATCTGTCACATGGTTTCATGTACTGGAGTCACAGAAATATATGAAAAGGAAAGCTGCTACTCACCGTACAATAAAAATGCTGCGTCACAGATAGACACAACACAAAGACTGCCACAAATCAAGCTTTTGGCCTGTAAGGCCTTTGCCAAAAATGGACTGCGTGCACACGCACACACACAGTCTCGGAGAACCGTAGCCTGAGACTACAGTTGTGTATTTGAGTTTGTGTGTGTGTGTGTGTGTGTGTGTGTGTGTGTGTGTGTGTGTGTGTGTATGCGCGCGCGCGCTACTTTCAACAAAGGCCTTATGGGCCGAAAGCTTTATATTTTTGCTGTGCTTATCTGCAAGTCAGTATCTCTGCTATGTGGTGGTAGTAACTTTCCTTTTCATAATATTGTCACATACCATCCTGGATTTTCCATTGTTTGGAGTCATAAAAATATTTTTAAATATTTAATGTAATGAACTAGAACTAGACACTATATCCCAACACTGAAATTTGTTGTATACTGACCACATAAACTACAATTTCTTAGTACCAATTTTCGAACTTGTTATAAATAGACACATGGACTGGACATCACTTACCTTCTGAGAGTGCATAGGAGTTGCATCTCCTGAAGGTAATTATTGGTCATTATAGTGTGATTAAAATTACTCAATAGTTGAATACGTCACACGGTGGAGATGGTTTCAACCAATCAAAATGTTCAACATCGTGCCTGAACCATTTGTCGCTGCCAAAGTGCCACAACAATTGGTCAGTTCACTTCCAATTTTTTGGACAGCATTCTTTCTTGATTTCTTTGGATCCCGTATCATGGATCTGCCACTTTCATTTTGTATTTTATCATACATGATAACCACACCAAAACAAACACACACACACACACACACACACACACACACACACACACACACACACACAAAACTCAAATACACAACTGTAGTCTCAGGCTACGATTCTCCGAGACTGTGTGTGTGTGTGTGTGTGTGTGTGTGTGTGTGTGTGCGCGCGCGCGCGCGCGCATACATACATTTTATACACAGCAATAACTAAACACCACAGGATACTTCCACACAAGAGACGATTCAGTGTTACATATGCAGTTATCTTAATCACAGACACTGACTTACATTCGTACACAAGCACTACAATATCACATCCCACAGTGGTGTTCTGAAGCCCACCGAACCTACACAATATCCTCGACCATCACTAACACAAACCCTGCTCCCAAACCCTTGCCTCATGGCTTATGTCCCTGTAACAGACCCAGATGCAAGACCTGTCCTTTACATCCTCCCAGCACCATCCACTCCAGTCCGGTCACAAACACCACCTATCCCACAGAAGTGTGGGGTACATATGAAACCAGTCGTGATCTATAAGCTAAGCTGCAATCACTGTGTTGCATTCTATGTGGGCATGACAACCAACACGCTGTCTGTCCCACCAACAAACTGTAGCCGAGAAACGACTGGACCACCTTGTTGTTGAACATGACGCCCAACATGACATTCTACCTTTCAATGCCTTCTTGAAAATGTACCATCTGGACATTCCCACCCATACCAGCTTTTCTGAATTGCACAGGTGGGAACTCTACCTGCAATATGGTCTATGTTTACGTAATCCTCTTGGCCTCAATCTTAGTCAGTCATTGTCATTACCCATCTAGCCCCTTTCCTGTTCCTATTCCAGCACTAAACTGCATTCAGTTTTTTTTATTTCTCTCCTTTCCTGCTACTCTCACTTTCTCCCCACCCTCCGCTTAACCTCCTGACTGCACCTAGCTGCCCTACTCTCCACCACATTCCTGCACGCTCCCACTAGCAGCACTTTATCATTCCCACAACCCTAGCCTGCTATCCCTCCTCTTCCCCCTCCTAGCCTGTTCCTCACCCCGGTTGCCTTTCCCATAATGCGCTGCAGTTGTGTGTGTGTGTGTGTGTGTGTGTGTGTGTGTGTGTGTGTTTGTCCTATTTCTGGAAATGGCCTTGTAGGCTGAAAGCCCTCTTTCCGACACTCTTTTTGTTGTGGCTATCTGCGACTCACCATCTCTGCTATATGGTGAGTAACAACTATCCTTTTCATAATATTGTGAACTTACAAGAATGTGTTCAGTAGTGCAAACCAGCAGGACGACATGGATATTGCCCAGTATATACGCAATATAGTATGAGATCTAGTATACCAGCAAATGCAATCAAATGGTATGCCTGCTCTGTGTGTGTGTGTGTGTGTGTGTGTGTGTGTGTGCACACGCACTCATCTTTACTGCGGACAGGAAACACACACCACTAGTGAAAGAGCATGTTGTGTACATAAACCATGGCTGTGACAATGCCACATTATGAAAAAGCAAAAACGGATGTGTACAAGGAATTGGGGCCACCTAACTGTGAAATTACCAAGAAGATGAAGCATTCAAGCACAGTGATTGACAATTTTGTTAGATTGGGTGCATGGTATGGATGGAATGTAAAATAAGGGCACAGTAGAAAATTATCCGAGGGACCGAAACAGTTATTTCTGCACAAAGCAAGGGCAATAAACCATTATTCTTCTCAGCTTGTTGGTGATTTACAGTTGCAAGTAACTCATGGCAAATTTTGTTACATGACACACACATCTTGCATTCAAGAAACAACTACAGGAACCAGCTCTAACACCCAAACATAAACAGGCTGGATTAGAGTTAGCTGAAAAACATGTCATGGACTTCAGAATGTGGTGAAGGGATGGTCAGTGATGAGAAGGTTCATTTAAATGGGCCAAATGGATTTCAATATTATTGGCATAATCTCAGAACAGAGCAGCAGATAAGAATGGGCAGAAATTTTGGTGGTGGAAGTATTAGGATTTGGGAAGATATCTGCGCTAAAAGTAAATCACACATTACTTGGCTGAAACTAAAATGAACCACAACATGTACAACAAGATGCTAGAGACAAAACTGATTGAAATGTATGACGGCATAGGGGATGTAAGTCTACTGTTTGAACAAAATGATCCATCTGTGCATGCTATAGCTACAGCAGAAAAGTGGTTTGAAGATAAAGATATTTATGTCTTACCCTGTCCTGCACGTAACCTGGATTCGAACCCTGTGAAAAACCTTTTGGGAATTCGTGCAAGTCATTTTTATCACAATGGAAGACATTTTGTGAACTTATGTGAGCTGAAAAGAGCAATATGAGAAGAGTGGGCATCAATTTTACTGCAAGAACTACGAATCCTAACAAAATCAATGTCTAAGAGAATTTTTGAGGTAATTAGGAATAACAGAGGATGGGCAAAGTACTAACAATGCAATAACACAACAGGACAGTGAGTGCCTTTATATGAGTTTCCATCCAGAAAACGCAAAAACCTTGTGTTACTCGTTATGAAAGACACTATGTAATTCCATCACGATTGTTTGTCTCTTATGTATCAACTACTTTCATAATAAATTCGATACATCTACGCCTCAGACATTGTGCTATTACTTTCCTTGGAACTCTGCCTTTATACTGATTTCCACCACTGTATCTGTGAAAAAGATACTGACAAGTAACAGTGAGAGGTACCTGTCCAAATCTACAATGCTGTGTGTAAAGGTAAATATAAATTATTCATGATGGACTGACAGTCCAGTTCAGATCTGTTCATGTGCATTGAGTGTTGAGTTGCCCACAGTTGCGAGAATGTGTTTTATCTTTGGAACTTAAGTGTTTAATTAACTAAGATATCCGAACCCACTCTCAATTTCAAACAGGAGGGGTTCCTATTAGCTTATTGACCTACGTCAAAGACTTAAGCACAGAAGCTAAAGCTGTCTTCTAACCCGAAGGTTAGTTTGAACACCACAGTGCTTTACTTGGAGTGGTCCCATTGGAAATGGTATGCCCTTTCACCCCTCTGACTTTTGAACTTACTTACATAGCATATTATATGGGGACCTACAATTGGCAGAGTCTCTGAACAGTGGCACTACTTGGCATTTTAACACGCACAAATGGTTACAAGAGGTGAAAGAAGCAATAAGGGCCAGAAAAAAATCCTAGGTCTGATCTGAGATTGAGCCCTGGTCCTTGGGACAGTTACCCACCAAGTCGTATTCTAAGATTATATTGAGTAAATGACCCAACCACATGTCAAACAAGACGGAAATGGTTTACTATTTCTTTCCCCGCTCTACAATTGCTTTCCACCCAGTCATGACAAGTAATTCAACTCTTCACTAATTTTCACATATGAAGTGACCACAACCATTAAATGGATAAGGTAGTTACACAAGCGCTCTTTAATTTCTTCATTAAAAGTCTTTTGTTCTCCACATCTGAACAGAAATAGTTTTCTTCATTTGACGTTTACATCTGGCACATCCACTGTGAGGTCCATATTAATGGAGAGACACAGTGTGTGTCTCGTGTTCTTTGAAAAATTGTTCCACATTTACAAATGGAATGTACCAGAGTGCATGCTATTATAAAAAGCATGAAGTTTTCCTTCTTTATTCCATTTACTGTTTGAACTCACTCAATACAATGGGATGTTCAACGAGACAAATGATTACAATCTTAGAACAAGGATTGTCCCAAATTCTTTGAAATTATCCAGACTGATTCAGACCAGTGAGATGACCATCAGATTCACTCAATATGAGTTCTTTTTAATATTTAGGGATCCAGAGTTATACTGCACCAACAAACAGATTTTCCATACACTTATCTGGCCAATATTGTGTTGTATTAGAAGTGAGGGTGATGCTACACAATCAATATATACCATGACTGGGACAGATTACTATGATATTATAACATGAAAGACACTTGTAATTAAGAAGTACACAATGTGAGTTAACAAAAACATAATGACAGTACCAATGCAAATCTTTCATAGCATACAAAACAATTTTTTTGCAACTTATCCACTTACGGAGGCATCCTTCTCTTCCAGACAAGTTGATATGGACCAGTTTTGAACACTGGATTCTCTAGGCTACCTTGAGAACCAGTGACTGGTGCAATTTCTATCTTATTGTCCCATGTACCTGATACAATCCATTTGACATTGCCATCTTGATCCATGACACAGCCTTTTACCTGGAAAGCATGGTCATTTCAAATTTTTGTAAAATGTCAGATTAATGAAGCAGTTATAGGCTTATACATATTGCAATACTATATGGCAGAAACATACAGATCATGAAACTGACACTTCAGTTATTAGCAGTTTTGTCTTAATTTTTCTTTTAATTCAACATCATTCAATTTTACATACAAGACCAACACAGTTCTGTATCTTTTCCATGCTGGCAGTGATGGATTGTTGGAGTGAGTAATTATTTAATCACAGCCAGACTGCTGTAATAGTTGAGTCAGGCAAGAGCCTCAGGTGTATTTTTGGGAAGCTTTCTGAACTTCAAAGGCACTGAATAATCCTTTACTGGCAGCCTGAGTGGAATGGAAGATTTTTCTCCAAGTACAAGCATAGTACGGCACTACCAAATTCTTTCTGTACATGGATCCACAGAGCGGCTTTGTGATATCAATTACCTTTCCTGATTGTTCGCTTGCCAAATATAATGTGTCTATGAAGGGGTGCTATTAGCAATATGGAGAGGCTAATCAATGACAATGCTCATGGGCAAAAATAAAACCAAGCATTCTGCTTATACAGCACCAGTTTTTTAAGAAGTCTAAATAATTACAAATTTCAGAAGTTGCTTTGAATTTGTGAAAAAAGAGTGTTAGTCACAGACAATCTTGGAAGAAGGAAGGTAGCTTCAGTGGGACTGGGAAACTGAGCTTTATTTCTGAGTTTTGTAGACACAGTTTATCACAGGGACAGACAATTTTATGATGGTAGTTTTGTTGTAGTAATAAGTAATAGCAGTTTAAACTCACAAAACTGAATATGCGAAGTATGGTGGTGTTATCAGGCAGCTATTAGGTTCCTGGAAGAAGATAGGGTCAAAGAAACAGATTGGACAAGTCTTTTGAAGTGGGATTAGACCATACTGTTTCCAAAGATACTGGAGTGTGTGAATTTGGTGTAATTTTCTGACTTTACTAACTCGGAACGATAATCCCAAGAATTTTTCCTCAAATGATATTGGTATGTTTATATGGGTCTGTCAATTAATAATTTTGTCACCTATAATAGTGCAATTATGTTGCATATTGAGATCACAGATGAACTTTCATGGCAAACTTGTGAACAACAGCAGCAAACTACAGCTTTCTTTCAGTAAAAATATATTTAATTTGAAGTCTTATAGTACTTTTTTCTATAATATTAATATTCATTCATGAACACAAGCCAGTGAAGTGCAACTCTATTCACAAGTTCACCAACGATAATTTGTACTGTGGCTATGGATATAACTGTACAATGTTTACATTATCTGAAATTCATTTTACTTTTTTACCAAATGTTATTCTGTATTTATTTTAATTTTTGCTTTTCTTGCTTCAAGTTCTTTGTATGTTTCTTGCCCACTTTATCCCCTCGCCATCCACGGCTTTGAACTACGTAATATGTATCTTGGTTTCCCTTTGTAAAATTTACAATGATTTGATTTATATTTGGAATTTAGTTTGCTATACATTAAATAATACACAGCACCTATTGGAACACAACTGCTTCCTGAACACCATTAAGTATTTCAGTAAATCATTAATACTGATAAATTTCCACTCCTCACCAGTGCTAAGGTACAAATGCAGTGTAGTTCTGGAGGTCCAAATTTTCACTTGTGTGTAACACACATTTCGTTCAAACTCAATTTATACACTGGTAGCTATATCATATATAGTAATATATAACAGACAATAGAATGGCAGTCCATGTTACACTAGACAGTGGTATAAAAGTGCTTCAATTAAAAAGCCAAAAAGCAGAAGAAACAATCACTGGACGATACTAAACTTGCATTCATTCTGTTGTCCAGTTCATATGAACTTTAGATGCAATGTCATTCAAAAGGACTCTAAATTATGGTACTTCCAATGAACTGGAATCAAAGTGAAAGGTATGTATATGTTGTCCAAAGCACTGGGAATTATGTTCAAATTGAAAGTATAATGGTATGCAAACTGAACATAAACAAATAATAGCAATGTTTATCATGCAACACAAAAACGAAAATCAGCTGATCACTAGTTATTAAAACCACAGCAATTTGGTGTCTCAGCATCTTGCAGACAAGATACACAAAGACAAAACTTGTTAATGGGGGTTTGGGTAGGAAGGAACTGCAAAACAAAATAAGACTTTCTCACTAGCTCTACTACAGAGGTACTGAGAAAATGAATTTCAAAGTGGAATGCAGTTGTCACTCAAATTATTTTAGTGGTAGACAAACACTGTTGTAGGTTCATACCTAAAATTAGTCAAATTTTAATATATATCAGATCTCTTTCCAAGAGTCATCAGGCATATTTTCTCAGGTTTTTCAGCAGATCTTACAATATTGTTTCTGCAATGCGAAAACGGAGCCGGCTGAGACAAATATCACTAATCAAGTGTTTCAAGGAATCCCCAGCTAAAAACAAAATGTTTATAACCTATGTGTCCATTTGATAGTGGCCCAAAATTTATCTTTTGTGATGTTTTGTTTAACAATATGTAGAAATAGGGACAGCATAAAGCAAAGAATAACAGAACTCCAGCAGTGGCTAAGTAGCACTGCTGCATAGCAGTAGCAGACAGACTGATTGTGTGGCACGGGCCAGCACATGAGATGAGGCCAGTTCAGCAAAGAAGGCATGTCTTTTGTTATCAACTACACTGGTGACTAATCAAGATCACTTCACACAGACAAAGTATAATGCCAATCAATATATTACTTTCAAGATGCTTTCATAGATCAACCTGATGCCTTAGCTTCCACATTTTTAATTCAACAGTATTTAATTGTGTTTCCCTACATTTCTTGATCAACTAACAATAGCCAGCTCTAATGACATTTGGGACAGGTCTTTTCAGTAAACATTTATTTCCTCACTTCTCACTTCCCCAAGTAATGTTGTCCTGCATGCTGTCCCACAAAGTCTAATTCCAAATTCCTTTTTAAAATTGCAAGGAAAATAAGCCTAACGATTCACAACCCTCCTAAGGGTCAGTAGACTGAATTTCCCTGTTTATGAGGAAGAGAAGTAGTTTCCACATTAGGATCATTAGCATACAATAGAAATGATGCACTGATTCAGATGAGGGAGACTATTTCCTTCACAAAAGTATCCCATTATAGTATCCAGAAGTACTGCAGAAGTCCAAATCTACAGTAGTCACTACCATACCAAGCAAAAATTGCAGTTAAATACTGCTTGCATGTTTTTGTAGACAAGCAATTTTTTTAAAGAACACATTATTCACTACTTATCAATGCTGTAGAATTCCTGATACACTGCTGATATATCTTTGATCTGTTACATTTATTTATTTATTTATTTATTCATGTGTTTAGTATGAGAATTTCAGGAGGATATGAGTTACGATATACTAACACAGAAAATGATTTGCTGAAAACTAACACTGTAGGGTGAACACTACGTGCCTAAGAAATAACAAATTGAAAGATATAACTGTTTATTTACTCAATATAGGACTTGGAGATGTGGAAAATTACTTAGAAACAGATTTCAGTCTCTTCTTGCCCTTAGTGAAGTCTTCTTTCTGAACTGTCCATTGTGACCCCCAGTCTCCAAATAGACTTTAAACATGAACTTTCAGATTTAGAATGAAAAAAAATTAAATGAAGTCATACTGCCCAACAGAATTCCTTATTTATTCTTTTACCCAGAGGTACAATTTACTGCATGTATGTTCAGCATAGCCTGTACCTGCAATACTTAAGCCTGAAGGACATTTCAACAGCCCACTTGGAACACTAACTTTTTATTTCAAGGGTCTTAGGCAAAAATTTTCACTCATGAAATAATATCTAAAAGTTCCCATTGTAGTCAGTTACTGACATCAAAGTCTTGTCAATATTAAACTCTACTATCCACATGGTCTCACACGTCAGATCATGAGTTACTAAACATGCATACTACTTAGGTTTTTTAAAACCCTCTTTTAAGTTTCATAAATATACTAGTGGTGTTTAACATTTCTTCCATGATTAGAGCTGTTGCTTTCCAACACACATCCATTCAGCAACTATAACGTTAGGTTAGACCTGAGTTGTCTGTCTTCCTTCACAAAAGTATTTGACTCCCCAAAAAATAACTAAATCAGTGGTGACTCACGTATGGTGACTCACTGTATACCTTCAGAATAGTTCAAGTGCTGTTAAGACAATGTACAGAAAAAAGTTGTGAACACTGGCCTCTCTCTGTTTCCTTTCCTGCTGGCTTCATCTTCTCTATCTCCTCCCAAAAATTTATCCGTAACAGCCACCCAGCATACAATGAATGTGCTGGCATGTTTGTCACAGTTAAATGTGGAGTGCACAATACCTGCATTTTTTTTCTTTTTATCAATGTTAAAAGTACTAATACGAAGAGTTAACAAATGCTTAAATGTTTACATAATCATAAGTGAAATGACTTTATGATTAACAACTTGGCAGTAATAGTGTATTTTACTACTACAGACGAGGACTGCCTGTAGAGGTGAGGCACAGTGGTAACTGTGTGGGCCCCAAAACTGCTACGGCAGCTGTGAAGGCTCTGCAGCAGCCATGAAAAATGATGGGCAATGTGACTCTGGTGAAGCTACAAAAGGCCCAGCAGCCCAGTAGTGGATACCCTACTCACTTCCAATAATTAAATAAGTTTCGGATCAAAATCAATACCAAAAGTGACAGAGCTCAACAATGGAAAATCCAGGATGGAATAATGACAGGACTGAAAGTGACAAAGCCTTCGAATAGATCTGTCAGGTGTAATGGTCATCATGGTCCTGATGAGATACAAATTTGTCCATAGAAATATGTAAGAGTTGGCACTATTAATGTTGTGTCATAGAAAAGAATGCAAGAATTCAGATCACATGGACAATGACAGACAGGAACACACGGACAAAGGGAGCAAGCGAAGTAAGAAAGGGACTGGTAGTAAGGTGCCGGAATAAGGATATAAGACGTGATGGTCAGGATGAGACAAAAGAAGAAATCGTGTCACAGTAATATTTGCTCAAGAACTGGCAAACAAAGTATTTAATGTGGGAAATATAAACAGAGTAATTACAGTTAAGGTAATGATGGAATGAAACAGTTTTGATATAGTCCAGGTTTATGCTCCTCAAATAGGATGCAAAACAGACGAGAAGGAAGAGTTTATCACTAAACTGCTGTAACATCTAATCACACTATGATTACAGGAGACTGTAATGCTACAGTTGGGAACGACAGAAGAGCATACGAAAAAGTCTTAGGAAACCACAGAGAAGATAACAAAAATGAGGAAGGTGAGGTATAACTAGACACATGTCTGAGAAATAAATGGATAATTTATTGGTATAAGAAAACAAATGTTCACAAGTTTACCAGGTACAGTTGAAATTTGAAACAGAAATCCATAATACACTATATAATAATGATGGAAGAAATCAGATTTGAAAGTGATACCAAGCACTAATCTCGATCGAGACCACAAACTATTGCTGGGGACACTAAAGAAATTCAAGGTACACATGGGCTAAAGTCAAGTGCTGGAAACTGAACCTGAGACCGAAGTGATATACAGAGAGAAGATTTAGACACAGCTCCCTAAAGATAAGAGGAAGGGCGTAGAAGAATGGAGGAGGTTCAAACAGGCCTTAGTCAAGAAAGCAGAGGAAACATGTCGAGGGACATCAACAAAAGTAAGACACAAAGAAACCCCATGTTGGAAATAGAGAGTTGTACAATGGTTCAAAAACAGAATGGAATATAACAAAAGACAAATAGAAAAGACTAAGTAGTGCAGCAGGTAAATGATAGCACTGGCTAAGATCAAAATTAACAAAAGAATAAGAAGAGAATTTTAAGGATGACAAGAAGCTATTACACCACGTATTAGGTAACAGAAGCAAGTGAAAAGAAAATACTTCAAAAATCATCAATAAAGAAGGAAAACTCATGTCTCAGGAAGAAATAGTTTTGCAAAAAAGAAAAAAACCACCACCATTGCAGAGGAAATACAAAAAGATGATCTGTATTTGTTGGGCATAGAGAAAGCTGTATTAGAAATGAAAAATGCCAGTGCTCCTGTGATAGATAAAATCACAGTGGAAATGATCAAAGCCACAAGATCTATCGGAATTCATTGGCTATACAGAATAATGAGGATAGTATGGACATATGGAAAGATTCCCATTGATTGGCCAAAGGCAATAATTGCACCTATCTTTAGGAAGGGTAACAAGTTGCTCTTATGAGAATTACAGAGGAATAGCACTACTATTCCACTGCATGAAGATTTACGAAAAGACCATTTTATAGAAAATCGGGAATAAGATAGAACCACAACTAAGAGAAGAATAACAAGGATTTTGACCTGGGAGATCAACTGTAAATGCCATATTTACAGCCAGACAAGGTGTAGGAAAGTAATGGGGGTTGGGAAAGACACTGTAGTCACATTCATATATAAACTATGTGATCAAAAGTATCTGTACACCTGGCTGAAAATGGCTTAAAAGTTTGTGGAACTCTCCATCGGTAATGCTGGAATTCAACATGGTCCTGGCCCATCCTTAGTCTTGATGACAGCTTCCACTCTCACATGCATATGTTCAATCAAGTGCTGGAAGGTTTCTTGGGGAATGACAGACCATTCTTCACAGAGTGCTACACTGAGGAGAGGTATCGATGTTGGTTGGTGAGGCCCGCCACAAAATCAGCATTCTAAAACATCAAAAAGGTGTTCTTTAGGATTCAGGTCAGGACTCTGTGAAGGCCAGTCCATTACAGGGATGTTATTGTCGTGTAACCACTCTGCCACAGGCCGTGCATTATGAACAGGTGGTCGATCATGTTGAAAAATGCAATTGCCATCCCTGCATTGCTCTTCAACAGTGGGAAGCAAGAAGGTGCTTAAAGCATCAATGTAGGTCTTTGCTGTGATAATGCCATGCAAAACAACAAGGGGTGCAAGCCCCCTCCATAGTAAACACGACCACAACACCACTGCCTCCGAATTTTACTGTTGGAACTAAACATGCTGGCAGATGACATTCACTGGGCATTCGCAGTACCCACACTTTGCCATCAGATCACCACATTGTGTACCATGATTCGTCACTCCACACAATGTTCTTCCACTGTTCAATCATCCAATGTTTACGCTCCTTACAACAAGCGAGGCGTCGTTTGGCATTTACCAGCGTGATGTGTGGCTTATGAGCAGCTGCTCGACCATGAAATCCAAGTTTTCTCATCACCCGCCTAACTGTCATAATACTTTCAGTGGATCCTGATGCAGTTTGGAATTCTCGGGTGACCATCTTCAACTGTTGGCAGTCTCTTTAAGTCAACAGATGAGGTCGGCCTGTAAGCTTTTGTGCAATATGTGTCCCTTCACATTTCCACTTCATTACCACATCAGAAACAGCAAACTTAGGGATGTTTAAGATTGTGGAAATCTTGCATATAGACGTGACAAGTGACACCCAATCACCTGACCACGTTTGAAGCGCACGAGTTCCGCGGAGCCCCTAATTCTGCTCTATCACGATGTCTAACGACTACTGAGGTCACTGATACGGAATACTTGGCAATAGGTGGCAGCACAATGCACCTAATATGAAAAATTTATGTGTCCAGATAATTTTGATCACACAGTGTACAAAAAGGCTTATGACACTGTTAGAAGGGAAGAGAGATGGCAAGGTCGGAATAGACTGTAGCTGTCAAAATCAATGCAATTGAGAATCAGAAACGTGTACAAAAATGCCTGAATTGTTTTGTAATAAACAGTACAAAATCAGAATGGTTTATAATGGGCAGAGCGGTTCAGCAAGGAAGGGTGCTCTCATCAGAGCTTTTTAATATAGCTGTGGACAACATCACAACGAAAGTAAGCCAAGGCTCAGCAGCAGATGATGTGACGATTTGGGAAGAAAATGGGCAAAAATTTTAACAACTAAATATCTGGCTGAGAGTAATTGAAGGAGCATTTATGGAAATAAGCTTAACAAAAAGTGAAGTAATGACAGTCAGCAGGGAAAATGAAAAAATGAAGGACGTAACTTGCAATGGAAAAATGATCAAAGAAGTAAATGCTTTCAAGAATCCGGGAAGTAAATTAAACAAGAAAGTAAACATCAATAGCAAATTTACAGTGAGAATATAAAACTGTTCAAAATTTTATTATTGTGTATCAGACAAACTATAAACTGGAAAATACCTGCTAAAACAAAGATCATGATGTACACGTCACATATTCTACCAGTTTTGACCTATGGATCAGAAACCTAGACTTTTTAAAAAGAAAGATCTGAACAGAATACAAACAACAGAGATTCACTTCCTATGCGGGATCCTGGGTAAGACAAGAAGGGTCACGATAAGAAATGAAACATTACAAAACACACTGCAGATCAAGCCCCTAAAAGAAACTTTAGAGAGTAATAGGCTTAAACGGTTTGACCACATTAAAAGAATGAGACCAGAGACATTTCTAGAAGAGCCCTACAATGGACACAATCTGGACAAAAGACCAATTGGATGATCACAAATAAGATGGAGAGACTAGATGAAGGATGATCTGAATCAAAGAGGACTGCTGTGGGAGGAGATGCTAAATCACAGACTGTGGGAGAAGCTTGGGAGAGGCTCTCAACAAGCTGCATAAGCAGAAACATTTCAGAGAGAAGAAGAATTTCAAATATTTTCACATTCCGTTTTGCAGACATAAATCATTTGAAAGAAGTCGTTACACACTTCTGTCTGTAGAATCTGTTATGCAATGTGATATCTTCAGTTTTTATCCATCGTGTCAGTGCCTTGTAATGCACAGGATATACACGTATCAGATAGCATTGTTTGATGGCATAGATTGCCAGATGAAAGATATAGACTTCTGACAACTGACACTTGTGGTTTGAACCAAAGTGAGGGAAGCGTGCAAAGAAAATGAATGGAATATCTTCTCTACTCACCTCTACACACACCAGTTTCACTTCTCCATGGCATAGCAGTGATACAGCAGCATCAGTTCCAGTACAAATGCAATCTTCACTAACAGCATTAATGAATGAGCAAAAAACATACATAGTGAACATCAAATTTGGAACAGCGTGAAATAGGTGGGAAGCTACTCAGAACAATTAGCAAATTACTGACTTTAGAATGTTAACCTTTATTGGTGAAATGAACAATGTATTTATAATTGACAGCAAGTGCATACAAACTGTGACATAATAAGAGTAAGCTACAAAGAAGACTCCAAGTGTTGAACTCTCCTTCCAACCTGGATTTTCTGGTTGGAACTTTAAGAACATAAAAATTGGAGAGAATTGACATCACCAACATATCCGTGTTTTCCTGCCTAGTGCACGCAGATTGCCTTCCATCATATTCAGAACATCACACTGATGGAGGAAAAAGAGTGTAACCTATGCAATAGTGTATATACAGCAATGAACAAGATGACAATTTTTTTCCACATCCTCTCCTACATAATCAATCTGCTACAGTTCCTGAAAAAGGAATTTAGGTTTCCTGTAGCTGGAGTTACTACGAAATGTTCTGTCTTCACACAGATTATTCGAGCTATCCACATTGTACACATACTATAATAATCTATGTAATGTATTTCACCCCCATCTCTTGCCATATTGAAAAATATGTAGTTATGGTTCTCGCTAAAACAAATTTAAATAGTTTTGGATTAAAGGAGACCAATCACCAAAAAGCAGAAATGATGAAACATTGGTAGGCACACACAAAGATAAACAAAAACTGCTGTCTTTCTGAGTGTAACTTTCTGTGTGTGCCTACTGATGGTTCAATGCTTCTGCTTTTCTCTGAGTGGTCTCCTTTAATCCAAAAGTACTTCTACCCTATTAGAACTTTGCTATAACAAAGGAAGATTTAAAATACCTCTCATAACTGGACAGTAACTATGGTCACTGTGCCCACACAAATAAAGAATTTAAAATAATGTAAACTGATGTGTGGCATGCACACACATGCAGAGACAGAGAGGGGGGGAGGGTGGGAGCAGCCGATTGCTCCGTCCCGTTGCCCGCACTGGAAGTAGTCTAACTCAGCTGCACAGGCAACGGAGTGTGAGAGCTGCAATGTGCTATCAAGGCCTGCGGCTTGTTCATGTACACAGCTGAGCCAAGGTGCCAACTGGGCTTGGTTCAATCAGGAAACAGGCAGTGCTTGGGAGATGGGACTAACTGGCCACACACTTGTAGAATTGCTTTCTGAATTATCTGCATTCCTTCAAGAAACAAAGGTTTGATACGCTAGGAATGGGGCATACTTGATCAATTACAAAGAAAAATGATGCTTTATGAAAAATGATTGATGTAACAAAAAAAAAAAAAAAAAAAAAAAAATGTACTAACCAGAACACGGAAGCAATTGAATTGAAAGCAAACAGTTTAATAGCCCTAATGTTTTTTTTATAATGCTTTACATTTCACCTGTACCACATGAAAACGGCTGATGAAGCTCTTGCACAATGGGTATGTCTCATATGTAATATTAAAGTATTTTACACTTTTCTGTTGTTCTTGTTGTCTTCGATCCAAAGACTGGTTTGATGTAGCTCTCCATGCTACTCTATCCTGTGAAAGCCTGTTCATCTCAGAGTAACTACTGCAACCTACATCCTCCTGAGTCTGCTTGCTGTATTTGTCACTCACTCTTCCTCTACAATATTCATGCCCCACACTTCCCACGCGTACTACATTGGTAATTCCTTGATGTCTCAGAATATGTCCCTTCTTCTGGCCAAGTTGCACCATATACTTCTTGCCTCCCAATTCCTGTTCACTACCACCTCATTAGTTACATCATCGACCGACCTAATCTTCAACATTCTTCTGTCCCATCAACCGATCCCTTCTTTTGTTTTGGTCAAGTTGTGCCATAAATTTATTTCCCTATTCTGTTCAGTACCACCTCATTAGTTACATTGCCAACCAACCTAATCTTCAACATTCTTCTGTAACTGCTATTCTCTTTTTGTCTAAAAGGTTTATCATCAGTGTTTCACTTCCATTGATGGCTACGCTCCAGACAAATATTTTCCAAACACTTAAATCTATACTTGATAACAAATTTCTTTCTTCAGAAACACTTTTCTTGCCATTTCCGGTCTACATTTTATATCCTCTTTACTTCAGCCATCATTAGTTACTTTGCTGCCCAAATAGCAAAACTCATCTTATACTAAAGTGTCTTGTTTCCTAATCTAAATCCTAAGTATCACCCAATTTAATTCAACTACATTTCATTATCCTGGTTTTGCTTTTGTTGATGTTCATCTTATATCCTTCTTCCAAGACACTGTCCATTCTGTTCAGCGGCTCTTCCAAGTCCTTTGCTGTCTCTGACAGGATAACAATGTCATCAGCAATCCTTTAAGTTTTTATTTCTCCTCCCTGAACTTTAATTTCTACTCCAAATTTTTCTTTTGTTTCCTTTACTGTACACATAACTTTTCTGTTAATCTAAAAGTTTTCATTATGGAACTAACTGGCTCACTCCTTCCTCGGAATTCATTGAGGAGGATATGACTGCTTTGCACGTGACATAACACTGAAATCAGGAACCACAGAAGGTAAAGACAGTTGCAAATTATTTTCGCTGTGAAGTTTGATTCTGTTTTTTTTTTTCTTTTTTTATATGTGTAAAAGGTAAAGCCTTTTTGCACAGGTATGTGGATGAGACAGGTAATAAACATGTTACTGCTTTATTTGATAGCATTGGAAGCTCAGTCTTTGAACTTAACAGAAATTTATTGGTGACAAAGATTTATTTTCTGTTAATCAATGGAAGTTTTAAGTAGCTGCTCATTTCAATTTACACATCATGTAGATTCCAAAATTATTGTCTTTTCCAAGTGACTCTGAATACAGTCATAATTACTAGATAGAGGGGGGACACAGTGTGAAACTTTTCCAAATACCTTCACATGCTCTTAAATTTTATTCTCGACTTTTGGTCTGAAGAATGATAAATTGCTACTAGGAAATCGTGAAGGGTATCTGAGCACTCAATTTGCTTGGAATTTAGACATATTTCCCAAACTGCAAGGCTTTTACTAAATGATTCACACAGTCTTGTACATTACACAGGTTTATATTTGGTCCGTGAAGTCATAAATTTCAGTTGATTTTTTAACAAGATTTCTTTAAATAAACTACTACAGCTGGAAGCCAGACTTTGCCTACGGTAAGGTGTACCTGGTGAGAAGAAATAAACGTCATACAATTTAAGAACAGTTCTGCTGTAATATAACCACCTTACACCCGTGTTAGTCAATAAAATTTTTTAAGTACTTAGGTTAGTCTTACAAAATTTTGCTAATTAGTAGGATGACCGTTAGTAAAATTAACTACTTTCCCCGCTTCGTAAGGTACAGAGGTTGTTCACATGCACGTAACAGTAAGTTGATTTAATAATTACAAGCAATGGTGGAGATTTAAGTAACCATATTGTTGCTGATGTTACAATCATCAGTTACTTTAATATACAACTAGAGGTAAAGTACTGTGTCTGTAAATACTGTGCAAAAGTAAAAAAACTGCTTGCGAAGAGATTTTGTTTCACGCCTGCAACAGTATGATGCCTAGCGGGTGCACGACTTGATGAACAGCCAAGCCGCATGGGTGCACTTTGGTTCTGGTGGGGCACTGCTTGGCCCAGCAAGCCCCAATGTGGCTTGACAGGCTGACTGGGCAGCACATGTCGAGGCTCATCCAGCAGCCAACACTACAGTCCTGGGTGGGCCATGCAGGTCCAGTGGATCCCTCGGTATCAGCTTCAAAGTTCAGGTGCATTTTATACTTGAAATTAATATGAAATTCCCACCAGTCTTAGAAATGGCCATATATTTGATGCCACGGGAAAAATCTATCTGGCAACACTGGATTCAAAGGGCGGCAGCAGCAGCAGCGCACCGATGCAACAAATATGAGTTGCGGAGATTCATAAGTTTGCTGAAACTGCCTGCCTCCCACTCTGCCATCACAAACCTGGACACTGACAAGCCCATAATGCTTCATTGCAATCTATGGTGCCAGTGAACTTGAATTGAAATTGATCTGTGTTATTGGTAAAAGTACAACATTTTTGTTAGTAGCTACTTTCTAAATGGAAAAAATAAAAGGCATTCATATGTTGCGGGCAATCAAACCAGTGAGTCAGTAGATAAAAGAGTCATAGTCAAGAGTGAGAGAAGGCATTACTGTTAAATCTTTCAAGAAATACAGTATCAGTAACAGTCTCGATGGCAGTGAAGAAGACAACAATGAAAAGGAAGAGGAAAAAAGTTCAGATGACTATTTTCAGAGATGTTAAAGGTCAGTTTGGTTTTATAAACTAAGAATTTTTTTTCGTCTGGCTTTGTAACTCAATAATAAAAATGGTAAAATGTTTTTCTTTAAACTGCTTACAAATTAAAGTGCATCTTATACTCCATGGTGTCTTACAGTCTGTAAAATATGGTATGTTCTCCCAGAATCCTCTTGTCCTCAATTTATTCAAACCCCTACCCCACACTCACCTCCAGCTCTGCCCCATGAACCCAATTTCACTTCTCCAGCATTCACACCCTCTTCTCCAGTCTCCCATTTCCTTTCCTCTATCCCCTTCTCCCCACCATTGTTTACTACATACAAGTGTTGCCTGAAGACAGAATGATTTCTCTGGTGGCAGATTATTACCCCACATGGCTGCTGCCCCTTCCTCTCAGCTGCCAATCACCCTCCTCCAGCTCCCAATATTTTCTATCACTCCCAACTAGCCTTCTCCCCCTCTTACTCCATCTAACAACCTCTCACACCAGTTGGGACACAGTCCTGGCACAGTGTGATCTAGCACTCGCTACGTGTGTGTGTGTGGGGGTGGGGGGGGGGGGGGCATGTGTGTGGTGGGGGTGGCAGGTTACGTATACTCAGGTATGTGTATTTTAGCTCTGAAGTAGTACTCATCTATAAATTAACAATCTCAGTCTTCTTTATGTGCAGATTGATGAATCAACCATATATCTTTACTCCTTCAATTATTTATCCCATTAAGGACTTTCCATTGTCATATAAATGTCAACCAGCTGCATGTAACTGCTTGTTTGTTGCATACAGTATCATACACACAGTCTGTTCAAGAAGTTCTACGACAAAATTTTTGCACGAGAACTAGATGCGCTCTTACTCCAACTACTACATTATTATTTGGGCTGAAGTTTCCTGTACTAGCAGATTTCTTTGTACTGGTTGAAAACAATTTGTTTTCTGTACACAAAATCTGTGGAGGTGCAGGTATGTTCTCTGTCATCATTTTCCAGCCAACAGAAGAGTTGTTCCGTTGCTGATATTGGCCAAAACAGAGGTATTCACCTGATTTGACCCTAGTAGACTTCAAGCTCTTCCCCAAATTCAAGTGAGAGCATTTTGGTGATGCTTAATCCATTTAGAGTGTGCTTCCTATTCTGGACAGTATCCCATGTGAAGCTCTTTCCAAGGCGTTCCAGAGCTTCCTAATCGGTACTGTGGGTTTGTAGCATGGGAAGGGATGGATGTTTAGAATTATTATGATGAACTTTTTTAAATGTCTCTATTTATTTTAATCTGAACATACTGTGGAAAAAAATCTGAAATATGCACATGCATAAGTTACCTTTCTCTGAACATCCCTGGTGAAATAGCTATATGGGATGTATTTCAAATGACATTTTGCTCCAGTCTTATGGTTGATAATATCCATATCACCACTTTGATCAACCCATAGCTTGCCAACTATTATATTGTGAACTGTCGTAGTCACCTTCCGCCAAGTGTAATGATTACCTATAAGAAAGACATTTTGGGAAACATACAGAGAGAGCATATGAAAAGTAACAGAAATTTATGCAACAGTATAAACCTATCAATAATACCAAGTATGGAGACAACAGTACTCAACAAATGAAATACATATGAAATAATGTAATCAATAGACCTACAACAATAGGTGTACTGAAATTTGCACAAATGTTACACAGAAATCTTGCCCCCCTACATTTTCAGCTATTTTACAACTGATTCATAACAAAATTCTAAAAGTTGAAAATTTAAACACACATCTGAGCTGTGAACATTAAAAACAAAGTTGTTAAATAAAAAAAAGAAATCTAAAAACAAATAGAATTTACTGCATCTATAAACACAAATTTCGGTTTGCAGATCATACACTACTGGCCATTAAAATTCTTACACCACGAAGATGACGTGCTACAGACACGAAATTTAACCAACAGGAAGAAGATGCTGTGATATGCAAATGATTAGCTTTTCAGAGCATTCACACGTGGTTGGCGCCAGTGGTGACACCTACAACGTGCTGACATGAGGAACGTTTCCAACCGATTTCTCATACACAAAAAGCAGTTGACCGACGTTGCAGGTGAAACATCATCATGATGCCTCGTGTAAGGAGGAAAAATGCGTACCATCACATTTTCGACTTTGATAAAGGACGGATTGTAGTCTATCGCGATTGCGGTTTATTGTATTGCGACATTGCTGCTCGCGTTGGACGAGATCCAATGACTGTTAGCAGAATATGGAATCGGTGGGTTCAGGAGGGTAATACGGAACACTGTGCTGGATCCCAATGGTCTCGTATCACTAGTAGTTGAGATGACAGGCTTCTGATCTGCATGGCTGTAGCGGATCGTGCAGCCACGTCTCGATCCCTGAGTCAACAGATGGGGACGTTTGCAAGACAACAACCATCTGCACGAACAGTTCGACTACGTTTGCAGCAGCATGGACTATCAACTCAGAGACCATGGCTGCGGTTACCCTTGACACTGCATCACAGAAAGGAGTTCCTGCGATGGTGTACTCAACGACGAACCTGGGTGCACGAATGGAAAAACGTCATTTTTTTGGATGAATCCACGTTCTGTTTACAGCATCATGATGGTCGCATCCGTGCTTGGCGACATCGCGGTGAACGCACACTGGAAGCATGTATTCGT
This sequence comes from Schistocerca cancellata, assembly GCF_023864275.1. Lineage (NCBI taxonomy): Eukaryota > Metazoa > Arthropoda > Insecta > Orthoptera > Acrididae > Schistocerca > Schistocerca cancellata. The sequence goes on from NC_064634.1 coordinate 299,157,374, forward strand.
CATCGTCATACTGGCTTATCACCCGGCGTGATGGTATGGGGTGCCATTGGTCACATGTCTCGGTCACCTCTTGTTCGCATTGACGGCACTTTGAACAGTGGATGTAACATTTCAGATGTGTTACAGCCTGTGGCTCTACCCTTCATTCGATCCCTGCAAAACCCTACATTTCAGCAGGATAATGCACGACCGCATGTTGCAGGTCCTGTACGGGCCTTTCTGGATACAGAAAATGTTCGACTGCTGCCCTGGCCAGCACATTCTCCAGATCTCTCACCAACTGAAAACGTCTGGTCAATGGTGGCCGAGCAAGTGGCTCGTCACAATACGCCAGTCACTACTCTTGATGAACTGTGGTATCGTCTTGAAGCTGCATGGGCAGCTGTACCTGTACACGCTATCCAAGCTCTGTTTGACTCAATACCCAGGTGTTATCAAGGCAGTTATTACGGCCAGAAGTGGTTGTTCTGGGTACTGATTTCTCAGGATCTATGCACCCAGATTGCATGAAAATGTAATCACATGTCAGTCCTAGTATAATATATCTGTCCAATGAATACCCATTTGTCATCTGCATTTCTTCTTAGTGTAGCAATTTTAATGGCCAGTAGTGTATAAGGCCAGGAAAGAAGTACAAATAAAAATGAACATTGCCTACAAAGTCTCCAGTCATGAGCGACCCCAAAATTAAAAACATTGTACACAAACATACAGGGTGGGCCAAAAGTCACTTACCACTGTAACTTTGTTCAATAACATACAAAAAATTGAAATTCTGAACTTTATTGGAGCTACAGAAGAATTTATAACAGTCATTCTAGAAATGTTTTCCACCTTTGTTGATACATTTAGTCAGACAATCTGATATGCTTACACATACTTGACTACACAGTTATTTATACTATCAGTATCTTCAGAAGTGCTGTAAACAGCTTCTTTCGAATTCTCAATTGTTCGTGGGTTTGTAGCACACACTTTCTTTAATGTGACCCCAAATGAAAAAAATCCATTGGTGTGAAGTCAGGTGATCTGGGTGGCATTTCTATTTCCCATTGCCATCCAATAATTCTACCACCAAATAGCTTGTCAGCAAAATTTTGCACAGATGTTGTGTAATGCAGTGGGGCTCCATCACGTTGAAAGTAAAATAAGATGAAGTCATCGTAGGATATTTGTAGTCCCGGGATGGCACGGATTGTCAAACATTTCTAGGTAGCTACCTTCAGATAATGTTCCATCACACAACCAAGGGCCAATTACTTCACTGCATGAGATAACATCCCAAACAGTAACACCATGTTCATTTAACTTCTGCTCAAAAATAATTCTACACTTCTCTGTATACCAATACATACACTCATGTCTGTTGACATGGGCTGATAGTTTGAAAGTTGCCTCATCACTCCAAATTATCTTAGAAAACATTTCATCACATTCTCTTAATTTATTTAACATGGTCTCACAAAACTGAAGCCTATTACTGAAGTCAGTCTTCCAATAGCCCATATATCAGATGAGGCATGTGAAGTTTGAATTTGGCCTAAGTAAAATTCTCTGCACAGACGTTCAAAAAATATCCTGTTCAAAAGACAACCTATGGACAGACTTTTTAGGGGGTCTGTATAACAACTTGTAAAACTCTGAACTTAGTTTCATCACTTACTGATAGCCTACTTAACCTGTGGTAATTTGCTGCAGATCCTGTTTTCTCGAAACGTTTCTGTAAACTGTAGACAGCCTTCCTTGTAGGTGAAAATGTTTATTTCTTATTCCACTCATTTACTATCAAATTATAATCACCTTTGTATCAAGTTTTTAAAGCAAAAACTTTCTGCATTAGAAAACATCTTCACGACAGGTTAGAATCAATAATTAACTCTGTCAGAGAAATTCGATTTAATAGCAACTCACTCTTGTGTTTGTACCTGTAATTATCACAAACAAACAAAATTACCACACTGTTTTCTATGGGTTATGATGGGTAGAGACTTTTAGCCCACCAGTACAGTGAAGTCAGCATCCAGTGCAACATGAAAATAAGCTACACCCCAGGTGACAGTAAATTTTCTCTATGTTAAGTGACAATACAAACTTTCCCTCAGAGCTGTAAAACTTAATCAATCCTCTGAATGATAAAGGTTTCATATGCTGGTGTAGGACTTCCCAGCAAAAATCAATTTGTTCTGGAAAGATCTTTGATGCATCATAACATGTACTCTGCATATTTTCAAAGTACAAAAGTATAAATAAGAATTCCACCAAACACAGCATAGTATCTTCCAAAGCAGTGAAATTGAGATTGTGCCGTATGCTGCACTTTTGTCAGCCAATCACAGCTCAAGCCATGTGATCTCGCAAGCTAATGACAGCAGATATTCAGAGCTTACAATACATTTTGTAGTCAGCCAACAGCAACATCACTTAAGTAGTGTGAACAGACAAACAGGAAAAGTTAATGTTTCAAATTAATATACATACAATATAGCTACAAGCTAAACTTAACTTTAACATATTGCTGTTTTTCCGATGGTACGGCTTTGCAGGATCCTAAGAGCACAGTTTAAATTGCAACAGCTCACTATTACTCACAAGCAGGATTATTTCATTGTTGTGCACCGAACATTTCTTGGGTTATTTGGCTGAATACATGTTGTGTTGAGCACTTCGACTTTTCCATAGAAACACCAGTTACATGTGAAACTGCTCAAGAACTCGTTTACATGTGTTATGTATACGATACATCAAACAAAAATGTGTCAGTAAGTTTTTTAATAATGGCATAAATCACTGGTCTTTTAGGCCCAAAATTTCTGTAAGTGGCTGGTCCACAAGATGTCTAGTTTAGGAAGAGAGTCAAATGCTCTGCAATTAAAGAAATTCATTGCACATTCTCACATGTAACATAATCCATTTTGTGTAAAAGGAAATTTTTACTTGGGAATTAACACTTCTCAAACCATGATTTGCAGTGTTTTCCTGTGACCTGTCAGGAATGCAAACAGCTGAAAAATCACAGTCATTGAAAGCAATCTGTTGCTATGAAGAATTCTCATTCTTCATTCTAAAGCTTTTGACTCATTCTGCCATCAGCAAATGCTATTGTGCGGAGTGTGTTTTGTTGTTGTAAATAGTGTATTTTCTTAGCAGTGGAAGTTTTATTTTGGTGTTATTCTCTCATTTATGGTTTACTCCTGCTGTGTTATTCTGCAGTAGTGGGCTAAAGTAACATTCTTTGTTAGAGTATCAGTTCTTACCAATCAAAATTACAAAAATTTAACTGAAAACCAAAACAATGAAAAATTCCCAGAATTCTAAAAAATTCCCGGTTTTCCCAGAGTGTATACATCCTGCTTGATACTGCAGAACCCACACTGTTGGTCCAGCCAGTACAGAGGAGTGTATGCACAGAGGTTCCTGAAATGCCCCTAGCAGCTTTTTCCAAAAGCTCTATGACATTAGCCAACAAGACCTTGCTATGTTGGTACTGCAAACAGCTGAAAGCAAGGAGAAATTACAGTAGTTGCTTCTCGCAAGGGCATTTATCTACTGTGTGGCTTATCGATGATGGCACTCTCTTGGGTAAATTACTCTGGAGGACAAACCGTCTCCTGTTTGTATTTCCATACAGAGACTACTAAGGAATAGATTTTCATAAGGAAAAACAAAACTTGCATTCTATGAAACAGTGTGGTATGTTGGATTTAATCATGTAGGTAGGTGAGACAATTTTAAAAGGGAAATGGATTGGTTGAAGTTACATTACAAACAATGCAAACACCAGGTAGGATTATCAACAATTTCAGAAATGAGAAATTACTGTTTACTGTAAAGAAGATATGTCATGCTGCAGACAGGCACAAGTAAAAAGACACTTATATAAAGCTTTTGGCCACAGTCTTCTTCAGTAAAAGAGATCTTCATGGGAAGTAGCAATCTGTCTTTTCCTACAGTGTTAAAGCTATTTATAATTATATATAGCGCTGTGGTAGTAAGAACATGGCTTCCTGTCAGATTAATATATAAAAAATCAAATAAGGACAATACAGGTGGTGGCCTAATAATGAAAAAGAAAGTAGGAATATAAGTGAGCTACTATGCATGGCATAGTGAATCGCATATTAGCCAAAATAGACATGAAGCCAACACCCGCCAAGTCATACAAGTTTATATGCCTACTGGATCCATGTATTCGTTTATGAATCAAGAAAGAAGGTTGCATACATGGAAGACATGCAGATAAAATGAAAGGTGACAGACTATATGAGATTCTGAATTCAGATTTTAATCATTTTCAAAGGCAGGTATCGACTCTGGCAATAATTTACTGGTTATGAACTGAAGATTAAAGAAACTGCAGAAAAGTAGGAAACTAAGGCGATGAGGCTTGGATAAATTAAAGGACTACAGGCTGTTGAGAGTTTCGAGGGACCATTACGCAATAACAGACTGCAAGAGGAGAAAAGACTACAAGAAAAGGCTAACAAATAGTGTTGAGAGATGACAATGAAGGCAGCAGAGGATCAAATATGCAACAAAAAAAAACCTTGAATAAAACAAGAGATAATTACCTGAAGAAAGGAGAAAATATAAAAATGCACCAAATGAAGCAAAGGAGGGGAAATACAGACATCTAGAAATGAGATTGACAGCAAGTGCAAAATAGCAAAGAAGAAATGTGTGTAGGGCAAATACAAGGTTGCAAAAGCATACATGGTTAGAGGAAGGACGGAAAATTAAAGGGACATCTGGAGAAAACAGAAGCATGTGTGTGAATATTAAGAGCTCAGCCTGTAGATTGTCAGAAAGTTGAAAAGAATTTATAGATGAAACAAACTTGGGAGACAATATTATAGAAAGACAAGAGGAAGTACATGAAGGTGACAGATATGATATTGCGATACAAATGTGAAAGAGTGCTGAAATATCTACCGAATTCACCTTATAAAAAGACAAGGTTTTTTTTCCCAAAATCATCATTAAAAAAATACAAGGTCATCTTATACTCACAGATTGAACTATTGCTGCTGGGGTCAAAAGTTTTATGTTGTTTAATAGAGTATACTGGGGTCTTCTTATATTTACAGATGACACTTTGGCTATTGACCTCTCACACAGATTTATTTTGAAGAATTTGGAAGGGCAGGGGTCAGCAAACAATATTCGGAAACAGGCTCAAGAATCCCAGATATGCCAAAGCGCTCTATACAGTATTGGTATTACTCGAACTATCAAGTGACATTTGACTCAAGCGGCCCTAGTGCATGGAATAGCTGAGAAACTATGACCTAGCTGTGACAACAGTCTCTTGCTCTGCTTAAAATTTGATAATTTTGTGAAACATTAGAGGCAATAGCAATAAATTCTATAATGTTACAAACTCTTGTATCTGAACAGGTTTGCAACAACAGTTCTCATACTGAGAGACTGTACTGATTTACCAAGTGGTGTGCAAATGAGAAATTCGGTTACTGTTTATGTATTAGAATACTGTGTAAAGACGTTACCAGCTTTTAATCAGCTTTAGAACATGGTGAAACAAGACAGAAAAGTAATCCAGAATGAAATGTCTAACAAATGAAATAAATCATATTAAACTGATTCATTGTTGTGAAATAAATTACGGAAGCAAAACCCATCATAGAGATAGTACCAAGAGTTGTCAGTAGATCGCGGGGTGAGCGAAAATTCAAAAATTGGACTTAATTGTGATTGTGATCTTTTACTTATGTATTAGTTGCTGTTCTTACATATAACTTGTGCTCTAGAAGATATTGCAGTCTTTGCTTCCACATTTGCTCAAGCACAGCACTGTGGAAGGGTTGGAGGGGGATAAATGATTGACTCAAAACTAGATGAGTGCAGGAAGGTGAGTACGAGCAGCAGCAAATTACATCATGCTGCCAACCATGGGAATATTTACTGAATACTTTGGCTTTTTAGGAACATCTGTGATGTTTAAACAGTGATTTGTCTGAATCCATTAGTAGCTGACTTTCAAACTGGACAGTAGTATACATTTTCGTAGGATAGAGTACAATTTTATGCAAGGGCCAGTGACATACTTGGGTGTTTCACAGCCAATGAGAGAACAGCAGGCAGATGAGGTTGGAAGTAAGAGACATTGTCACAGGCTCACATCAGCACAGAAGTGAAATCTGGTATGTACTTGGATAAAAACAGCTGTGTTCTCAGGTCCCATGGTACCACAACCTCAGAAACCAAGATAGTGATGGTTAACACATTATACATATAGGTACTTATCCAAGGACAAGCAATAAATGGATCTTTTGATTTATGAAAAATATCTTGAAATGACTACTGGCTAGCTTATGTGGTTGAAATCTAGGTATGTAGTTAGGTAAGTGGATATCCAGGACAAGAAACCATCAGATGACAGTGAAGCAGCTAAACATTTCGAAGTGTCTTTAAAAGACATGACTGGCAAATTGATAAGTAGGGCTACATAAAGTAAATGTCTACAATGCAAATGAAACTGGTTTATACTGAAAGAAAATGCCAACAGTATCTCCAGTTTCTAAAAATAAAATATATTTGCCTGGTTTTAAGGTAACCAACTCATACACAATTGCTGTGATAAACAGGAATGTTACCGGAACATATAAGCTACCTTTAATGATCATACAAAAGTCTACAAATCAGCAGTGCTTGAAGGGGATGAAAAGCATTTCCATTCATCTGCAAGAACAAAAAGAATTCATGAATGAAGACAACCATTTTTATAGAATGATATGACACTGTGTTTATTGCTGAAGATAAAGAGCAACATTCTGCAAATCAAAATTATTGAAATTCTCTCTTGTTGATTGATAATGTCACAAGTCATTCTTCAAACATTTAACTTGAAAGAGAAAACAAAGTTTATAAAGTTCCTTTTTAGCCTTCAAATATTATTTCAGTCCTCCAACCGAGGGACCAGGCTGTACTGCAAGTTTCAAACTCTTACTAACAGGCACTGCTGCATATGGAACTGAGCGGGAATGAACAGGGGAAAACAATTCAGGAACTGTGCAAAGAAATTGACTTGAAAGGTGTTGTGTACATGGCAGCGAAAGTTTGGGCCACTATCAAAGACATTAACTAACCAAAGCTTGAATGCTTCATTCAGATGAATATAACTCATCCAAAAAAGCCACCACATGGAGCTTCCAGTGAGGAACTTTTTATTGCCTTGAGACAGCTAAGAGGTTGTTAGGATAACAAGAAGAATGTGATTCTGACCAAATGCTGTTTCTAGCAATTTTGAACTCTAACTAGGCTATTGGGTCAGTTCTCTGTCTTATTGGTAAGATATGTGACACAAAACATATAAGTGCAGTTGTGTGTTTAGTTCTGTGTTTGTTTCATATCTATACAATTACCAGTAGTATATGTTTTTGTACATTATCAGTTACCTAAAAAAAAAAAAAAAAAAAAAAAAGAACCACACAATTACCTGAGCACTCCCTGCAACCATTCCTTCCAGATGATCAAAACTTTGATGTATTTTAATTTCTGTTCAAGATAGAAATAAACAGAAAAGCATTTTTCTGAGAAGACAAGTTCATGGCTGTGGTCCTCAACTATGTGATATAATAATGTTACATTTCCAATAAAAGAGAATGGGTAGATGCATTAGACAGACCAAATATGGTTTCAGTTCTCTGAGACTGCAGATGTGTGTGCACGTTGCATTTGCATCAGAGAGAGAGAGAGAGAGAGTGTGAGTGTGTGTGTACTGCTGGCAAAGGCCTTAATGGCCAAAAGCTATAATTGTGTGAATCTTTTTGTTATGCCTATTGTGACTCAGCACCTCCGCTGTATGGTGAGTAGCAACTTTCTCTTGAATGATAATCTTCAGAGCTGAGATGTAGTGGCAGCAACCAGATTTAAACCTAGGTGCACATTGGTGGCTTTTAACACAAATGGACAATGCAGAGCAGCATGATAAGATACAATGCAAGAATTGGACAGGTCGAAAGCAATATCGCACATGAAGTAGACAGGAAGAGAAAAGGTAATTTTAGTATCAGTGCAGACAAGCCAATGCTGATACGCTATACCGTTCGCATGGGTGTTTCACGGGCTGACAGTGGCTTGATAATAACCAAGGAGCAGAAACACGAGAGGAAATGGAACTTGCCATGCAAGTCAGTCTGCAGGAAAAAAACAGTCTGAAACCAAATAGAGAAGTTCACAGGAATAAACTCAGCATGCTTCTGGAGCAGATGGTTTATGACTGAGCACTCTAAAACAACACTCGGCATGAAGTGCAAGGCGACGTATGTGGTGACTGAACTCAGCATAAGCACTGGCCCACTCTGCTTATTGCCAGCCATAAGTACATCTACATCTACATCTATACTCCGCGAGCCACCTTACGGTGTGTGGCGGAGGGTACTTATTGTACCACTATCTGATCCCCCATTCCCTGTTCCATTCACGAATTGTGCGTGGGAAGAACGACTGCTTGTAAGTCTCCGTATTTGCTCTAATTTCTCGGATCTTTTCGTTGTGATCATTACGCGAGATATATGTGGGCGGTAGTAATATGTTGCCCATCTCTTCCCGGAATGTGCTCTCTCGTAATTTCGATAATAAACCTCTCCGTATTGCGTAACGCCTTTCTTGAAGTGTCCGCCACTGGAGCTTGTTCAGCATCTCCGTAACGCTCTCGCGCTGACTAAATGTCCCCATGACGAATCGCGCTGCTTTTCGCTGGATCATGTCTATCTCTTCTATTAATCCAACCTGGTAAGGGTCCCATACTGATGGGCAATACTCAAGAATCGGACGAACAAGCTACTTCTTTCGTCGATGAGTCACATTTTCTTAGAATTCTTCCTATGAATCTCAACCTGGCGCCTGCTTTTCCCACTATTTGTTTTATGTGATCATTCCACTTCAGATCGCTCCGGATAGTAACTCCTAAGTATTTTACGGTCGTTACCGCTTCCAATGATTTACCACCTATGGCATAATCGTACTGGAATGGATTTCTGCCCCTATGTATGCGCATTATATTACATTTATCTACGTTTAGGGAAAGCTGCCAGCTGTCGCACCATGCATTAATCCTCTGCAGGTCTTCCTGGAGTACGTACGAGTCTTCTGATGTTGCTACTTTCTTGTAGACAACCGTGTCATCTGCAAATAGCCTCACGGAGCTACCGATGTTGTCAACTAAGTCATTTATGTATATTGTAAACAATAAAGGTCCTATCACGCTTCCTTGCGGTACTCCCGAAATTACCTCTACATCTGCAGATTTTGAACCGTTAAGAATGACATGTTGTGTTCTTTCTTCTAGGAAATCCTGAATCCAATCACAAACCTGGTCCGATATTCCGTAAGCTCGTATTTTTTTCACTAAACGTAAGTGCGGAACCGTATCAAATGCCTTCCTGAAGTCCAGGAATACGGCATCAATCTGCTCGCCAGTGTCTACGGCACTGTGAATTTCTTGGGCAAATAGGGCGAGCTGAGTTTCACATGATCTCTGTTTGCGGAATCCATGTTGGTTATGATGAAGGAGATTTGTATTATCTAAGAACGTCATAATACAAGAACACAAAACATGTTCCATTATTCTACAACAGATTGACGTAAGCGAAATAGGCCTATAATTATTCACATCTGATTTATGACCCTTCTTGAAAATGGGAACGACCTGCGCTTTCTTCCAGTCGCTAGGTACTTTACGTTCTTCCAGCGATCTACGATAAATTGCTGATAGAAAGGGGGCAAGTTCTTTAGCATAATCACTGTAGAATCTTAAGGGTATCTCGTCTGGTCCAGATGCTTTTCCGCTACTAAGTGATAGCAGTTGTTTTTCAATTCCGATATCGTTTATTTCAATATTTTCCATTTTGGCGTCCATGCGACGGCTGAAGTCAGGGACCGTGTTACGATTTTCCGCAGTGAAACAGTTTCGGAACACTGAATTCAGTATTTCTGCCTTTCTTCGGTCGTCCTCTGTATCGGTGCCATCGTGGTCAACGAGTGACTGAATAGGGGATTTAGATCCGCTTACCGATTTTACATATGACCAAAACTTTTTAGGGTTCTTGTTTAGATTGTTTGCCAATGTTTTATGTTCGAATTTGTTGAATGCTTCTCTCATTGCTCTCTTTACGCTCTTTTTCGCTTCGTTCAGCTTTTCCTTATCAGCTATGATTCGACTACTCTTAAACCTATGATGAAGCTTTCTTTGTTTCCGTAGTACCTTTCGTACATGATTGTTATACCACGGTGGATCTTTCCCCTCGCTTTGGACCTTAGTCGGTACGAACTTATCTACGGCGTACTGGACGATGTTTCTGAATTTTTTCCATTTTTGTTCCACATCCTCTTCCTCAGAAATGAACGTTTGATGGTGGTCACTCAGATATTCTGCGATTTGTGCCCTATCACTCTTGTTAAGCAAATATATTTTCCTTCCTTTCTTGGCATTTCTTATTACACTTGTAGTCATTGATGCAACCACTGACTTATGATCACTGATACCCTCTTCTACATTCACGGAGTCGAAAAGTTCCGGTCTATTTGTTGCTATGAGGTCTAAAACGTTAGCTTCACGAGTTGGTTCTCTAACTATCTGCTCGAAGTAATTCTCGGACAAGGCAGTCAGGATAATGTCACAAGAGTCTCTGTCCCTGGCTCCAGTTCTGATTGTGTGACTATCCCATTCTATACCTGGTAGATTGAAGTCTCCCCCTATTACAATAGTATAAGTAAACACTTATGTCAGTGGATGTGCCCACACTACGCATCGTGTGCTCCCTGCCGCCGTTGGATAAGCGTCTGCAGCAGCAAGTCGTATACTCCTAGCTCACTCATTTGTTACATAGTTTAATTCTTAATTTCTTTGCGTGTTTTTGGTACTTGCATTGTTTAATTCATAAATTTCGGGCGTATTATAGTATTTGAGAGTTGTAGCATCGTGTTTTAGTACCTGAATAGTGTAAATTCGCGTAGTCGTCTGTCATCTGTTTTTGTTTTGAACGGCCAGTGTCGGTTGGTCACAGCCAGTGTGCTCCCTGCCGCCGTTGGATAAGCAGCTGCAGCAGCAAGTCGTATACTCCTAGCTCACTCATTTGTTACATAGTTTAATTCTTAATTTCTTTGCGTGTTTTTGGTACTTGCATTGTTTAATTCATAAATTTCGGGCGTATTATAGTATTTGAGAGTTGTAGCATCGCGTTTTAGTACCTGAATAGTGTAAAATCGCGTAGTCTCCTTCCGCCGCCGAGCAGTGTGTCAGCAGTGCACAAGTGGCAGCATTACTGCATTTACTAGGCAATCTTGTATTTTAATAACCGTTTCAAATTTGTGTAGTTTTGTTTGCGCTCTCTGTAGATTAGTTCAGACGTTCTTTGCACAACAGTTTTTAGCATGGATAGGGACTGCAACTGCTGTGTTCGGATGCAGGCTGAGTTGGCATCCCTTCGCTCCCAGCTTCAGGCAGTGTTGGCTTCGGTCACACAGCTTGAGGCTGTTGCCAATGGGCATCACTGTGGGGGTCCGGATGGGGGTTTGTCGGGGACGGCCAGCTCGTCCCACGCATCCCCCGATCGGTCTACGACTGTGGTTGCCCGGGATACTGCCCGCATTGAGGCTGATCCCTCACCTGTGGTAGAGTGGGAGGTCGTCTCAAGGTGTGGCAGGGGGCGAAAGACATTCCGGAGGGCTGAACGGAAGGCCTCTCCAGTTTGTCTGACGAACCGGTTTCAGGCTCTGTCTCAGGCTGATACTGATCTTCGGCCTGACATGGCTGCTTGTCCTGTTCCAGAGGTTGCCCCTCAGTCTGCAAGATCCGGGCAGTCGCAGAGGGTGGGCTTACTGGTAGTTGGGAGCTCCAACATCAGGCGCGTAATGGGGCCCCTTAGGGATATGGCAGCAAGGGAGGGGAAGAAAACCAAAGTGCACTCCGTGTGCATACCGGGGGGAGTCATTCCAGATGTGGAAAGGGTCCTTCCGGATGCCATGAAGGGTACAGGGCGCACCCATCTGCAGGTGGTCGCTCATGTCGGCACCAATGATGTGTGTCGCTATGGATCGGAGGAAATCCTTTCTGGCTTCCGGTGGCTATCTGATTTGGTGAAGACTGCCAGTCTCGCTAGCGGGATGAAAGCAGAGCTCACCATCTGCAGCATCGTCGACAGGACTGACTGCGGACCTTTGGTACAGAGCCAAGTGGAGGGTCTGAATCAGAGGCTGAGACAGTTCTGCGACCGAGTGGGCTGCAGATTCCTCGACTTGCGCCATAGGGTGGTGGGGTTTCGGGTTCCGCTGGATAGGTCAGGAGTCCACTACACGCAACAAGCGGCTACACGGGTAGCAGGGGTTGTGTGGCGTGGGCTGGGCGGTTTTTTAGGTTAGATGGCCTCGGGCAAGTGCAGAAAGGGCAACAGCCTCAACGGGTGAGGGGCAAAGTCAGGACATGCGGGGACCAAGCAGCAATCGGTATTGTAATTGTAAACTGTCGAAGCTGCGTTGGTAAAGTACCGGAACTTCAAGCGCTGATAGAAAGCACCGAAGCTGAAATCGTTATAGGTACAGAAAGCTGGCTGAAGCCAGAGATAAATTCTGCCGAAATTTTTACAAAGGCACAGACGGTGTTTAGAAAGGATAGATTGCATGCAACCGGTGGTGGAGTGTTCGTCGCTGTTAGTAGTAGTTTATCCTGTAGTGAAGTAGAAGTGGATAGTTCCTGTGAATTATTATGGGTGGAGGTTACACTCAACAACCGAGCTAGGTTAATAATTGGCTTCATTTACCGACCCCCCGACTCAGCAGCATTAATGGCAGAACAACTGAGAGAAAATTTGGAATACATTTCACATAAATTTTCTCAGCATGTTATGGTCTTAGGTGGAGATTTCAATTTACCAGATATAGACTGGGACACTCAGATGTTTAGGACGGGTGGTAGGGACAGAGCATCGAGTGACATTATACTGAGTGCACTATCCGAAAATTACCTCGAGCAATTAAACAGAGAACCGACTCGTGGAGATAACATCTTGGACCTACTGATAACAAACAGACCCGGACTTTTCGACTCTGTAAGTGCAGAACAGGGAATCAGTGATCATAAGGCCGTTGCAGCATCCCTGAATATGAAAGTTAATAGGAATATAAAAAAAGGGAGGAAGGTTTATCTGTTTAGCAAGAGTAATAGAAGGCAGATTTCAGACTACCTAACAGATCAAAACGAAAATTTCTGTTCCTACACTGACAATGTTGAGTGTTTATGGAAAAAGTTCAAGGCAATCGTAAAATGCGTTTTAGACAGGTACGTGCCGAGTAAAACTGTGAGGGACGGGAAAAACCCACCGTGGTACAACAACAAAGTTAGGAAATTACTGCGAAAGCAAAGAGAGCTTCACTCCAAATTTAAACGCAGCCAAAACCTCTCAGACAAACAGAAGCTAAACGATGTCATAGTTAGCGTAAGGAGGGCTATGCGTGAAGCGTTCAGTGAATTCGAAAGTAAAATACTAGGTACCGACTTGACAGAAAATCCTAGGAAGTTCTGGTCTTACGTTAAATCAGTAAGTGGCTCGAAACATCATGTCCAGACACTCCGGGATGATGATGGCATTGAAACAGAGGATGACAAGCGTAAAGCTGAAATACTAAACACCTTTTTCCAAAGCTGTTTCACAGAGGAAGACCGCACTGCAGTTCCTTCTCTAAATCCTCGCACCAACGAAAAAATGGCTGACATCGAAATAAGTGTCCAAGGAATAGAAAAGCAACTGGAATCACTCAACAGAGGAAAGTCCACTGGACCTGACGGGATACCAATTCGATTCTACACAGAGTACGCGAAAGAACTTGCCCCCCTTCTAACAGCCGTATACCGCAAATCTCTAGAGGAACAGAAGGTTCCAAATGATTGGAAAAGAGCACAGGTAGTCCCAGTCTTCAAGAAGGGTCGTCGAGCAGATGCGCAAAACTATGACCTATATCTCTGACGTCGATCTGTTGTAGAATTTTAGAACATGTTTTTTGCTCGAGTATCATGTCGTTTTTGGAAACTCAGAATCTACTATGTAGGAATCAACATGGATTCCGGAAACAGCGATCGTGTGAAACCCAACTCGCTTTATTTGTTCATGAGACCCAGAAAATATTAGATACAGGCTCCCAGGTAGATGCTATTTTTCTTGACTTCCGGAAGGCGTTCGATACAGTTCCGCACTGTCGCCTGATAAACAAAGTAAGAGCCTACGGAATATCAGACCAGCTGTGTGGCTGGATTGAAGAGTTTTTAGCAAACAGAACACAGCATGTTGTTATCAACGGAGAGACGTCTACAGGCATTAAAGTAACCTCTGGCGTGCCACAGGGGAGTGTTATGGGACCATTGCTTTTCACAATATATATAAATGACCTAGTAGATAGTGTCGGAAGTTCCATGCGGCTTTTCGCGGATGATGCAGTAGTATACAGAGAAGTTGCAGCATTAGAAAATTGTAGCGAAATGCAGGAAGATCTGCAGCGGATAGGCACTTGGTGCAGGGAGTGGCAACTGACCCTTAACACAGACAAATGTAATGTATTGTGAATACATAGAAAGAAGGATCCTTTATTGTATGATTATATGATAGCGGAAGAAACACTGGTAGCAGTTACTTCTGTAAAATATCTGGGAGTATGCGTGCGGAACGATTTGAAGTGGAATGATCATATAAAATTAATTGTTGGTAAGGCGGGTACAAGGTTGAGATTCATTGGGAGAGTCCTTAGAAAATGTAGTCCATCAACAAAGAAGGTGGCTTACAAAACACTCGTTCGACCTATACTTGAGTATTGCTCATCAGTGTGGGATCCGTACCAGATCGGGTTGACGGAGGAGATAGAGAAGATCCAAAGAAGAGCGGCGCGTTTCGTCACAGGGTTATTTGGTAACCGTGATAGCATTACGGAAATGTTTAACAAACTCAAGTGGCAGACTCTGCAAGAGAGGCGCTCAGCATCGCGGTGTAGCTTGCTCGCCAGGTTTCGAGAGGGTGCGTTTCTGGATGAGGTATCGAATATATTGCTTCCCCCTACTTATACCTCCCGAGGAGATCACGAATGTAAAATTAGAGAGATTAGAGCGCGCACAGAGGCTTTCAGACAGTCGTTCTTCCTGCGAACCATACGCGACTGGAACAGGAAAGGGAGATAATGAAAGTGGCACGTAAAGTGCCCTCCGCCACACACCGTTGGGTGGCTTGCGGAGTATAAATGTAGATGTAGATGTAGATGGTGCTCCCTCCATGACAGGTTTTCGCATTAATTTGTTGCACTAACCATACTAGCTCAGTTGCCTCCATTGTGATGGGCGCTGGTGGGGATACTAAAGGTTGGGAAGCAGATATGTGGAAAATTTTTTACTTATATATGTATCTTTTTGTCTTACTTCATCTTTTATGACAAAAAGAGGCTACTCGTGTGTTCATAGGAGATGATTCTCTTGCAGTATGAAGGGTGCATGCATTGAGGGGAGCTGGATGAATAATGTCATACAAGAGTGATCTATGCCAAACAAGAGCTACTATGTGACTTCTGAAATTTTCCCGGCGTATTTCTTCTTCTAATAATTTCCGGGTATGCAGCCGGTTCCCGTCGACATTCTGCCACGATATTTCGGCCCAGAGACGTCCGGCCATCATCAGGTGAGTACACAACTACTGAAGAGCCCAGGTGCAGTCGCGGTATTTATGCCGAATCTCGCGCATGTGAAATGTACTGGCATCCTACAGCGCATGCGTCAGGTGTTGACATGCGCAGCATAGCCGAGTTGTACGTGCTGCCCTCGGTGGTGGAAATAAAGGTTCATCTAGTCATTGAGTATCGAATGACACTGTCGATTCCGCTGTGATTGTATAATTTTAATAACAGGATTCCAATTTTTAACCAGCTGAAAGCCGTTGTCACGATTTATAAGATTATTGGCAAGACGTATTTCCACTGATTCCTTGATTACGGAATCCCAAAAACCGGAAACCGGGGATAAAATTTTTGTTACATTGTATTCCATTGAATGTCCCAAGGAAATACAGTGCTCTGCTACTGCCGATTTTGACGGTTGCCGCAGACGGGTGTATCTTTCATGTTCTATACATCGTTCATGGACAGTTCTTGTCGTCTGGCCAATATATGCAGCGCCACATTCACAGGGAATTTTGTAGACGCCTGCCTTCTTCAGTTGTAAATCGTCTTTAACGGATCCAACCAGGGCCCGGTTCTTTGGTGGTGGACGAAAGATAACCTTGATTTTATTTTTCTTCAGTAATCTGAAGAAGGCAGGCGTCTACAAAATTCCCTGTGAATGTGGCACTGCATATATTGGCCAGACGACAAGAACTGTCCATGAACGATGTATAGAACATGAAAGATACACCCGTCTGCGGCAACCGTCAAAATCGGCAGTAGCAGAGCACTGTATTTCCTTGGGACATTCAATGGAATACAATGTAACAAAAATTTTATCCCCGGTTTCCGGTTTTTGGGATTCCGTAATCAAGGAATCAGTGGAAATACGTCTTGCCAATAATCTTATAAATCGTGACAACGGCTTTCAGCTGGATAAAAATTGGAATCCTGTTATTAAAATTATACAATCACAGCGGAATCGACAGTGTCATTCGATACTCAATGACTAGATGAACCTTTATTTCCACCACCGAGGGCAGCACGTACAACTCGGCTATGCTGCGCATGTCAACACCTGACGCATGCGCTGTAGGATGCCAGTACATTTCACATGCGCGAGATTCGGCATAAATACCGCGACTGCACCTGGGCTCTTCAGTAGTTGTGTACTCACCTGATGATGGCCGGACGTCTCTGGGCCGAAATATCGTGGCAGAATGTCGACGGGATCCGGCTGCATACCCGGAAATTATTAGAAGAAGAAATACGCCGGGAAAATTTCAGAAGTCACATCAAATACCTTTACGGGGAGGAGATGGTTCAGGATATCCACGTATTGGATAAATTACGTGAGAAAAGAGCCAGGTTGCTGTGTTCACTAAATTTTTTACTGAAATGTAGAGACAATAACTTGATTCCAACTTTCGCCAGAGTTGTTCATTTTATCAATAGTGTGGCTGCCAACAATATAAAACGCAAGGCGAGTCTGGCTTTAGTAAGAGAACGAATCCGTTTTACGCGACGTGAGTTAGACGCTGTCGCCAGGAATTTATATTATTTACATCTGAAGATTTCAGCAAGATGTTCTTCCCTTAGTTGGGACTGGATTGACGGCGTATCCTGGGCCAAGGCAGACTGGGCTCACAGGGACAGTACGAACAGACAAAGTGCGAAGTTTAGCCAACTCGTAACACGAAAACCGCAAGAAGCTATCTCTGGACGATCCGTGGTGAACCTCACGGAGAAATCTTTTGACGATGCGACGATGTCAGTGCTTGCGAAAGGTTTAAACTTCGCTCCTACACCTGCCTCACTGCCTTTAACGGATTTCATCAGTTCCATTGAGGAAGCCATTAGACGTCTCCCTGTGGATTCTGCAGACGAAATTCGACGTGAATCTTGCCGAACGTTGTTGAAATGTGCGCCACAACGGAGTAACATCTCGCCAGCTGAAAGAGCTGCTCTCCGCAGCCTGAGAGAAGATACTAGCACAGTCGTACTGCCTGCGGATAAGGGTAACGCCACAGTTCTTCTGACAAGAGAAGCCTACAACGAGAAGATATATTGTCAGCTAAATGATTCTACGTACCGTAGAATTGAAAAAGACCCAACAAGCCGAATATCAAGGAAAACTACTACCCTTTTGAACGACTGTTCTCTACCTGAAGAAGTTATCAAGAGATTGAGACCACACAATGCAGTACCACCAAGACTCTACGGTCTTCCGAAGATACACAAGGATGGTGCCCCACTACGATTAATAGTGAGTAATATTGGTGCTGCGACCTATTCTACAGCAAAATATCTGGCCTCGTTACTAAAGCCGTATGTGGGTAAGTGTTGCCACCATATACGTAATTCCGAGGATTTTGTCAGTCGCTTGAAGGAAGTTAAGCTTAGCAGCTCGGATTTATTAGTCAGCTTTGATGTGGTCTCACTTTTTACCAAAGTGCCTTTAATGGAATCATTACATCTTATTGGTAACTTATTCAGTGCAGAAATGACGGCCTTGTTTGAACATATACTCTCCTCAACGTACTTTTTATTCAATGACGAATTCTTTGAACAAACAGACGGCGTCGCCATGGGGAGCCCTTTGTCGCCTGTGGTAGCTAATCTCTTTATGGAGGACTTTGAGGAGAAAGCACTTGAGTCTGCTGTTTTAAAGCCTACGGTCTTCTGGCGGTACGTAGATGATACTTTTGCTGTATGGCCTCATGGCAGACAGGAACTGGAGAAATTCCTTCATCACTTAAACTCATTACATGAGAACATCAAATTTACGATGGAGATTGAAAAAGAGGGCACTTTACCATTTCTAGACGTGCTAGTATGCCGTAAAAATGATGGGTCATTAGGACATTCTGTGTACAGGAAAGCGACTCACACAGATCTGTATCTCCAGGCGTCAAGCTGCCATCATCCAGCACAAACAGCCGGTGTTCTCAGTACCTTAATACATCGAGCGCATATAATATCGGATGATGAAAACCTCCACGCAGAATTAGAACACTTGGAGAAGGTTTTCAAAGAGAATGGCTACACTTCTCGCCAAATAAGGAAGGCCATGCGCAACTATCATAACAAGAAGCAACGCACTGAGGACGCAGATGATGACTTTAAATCAACTGCGTTCCTTCCATACGCCGGGAATGTGTCGTCGAAAATAGGCCGATTACTGAAGAAAAATAAAATCAAGGTTATCTTTCGTCCACCAGCAAAGAACCGGGCCCTGGTTGGATCCGTTAAAGACGATTTACAACTGAAGAAGGCAGGCGTCTACAAAATTCCCTGTGAATGTGGCGCTGCATATATTGGCCAGACGACAAGAACTGTCCATGAACAATGTATAGAACATGAAAGATACACCCGTCTGCGGCAACCGTCAAAATCGGCAGTAGCAGAGCACTGTATTTCCTTGGGACATTCAATGGAATACAATGTAACAAAAATTTTATCCCCGGTTTCCTGTTTTTGGGATTCCGTAATCAAGGAATCAGTGGAAATACGTCTTGCCAATAATCTTATAAATCGTGACAACGGCTTTCAGCTGGATAAAAATTGGAATCCTGTTATTAAAATTATACAATCACAGCGGAATCGACAGTGTCATTCGATACTCAATGACTAGATGAACCTTTATTTCCACCACCGAGGGCAGCACGTACAACTCGGCTATGCTGCGCATGTCAACACCTGACGCACGCGCTGTAGGATGCCAGTACATTTCACATGCGCGAGATTCGGCATAAATACCGCGACTGCACCTGGGCTCTTCAGTAGTTGTGTACTCACCTGATGATGGCCGGACGTCTCTGGGCCGAAATATCGTGGCAGAATGTCGACGGGATCCGGCTGCATACCCGGAAATTATTAGAAGAAGAAATACGCCGGGAAAATTTCAGAAGTCACATCAAATACCTTTACGGGGAGGAGATGGTTCAGGATATCCACGTATTGGATAAATTACGTGAGAAAAGAGCCAGGTTGCTGTGTTCACTAAATTTTTTACTGAAATGTAGAGACAATAACTTGATTCCAACTTTCGCCAGAGTTGTTCATTTTATCAATAGTGTGGCTGCCAACAATATAAAACGCAAGGCGAGTCTGGCTTTAGTAAGAGAACGAATCCGTTTTACGCGACGTGAGTTAGACGCTGTCGCCAGGAATTTATATTATTTACAGCTACTATAATGATCATCAGTTTTTAAGACACCAAATTTCATGGATCCTGTCTTTTGGGATGGTTTGTAACGCCGGAAATGCATATCATCCTATTTCCATCGATTGTACTATAATTTTTTCCTATTTTTGTTACCTGAATATATGACATTTCTGTGTCTTTACATATTGTAATTGTTTTACTATTTGTATATATATATATATTTATGCATTTATGTCGATGTATAATTGGTTTGTTTCGTAAATATTATTTGTATTTTTACGCTGGGTCTTGCCTAGGGAAAACTGCTATCGAACGATTACATCGATAGGTCGTGTGAAGAATCAAAGTGTGTAGGATCTTTGGTAGTGTTAACTCTGCCGCGTTGAGCGCGGGCTGAGCAGAGGGTGTCTGGCTGGGGTAGTGCAGTGGAGCAGGTGTGTTGTGTGACGCTCCCGCGAGTTGACGCGCTTTCGGGGTTTGGCAGCATGTAATTGCGCTCGACTCGCGATGATAGTTTCTGACATGGTGTAGCGGACGGGATGCATTAGCTGGCGCACATCAAGAGCCCGTTTCGCCTGGTGACCGTGTCGAGAAGAAGGCGTGCCAACATCCAGCTTCTGCGACAGCGATGGCCGACAATGAGTGACTGTCGCCACCTCCTCGATCGACGGCTTCAAACCTTCAATCAACCAACAAGGAAGACTGGAAGCACGTAAAGTTTTAGAACTGTATGGCAGACCTCAGCTTTTCAAACTTTTAAAATTGTTGCCTCGCAAAATTACAGCAACTTAGCATGAACCTTTGTTGCTCATTGTCCCAATTGCATTGCCAAGCAGGGTCCCTTCCTTTTCCGAAATGAACCTGAGTGTGGTTGAAATTCAAACGCCAGCATTAAGGTCATATTATAGCATTTCACTGCTTTAATTTCAAAGTTCAGTTAAGGTATTCATAGCTGGCTACAATATTCAGATTACACAAGCACAAATTAAGAGTGCGAGTTTTGTTACCGTATTTTAGCTTACCTGTGACTGCAGCTCAGCTTGGTACGTACTAAATTTTACTATTGTTCAGAATCATTTAATTCAAGTTCAAAGTTAAATCTCTTATTTCTAAACTGCGTAGATTCAAGTAGCTTTTGAAATGATTGTTGAGGTAGTCCAAGACTAACCGTGTTTTACTGAATTTCGATGTGCTTCAGAAAGAAAGCTCACTATTAACTTCAGTCACTAAATTAACTTTCGATTTTCCTGTTTTATTAATTCTTTTGCTAAATTAAGTCAGAGTGTAGCGAAATTTATTACTTCTGACAAACTTTCAGTTTTCACACTACACGTGTCAACCTTCAGTTGCCACACTTCTAGTGCTAATTATATGTGTAATAACCTTTCTTTTTCAGTTACTATAGTAATTGTCCTTAGGACTGGTGACCGTAATTTCCCCCAAATCTCAAATATCTAATTACCGCTAGTTAATTGTTAACGTAACGGCCGCACATTTACTTTCTTTATTAACTTTACCCCTTTTCAAAATTAATTTCCACCTGTTTCATTAGCATTTTTCCTTTCATTTAGATTTAACCCTTTCCTCCCTCTTTACCGACAGATTAACTTCGGTGATGATTGCTTTTCCCAAATTTCCATTAGGTACACGCGGTTTAATTTTTCACTGTCATTAAGGTCGATAAGTGAGGGGGAGGTTACAGGTTCATCAATGGTGAGGCTCTTTTTCTGGGCTTACTCCGGAACTATCAGCCTCAGTAAGGCTAAAACAAGTACTGCCCGCATAAAATTAAGGAAAGCCAGTGAAGCAGCCAAAACATTACCCAAGAGTAAGTGAATGGGATGTTTTGTTACATAAGTGGTCCATTATGAAAGGGATCATAGCCAGAGTCCTTTCCTCACCCTCTTCTCCTCAGTCTTGTCTGCAGAGAGATGCATATGCCCATGTTATTTCCAACATAACTCAACTGACTGACAGCTATACATTCCTGGTAGAACTGCCATTTCTCCTCACAAATTTCAGGGCTCAGTAGATGCCCATTACATCAACTGTTAAAGAGACTGGTGGTTGTTTATATAGAAGAGCAATTTTGTACAGCAAAACACTATTATTACAAGTATAACATAAAACAGGTGTAATGAACAAAATTGATAACTATAATCTGATAAGGGTAATTAATTAAGGTTGAAAACAGGAAAGAGAAAAGCACTGAAGATTGAGAGCAGGCTTCGAACAGGGGAAACGATACCTGTGACCAACACACTGAAGGAAAGTAATATACAGAAATTCAAAATATATTACTATCACAAAGCAAATAATCCCCACAACCAACCCCTGAAGATCACACAATAATAATAATAATAATAATAATAATAATAGCAGCCACTGCTGTGATGAATAATTAGAATTTCACCTTGGATCAAGAGTATAATTTATCTGTTTAGTAGGACTGAGAGAAAGGTAAATCTTAAAACACCAGAAAAAATTAATTTAGTACTAAGCAAATACTACTTTTTCTGTGTTTTAGTAGCATGACATCAATCCTAGAGATGCCTGAGGATAGCTGCAGAAACTGTATGTTGAAAGTATAAAACAACTTCAAAGCCACACTCAAAGACAGAAAAGCAGTCAGCAACTGTTTAATGCAGAACATGGATGGTGACACATGTGTAACAAAGAAACACCATGTCATATAAATACAGATTAAGACAATGTAAAAGTCCTTGCTGCTATTCAACTATTTGGTTAGAGCTGTAGGGTATCAATGAAAGAGAATAACTGGAACTTAAATTTTGGTTGTTGCTGAAGAGAGAATCACTAGTGAATGAGGACTACTATAAAAGCCTTCTATCTTATTAATCATTTGTGTTACGGACACTTTACGAGGGGTTCAAGAACCAAAACATGCCCCATTGCAATTACATGATGAACATTAAACAATAAAAAGAATTTGACTAAAACATAATTAACTTCATTTCAACTCTGATTAAAATAAGAAACTCCATATGATTCCTAAACCTAAGTTTTTTTACACTGGTTCACAACAAAAATTCAATTACTTTATTGCTTAGTGTATATGTGTTGAGTACCTGAACCCTCAAACTCTAGGTGTGCAGTTCCCAGAGGAATGATCTGCAGATATTTTCCTCGGAATTTTGAAGCTATTGTGAACTCCTGCCAGCATCTCCATTTGCGACCTTCACAAAACTGTGCAACCATCGGTGGGTGGTGAGAAACCTGCTCCGATACAGCACGCCATCCCAAATCCTCTGTTCGATCACATTCAAAAGTCTCTCCTAGAAGAGGATTGAATGGCTTTCCTGTGCGTACACTTGTTGTGGCATAACTGGAAACTGTAAATGCTGCAACATATGCCAGTTGCTCACAACCATCTGCACACTCTGCGGCCTTATCCAGTATCTCGGCATATTCATAATCTTCTGTCAGCCTTTGCAGCATTGAAAGTGGCTCTGAGAAGTTAACCTGCCAAAGACAATTTATATATTATGAGAGCACCAGTGAATAAAAAAACACAAGAATGACTAGCACAATTTTTGACAATTTATACATTGGAGTAACTTATCTGTCAAATAAATAAATAACTCAGCATACCATGGCATCACTTTTACTTCATCCAATGTAGAAGGAACACACATTTCTCTCAAATGAGTGAGCAACACTGATTGCTCCTGTGCTGTGATATGATTTTATCTGAACTAACAGTTTAAAGAAGATTTATCAGGAAACTGATACTATTCACTATACATCACATTCCTTGTTCTATTATCTCTCTCACTAGTACACAACACAAGTCCCAACAACAGGACTACTGAGCCTCCACAAGTTCCCGATGTGCTAATTAATTTCTCTGACATCAACCAAACTCTTATTCTGCTCTCTTTGAGCATGTGTGGTTCTCTTCTCTGCATGCACCTGTTGTTCTCACTCCAATTCTGAAGACAACCAGAGCAAGCATGGAACACTATACCATTACCATTTTTCATTCACCCTGCAGATTCAGTTAAACACTAAGACGCTTAAATTCTTCACAATAATTTTTCCGAAACTAAGCACCATGTTCACCACATGATATTAAAGCTATATTATGTGAATGTCCCTTCATCTATTATTCTCTTGCAATATGCCAGGTCAACATATTTCTTGTTGATGCAAGTCACACCCATGAAATGCCTTTTTTCCTTTTCTCGTTGCTTTCATATATGGACTGAGGAATGGCAGCCATCTAACAAGCAAGCATCTACATTCCATTAGGTCACCCATTATATCATAGAAATCCATCACCAATATGCCCCTCTATAAATTAGAATAGAAGCATATAAATAATCTGGCACTGTAACTTTTATTATATAATAATGCTTACAGAAGGACCTCAACATACATGATGTATCTGTTATCTGCCCCATCTCCATTCCTCTGGTTCATACTTAACTGCTTCCCAGTATTACTCCAATTTACTGATGTGGGATACAATTAAACTGTAGCATTAGCTCTTGGGCAGAAAAACGATAGTAACTCTTTATCTTTTCACAGTCCTCATTTATTCTTGTTCCCATCCCTGAGACACCTCTTTTACCACTCCCCTCATCAGGCAATTGTGGCCTCTAGTCCTGCATAGACGTTGGAAACGAAACCACTCATCTAAAACTTCAAGGTTCAGTGTTCATACTAAATATCCACTTTATCAGCAAATTATTACTAAGTAGAGTACTTCCACAGATTTATAATCATATTCACCATTTGAACTTAATATACAGGGAAGATACTACACACAATCCAATGGGAAACTAAGTAGAAATATATTTCCTTGTACTTTACTGAAAGAGACATTGCAACATGAATCTGTTTACACAACAATGCCTTTGTGGTCTTTGACAGTTTTAACATATTCATATTTCCATACTTTTTGGAATTTTAACACAGTACTATGATGAAATAACTTCTGTATATATTAATTTATGGTATGTACACACCGGCAGGGGAATCTTTGTCAGCTCCTTGCCAATACAATTCTTCATTATACTCCACAGGTTCAGTGGATAATTAGGTTTATCTGGAACACGTGTCCTCCTCTGTCTTCTCTTGCCTGTGGTGGGTAATGTCCCAAGACCAATCTGGTGACTGCTCACATGTCCCTGGAAGGGAAGAGAAAAGTCAATCTTCTTTTTCCAGTAAAATTGCACCAGCTTAAAAAACATGCATATGATCATGAAATGACTCCTTATGCTTTAAAAGAGTATTTTTGTGTAGCACATGCACACACACAACAATGAACAGTCCTTGTTTCCTTTGCCAGTTTTTTCACAGAGTTGAGGTTATAAGGGAATTATGTTATTTCTAAACGGAGTATTACACGACAATCCGCCGCGAACGGTACTGGTCTAGTGTGACAGCCACCTAGCGGTAGCATGGGTGAAACTATAAGGTGTACAACTTTGCTTCCGCCATTTGCCGATAGGTGGCGACAACGGTAAGTAGCGGTCGAAAGAAACAGATCGCAGATATCAGGCAGTTAGCTTGGACCTCTGTCAACAATACCTCATTCAAACATTAGTTGACTTGTGTCTGCATCATAAAATTGTTTTTCATTGAAAATGTCAGTTTACGAGCCTAATTCTAGTCATTTGCGGGAAGTGTTACTGTTTTGTTTCAATATGAAGAAAACAGCGACTGAGTCTCATCAAATGATAAGGATGCTATTAATGAACGAATGTGTCGCAAGTGGTTTCAACGCTTCAAGAACGGTGATTTTAACGCCGTAGATCAGCATAGTGGTGGAAGAGAGAATGTTTTCAAAGATGCAGAATTAGAGGCATTGCTGAGTGAAGACTCACATCAAACTCAAGAAGAATTGGCACGATTAGTGGGAGTGACACAGCAAGCCATTTCAAAACATCTCAAGGCTATGGGCACGATTCAGAAAGAAGGAACTTGGGTCCTGTGTGAGCTGAAACCAAGATACATTGAATGGCATTTGTGTGTTTGTGAACAGTTGGTTCACAGGCAAAAATGGAAGGGATTTCTGCAACGCATTGTGACTGGGGACAAAAACTGGGTTCATTATGATAACCCTAAATGCAAAAAATCATGGGGATAACCAGTCCATGCTTCCATGTTGACGGCCAAACCGAATACTCACGGCTCCAAGATCGTGCTCTGCATTTGTTGGGACCAGCTCGGCATCATGTACTATGAGGTGTTAAAACGAAGTGAAACAATCACAGGTGCTCATTATCGAACACAATTAATGTGTTTGCACAGAGCATTAAAAGACAAATGGACGCAATACAGCTATAGGCACAATAAAGTGATTTTGCAGCACAATGCTCAACCCCACGTTGCAAAAAGAGGTCAAAATGTACTTGGAAATGTTAAAATGTGAAGTCCTACCCAACCCGCTATATTTTCCAGACACTGCTCCCTCTATCACCTGTTTCGATCAATGGCGCATGGCCTGGCTGACAACACTTCCAATCTCATGAAGAAGTCACAAACTGGATTGATTCGTGGATCACTTCAAAAGATGAACAATGTCTTTGACGCAGGATTCGTACACTGGTCGAAAGATGGGAGAATATAGTGGCCAGGGATGAAAAATACATTGAATGTTACATGCGTAACCAATTTGTTTCATTAAAGCCTCAAACGTTGGGGAAAAAATAGTGGAAGCAAAGTTGTACATCTTGTAGGAAAATTAGCAGACACATTATCCATGTGCCAGAATACAGAGTAGTTCTAAACTGCCATCAATCTGCTCATGGGCACTAGGCAGCGACAACTTGCGCATGCACAGGAGGAGCTACCACAGTTCTTTCTGTTTGTTATTTGCTTACTGTTAGGTGGCTAGTGGCTTATTTCTGATTCCCGTGTTTGAGATTTTTTGCATTTTTTTCCAGTAAGTAGCTTTTAATAAATGCATATTCCCCTTTCCCCAGTCAGCAATCATTTCTTTCTCAGTAATATGCATATGTATATAATGTTACACCATGATTTTCAATTTGTATCGTAATGCCTTAGTGTACGGAAGTTCATGTTTGATTCGACTGCATCGCTTGCTTTATTTCAGCATGCCAGAAAAGAGAAACTGGCAGTGATAACGAGAAAATCTGTGCAGTTTGGCCCAATAAGACAGACGAGGACTGCAAAATTCTGAGTGGGGGGAGGGAAGGGGGGGGGGGGGGGGCGTACGCGCACGCTGGTACTTTAAAATGTTGCAAATTCGAGTGCATACATCCACAACAACTTCTGAAATGGTGGGCTGTGTCATTCCGAGGCTGAGATCCAGACTCATGAAAGATTCCCCATTTGCCAGCAAACGTAATGTTACAGGCAGCCTGGCTCATCTCAGGGCATTTACCAGCATTTTATTCGTGATCCAGGTTGGTATGATCACAAAACATATAAACATATGATTTAATTCTTACTTTTGAGAATGTGAGACAGCCTCCATGACTGTGTCACACTTGCTAATTCCATCTTCTATCACAGACAGCAGCTTCTCAAAACAGGCCATGTCCATTCTCAAAAAGTTCCGAAATTCTTGCAGATCTTTGGGCCTCAGTTCTTTCATAAGCAGTGAATATAATCCACTGCCTTCATCCCTTTTTTCAGAAAGAGTTGAACTCAACAATATCTGTCATTTTGTTTCCATCATCATTCTGCCCTAATCAGAAGGTTTACTCTAACTGCCATGGCAACAGCTTTTTTGAAAGAAAGAAAGAAAGAAAGAAAGAAAGAAAGAAAGAAAAGAAGAAAAGAAAAGAAAAAGAAGAAGAAAAGAGGGGCCCCCCATATGCAAAACGTTGTATAAATGTAAATTTAAACACACATATCTGTATAACCAAGTGTCTTAATATAAAACTAACTGTGGAGTCCGTAATTCAGGCCAATAGTAAACTACATAAGAGAATAATAATTACTTAATAAATAATGATAAAAAACAATCTCTTATTAAATAGGAACCTTCAAGCTCACACAAAAAATTCGAACAAATGACGTTCCAATTTTTTTTTTGTGACTTAGGAAACAGTAACAAACCGAAAACAGAAACCAGCAGCAATGGGAACGAAAGTCATAAAATTGGAGAAACTAAAAGCAGAAGGAAGGCTTAAAAATCCACTACAGAAAGGGGTTGGTTGTCCCAAAAAAATCTTCAAATGACTGACGTCATTTCACTGGCACTAATGAACTCTAGAACGCAATCGGCCGAGCGCGTGTCATCTGCTAAAATTGACGATATATCAGGCGAAAGCTGTAGACGGGCGCGTAACGGATTAAAATAGGGGCACTCAATTAAAAGGTGTCTTACCGTTCACAGCTGAGAGCAGTGGGGACAGAGTGGGGGAGGATCGCCGCTTAAAAGATGTCGATGGCTAAAAAGACAGTGCCCTATCCGGAGTCTAGTTAAAATTACCTCCTCCCGACGACGCGTTCGGGAGGAAGAGGTCCAAGCACAAGGAAGAGTTTTCACGTCCCACAATTTATTTTGGGGAAGTGTCGACCAATGTGCGTGCCATAAATGAACAACACGACAACATAAAACACTCCGTAGATCGGCGAAGGGAATCGATTGAATAGCTGACCGAAGAAGAGAGACTGCAGCCTTGGCTGCAATATCGGCCGCCTCATTTCCGCAGATACCAACGTGTCCCGGGAGCCAGAGGAATGCCACCGAGACACCCCACAGGTGGAGCAAGCGCAGACAGTCCTGAATCCGGTGGACCAGAGGGTGCACAGGGTAAAGAGCTTGGAGACTGAGGAGAGAGCTGAGAAGAATCAGAGCAGATAACATACTGTATCCGCCGATGGCGGCGGATGTAGTGGACAGCCTGGAGAACAGCGTAAAGCTCCGCAGTATAAACCGAACACTGGTCGGGAAGCCGAAAGTGATTTGGGGTGTCGCCAACAATATAGGCACTCCCTACACCTAACGATGTTTTCGAGCCGTCGGTGTAAATAAATGTGGCATCCGTCATTTGTGCACATAGAGCAGCAAATGCCCGACAATAAACAAGTGAAGGGGTACCATCCTTGGGAAATCGACAAAGGTCTCAGAGCAGGCAGATATGGGGACGGAGCCAAGGCGGTGCTGTACCCCAAGTTGTCAAGAAGGTTTTAGGAAAGCAGAAGGAAAGAGAATGGAGCAGTTGACGGAAGCGGACTCCCGGTGGTAGTAGGGAGGAGGGGCGGCCTGCATACCCTACATCAAAGGAGGCGTCGAAAAAAATGTCATGGGCTGTATTAGCAGGCATGGAAGACAGATGGCTTGCATAACGACTCAGAAGGACTGCTCGCCGATTGGACAGCGGAGGTTCAGCAGTCTCAGCATAAAGGCTTTCCACAGGGCTGGTATAAAAAGCTCCAGACACTAAACGTAATCCACGGTGGTGGATAGAGTCGAGACGCCGAAGAATAGATGGCCGCGCAGACGAGTAGACTTTGCTTCCATAGTCCAATTTCGAGCGCACTAAGGCACGATAGAGGCAGAGAAGGACCACTTGGTCCGCTCCCCAAGAGGTACCATTCATGACACGGAGGGTGTTGAGGGATCGCAGACAGCGAGCCGAAAGATAGGATACGTGGGAGGACCAGCACAGTTTTCTGTCAAACATAAGACCCAAGAATTTAGCGACGTCTGAAAAAAGAAAGTTGACAGGACCTAGATGTAAGGAGGGCGGAAGAAACTCCTTACGTCGCCAAAAATTGACAAAAACGGTCTTACTGGGTGAGAAACGGAAGCCGGTTTCGATGCTCCACGAGTGGAGGCGATCGAGACATCCTTGAAGACGTCGTTCAAGAAGGCTGGTCCGTTGAGAGCTGTAGTAGATCGCAAAATCGTCCACAAAGAGGGAGCCTGAGACATCAGGAAGGAGACAATCCATAATTGGATTGATGGCAATGGCAAACAGTACAACACTCAGCACGGAGCCCTGGGGTACCCCGTTTTCTTGGGAGAAAGTACAGGAGAGAGTAGTGTTCACCCGCACCCTAAATGTGCGCTCTGCATAAATTCGTGAAGAAAAAGGGGCAGCCGACCTCGAAAGCCCCAAGAGAACAGTGTGCGGAGGATACCTGTCCTCCAACAGGTATCATATGCTCTCACCAGATCAAAAAATATTGCTACTGTTTGGCGTTTCCGGAGAAAATTATTCATGATATAAGTGGAGAGAGCAACAAGATGGTCAACTGCAGAACAATGCTTTCGGAATCCGCATTGGGCAGGTGTTAAAAGACTGCGGGATTCCAGCCACCAAGCTAAACGGTAATTCACCATACGCTCCAAAACCTTACAGACACTACTCGTGAGAGAAATGGGGCGATAGCTAGAGGGGAGATGTTTGTCCTTTCCAGGAACGACGATAGCTTCCTGCCATCGTCTGGGAAAAGTACTGTCGGTCCAAATTCGATTATAAAGGCAAAGGAGGTAACGCAGACTATGGGTTGATAATTGCAGCAACATTTGGACGTGGATACCATCCGGTCCTGGGGCGGAGGAGCGAGAAGAAGAGAGTGCATGTTGGAGTTCCCGCATAGAGAAAACAGTATTGTAGCTTTCGCGATTTTGAGAGGAGAAAGCAAGAGGTCGCACTTCCGCTGCACGTTTCTTCATGAGAAACGCTGGCGGGTAATTCGAAGAGCTCGAAATCTCAGCAAAGTGCTGACCCAATGAGTTAGAAATTGCGACGGGGTCGACTAATGTATCATGCACGACAGTGAGCCCAGAGACCGGGGAGAAACTAGGCGCGCCTGAGAACCGTTGAAGCCGACTCCAAACTTCCGAGGAGGGAGTGAAGGTGTAAAATGAGCTAATAAAGAATTTCCAGCTTGCCTTCTTGCTATTGCGGATGAACGACGGCATCGCGCTCGGAACTGCTTATAGCGGATACAGTTGGCCAAAGTAGGATGGTGGCGGAAAATGCGGAGAGCACGTCGCCGCTCACGTATTGCGTCACGGCATGCCTCGTTCCACCAAGGAATTGGGGGGCGCCGGGGCAATTCGGAGGTGCGTGGTATTGAACGTTCCGCAGCTGTAAGAATAACGTCTGTAATATGAGTGACCTCATCGTCGACGCTGGTAAAGTGACGGTCATCGAATGTCGCTAGAGATGAAAAAAGTGTCCAGTCGGCCTGGGCAAACTTCCAGCGTCTCAGGCGCATATATGGCAGTTGAGACTGCAGTCTAAGGACACATGGAAAGTGGTCACTCGAGTGTGTATCATCAAGGGCGAACCATTCGAAGTGCCCAGCTAACGGAACAGTACCGACCGCAAGGTCCAAATGAGATAAATTTGTCGTGGAGGCAGACAAAAATGTAGGGACCCCAGTGTTGAGGCAAACTAGATCCGCTTGGTGGAAGACGTCTAGCAAGAGTGAGCCACGTGGACAAGGATGTGGAGATCCCCAAAGCGGGTGGTGGGCATTGAAGTCCCCAACCAGCAAATAGGGGGGGGTGTAAGCTGACCAAGAAGATGAAGGAGATCAGCTCATGCCATTGGTGTGGACGATGGAATGTATACAGTACAAAGAGAGAACGTGTATCCAGAAAGGGAAAGACGGACGGCGACAGCTTGGAAGGAAGTGTTTAAGTGGATTGGGTGATAATGGAGAGTATCATGGAGAAGAATCATGAGTCCTCCATGGGCTGGAGTGCCTTCAACAGAGGGGAGATCATATCGGACGGACTGAAAATGAGGGAGAACAAAGCGGTCATGGGGACGTAGCTTTGTTTCCTGAAGACAGAAGATGACCGGCGAGTAGGATCGTAAGAGGATCGACAATTCATCCCAATTGGCTCGAATGCCGCGGATATTCCAGTGGATAATGGACATAGGGTGAACAGAAAATGGAGGAATGTGACGAAGGTTGCTGTCAACTCAACGACTGCTCAGAGCTTGCGACCGACAGCATGGAATGGCATTCAGCCGAAGGCAGAAGATCCTGATCCATAGGTTGTTCAGGAGCAGCTCCCGCCACCAGCGATCGGCCGGTTGATCGGCCGCCAGCAGTGCGCCTCGGCGACACAGAAGACGGCCAAGGGCTATTTCCGCCAGGTGGTGCTGTAGATGGGACACGCCTTGGCGGAGAAGGAGATGAACTGGGTTTCTTTGTAGCCTTCTTGGAAGTATGATGTTTAGATGAAGGAGGAACTGATGGTTGTGAAGTTGGGGTACGTAAAAAATCTTCACGAGTATGCTCTATTTTGAAGTCTTGGTGTCTGACTTTTGGGCTGGAGATTTAGCAGAACCCGACGAAGGGTGAGCCAGAGAGTGGGCAGGCGAAAGTGGTGAGGTTGAACGGGCGATCTTTGCGCTGGCCGATCTGACGACCGTGGCACTAAAGGTGAGGTTGCAAGTCTGCGTGGCCGCCTCCTTTGTTGGCCGAGGAGAAGCAAGGACAGTGCTGTATTTTCCTGTCTGAGGCACAGTGGGCTGTCGATTGGCAAATAATTTTCGAGCAGCAAAGGTCGAAACCTTTTCCTTCACTCTGATTTCCTGGATGAGCTTTTCGTCCTTAAAAACGGGGCAATCTCGAGAGGAAGCAGCGTGGTCACCCATACAGTTGATGCAGCGAGGGGATGGAGGTGGACAAGCACCCTCATGGGCATCCTTGCCACATGTAACACATTTGGCTGGATTGGAACAGGACTCGCTGGTGTGATTGAACCGCTGACACCGATAGCAACGCGTAGGGTTTGGGACATAAGGGCGAACGGAAATTATCTCATAGCCTGCTTTGATTTTGGATGGGAGTTGAACTTTGTCAAATGTCAAGAAGACAGTGCGGGTTGGAATTATGTTCGTGTCAACTCTTTTCATAACTCTATGAACAGCCGTTAGGCCCTGGTCAGACAGGTAGTGCTGAATTTCTTCGTCAGACAATCCATCGAGGGCGCGTGTATAAATGACTCCACGCGAGGAATTTAAAGTGCGGTGCGCTTCAACCCGGACAGGGAAGGTATGGAGCAGTGAAGCACGCAGCAATTTTTGTGCCTGGAGGGCACTGACTGTTTCTAACAACAGGGTGCCGTTCCGTAATCTGGAACAAGACTTTACAGGACCTGCAATTGCGTCGACACCTTTCTGAATAATGAAAGGGTTGACCGTGGAGAAGTCGTGACCTTCGTCAGACCGAGAAACAACAAGGAACTGTGGCAACGATGGAAGAACTGTCTGTGGCTGAGACTCAGTGAACTTACGCTTGTGAGCAGACATAGTGGAAGGTGAGGAAACCATTGCGGAAGAATCCCCCATGATTACTGGCGTCTCCGATGGCGCGCTCCTCCCTTGTGGGGCCCCTCTCTGAGGGCACTCCCGCCTTAGGTGATTGTTCACACCTCAGGTCACACCTCCCGACAAACGGACGGAGGGACCAATCGGCACTTTCGGAAGGTATCAGCTCGGGTAATCACCCCTCCCTGGGCCTGGCCGTTATCAGGGGGTACGTACGTGTCCTACCTGTCTACCCGGGGCGGGGAATTATGCGTTACCCCGTCACCGGCTACACACAAAAATGCGTGGGTCGGCCTTCAGACACGCACAGGGAGGAAGAAAGAGAAAGGGAAAAACAAAGAAAGGGAAAGGAAAGAGGTAAGGAAAAGAGAAGGACAAAGGAAGGATGAAGACATACAAGCAGAGAAGACGAAGAATGCGGTACATTTACGAGCGTCCGTCTCCAGATGTAGGC
Organism: Schistocerca cancellata; assembly: GCF_023864275.1. Lineage (NCBI taxonomy): Eukaryota > Metazoa > Arthropoda > Insecta > Orthoptera > Acrididae > Schistocerca > Schistocerca cancellata. The sequence continues at coordinate 299,190,888 of NC_064634.1, forward strand.
ACAAACCATACTCCCAGAGGGGGAGAAAGGGAAGGAAAGAGCCAGAGGCGAGGGGAGGAGAGGCGAAGATGGGGGAGAGGGAAGGATGCGGAAAAGGAAGGTATGCAGCCCGGAAAGGAAGGAAGGCCACATTAGCTCGGGGTCCCGTGCTCGCTACGCACGTATCCACAAAAAGAGTAGTGGACCCCCCTGGGGGGGACGTTCCAATATATCACACAGTCCCCTTTTGTTTGGTGCGGTAGAACGAACAACTTTACAAGAGATCAGACAGTTCTATTTGCGGGTTATTACCATCTACTGCACATGTGCGCCAAGTATATCACGCATGGATGGTGTAATAGGTCTATGTGAACCAGCCTGTAGTCACAGATATGCACGTTTGTGATCATGCCCTTTCAGATGTCAGATAACCTGCCCCATTTCTGCATTATGACAATGACTGCACTGTTTTCCTATGCTACAATTTACTTGTATAAAGGCAAACCCTGATTTACATTTTTTTCAGAAAATTATTTGCAAGAAACACAAAATTATTACAGATATTACATTTCTTTATGTTCTATGAAAGCATGTACATTTTTGAGTAAATTACATTAGCTGGTTTCTGGTGTGTTCAGGCACAGAATCCTACTATTTAGTGCTTAACTGGTTAGAGCTAAATGGGGTCACGTTTCATCATTTCCGCTCTGGTAGAAAACTTTTTAATGGAAGACTGAGTAGAGGGCTCACGAGATGGTAGAACTTAAACCAAAGGTCTTTTTAGTTCTTTGTAGATGATGCACACTATTTTGAAACAACGGAAAGTGCAGGATGGAGTAACATTCTCTCTAATGCAACCTTCACTAGTCCCTGTCCTCCACCTGCCTATTTCCTAGCCTGCTCTCTAAGATAACGCACACACTTTCTATCCTGCCATTGAACCTACAAATCCTTTCCTCTTCCCTAGTCCTCTCCCCTCCCTTTCCCCTTCCACCTTTACCCCCCTCCCAACAAAGCCTTCCTATGCTGCGTGTAGCAGCCCAATCCTGTCCCCACCAAGCACCCACCAAATGCAGCATTAGCATTATTCCAACCCTATCCTGCTATCCCTTCCCCTCCCAATCACCCACCCCAGCAGATTGCAGCACACACACACACACACACACACACACACACACACAGAGAGAGAGTCACTCTGTCAGGCCCTATCAGTTGGAGATAGTACCCACGTGTGTGCCGAGTTTTTGCATAAATGTATGGGAGTTCTACTGCTAAGAAAGGACTTTGTCCTAAAGCTTGTGTCTTTCTAGAATTTTTTTCATTGTGCCTGTCTGCTACTCAGCATCTGCTCTATGTGGTGAATAACTTGGCTTTGTGGTGATTACAACATCTGGATTCAGTCCTCAGTGATTACAACATCTGGATTCAGTCCTCAGTAATTAACCCTATACAGATAGTCCTGTAAATGTGTGCTTCTATGACAATACTTGTAAAATTTAAAATTAAAAACATGGAGCACATGCCACAGAAGAATGAACAAACTAAGTTACTAACAATTTTACTGCACTGCAAATGATATGCGCTAATGTGCAATTTTTCTCAACACCAACTTTCTACACTCCTGTTACCTACTGCATGTGACCCACATTTTTCATTTTAAATTTTACAAGTACTGCCACAATTGCTAAAAATTCAGAAGCAGAAATTTTTAGGACTATCTGTATGGGGCTAGGAATCTGTATGGGGCTGGGCTACATTATTTTATTATTTTTAGTCAATTTTAAAAACATGTGGTAAAAAGGCTTTTATTTAAATAATTATTTTTTGCTCTTTACTCTTGTGTGCGAGTGAAATTTTTCCAATTGATTTCGAATGTTTTGATGAGGTGACAAGAGACATGGTAAATTTCTGGTTTATTTTAGTTTCTCTTCATGCAAGTCACCCAATTAAAAAATATGTATTACAGATAAATGAACTCACACAGAGTCTTACCAGCAATTGTTCTTACGGCAAAAAAAATTCGTGATGAACATGAAAAGGGGGACATAGCAGAGGTGCACAAAGTACCTTCCACCATACATCAGACAAGACAGCAAGTTGATGTTGCACTGCCATCCAATTCTGAGCTATGTTGATAGTTTCAAGTCCCTAGCTCATCGGGAAATTAGTTTAAAATAAATTGCAAAACTTGTACCAAACAGACATGCAAGGAAGTAACTTAATAAGAAACGTTAAAAACAGGGGGAGGTTCTAACATGTTGGCAATATTTTAACAAAATTGAATAGAATCCTACAAATATTACACTAAAGCAGTTTTATGCATTTCCAGGCTCAGTATAGGATGATATGGGTTTGCAGGTAACAGGTGTAGTATTTAGAAGTCAATGGGGTCAAGTCTACATTGCTCAGACCCCAAATACAATACATAAAGGTGTATGGAACACGACTGTCATACTGTCTTTCCACAGCCCGGCAATTCAACACATTCCATGGATTATTCTGGTACATAATTCAACTGCAGCAAGATCATTACATGATTTTATTATTAAATAATAGACAAAATTTCATGCTTAGTGCCACGTCCAAATGCAGTTTTATCGATTTGGCTACCGACTTTAAATATGCAAGTTCAAAATTCAACTGCGGGTGTTACTGTTACAGTGATTAAACTAATTTAGGACTACAAACAGTGATCACTGCGTACACAATAATACCACTTGCTACTTGGCCCCCTACAAGACAGATAAACAACAGCTTTTGATTTTATTTCAGCACCCATGATAATTAACCCTGATAAAATAAATTGTAAAGGTGAGAAGAATAACTACTGTATGTATATTGAAACCTATTTTACACTCAACTCCCAGATGTAAATCTTTTACAGCTTTTTGTAAGATCGTAACTATTTCTTCCTTTTTTCACTCTTATAACAAACAACACTAATTCACTGAAATCCCTTCATTTTGCTTGAAACACTCTTTGTTTTTACACTCCTATTTTTATCACAACCCTGGTTTAATTTTTTGATTATCATAAATGGCATAAGACAATTTTAAAATTTATCAAGGAGTTATTTGAAAGTTCTTTTACAAAGAGAAGAAATATAAATAAATATAAGACAAAATACGAAACTCCTACAGCCAAAAAGGGGCAAAATAATATCCCCTCAGGCATCCTACCCTTCTCCCTCTGGGAAAGAAGGAAAAAGATAACAATCTAAAGTCACAAAATCTGCCTGAATATGGCTGCCTGGTTGTCAACTGAAATATCAAGAGAAGATGTCAACATGAACATCACCCATCTTGCAAACCCGAAAACTCATTGGACACTTATTGCACTGAGAAAACTATGATATACGCACACAAGCTAAGCTTTCTATCTCGAACTGGTTGCAAGCTTGTTACAGTTTTCTCCTAGATGTGTCTGGACTCTTCATCAGAATATTTTTATTTTACTGTCAGTAAACATAACTGATTTATAACTTATCCACTATCTTTCGTAAATCATTTATGTAGGCCAAGAACAGGAGTGAACAAAATTCCAAACCTTGTGAGACACCGTTTTAAGCTTTCACCTTTAAGAATTTATTATTTTTATGATAACATTTTTTAGTGCGACTCCATCTACAGGTATTTTCCTTGCATTATTTCTTGTTTAGTTCTAACAGAACAGAGAGAGACTGAATGCTTAATGGCAATACTGACTTCAGAGTTCTGTTTCCACACAATCAGCATGCAAACTGACACAGCTGATGCATGCTGTAAGATGAAGGACCACTAATGCTAACACTGATACTGCTATAAGGCTTAGCTTTGGCAGTTTTTAGCATTATTCACTAGGTTCAAGCAATTGGAAAGACCTAGCTACTTTTGTACTCACACATTATCTCTTCTAGTACTTTTTATTTATACAGTAGAATTATCAGACATGGCAAAAAAAGAGCAATTGGAATTCTATTCAGAACATGTTTCATTATACAGGAATATAAAAGCAAAGAAATTCAACTGTATGTTTTTCTGTAATGTGTGTAAATGTGGCCACATTGTGACTATGACGTAAGAAGACTTCTATCAGGAGTTACATATACTTTTTTTTGACTACTGGGAGAAATAGTTGAACCTGGAGGCAAAATAACATAAATTTATGTAAAAGTACTTGCAGAATTTCTGCAGAGAATGATTAGACTATTCCCCTTACTGGAATGGTGCTATAATTTTCTAACACACACACACACACACACACACACACACACACACACACACACACACACACACACAGAGAGAGAGAGAGAGAGAGAGAGAGAGAGAGAGAGAGAGAGAGAGAGAGAGAGAGAGAAATTAAAGATGCAGCCTCCACATCCTCCTCTCCACAACATATAAGATATTCACTAAATTTATCATCATCACAAATGAAAAAAGATTTTAATCAAATAAAAGAACAAGCTCGTATTGGGACACTGGAATCCTATTGGATACCTCCATTGGTGGCAGACAGTGAAATTCTGCTCAGATACTCACTGCAATCAGTGCACACACATAAAGTATCTGTTGCCAACACTGATGCTGTAAAGATCACACAGACTTAGAAGCACCACTAAATATGATAGCTTGGTGATTAAAAAGTAGTTGCAGAAGTACTAGCTAATCAGACATTTAGTTTCGGTGCATCTGCAGCAGTAGGAGTGCTAACATACTTGTGTTTATGGTAATTAAGTGTCAAATAATGCTAATAGTTACAACCTTCTAGACCAATGATCAAGTGTGAAGACAGAGTACACTTCTTTCATGGTGGATGCTGTGAAGCAACCAGCTTGAACAAGGACTTTGCTACCCTTTGGCATAGTAGTCATCGTGCTTATGCTCTGTGATATAAAGAAGGAGCAGTTGATCCCAAAACCCTATTTATCTGGCAGTAGCACTGCAGATTTACAGCAGTTGAGAGCTGCGGTTTGTAGCAGTAATGTTAAGAATAGGGTCGATGGTCAGACCATGATTTAACCTCCCAAGTCACCCAAGAGATTTCTGCAGGGATGTGAGCAAATATTCTAGATGTAGTCTTGAAATCTCCAACAGTTTCACTGCTCTGGAGACAGTGGACAAAGATATGTTGATAACCAAAGGCATTCACGAACACTCTGACAAGACAAAGTGTTCTGTCAATCATGTAAATGATAAACGTAGAGCTCCGGGAGTTGCCTAGAGGGGTACGAGTGATGCATTGTCCCTCCTATTTTTGCATCAGAAAGCATGGTCTACATCTGTACATCTGAATGACTGCGATGAGAGGTTACTTACACAACTAATTTCTGGAAACAGTTTAACAAAGACCACTGTCTGTCCAATCCCTGTGATTTCAAATATTTCACTAGGCCTGTTTTGAGTTAAGCCTTTCCAAAAGACTGACCTGCCAAGTGACTTTAGATACAGTAACAACAATCAGTGGAGAAACAAGAAAATGACTACTCTGACAGCAAAAAGGGTAACAAACATATTAATTTAGACTTTTCCAGTAGAACATAAGAAGCTTGTTAAGTAATAAATATTAGTTTCTCATATCACTGCAGGAATTTGAATAATCTAAAGGTATTCCTACAGATGCATTATCAACTTCATTTGAAAGCCACAGAAATGCACCTAGATGGAAATATGTTACTATTATTGTCTACATATGTAAATGAGTACTGAACACCCAAGTGGTGTACTTCCGTAACAGACTTGGAAACATACCAGGTAATGAATGGTTCTGATACTTTACAGGACTCCAAAAGCAAATGTTTTAAACTTCATTAAGCAATAATATGAATGATCAGAAATAATTAGGAAGCATCTGTGCTTGGAGATCTCGATATTGATTTCACATCTGATAATTCTGACTGAGCACCCAGAGTTACTGATATCCATCTTTTGCTTGATGTCCACAGCAACACTCTCAACAAGAGTTGAGGACATAGTGCAACAGGATAGATAATTTATTTTTAAAACCAACTGTCTTTCACGAGCTCCATAATAAATAGTTAATCTGACTGATGGTCAAATGGCAGCTGTAAAGCAACCCATATCATCAGTTTTAACTAATAATTACGGAATCATGTATGTTGACACACACAATTATTTAGAGAATTCACAAGATGAAAAACAATGGAAACCAAAGGGAAGGGTGGTTAAGCATTTCACGCAAACTATTGGTTAAAGCGCAAATAATAATGGGCTGAAAGTAACAGGATTTGTTACATCTAGAAACACTGTGCTAACAGGTACACATTCCAGCACAAAAATGTACATAATCCGCAGCCCTCAAACAGGATTACAAAAAAATTAAACTGATCCTTATTAAACCAAAGGAATTGGTTAACAAGTGTAACAGATATAAAGCATTGCTGAGGTGTGGATCTTGACTGTGTGATTCTTAATATAAATTGTGTGTCTTATCTATATTACTAAGTAACTATCCCAGAACTGGGTTAAAGTTGCAAATTGCCTTTCTAATGACTTCCAGTGGCAACAAAACTTTGATTTTCATTATTTTGTGTAATTATTGATAGAAAATAATAATTTAAAATACTATAATAATCTACTCATTAAGAGGTATAGTCTTATGTTAAAAGTTTTAATACAACAAGCCAAGTATTACAGTTAGAAACTGTGTGCTTGTTTCGAGCCAGCATAATGAAGACATTTAGTGACTTTAGTGACACACAATTTTAAATCTTTATGAAATTTTATTGCTTACATTTTAGCTGGTCACGCGGTAAAACTTCAATGTCAGGCATTAAATTTTAATTTACTACGTCCTTTACTGCTGACTATTCTCAACACAGCCTGCAGGCAGTATCAACATATACAATTGAATTAGATAATTGTACAACACATAGTTAAGCACTACATGGCATAGTGGAAAGAGAGCGAACAGTAAGGCAAGCATCGCGGGTTTGAGTCCATCAGTCGAAACTTTTTATTGCTCATACAGGAATTAGAATAATTACTGCACACACAGGGGCATTCCAACACTCATTCTTCCCACACACCAAACATAAGTGGAACGAGAAGAAACCCAAATAACTAGTACAATGGGAAGTACCCTATGCCATGCACCTTATGGTGGTTTGCAGACTATAGATGTACACGTGGATGTAGATGTAGTTCAGGATATGACTTCATAGACATTTAGATACGTGAAAAGATTCAGCTTAAAATACCATGCAGTAAAACTGACATCTGGCATGACATTTTAATTTATTACTTCACTACTACTAACTCTCCTCACACCAAATTTTGCAGACAGTATCTACATACAATGTACTTGTTTAGAAGACATGATGTCAAACATTGACATACATGAAAAGCTCGTTTTTGCTTGAAATGGTGCACAGAGTGCAGACACTATATTCATCTGGTGTTTCATGAGAGCACTTTATGACTTCCAACAAACTTTTAAGTGCAATTTCAAATCTTTTCTAAACTTTTTCCAGTTAACATGCTTAATGTCATATTTAATGCATTAACTCAATCATAAAGTAAACAGACATTTGAAGTTTTTTATACATGGAAGTTTGACTCTTTTAAGAAACAGGGGTTTACTGGTTATTATCTGAAAGGTAATGCCAAAAAACAACATACCAACTGAAAAGCAATGTGTCTCAGTTAACAGGTCTCAAAATGTACCAGAAACTTTCACAGCACTTAAAGAAAACTTTTGGAGAAGAAACCCATTGCAAGCCAAGCCAAAAAAGACTTGTTCTTTAATAATTGAGAAAAAGAATGACTCAGTCAACTTAATTTTTAACAAAAAGGAAAACAGAAGACAACTGACACCAGATTACTGTTCTCAAGCAAATATGTACACGAAGTTTATCAGTGAAGTACAAGACAGTCTCTAAGAAATTTTCTGTGTTTCTTCTGGAGGCAAAAAAGGAGTATCATCATAACATTTTGTGACAAAGCTCTTACACTTGTTTAACATATTGGCATAGTAAATTTAGGAGAAAAAGTTTACCAAAATATTTATATGTAACAATAATATACAATAGCTTATTTGCAACAGAACGAGAAATTGTTGTTGTTATTGTTGTTGTTGTTGTTGTTGTTGTTGTTGTTGTCTTCAGTACTGAGATTGTTTGATGCAGCTCTCCATGCTACTCTATCCCGTGCAAGCTGCTTCATCTCCCAGTACGTACTGCAGCCTACATCCTTCTGAACCTGCTTAGTGTATTCATCTCTTGGTCTCCCTCTAAGATTTTTACCCTCCACATTGCCCTCCAAAAACAAATTGGTGATCCCTTGACACCTCAGAACGCGTCCTGCCAACCGATCCCTTCTTCTAGTCAAGTTGTGCCACAGACTCCTCTTCTCCCCAATCCTATTCAGTACCCCCTCATTAGTTATGTGATCTACCCATCAAATCTTCAGCATTCTTCTGTAGCACCACATTTCAAAAGCTTCTATTCTCTTCTTCTCCAAACTATTTATCGTCCACGTTTCACTTCCATACATGGCTACAGTCCATACAAATACTTTCAGAAACAACTTCCTGACACTTAAATCTATATTCAATGTTAACAAATTCCTCTTCTTCAGAAACGCTTTCCTTGCCACTGCCAGTCTACATTTTATATCCTCTCTACTTCGACCATCATCAGTTATTTTGCTGCCCAAATAGTAAAACTCATTTACTACTTTAAGTGTCTCATTTCCTAATCTAATTCCCTCAGCATTGCCCAACTTAATTCGACTACATTCCATTATCCTCATTTTGCTTTTGTTGATGTTCATCTTTTATCCTCCTTTCAAGACAATGTCCATTCCATTCAACTGCTCTTCCAAGTCCTTTGCTGTCTCTGACAGAATTACAATGTCATTGGCGAACCTTAAAAGTTTTTATTTCTTTGTCATGGATTTTAATAGCTACTCAGCATTTTTCTTTTGTTTCCTTTACTGCTTGCTCAATATACAGATTGAATAACATCGGGGAGACGCTACATCCCTGTCTCACTCCCTTCACAACCACTGCTTCTCTCTCATGTCCCTCGACTCTTATAACTGCCATCTGGTTTCTATACAAATTGTAAATAGCCTTTCGCTCCCTGTATTTTACCCCTGCCACCTTCAGAATTTGAAGAGAATATTCCAGTCAACATTGTCAAAAGCTTTCTCTATGTCTAGAAATGCTAGAAACGCAGGTTTACCTTCTTCTAAGCTTCTAAGATAAGCCGTAGGGTCAGTATTGCCTCACGTGTTCCAACATTTCTACGGAATCCAAACTGATCTACCCCGAGGTCGGCTTCTAACAGTTTTTCCATTCGTATGTAAAGAATTCGCATTATTATTTTGCACCCATGGCTTATTAAACTGATAGTTCGGTAATTTTCACATCTATCAACAACTGCTTTCTTTGGGATAGGAATAATTATATTCTTCTTAAAGTCTGTGGGTATTTCGTCTGTCTCATACATTTTGCTCACCAGATGGTAGAGATTTGTCAGGACTGGCTCTCCCAAGGCTGTCAGTAGTTCTAATGGAATTTTGTCTACTCCCGGGGCCTTGTTTCGACTTAGGTCTTTCAGTGCTCTGTCAAACTCTTCACGCAGTATCATATCTCCCATTTCATCTTCATCTACCTCCTCTTCCATTTCCATAATATTGCTCTCAAGTACATTGCCCTTGCATAGACCCTGTATATACTACCTCCACCTTTCTGCTTTCCCTTCTTTGCTTAGAATTGGGTTTTCATCTGAGCTCTTGATATTCACACAAGTGGCTCTCTTTTCTCCAAAGGTCTCTTTAATTTTCCTATAGGTAGTATCTATCTTACTCCTAGTGAGATACGCCTCTACATCCTTACATTTGTCCTCTAGCCATCCCTGCTTAGCCATTTTGCACTTCCTGTCGATCTCATTTTTGAGACGTTTGTATTCCTTTTTGCCTGCTTCATTTACTGCATTTTTATATTTTCTCCTTTCATCAATTAAATTCAATATTTCTTCTGTTACCCAAGGATTTCTACTAGCCCTCGTCTTTTTCCTACTTGATCCTCTGCTGCCTTCACTACTTCATCCCTGAAAGCTACCCATTCTTCTTCTACTGTATTGCTTTCCCCCATTCTTGTCCATTGTTCCCTTATGCTCTCCCTAAAACTCTGTACAACCTCTGGTTCTTTCAGTTTATCCAGGTCCCACCTCCTTAAATTCCCACGTTTTTGGAGTTTCTTCAGTTTTAATCTACAGGTCATAACCAATAGATTGTGGTCAGAGTCCACATCTGCCCCTGGAAATGTATTACAATTTAAAACCTGGTTCCTAAATCTCTATCTTCCCATTATACAGGGTGATTCAAAAAGAATACCACAACTTTAAAAATGTGTATTTAATGAAAGAAACATAATATAACCTTCTGTTATACATCATTACAAAGAGTATTTAAAAAGGTTTTTTTTCACTCAAAAACAAGTTCAGAGATGTTCAATAAGGCCCCCTCAGACACTCGAGCAATATCAACCCGATACTCCAACTCGTTCCACACTCTCTGTAGCATATCAGGCGTAACAGTTTGGATAGCTGCTGTTATTTCTCGTTTCAAATCATCAATGGTGGCTGGGAGAGGTGGCCGAAACACCATATCCTTAACATACCCCCATAAGAAAAAATCGCAGGGGGTAAGATCAGGGCTTCTTGGAGGCCAGTGACGAAGTGCTCTGTCACGGGCTGCATGGCGGCCGATCCATCGCCTCGGGTAGTTGACGTTCAGGTAGTTACGCCTAAGGTGAACGTTTTCTGTGCCATTTCAGCCAATAAAGTTTCTGGTCCCTTTTTCTTCGAAGGTGCTACTGTAACTGGACTACAGTATCTGGAGATGTTAGAGAATTGGCTGTTCCCTCAGCTCGAACTGATGCTGACGCCTTGTCAACAGCGCCTCAAGCGAACAAATGTACAACTAAATGAAACTTTATAGCTCCCTTAATTCGCCGACAGATAGTGCTTAGCTCTGCCTTTTGTCGTTGCAGAGTTTTAAATTCCTAAAGTTGTGGTATTCTTTTTGAATCACCCTGTATAATCTATCTGAAACCTGTTAGTATCTCCAGGTTTCTTCCGTGTATACAACCTTTTTTTTATTATTCTTGAACCAAGTGTTAGCTATGATTAAGTTATGCTCTGTGCAAAATTCTACTAGGTGGCTTCCTCTTTCATTTCTTACCCCCAGTCCATATTCACCTACTACGTTTCCTTCTCTTCCTTTTCGTACTATCAAATTCCAGTCACCCATGACACTTAAATTTTCGTCTCCCTTCACTATCTGAATAACTTCTTTTATCTCATCACACATTTCTTCAATTTCTTTGTCATCTGCAGAGCTAGTTGGCATATAAACTTGTACTACTGTAGTAGGCATGGGCTTTGTGTCTATCTTGGCCACAATAAGGTGTTCACTATGCTGTTTGTAATAGCTTACCCGCACTCCTATTTTTTTATTCATTATTAAACCTACTCCTGCATTACCCCTATTTGATTTTGTATTTATAACCCTGTATTCACCTGACCAAAAATCTTGTTCCTCCTGCCATCGAACTTCACTAATTCCCACTATATCTAACTTTAACCTATCCATTTCCGTTTTTAAATTTTCTAACCGACCTGCCCGATTAAGGGATCTGACATTCCACGCTCCGATCCGTAGAACGCCAGTTTTCCAGTTTTAACCATACAGTAAAGCTACATGCCCTTGGGAAAAATTATGGCCATAGTTTCCCCTTGCTTTCAGCTGTTCGCAGTACCAGCACAGCAAGGCCGTTTTGGTTAGTGTTACAAGGCCAGATCAGTTAATCATCCAGACTGTTGCCCCTGCAACTACTGAAAAGGCTGCTGCCCCTGTATCGCTAAGGCACGCAAGCCTCCCTACCAACAGCAAGGTCTATGGTTCATTGGCGGGGGGAGGGGGGGGGGTCAAGAAGTTAATACTGATAACACCAAATACTGTGTCGACTTGCTTTGGAGCCATTTAGCTAGAGCAAGAAAGGCAAATAAAAATGAAATTTGAGAGTAATAAGTAAATAATTGTTTTACATTTCTGAAAATAATAAAAATAAAATTAAAATTCAAAGATAAACCTCTATAAAACTCTTGTTGTGCTATACGGTTGTGACATTTCAAAATCAAAACAAAAAAAAAATCTTAAAATGGAAAATTTAAAGGGAGATATTTAGTGGAATTCAAGATGAAACCATAAGAGAAAGGAAAAATTGAAGAAATACATAATTATAATGTTTTATACAGAGAGAGTCAGACATCATATGAAAATCTAAAGAAACAATACTTAGGTGGCTTAGATACACATTTTTCTATCACGAAGAGAGGAAGTTCTACTAAGAATTTACAGTACATCCTAAAGATTGAAAGACATCCCAGAACTATGTTTCACTGAAAACATCCGAGAAGGCAAAAACACTGGGTACGTAATTGAGAAATTGAATGCCAAGACAAAACTTCCTGGCAAAGCATTGTAAAACCAGTGGCTAAGCAACTTTATAGCTTGTTAATACTGGAGAAATAACCCAGATTTAGGTGGTGATATACAACAGTACTGGCAACTTACTGAAACTAACTGTAAAACTTTCAAATAAAAATATGCAAAGCACACTGCAACCTGACATTAGGTAAACAGAATACAATTTGTTTACGAAGTTTAAGGAGCTTATAGTTTTGCCTCCCTAGAAGAGCCTTCTGTAGTCGTTAACTAAGAAGTTTGCATCCTGAAGAAAACTTTCTCTTGAGAACTTTTAACTTTGCAGCGCGTCAGCATTCGTGAATAATTTAATGATTATAAAGAATCTGCCTCGATTGCAAATAGAAACCGGATGTTGACCTAGGTTTCGGCACGGATAACCACACCTTCTTTGGAACACACTAAAACTACGAACTGCCTAAAGAGGCATAGTCTGTATTAATGTTGGACCATGCCTCTTTAGGCAGTTTGTAGTTTTAGTGTGTTCCGAAGAAGGCGTGGTTACCTCCGCCGAAACCTAGGTCAACATCTGGTTTCCATTTGCAATTGAGGTGGATTCTTTAGAAACATTAAAACTTTCTCTGTTCAGTGGATTGTAATATGTTCTGCATCATTAGGACTGTCATCAATAATCAAGAAATGCATTGTAGGTTTGTAACACCACATTGCTTGCAATTAAATACAATGGCGGGTAGACATACTAAGGTGAAGCGTCTTCACCCTGAATTTTGGTTTGAAAACTGCAATGCTTTGCTATGCAATGTCCTACTGGAACTGGCACTCTCTTGCCATTCTTGAACCTTTGAACTAACTTACCCAGCCAGTTATGGGGGACCTATTCCTAACATCGACGCCAAACTACAGTGATACTTAAAACTTTTCGCAGATACAAATCAATGAGACAAAAGAAGCAAAAAGTAACAGAAAATCCTAAGACACTCAAGTACTCTTTCGTACTTTTGGGTTTAACATATAATTTAATTCTATAGCGATTACAATGGTTTTACACTGATTTATAATTAATTCTCAACAGATGTTATAAAATGAACACACTCACAACTATGATAACTATGATAACTATGATACACAAGTAGAAAGTAGTTTGAAACACAAACAACACTTCAACTGATTAGCGCTGAGAGAGGTCAAGTACATCAACTGTAAGTGGTATAATTTTCTCATGTCTATATGTCAAAAACTAAGCCAATAGGTACAGCAAATTAAGGAATTATTTACTTACACTGCAAATGGTGGTGGTTGTGGTGGAGGTTTGATCCACACAGCCATTGCCTGTGGAGTTGGCCGTGCTGATAACCAGCACCTTGGTCTCAGTAGTGTCGTCCACCTCACTGCTAGAACCAGACGCTTCGTCTTGACCGTCAGAATGAGGCAGACGTGTGTCGGAAACCTGTCAACATAAGAAAACTGTGGTATTTGATTTTGATAATGAAGGATGCTACTTTTTACTTTCAGTGCATATTTTTCCAACAGCATTGCTTAAAATATCTATCTTGAAACTTCCTGGCAGATTAAAACTGTGTGCCCGACCGAGACTCGAACTCGGGACTTTGCCTTTCGCGGGCAAGTGCTTCGGTAGCTCAGATGGTAGAGCACTTGCCCGCGAAAGGCAAAGTCCCGAGTTCGAGTCTCGGTCGGGCACACAGTTTTAATCTGCCAGGAAGTTTCATATCAGCGCACACTCCGCTGCAGAGTGAAAATCTCATTCTGGAATATCTATCTTTACTGAATATTTTAATCCTAGTTCTTGTACTATTACAAAGAAGTATGAATTTTACCAATATCACCAGGAAAGTTTTGAGGTCTGGTATCATATCAAACATGAAACAATTTTAGTAACCCATTTTAAAGATTAATTTGTGAAACTCACCATCACATTCAGTGAGTGAGGCTACGAAACTTGAATACCACCAAAAATTCATGCAATATTTATCATTAATTTTCAGCCTTAATCCCATAGGCTGTATGTGGTTGCACCAACATCTCAGTTCAAAGCCTAGATAAGAATGTATGCATTTGAAGTGTTAACCATAATTACAATACCATATTTTGGAGTAAATATCTTTTGCTACTCATAACAGAAGGATTTTAAAATACTAGCCAGACTAGTGCAGCTTACCTTATCAATATCATATGGAAAGTTGGAATAGATTTTAAACAATTTAGAAGTAAAGGCAGCAACTCAAAACTTGTTGGGTCATCAACAAACATTTAAACAACACTGGAAACTTTGCTAGCTTTCAGATAAATCCTTTTTCGAGTTAAGAGGACACACACACACACACACACACACACACACACACACACACACACACACACACAAATGAGAAGTCCCTTACCCAGTATGCTGAAGGTCTCACTAATGCCTTCACAGAGGGCACTATTCCACAAACCTAGTCCACAGAAATTCCTAAACCATGTCTTCACACACCTCTAATTATACCAATCAAAGACCCAGCTGTTAAGGGAACACATCCTCATCGCCCGCAATTTCCAGATTAAAACAACTGAACCATACCTGCTGCCAGGGCTTCAACTATATCATCAAGCCTGTAAATGAGGAGCATCCTACCTACAATCTTGTCCACCCCTCTTGAAGTGGATTTCGGCACTCAGCTTATCTACACAATGTCCCAGTCTATTCCTATTCCATACCCACTCCCAACCCATGGCCACATGGGTCAAATTCCTGTGGAAAACAATGGTGGAAGACGTGACCAATTAACCTACCCAGCCCCATAACAGGCTTATCCTATACCATCAGGTGTAGGGCTACCTGTGAAAGCAGTCATATTATATACAATCACTGTTGCAATTTCTGCACATTATTTTTAAGTGGGTATGACCACCAGCCAACTGTCCACCCGAATGAATGCCCACCATCACACCGTTGCCAAGAGCACAGTTGACCATCCAGCAGAACACACTGATAAGCACTATGTGCTTGAATCCAATGGCTACTTCACAACCTGTGCCATCTGGGTCCTTACCCTGGCACCAGCTTTTCTGAACTATGTTGGTGGGAATTATCCTTGTAACAGGTCCTTAATTCTCGTAATTCTCCTGGTCCCACTGCCCTCCAAGTACCTGCCTTATATTGATCTCCACCCTTACCAGTCACCAGTCCCCTAATACCACCCGTACTGCATGCACGCACATGCGCGCGTGCGCGCATGCACGCACGCACACACACTCCTCAGTCTCCCCTTCCTGCAATCCCCTTCCAATACACTCACCATCATTGTGTGCGACACACAGTTACTGGTGCCAGTGTGTTGCATTCTTATCGAGTTTACATGCTGCCTCAACCTCCCTCACCCCTATCCCATATACTTGCTGTCTTCCTCCAAGCTGCATCCACCATTCCCATACCCTTCCTTCTGTTCCCCATCTTCTCCCTTTACCCACTCGAAACAATACAATCCATCACACCAGTCTACTGCAGAACAGCAGTCCTGTCATTGTGTATTTAGTGTGTCGTCTAGTTCAAAATAGGATTCATCTCAAAGCTAGGTAAGTTTTCAGTCTTGTTTACATGCCTGTCAATGTCTCAATGGCCCTACTATTCTGTAAGCTGTTACCGTAACTCATATTATTTACCTTAGTAATAACATTATGAACAGTGGCACGACTTTGATAAGGATAGCACATGGACTCTGGTACAGTAATAAGACACTATCCATATTGCCTTCAATTGCTTATTTTAAGGGGAGAGCTGTTCCTCATTTGTTTGACTGATGGGGCTGCTAAGTGTTATACCACCTACTACACTCCCCCGACTTAAGCCCTCGCAAGTTCATCTCAATTTCTAAACTGAAGGGCACACTTCACAACATTCGCTTCAGAATTGCTACAAATTTGTCGGGCAATAGGCCATGCCGCTGTAACTGTCAACACATCTGGCACTGCTAAGAGTATCCTACGACTTCCACATCGCTGGCAACAGGTTATACACAATGCTGGTGACTACTCTGAAGGTCAGTAAAACTTTGAAACACATATCTATTTTGTACAAGTTGTAAATAAATAGTTGCCACTAATAAAATTCCCACCCTCGTAAAATGTTGACAGGAAAGTGTTTCTGAAGAAGAGAAACTTGTTAACATCGAGTATAGATTTAAGTGTCAGGAAGCTGTTTCTGAAAGTATTTGTATGGAGTGTAGCCATGTATGGAAGTGAAACTTGGACAATAAATAGTTTAGACGAGAAGAGAATAGAAGATTTCGAAATGTGGTGCTACAGAAGAATGCTGAAGATCAGATGTAGATCACGTAACTAATGAGGAGGTACTGAATACAATTGGGGAGAAGAGGAATTTGCAGAACAATTTGACTAGAAGAAGGGATTGGTTGATAGGACGCGTTCTGAGGTGTCACGGGATCACCAATTTAGTACTGGAGGGAAGCAGTGAGGAGGGTAAAAATCATAGAGAGCAAGAGATGAATACAGTAAGCAGATTCAGAAGGATGTAGGTTGCAGTAGTTACTCGGAGATGAACAAGCTTGCACAGGATATAATAGTATGGAGAGCTGCATCAATCCAGTCTTACGCAATACAATATTGTTTTTGTACTCTGTAGCTGGAATCACCCCAAACAAATACTGCTCATCACATCTTTGATGTGATGCCAAGTGTTGACAAAGCATAGGTTTGTTTCCAAGTTAGAAACAAAATTATTTTTAAAGTGGAAGTTTATGTACCCATTCAATTAATCTATTATTATATTTATTTTATCAATATGTATTATTAGGGACAGTAAAACATGAAAAATAATCAGTGCTACTGCAGTGGCAGCACTGCCTTGGTCAGTGCTGACTGCTACCTCCATGCACTGCCCTGGCGTGTCTGTCTGGAAACTAGGTGATAAAACATTTGAGGAACGCCATGAGCTGTCTGCAGAAAGTTCAGAACAGAGCCACCAACAAGGGCAAATATCAAGTTCTTTGTCAACAAATTAACACAAAGAGAAAATGTGCTTAATGTGGAACGTCCTGAGCAAACATTAACATCTGATGACACATTTGGAGCACTGAGGATGCAATTGTAAGGACCCCATGTGCTTCTCTTCATCAACTGAGCGATGACTTGAGCATTCCATGAACAACACTAGTATACTCTTCAATTTACACTGAAGAGAAGATAGTGTATCATATACAGGTAATAAACCACCTGGAGGAGGAGGATTATGCTACTCATAGGGAAATGCATGCCGACTTTTGGAAAAAACGGATTTTGGATACCTGTTAGACAACTTCCTTTGTTCACACAGTGTGACGTTTCACACTTTTGTTTTGCGAACCATCACAACTGCTGGATATGGGCCGATAACCATCTTCACGAGATGCAAGAATGGGAAAAAAACTTTATGTACGGCTAGGGACGACCATGGCCAACTTTTATGGCCTATTCTTCTTTGCAGACAAACAGTAACAGGTCACAGTTACCTTGACATGCTTGAGCTTTTCCTGGAACCTCAAGTGGAGTTTTATGAAATTCTGAATTCAGTTGTGTGTTGGTTGGTTGGTTGGGGAAGGAGACCAGACAGCGTGGTCATCGGTCTCATCGGATTAGGGAAGGAAGTCGGCCGTGCCCTTTCAGAGGAACCATTTGCCTGGAATGATTTATGGAAATCACGGAAAACCTAAATCAGGATAGCCGGACGCGGGATTGAACCGTCGTCCTCCCGAATGCGAGTCCAGTGTCTAACCACTGCGCCACCTCGCTCAGTAATTCAGTTGTGCACTAACAGAATTAGCTTCTCCTCATTTTGCTCTCATTCTTTGAGATTTCCTCAAATTCATATTCCTTGACAATAGATTAGTAGAGACTCATTACATATGAATGCTCTTGAGGTCACCTGGTCTTAGCCCCTTTGACTTCTCCCCATGTGATTACATCAATTTCAATGTGTACAGGGTTGCTATCAGTACACTGTGTTGTCAGCCTTGTGATAGGACTGTGGAGGCGATTAACAGCATCACTCCTGATCGACTATCAACTGAGCCTTGGTGAAAACAGTCTCCCTGTGCTGACTTGCAGGGTGGCCATGAATTGTAATGATTTCAGATGTCTCATGTGTGTCCTTGTTGTATCCAATATACATTTCCTATATTAAACATCATTCATTAAAATGAATCTTAATTTTTGGGCAAACTGTGTTTCTTGAAAGTATTTGTCTGGAGTGTCTTCTCATCCTGAAACTGCTTTTGAAAACTTCATTAAAATTTATTTAGATTTGTGGTATTCTTGTTCTCCTCTTATAAAAATCAATCATAAAAGCCAACCTATAAAGAAAAACATTAAGTGGTACACAGATGAACTTACCAATACAAGGGAAAATATGTTACCGTTGTACCACATGTATAAAAATTCTCTTAAATATGGAACGGAGCAGAAAGATGAATTGTACAAAGCATATCTTGAATGTAAGAGAACCAAAAGAACTAAGCTAATAATGGCAAAAAGAACAGCATGCGAAAGATACATTGAAGGGGCTCTCAATAAGTGCAAAGTTGCATGGAATGTTGTTGCACAATAGCATTGCAGGAATGATGAACATAGCAAAACTCTTGACCCAGATAAAGTTAATCGTTTTTTTCATGGACTCTGTAAGTGATATTAGGAACAAAATTGAAACAACAACCACTAATGCAAGTGATTTACTGCAAACAATACTTTTAAATGGAGGACAATCGCACCCACTGAGATTACAAAGGTAGTGGCAAAGTTCTCAAACTCCAAGAGCATGGACTACTCTTGGTTGTCCAATTACAAAATTAAAAAAACAGTGCATATAATTAGTGAACCATTGGCCTTTCTATTTTAATAGGTGTCTAGAGTTTCGAGTCCATCCAACAACTCTAAAAATATCAGAAGCTATCCCAGTGTACAAAAAAGGGGACAAACATTATCTCAAAATTTACCGACTAGTTTCAATAGTTCCCATTTTCTCGAAAATATTTGAATCTCTTATTTATAACCAACTAAACTACTACTTTGAGTCACATAACTTACTCTCTAATAGTCAATTTGGCTTCCGCAAGGGAAGAAATACCACCACTGCTGTTCTTTCAATTGTGAATGAAGTAATAACAGCCTTTGAGAATAAAAATAAAGCCTCATTTCTTTTATGTGATTTAAGTAAGTCATTTGACTGCATTTCTCATATCTTACTTGCTAAACTCAAATTCTATGGCAAACAAGACTCTGCATTGGCAGTAATTGAATCATACCTAAACAATAGGAAGCAGTTTGCCTCTGTCAGAAACAGACACACACAATTGCTAGAAGTTAAGACAGGAGTCCCACAAGGTTCTGTCCTTGGGCCCTTCTTTTTTATAATTTCAGTCAATGATTTACTCCATTGTATCCCCAATACTGTTATTTGTTATGCTGATGACACACCTAGCAGCACTAAATTGGTTCTCATCAAATACACTGCCTTGCAATCCTGATAAAAACCAACAGATTATACTAGGATTGTCAAAAGAGGTAGAGATGAAAGCAGTTAAAATTCTAGATTTCATGTAGACTAAGTTAACATGGGAAACAAACATCAACCATACCCGCACAAAATTGTCTCGAGTTACATATTTAATGTGGAAACTGAGGAGCCTGGTGACAAAAGAATATTTAAGAGTTATTTATTTTGGACTCTTTCAGTCACATATAGGGTATGGACTGCTGATATGGGGACACATACTTCACATCACTGAAGTTCTAAAAATTCAGAAGAAAGTGATAAGAGCAATGAGCAATTCTGGTAGATCAGAGAACTGGCGGCCACTGTTCATTCAGCTGAAAATATTAACAGTTATTAATCTTTATATATACACCTCAGCATTGTATGCAAAAAACAATAATACCAGAGACAAAACAAAATTAGACATACCTAGGCACAGGCTGACAAGAACAGGGAATTCCCATCTAATCAATAGTCTAAAAATACTTAATAAAATTCCATATTCTTCTCGGTCGGCTCACATAAGTAGCTTCAGGAGCAAGCTACTAAACTGGTTACTAATCAATCCTTTTTACAATATAACAGAATTTATTAATATAAAAATCAATCAACATTAATTTTTAAGGATTTCATTATGTGATGTCACTGAATGTATTTATCTTATGTTATGGTGTATGTTATCAACTATGGGCACTATTTGCAATGCTCATTTAGATTTAAGGTACTATTCAAGGAAAATGTTATATGATATCCATGTAAATTGCCTATTCCACCTCAGGTGGTCAATGGTGAATAAAGAATCTGAATCCTGAAGTCAAAGTGACATACATTTGATTTTTTATCTTCCACAACCTATTCCTCTCCCCCCTCCTAGGTAGGAATCACCAGTTTCAAAAACTAGGATAACTGTGTCACTTTTATATGTGTCTCCTGACGGAACTACACCTATTGACTCCTGATGGTAAAGAAAGGCCAGCAATGTTGTCTCATAATTTATTCTCATTTACAATACGCTTTCAGCCGAACTGAAAAATATGAGCGATGAACCCCAAGCGTTGAAATCCATTTTGAAAGTTTCCTTATGGCACACACTTATTTTGTACAGAGTTCCTTGCTATAGTCAAAATTTTTCTCTGTAATGTGTCATTTATTCACACATTCCATTGCAAATTTTGGGTTCTTACTAGTACTTTAAATATTTAGTTTATAATTTTTCTGATCAATATCCTGTGGACTATGTACTGACTCATTTGAAGGCCAAGTAGCACAGTCCCACAAAATCTAGCAAATAAACATATTGAGAAATACATATATTGTCTAAGAAGTTGTGCACTACTGTTTTCCTAAGAAATTAATTGGTAGAGGTGATTAAAAGTGCGTAAGCCCTGGGTCACAAATGAAACAAGAATATCTTGCAAAACTGAGAGAAAAGATTACTTGAAGTTCAGTATTACTGGAAGGAGCTGCTAATTATTTTTTTAGTTAACATCCTGTTTTGATTCACAGACCATCAACAGGTTCATTAAAGCATTCACACCATAATATTAGGCATTATAAAACCACTGCCATCAGATAATAAAATCCATGAATTTGTTACTGTTATCACAAAGTAGTATGAATTACATCGTTAGTCATAAATAGTGTCACAGACAGTGAACTTTTTCATGTTAATCAATAGCCAGCATTATCACTAGGAATGTGTGTGTTGACAATTTAATTTATAGTACTACCCAATGCCAATGATTTTATAAGACCTAGTATTACAATTTAAATGCTTTTATGAACCTGATGCTGGCCAATGGACCAAAACCAGCTGTTAAATAAAGAAATTTTGTCAGCAGCTCCTGGCACTAATCAAGACATTCTTCAAATATTTAAAAGCTGTGGGGCACCACCTTCTGAAAATAAAAGATTACTTGACATCAAATGACATGGATGATAAAAGAGTTGAAGAACACTACAGACTGTACTGTTGAAGTCAAGAAATGTCATCAGAGCCAGAATGTGTGCACTTTCCAGGAATAAAAAAAAAGCTCTTCCAGCAACAAGTCGAGAAGTATTTGCATCATAGTAAGAAAAATAAAACCATAAAAACAAATCAAGAAAATGAATAAAATAAGAAAGAAACTTCTTTAAAGATTCTTAACAAAGTGACCAAAGACAGCCTCAAACCTGCAGAAAATGTTGCTTCAGCTGAACTGATGGATACTGTAACACAATATTGATGCGGCATGTGATGTCAGGTGAGCACTAACAGAGAGAGGACAGAACATTAAAAATGCAATTTTTTTAGAATGTAGTTTTTGGTGACTGATTTGTAGTGTAACATCAGGTCTAGGTTAGTCTGGAGATTGACCATTTGGCTCAGAGTCGATAATGTATCACACTTCGGTTAATTGAACCTGTTTTCTGTCTTACAAAAGATAACTTAGATTTGAACTACTCTTTAGCAAACAGCCTATACAGTTTCACAGAAAAGTCTCCCAAAACGGGTTTGATAAAATTCAACTTCATTTTAGATATCCAAAAGAAGTTTTTATTATTATAAGCTCTATTAAAAATAAATGTTCAAGTAGCTACATTGAAATCAGAGATACTTTCCCAGAAGGACAAACACAGTGTCAAGTTATTTCACAGAAAAGCAGACAAAAAAAGAAGAGGAGTTACAAGTGTGTCAATTGAACTATTCATTTATTCAGCCAGGGATCATCCGATAATGGCGTAGGATTGGTCATTATAAAACAATGAAAATAATTAGTTCAGTACACAGACGCATAGAATATATAAGGATGTTTTTACGAGGACAGGAAAGGTAGCCAGCCAAGGCTTAACAGAAGGAACAATCTACACCTAAATACATACTCCATATGATGAATGTCAGATGGTACCCTGTACCACTAATAGTCATTTCCCTTCCTGTTCCAGTTGCAAACCGAGCACGAGAAAAATTAATGGCCACATGCCTCCTTTTAGCCCTAATTTCTCGTATCTCATCTTTGTAATCCTTACACGAGATGTATTTGGAGGCAGTAGAATAGTTTTACAGACAGATTCAAATACAGCTCTCTCAGTAATGTTCCTCCATAAAGAATATCACCATCCCTCCAAAGATTGCCACTTGAGTTTCCGAAGCATCTCTGTAACACTGATGTATTGTTTGAACCTACTGTTAACAATCACCTCTGAATTGCTTCGATGTCATCTTTTAATGCAACCAAGTACAGATCCCAAGTACTCGAGCAATACCCAAGAACAGGTCACACTTGTGTCCCATATGCCACCTCCTTTACAAATGAACCACATTTTCTCAAAGCTTTATCAACAAACATTTGCCTTCCCTACTACATATTCACATGCTTGTTCTATTTCATATCACTTTGCAACGTTATGCCTAGATATTTAAACAACAGTACTGCATGAAGCAGGGTACTATTAATGCTGTTTCTGAACATTATTGGTTTGTTAAGCAGGGCACTATTAATGCTGTATCTGAGCATTATTGGTTTGAAACTTCCTGGCAGATTAAAACTGTGTGCCCGACCGAGACTCGAACTCGGGACCTTTGCCTTTCGTGGGCAAGTGCTCTACCATCTGAGCTACCGAAGCACAACTCACGCCCCGTACTCACAGCTTTACTTCTGCCAGTACCTTGTCTCCTACCTTCCAAACTTTACAGAAGCTCTCCTGCGAACCTTGCAGAACTAGCACTCCTGAAAGAAAGGATAGTGCGGAGACATGGCTTAGCCACAGCCTGGGGGATGTTTCCAGAATGAGATTCCATCCACATTAACTTACATTTTTCTACACCAACTAGAAATTTTGTCTAAGCCATCTTTTATCCCCCTACAGTAACTCAACTTCAACACCTTCCTGTACACCAAGCACCAGTAAACAATCGCAGATTTCCGCCCTTCCTGCCTGCCATATAATTTATGAATATAGCAAATAACAACACTTCCCTGGAGCACTCCCAACAGTACCCTCGTTTCTGATGAACACTCGCCATTGAGGACAACATACTGGGTTCTATAACACACGAAGTCTTTGAGGCACTTAACAATGGAGAACTGTATCAAATGCTCTCAAGAAACCTAGAAACATGGAATATGCCTACTGCCCTTCATCCATAGTTTACACTGTATCATGTGAGAATAGGGCACGCCGAGTTTCATACAAGCAATGCTTTCTAAAACCATGCTGATTCATGGACGTAAGTTTCTCAGTCTCAAGAAAATTTAGTATACTCAAACTGAGAATATGCTCACGGATGATTCTGTAGCAAACCAATGTTAGGGGTGTTTGCAATTTTGCAAGCCTGTCCTACCATTCTTATATACACAAGTCACCTGTGCTTTTTTCCAGTCACTTTGGGCTGAAAAAGAGATTGTGGTAAATGCAAGCTAAGTAAGGAGTCAATACTATACAGTACTCTTTGTAAAACCAAATTCCATCCCAGAATTTGCACGAAATCATCTTAACAAGTTGCATATGTGGTAGTTATAATTAAACTTTTGCTACTTGAGAAGGCCCCCTTGAAAAACAAGTGAACATAGGACAACAAAACTTCATGGAAACATTTGTAAAAACGTGCAGAAGAAAAACAACAAAGCACTGAAAGAATTTTTGCATGAGAAGGTAACATTTGTTAATTTTGTACCACATTTATGTTGCTCTGTGTGACGACCATCTGCATCCACAACAGCCTGGAGCCACCCTAAAGATACCATTTCCAAAATGCACAAAGCACTTTTCAAACAGTGGATGATGGAATGTTCACCCATCATGACACAGCTAGCACACTGCTTTAAGTTTGCATATTGCTTTCAGCTTTGTCAGCCGTGACAACAGTAACTTCAATAATTTGTGGCACTATTGGCCAATACACTCTCTCTGGAGCAATTCCCAAATTACCAGCTAATTAGAACTTCCAAACTATGTTCTTCAATTCCAGTGCAGAAAGTGGACCTCTCCATAGCCCTACAATGGATCAATACTCATGAAGACCAGCACCACTACAACTGTTGTTTTAATAAAATAGCTTTACAAGCAAAGCCCTGTTCACCTTGTCCAGACCAATGTTGATGGTCTGCAACTTTAATGCAGACTGGTGCTTGTCTATCAACCCTACGTCATCATACTAGTACCAGTACCTGTAAGCAAGTCATGACACTAACACTACTAACAACACAAATCTTGCAGTGCAAAGTCAGATCATCATTCCCATGGTACACTGTTTCACTTCACAACGGCAATGCTGTGTTAGAAAATGCCAGGGCCCCTGTTCACACAGTCTGCACTGCCCAGGGCTGGTTTTGTAAACATGAGGATGAACTGACATCTCCATTCGCCACATCACCAGATCGCAATATTACTGAGCCTTTGTAGTCTACTTTAGAGAGTAGGGTATGCAATTATCACTACCTGAATTTGCCACTATTCTGCAGGAAGAATGGTTTAGATTACCTTCAAAACTGTACAAGACATTTTTTCAATCTCTATCTTCCTTACTAACTAGGGTCAGTTTAAGGCCCATGTGACAAGTGGCCACAGGCAGCACTAAGGAAGGCAGCAGAGATGACCCATGTGCAAAATGTGTATACAGCATCTACTGTAATTTGCCTACCAGCAAAAACTGACATTGGTGTAAGTATATAATAATAGCAGCACAAACATTATAGTGAACATGGGTCTGCTAAAGAGCTGTTTTTGAGATAATTATGGACAAATGGCAAGAAAGTTACAAGAAATTCAGATTTCTTTGTTGTAGAGTGGGGTGGTATGAAATTATGTTTAACCACAAAATTCCAATAACTTATGTTTATTTAAGGGAGGACACTTGACAGTATATATTTGTGAACAACTGTACCATTACACTAACTTAATGGACTATTTCATTTTGCATTACACACAAGTATGTATGTGTGTGTGTGTGTGTGTGTGTGTGTGTGTGTGTGTCCACATGAGTGAAAACTCTGAAGTGCAGCAAAATGAGTTACTGCCAAGATTGCTACATCTGTAATATTCAGTTGTGTCACCTGTTTATCCACTTAGGAACAAAGCGAACCCAACAAAATCACTGATAACTGGTGAACAACTGTACAGCATGCCCAAGGAAATGCACGATTTTCTTTAGTTAAGTCTTTTAGGGTGAGATCATAGGAAATGTTGAAGCAAAAGAATTTTTTGTTTGTGATTGGCTGGCTGATTTTCTTAGAGCATGCTTGTAATAACCAATTATACACACACAGCTTTGCAGAAATGCCGAAATGTAATTGCATCTACGAAGACATGGGGCGGGGCATGTCAATTGTAATACAGCCAGAATTATAACCGGCAATCTACTAAACTTTAACCATTCACGTATATCACCGACCACAGTAACGCTTATTTCTGCCCGTTTCGCTCTTACGGTCAATAAAATGGCTATATGTGCGGCTTAGTCGTATAAAGATGTGTTACCCAACTGTCAGAAGTAATTTTATAACTACAATACATTTACCTGGTGTCTTTCTATATCGGGATTCACTGTTCCGGTAAGTCTCAGCACTCGTTATGACGCTATTAATGAGCGACAAAAGAAACGTTTGCCGCATATACAACAAATGAAATGAATGACATTTCTACAACTGTCAAATTCAAAGCTTCTTGCTATTTTTATGATAATATGCTCAGAGTAGTTTAAAACCCACAGTGATTTCACATAGAGCAAACTTTCGCATTTATTCTTTCCTTTGTGCTGGTTATTAGGAAACAATGTTACAAGTACTGTCAAATTAGTTACATAACCTTACAAACCACAACAAATGGACTACAGTGCTCAATTCTTGGCAGAAAACTAATACTAATACGGCTTGCATCCTATTAATTTTCACTTGCCATCATTCCACTTAAGAATCATTGCATAATAACTCCGGGATCACTACACGGATAACATTACGTCCTCACTACGCCCCTCCGCTCATATATATACATACACATCATATTCGCTCGCTCAAAGCGAGTCGCGTAAAGATATGACAAGTGTATTACTTCAATAACAGGTCGACTTTCGTTATGGATACTCAGATGAAATAAGCGAACAGTTTAACTGATATTATTAACTTTGTCTTACTTTATTAGCGGTCTTATTACTGCAATTGTAAACTGAAGTGCTGCACATGTGTCACCGGCACCCAATTCAGCTGCACTAGTTCCAGACATATGATGAAGCTTTCGAAATCAAACCAAGGTCGAATCACATCGGACGTCAAAAGCAACGGAAGGAAACTTGACCGTCAAATGGCCGTGTTATAACATATAAACAGAACAACACGTCACTTCGATTAACTCAGTACCAAACGGTGAAGGTTGGGTAATAAAATACAATCCGTTATACGAAGAATTAAAATTAGGGAACTAGCAACGAAAGAGTTTATTTATGGCCAAACCAAAACCCGTAATGGAAGATGATGAAAACTGTTTCACTGTAAATTTTCCACGCTGTTATGATGTGAAAGAAAAGAAAAGAGCTAAACATTTCAAAACATCAACTTTTCTTTGATCGAGTGAATGTGTGTGAAGACAATATACGAAAAGAACCCATTTATCTTTGGATTTTGTTTTCTTTCTATGTACGTCCCACCAAGTAACGTCATAAAAATTTATTTCTGTCCTTCAACAAAGTTGATTTCCTCACAATTTGTAAGACATACTTTTACCGAAAAACGTTCCATCAGTTTATGTTCCCATTTATGTACAAGTATGAATTTTTTAACATTTTTCGACTTGTGTTATTTTGTCTCTTACTCTGGAGGTCAGCTGTTTGTGTGACCCACAGGTGTCCATCACAGTGATTTTGCTGAAAACTTTGGGCTGGTGGCTGCTTTAAGATATATGCAACTAACCAGTAAACGCCAACTTAAAAAATCTGAGGAACCAACTTTAAGCAAGGGATCTCGGAATATACAACAACCCCCTACATATCACTTCTATAGGAATTACAAAGACAAGATTAGACTGAGTACTGCACGTACTGACGCAGCCAATCAATCATTTTTTTCCCCATGTTCCGCATGTGAATGGAACAGGAAGAAGCCCTAATAAGTGATACAACGGGAAGCACCCTCTGCCACATATGTCACAGTGGTCTGCAGAATATAGATGTAGATGATAATCATGTGAACAATATTTAAGTCCTAGCAGAACCTTCTCAAATTACTGCAAAAACAATAAAATAAAAATTAAAGAGAGACAAAACTACTACAGCAAGAGTGAATGAAACATGAATACTGTAGGCTAACTTTTGAGGTTAAGCAGATGATATTTATATATCTTTTCCCCAATGTCAATGTCACAACTTCCTCCTCAACAATCCTTGATGTTGGTATCCAGTTCTATCCCCTCAGTATGAAAGCTGCCACTGAAATCAAAACTTTGAACTGAATTCGTCTCTATATTCTCTTTGGAAGTGATAATTAGGGTGCTGAAGTATATTTCCGAGTTCCTCACTTAATATTGTTTCTTATACTTCGCCAGCAAGATTTTGCTGTTGTGTCATCTTCAAGTGTCTCCAGTTCAGGTTTTTCAGCACCTCAGAGTGACATTTTCCAGCGAGTCACCCAATTCGGTGAGTTCTTGTACTGCTCTTCTTTCTATACATTGTCGAAAACAATGCAAACAATAAAAGTAAAGATTAAGAAGACACAAAAGCATAAAAACCACAATCATATCATGAGTGTGTCAAGAATAGGATATTCTCCAATGTTAACTGATGATGCCACTATCTCCTCCTCGCCTCCCTCCCACATCATACATATATCTGCCTGTCTGTCTGTAACTGCTCTTTTTGGAGACATCAACTCCTCTTGAACTGAACTGCCTACTGTGGTATTCCTTATCACAGTATCCAAGTCTTTAGTGAACTTCAAATGTGTCTCCTCATTCCTCAGTACTTCAGAATCCCACTTCCTTACACTGGCTTTTCTGGACTATTCTTTTAAACATCATTTAAGTGATACATAAGGGGTTGTAATATATTCCTAGATTCTTCGCTTAAAGTTCAATTAGAAACTTGGTAAGTAGGTTTTCACAGGATAGTTTTTGTCTATCTTAAAGTGCCTGTCAGTTCAGTTCTTTCAGCATCTTCATGATGCTCTCCCCCATGGGTTGAATAAACCTGTGACCACCCATGCTGTCCTTTCTATTAATCCATTATCTCTGTTAGAGATATTTGGTATAGGTTCCACACATTGAGCAATATTCTAGGATGGGTCACATGAGTGTTTTGTATACAGTCTCTTTTGTAGACTGATTGCATTTCTGTAGTACTTTACCAATGGATCCCAGTCACCCACCTGCTTTGCCCATGATTGGGACTATGTACTCATTCTATTTCATCTCTCTACAGAGCATTAAACCCAGGTAGCTATACAAGTTGAACAATTCCAACAGTGACTCATTTATATTACAGATATACGATACTGCATGTTAATACTACATTTCTGGAAAAATAAAACATACTGCCAATATTTGCACTACTCTGAAATCTTATTAATTTTGCACAACTTCTTCAGGCAGTACTTCATTGTAGATAACTGCATCGTTTGCAAAAAGTCTGATGTTTCTATTAATATTATCCATCAGACAATTAATACACAACATGAGCAGCAAGGGGTCCCAGTACACATCCCTGGATCACACCCACAATTATTTCTACATCTGTTGACGACTCTCAATACAAGATAACTTTCTCCATACCAAAAAATCCTCAATCCAGTCACAAATTTAACTTGATACCTTATAGAACACTTTTGATGATAAGCCTAGCTGTGGTACTGCAGCAAATGCTTTTTAGAAGTTAAGAAATACTGCATATATCTGACTGCCTTGAGTCATGGCTTTCAGAATGTCATGTGAAAAGATTGTGAGTTGGGTTTCACATGAATGACATTTTCGGATCCATTCTAGTTGGCATGCAGCAGATCATTCTGTTTGTTGTTGTTGTGGTCTTCAGTCCTGGGAGTGGTCTGATGCAGATCTCCATGCTACTCTATCCTGTGCAAGCTTCTTCATCTCCCAGTACCTACTGCAGCTTACATCCTTCTCAATCTGCTTAGTGTATTCATCTCTTGGTCTCCCTCTACGATTTTTACCCTCCACGCTGCCCTCCAATACTAAATTGGTGATCCCTTGATGCCTCAGAACATGTCCTACCAACCGATCCCTTCTCATAGTCAAGTTGTGCCACAAACTTCTCTTCTCCCCAGTCCTATTCAATACTTCCTCATTAGTTATGTGATCTACCCATCTAATCTGCAGCATTCTTCTGTAGCACCACATTTCGAAAGCTTCTATTCTCTTCTTGTCCAGACTATTTATCATCCATGATTCACTTCCATACATGGCTACACTCCACACAAATACTTTCAGAAATGACTTCCTGACACTTAAATCTATACTCGATGTTAACAAATTTCTCTTCTTCAGAAACGCTTTCCTTGCCATTGACAGTCTACATTTTATATCCTCTCTACTTCGACCATCATCAGTTATTTTGCTATCCAAGTAGCAAAACTCCTTTACTACTTTAAGTGTCTCATTTCCTAATCTAATTCCTTTAGCATCACTCGACTTCATTCAACTAGATTCCATTATCCTCGTTTTGCTTTTGTTGATGTTCATCTTATATCCTCCTTTCAAGACACTATCCATTCCGTTCAACTGCTCTTCCAAATCCTTTGCTGTCTCTGACAGAATTACAATGTCATAGGTGAACCTCAAAGTTTTTATTTCTATTCCATGGGTTTTAATACCTACTCCGAATTTTTCTTCTGTCTCCTTCATTTCTTGCTCAATATCCAGATTGAATAACATCGGGGAGAGACTACAACCCTGTCTCACTCCCTTCCTAACCACTGCTTCTCTTTCATGTCCCTCGACTCTTATAACTGCCATCTGCTTTCTGTACAAATTGTAAATAGCCTTTCGCTCCCTGTATTTTACCCCTGCCACCTTCAGAATTTGAAACATTGTCAAAAGCTTTCTCTAAGTCTACAAATGCTAGAAACGTAGGTTTGCCCTTCCTTAATCTAGCTTCTAAGAGAAGTCGTAGGGTCAGTATTGCCTCACGTGTTCAAACATTTTTACGGAATCCAAACTGATCTTCACGCAATATCGTTCTCCCATTTCATCTTCATCTACATCCTCTTCCATTTCCATAATATTGTTCTCAAGTTCATCGCCCTTGTATAAACCCTCTATATACTCCTTCCACCTTTCTGCTTTTCCTTCTTTGCTTAGAACTGGGTTTCCATCTGAGCTCTTCATATTAATGCAAGTGGTTCTCTTTTCTCCAAAGGTCTCTTTAATTTTCCTGTAGGCAGTATCTATTTCACCCCTAGTGAGATAAGCCTCTACATCCTTACATTTGTCCTCTAGCCATCCCTGCTTAGCCATTTTGCACTTCCTGTCGATCTCATTTTTGAGACGTTTGTATTCCTTTTTGCCTGCTTCATTTACTGCATTTTTATATTTTCTCCTTTCATCAATTAAATTCAATATTTCTTCTGTTACCCAAGGATTTCTACTAGCCCTCGTCTTTTTACCTACTTGATCCTCTGCTGCCTTCACTACTTCATCCCTGAAAGCTAC
The DNA here is from genome assembly GCF_023864275.1 of Schistocerca cancellata. Taxonomy (NCBI): domain Eukaryota; kingdom Metazoa; phylum Arthropoda; class Insecta; order Orthoptera; family Acrididae; genus Schistocerca; species Schistocerca cancellata. The sequence goes on from NC_064634.1 coordinate 299,222,466, forward strand.
CCATTCTTCTTCTACTGTATTTCTTTCCCCCATTCCTGTCAATTGTTCCCTTATGCTCTCCCTGAAACTGTGTATAACCTCGGGTTTAGTCAGTTTATCCAGGTCCCATCTCCTTAAGTTCCCACCTTTTTGGAGTTTCTTCAGTTTTAATCTACAGGTCATAACCAATAGATTGTGGTCAGAGTCCACATCTGCCCCTGGAAATGTCTTACAATTTAAAACCTGGTTCCTAAATCTCTGTCTTAACATTACATAATCTATCTGAAACCTGTCAGTATCTCCAGGCTTCTTCCATGTATACAGCCTTCTTTTATGATTCTTGAACCAAGTGTTACCTATGATTAAGTCGTGTTCTGTGCAAAATTCTACCAGGCGGCTTACTCTTTCATTTCTTAGCCCCAATCCATATTCACCTACTACGTTTCCTTCTCTCCATTTTCCTACTACCGAATTCTAGTAAACTCCTGATAACGACATCCTCTTGAGTAGTCCCCACCCGGAGATCCGAATGGGGGACTATTCATCATTTAATCATACAGTAAAGCTGCATGCCATCGGGAAAAATTATGGCCGTAGTTTCCCCTTGCTTTCAGCCGTTTGCAGTACCAGCACAGCAAGGCCGTTTTGGTTATTGTTACCAGGCCAGATCAGTCAATCATCCAGACTGTTGCCCTTGCAACTACTGAAAAGGCTGCTGCCCCTCTTCAGGAACCACAAGTTTGTCTGGCCTCTCAACAGATATCCCTCCATTGTGGTTGCACCTACGGTACGGCTATCTGTATCGCTGAGGCACGCAAGCCCCCCTACCAACGGCAAGGTCCATGGTTCATGTGGGTAGGCCTTCTCTTCTGTTTAAGATACCTTATTGTATTTGAGCTAAGATGGTACAACAAATGGATGTCAAAAGGATATTGGACAGTAGTTTTTTTGGATCACTTCTGCTACTTTTCTTATAAACAGGTGTGACCTGTGCTTTTTTCCAACTACTGGGCATGGTTATTTGTTTGTGGAACTACAGCAGATTGTAGTTAAATAGGCCAATCTGATAGGGATTCCACCAGGTCCTGGGACGTTGTTCAGTTTTAACAATTTCAGCTGTTTCTCAACGCCACAGAAAACTAATATTTGTTTAACTTTTCAGTGGTATAGAATTAAACTGGGGCAATACTCCTGTATTTTGCTTTGTGAAGGAACATTTGAAACTGAATAAAGCATGTCTGCTTCTGCTTTGCCACCTTTAATTTCAGTTCCTGTCTCATCTGTGAGTGACTGGACATGAACTTTCATGCCACTAAAAGTATTTACATACAACCAGTATTCTTTGGATTTTCTGGAAGACGTTTCAACAATATACTGAGAGCTGCATCAAACCAGTCTCTGGACTGAAGACCACAACAGTTATTGAAGGCTTCATGCACATTTCTTGACAGCAAAAATGTGTTTCACTCAATATCTCTCTATCTATAACCCTTTGCATTGCTTTACACTTATTATGCTGGAGTCTCTGTATCTTTACAGTGACTGTATACTGTGAAGTATCCCTCCCATCATCTACTAGGTACATATCTATCAGTGTATGTTCAATCATTCTTTTAAACTTGAGCCATAGTCCTTCTACATCAGTGGTTCTCAAATTATGTGGCATGTAACTGGGGGAGAGGGCAATGGGGCCTGGAGATGAGGGGGCAGGGGTGCTGCCATGAAATGATAAGGTGAGCTGGGCATGTCAGTGGAATCATCCATTGTTGGCTGCACTGGGAATGTACCCGTAACTGTCATCATCAAGTGCAGTGCAAGCTCTAGCACGCGTATCTCGATGCTTCCTTACAGTCTTTCAGACTTTACGAGAATGACTCGACGACAGTATGAAGTGGTTCCTGATTAGTGACAGAGTTGAAGACACCAGTGGTCCATCAACTGACAGAGGGGAGAGAGATATTCCAAAAGCAAAAATGAGAAGTTATGATGAGAACAATATATTGCTCGGCTTCTCAAAAACTCCTATCAAAGGTGAAGAACACCCACAGTGCGTAATTTAACCATTTTAACTGCTGACAGCTTAAATCCTATGAAGTTAGAGAGACATTCTGAAACTAAACACCATGAATTAACAGGTACAATCAAAAGAATTTTTTGTCAGAAAACTAAATGTTTTATTTTACCCAGAAGCACTTTGTGAAATGACAAATGTGATTTCTAATGTCCCTTTAGCCTCTTATCAGATTTTTCACATGATTGTGCAAGAAACCACACACAGATGCAGAAACTCTGGTTTTACCAGCAGCAATTGATTTATTATCAACATTGTTCGGTGATCTATTTTCTCAAAAGCTGAAAAGTATTGCTATCTCTAATGATATAGGGTCTGGAAAATTTTAGACTTTTCTGGAAATTTACCTGCGCAGTTTATCAATAAACTGCATAATGGATGAAGTAGATGAAGAGACTGATATTCATGGACATGCTCATTTGATTGCTAATATTTGTTTCTGTGATGGGTTTAACATTTGAGAGGAACTGCTTTTCTGTGAGCCAGTACTGAAAGCAGCTACATTTCAAAGCTTTTTTGACATGATCAATACCCTTTTAATCAAAACAGGATATCATAGAACAGGTGCAATGCAGTATGCACTAATGGCACTTGCTCTATGTAATTAATGGTGGACTGCTAGCAAAAGTTAAAGGTGTAGTTCCTGATATACTTTGGACTCGCTGCATGATACACTGGGAAGCTTCAGCCACTAAACAACTTCGCCCACCCTCTCATGAACTGTTGTTGCACATGGTTCTAGAAAGAGATAATACTATTAAGGCAAAATCTATAAATTCAAGGCTCTTTGGAGTGGTATGTGAGGACATGGGTGATGAACTCACTCAACTGCTCTTTTTTTTACTAATGCTCAATGGCTTTCAAGGGGAAAGTATTAAAAAGAATGTTTAAACTGAGAAATGAGGTATTTTGTTTCTTAAAAGAGAAAAGACACTGACAGTGTGTTTCAGCAACAGAGATTTTCTATTTAATATGACTTACCTCACTGACATTTCTGAGAAACTAAGTATTCTTAACAATTCACTTCAAGGTAATCAGGCAAATGTACTATCTTGGAAAGGAAAAGTGAAGGTGTTCGTAAAGAAATTAGAGCTGTGGCAAAATCAAATTAAATATGGCATGCTAGATATGTTCTATACCCTAGAATAACTGTTAGAGGACACAGATAATCCAGGATTTCCAATGGAGATAAAAGCCTGCCTAGTTCATCACGTTGCAATACTGAAAGTTCACTTTGAAAATTATTTCAGTGACAATTTTGACAAATTTAATTGGATTAAAAATCCATTCAAAGATGCTCGTGGACCACCATGTCTGAATATAAAGGAGCAATAAGAATTTATTGATCTCACTTGTGATACTTCACTGAAGAGTAAATTTAATGACATTTCTTTGTTGGAGTTTTGGATTTATATTAGCAAGGAATTCCCAACACAGAGACAAAATTCAATGAAGATCATGATTTCTTTTGCAGCAAAATTCTTGTGCACTTGTGCAAGACTGGCTTTTCAGCTTTACCAGCTATGAAGTTGAACTACTGTTCACAGCTAAATGGAAGCAAAGAATTCCGAGTGGCTGTTTATGTATTACATCATTCCTTGAGAAACATTCTTCTCAAAGCAAGCTTGTCCATCACAGTGAAATTTGTAATTAAAATTTTTAATGCTCTTGTAATCCTTGTTTGCTAAATTGTAACTACTGCTCATGTCACAGTTTTTTGAATAAATGAAAATGTGATAATCACTTTTTTCTATACTTTCATTATAACAATACATGTAGTTTTGGTTTCTGTTGTGTAAAATCCTTCTAAAATGAATTTGATAAAATTGAGAAGACAGAAAAGAAAATATAGAAATATAACTATCTTTATTAATAAAATACGTTGGGGGAGTGGGCAGTGATATTTTTCCTCCTGAAAAGTGGTCTCCGAGGAAAAAAGTTTGAGAACCAGTGCTCTACATGCTCCTATCATGAGCTCAAAGTTAAGTTCCTCACTGAGATGTTACACTACTGTTTTTTATCTAGTCGGAACTTTTTTAGTTGCCCTTTGTACTTTGTTAATCATTGTTGCTACAACTGCTCACCAATAGCAGTTTCAATGGCGACAGCCTGAAGATGTTGCCATTGATGCCATTTGATCTAATGCATTTCCATCATGAGTGGGGTTCTGAACCATCTGTTGTAGGTAGGTCTCGAAGAACTGGCGAATGAAGAAAGAAACTGAATGAAATGAGATTAATAGCTGGAGAGAACACAAAGATAAGGGCAGAGATGGGAGAGTGTCTGGGCATAGGAGGTGGGGAAAATGGAAAAATGTAGGATGTTTTGTCTCATTGACAAGGACATTCGAGACTATGAGTGAGTGAGTTGTGAGTTAGTTACTTAGTTTCATGTTCCATGGATCATTTTGCATCATAAATTGTAATGGTGGAACAAGTATATTTACATTCCATCTTTCATTTGTACATTTGGTTACATGCTCAACATTTATAAGGTGTGGTTTTTTTTTGCTTTTCTTTTCTTTTGCATTAAAAGACTAGAAATTTTTCTATGGAGCAGAAGTTGTCAAGGAGAAAATTTTTATGTTTGTTTTCAAATTTTATGTTGCTGTCTGTCAGACATTTTTATATCACTGGGTAAGTAATCACAAATTTTTGTTGCAATATTGTGCACCCCTTTTTGTGCTTAAGACAACCTTAATTCAGAGTAATGATTGCCATTTTTCTTTTTCATATTGTAATTATGTACAACATTATTCTTTTTTAACCATAGTGGATAATTTCCAATAAACTCCATGAAGGAAAAATGACCAAATCCTTAGACAGATGTGGACAAGATGATTGTGGCTGAGCACCACATATTACTCTTACAGCACATTTTTGAGCAACAAGAACATTCTTTCTTAGATATGAGTTTCCCAGAATGTTATTGCGTAGGACATTATCTAATGAAACTATGCAAAATATGTCAACTTACTGTTTTGTCTCTCCCCAAAATTTACAATGATTCTACGTACAATCGTGACTGAAATAAGTTGTTTCAGGAGTTCCAAAATATGCTTTTTCCAGTTTAAATTCTCATCAATATGGACACCTAAGAATTCAGAAGTCTCCACCCTATTTATTATTTCCTCACCATGTCTTACACTTACCACATGTGCAGAATTGAATAAGTTGCCTCTTTTTAAAATTGAAGGTGAGACCATTCATAGAAAAACAGCACTTATACTTTTAAGAACATTATCTACCATTTCTTCTGTTTCTGTACTTATGCTAAGACTGATTTTTTTTTGTTTTGTGCTGTGGACACTATACTTATTAAACTGATACAACAGCCAGGGTAACAGTTTGAATAATCATTGGAGGATATAGTTTCTTAAGACAGTATAACAACAAAATGACACTGAGTCCAACAACAGAACTTATTCCATCAGTGTTACACTGCAACTGAGAGATCCACCTAAACCACCAATAAGATTTTACCAACTGATATGAGAGATGATGATGATGATGATGATGATGATGATGATGATGATGTCATGTGGCTCAGTGGCCTGGTGCAAGTCTTCCAGTTGGACACCACTTTTGCAACTTGCATCTCCTGAAAATATCCCATAAACCTATCACAGAAAGGGATCTACAGTTTAACAGGTATGGCAACAAACATCTTTCAGGGTATCCAGGAAGACGAAGTTATGAAGGATAGAATTATATATTTTGATGTAAAAGTAGGAGTAAATGTGGTTTAATGAACCAAGGAAAACTAATTACTTGTTTCAATCTTTCCTTTATAGCAGATAATGGCCTCTCGAGAGAAATCGTAACAGCTTTTTTTATATTGCAGATAATGGCCTCTCGAGAGAAATCGTAACAGCTTTTTTTATATTTCCTAATACTGATGTTAAAAACAAATTCTGTTACACATTTAGATTTGAACTTTAGGTGACATCCTGTGTTTTAAATCCATGTGCAAGATGACAGCTGCATATTTCACAGCTACTGAAATCAAATACTGAATTGTAACTGTAAGGGATGCAGTGTTCTTCACTGCTACCACCACCTACTTTTGAAGGACATGAAATGGCTAATATATTAAAATAAATATTACTATTATCTCCTATCACTTACCACACAGCTTGCTTCAGCCTGCATTGTCAATATGGTCATAATGCACTCAGTAACAATAGTGTAAATGAGCCTGTGTGGTGTCATTTTTATGCCCCAAAGTTCTATTGGGGGCTCTTGGGCCATGAATGTAAAATAATTTTATCCCAACATGGATTTGATTTATTTTATTTATTTATTTTTTAAAGCAGCAAGTTATAGAGTTTAATGAAATTCCTTCTTGAACCTGTGAGCATGAAAATAAATCAAAAGGTCTATGGCTGAAGACAAACCAGTTATAGTAGAGAAGTGTTCCATTTTCTTTATGTTCACTATACACATGCCCTTACTTAAAAGGAGGAGAGATTAGGAACAATGAAATAGATGTTACAAAGATCAACAGCAGCTGAGAAGTAATGAATGAAAATACAACTACAGAAAGAAAGAAAGAAAGCAATTTTAAAATAAGAAGAAACAAGAGTAAATGGTAGAAAGAAAGACAAATACAAGAGTCATGAATACAAAAAATATAACAAGCAAGACAGTTGCTTCAGTTTTCACTCCAGCACCATTTCTGCAAAGACTGGGAATTTGTAAAAGAAGGTAAATATAAATTAGTCTCAAGTACTTAAAACATAATTTTGTTACAAGTAGTGTAAAAATCTGGCAATTCCTCCACAGACACATACAAATTTTGCTTAAAAAAGAATAACCTCATCATATACAACTCTCATTTGTCAGGGTCAAAAATACTTTCTCTGTGTAATAGCAAATCAACATTACTACAGGAGGTTACAAAGTCACAGAACTGTATGGAAACAATTACTATTACTTAGTGGATTTAAAACTATAGTCACAAATTGTCATCCAGTCTCCAACAAAACACACACACACACACACACACACACACACACAATTTCATATGTGATTCACAGAAAATTGGCTGTGGAGAACATATTGATCTTTTTTTGTTCATACAAAACAGTATTTTCCACTCACTATTGTAATAATCTTCAAACTATTATCAATGATTTTATTTCAAATACTGATTCTTTGTTGGTACACTATATTGGGGACAGTAACTACCGTAACTCTTATCCTTATATTCACAAAAAATATAATCTTTCAATTTATAGCAAGAAATGCAGACAAAAAATATTCCATTTGTCTGATAAAACTTTGCTTCCTCAGTATCACAATAAGCAGCAGTCACTGCTGGGTTCACACTTAAAAGATCAACATGTAGATGTTATATGTTGATGTACAGTGCTAACACAGAAAAATTAAGAAAATATTAACTAATGGAATAAAAGCAACAGCAAAGTGTTTGTCATCAAAAAACTTATCCATACATATGTTCCTCCAATACTGTCTACCATAAAATGTGCATACAGTTTTGAAATCTTTATGAAAGAAAGAAAATAGTTTAACTCACATACAATTTGAAAATGGCATTAAACTTGTTAACATAAATACTCTTCTTCTTGTAAACACAACATTCTACACATCTGATCTACATTTCCTGTTTGAATGGCAGCAGCAGTACCAACTGCATTAGCATAGATTTCAAAATATTTTGCATAACCTTTTCAGACTGACATAAAGCACAAAGATTTTGTGTAGACATGGATTCTAAAACACTTTCATGATGCCCTCTAGATTCAAAGCTATCACACATTGAAATCAGACAGGTTAGCTTTATTCTGTGACCGATCATATTCCATCTTTGCACAATAATTATTCATTTACTCCATGTAAGTTGCGCAATATCAATAACAAATAGCTACCATAAGGGACTTGGTGTCAAATGCAGTATTAGGAGCAACTTCACATTAACTTGTTTTAAAATGAAGAACTTAAGGAATAAATAATACCAACAGTAAAGATATCATAATACCTCCATGAGTTCCCTCAAGAGATCAGAAAAAAAATTGATGCTTGTTTTTTTTTGTTTAAAGGCCACATGCTAAAGAACTGTGAATGATAACATACACAATATACACTCCACAGAGAAAATCTGTTTTGTATATAAAGAAGAAGGAAGTGAAGTTCAATGCTGGTTTGTTTAATTCAGACTTTTATTTATAGTTCTATACAGTTGGGTGAATTTTTAAATTTGTTTACTTTGTCTTGATGAAAAGTTGATTACTATCTATAAAATTCTGCTCCTCATCCCTAAAACATCATTTGTTTTTATTCTGAGACTCACTTCTGTAGAATATATAATCTGGTATGAAACTGTGTGAAAATGCTTCTACAATCACTTTCAGTGTTGTTGTGAGTACTGTTCCTACAGAGGGGGCAGCTACAGGTGATAGGCATAGGCAATTTCTCATGTTATGTTAATTATCACCTTGAACACACACATTTGTTTCTGAGATAATTTTCCTTTTTAAATATATTTGCATAATCAAATATGGAAAATACTGGAAAATGTTTTTTTTTATTTACAGAAATTATTCCCAGCTAAAAGAAGGATACACAAAAATTAATTAAAATATTTCAGGATCAATTTAAATTTTTAAATTAGTGCAAGATGAATACTAGCAATGTTTCCTTTTAGATGCACTAATTAGTAGATATGTGGCAACATATTAGTCACTTTATTTTAAACCCTTTACACTGACAAATTTACGAAAAAAAAGCAGTGGGGCAAGATTAAAATTATACATCAAATAAATTGCACTTATCTTGTATAAATTAAATCAAGAGTAACCAAGGATAACTAATATTTAATGTGATACTGACCATACTAGAAGAGACAGAAAGTCATTTTATAAAGACTCTGAGATACAGAATTGTAAATAGAGCTTTTGGTCATAAACTATACCCAGATTCTCAATGCAGTGTGAAGAATGCACTTACAAACAAACAAACACACAGTAAGTGATACCAGAAAGTCTAGGAATTCTCTCTGTTTTGGTATTGATTTGCTATCTTTTGAAAGTAACATGAAACATAAATGCATTAAAAACTGTAAAACATGGGAGAGGAAGGATACAAAATGGAAAACACTTGGCTGAGAGAGAGGGGCATGGAACAAGAACATAGGGGTTACTTACTGACACCCTCCTACAACCCTGAGTTCTCAATACCTTGTCCTCTCTCTCTCTCTCTCTCTCTCTCTCTCTCTCTCTCTCTCTCTCTCTCTCAGGTTATACAGTTTTTAAAATTTTTCCCTTCCATTCTCTACCTCTCACCAAAGAGGAAATCGTCAAGGGTTTTTAGAGATCAAGCCAAGCATGACACAAAGTATCCAACATAAGGATGTCCTATTCTCTGTAGTCAGAAAAACTGCAAGTGACAGATTTAGTTTTTGAGAACATGTTTGTTACCAACAACACTGTCACACAAGACTTAGAAACAACATAACAGTAAGTACAGTAATGAGGAACTGGGGAGAACTGCTGGAATATTTGCAATGGCAGCAAGAAGTGATCACCAGAGCTAGGGTTGCTGTGGACCATTAGCAACATGATAAGTCATTGAGTCATAGATGATGGACTAATTCAGAAGGGCACCGCTTCTGTGGTGTGTCATCATAAAGGCTATTCTCAAGTTAACACTGAAATGTTGAGGGTGAAATAAATTCTTTGTATTACAAAAAATTACAAGAACAGTACAGTACAGTACAGTAATCTAATTTCTTGGGCAGCTGACTTGCTGCCTGCTGCCACAGGACATGTTACAAATATATCACCAAACATTCAAGCTAGTATGCAACAATGCACCTCTAGAAGCCACCCGTCAAGCTTCCTCTCTGCCTTCTGTAGTTCGAAATATTTCTGAGGAGAGTTTAGTCTATTAAATTTATTTTTACACAATTTTTTTATTTACTATAGTTACTGTGTCCCTTGTTTTCTGTTTAAAATGGAAAGCTACTATTTAACTTCTCATGGGCAAACTACATCATAAATATAACAGAACCCTTTAATGTGTGTCTTCTTTTCCAAATTTATTTGTTAGTGAGGCTGCTATCAGTATTTTATCTAAACAATAGATGTATATTTTCCTTAGCAGGGTGTCTTATTGGGTTGGTGCATAAGTTCATAGCATTTTTCCATAAATTTAATAAACACAACAGATACACATAATAGAGACTTTAGTAATCAATAATATAATCTCTTTCACTATTTACAAGTCTGCCAATGGTGTGGTAGCTTTTCAATTCTGCTACTGCAGAAATTATGTGGTTTTGAGACGAAGAACTTGTAGCTAAGTTCGGAGTACATTTTCATCCAGAAAGAAAGTTCCTTGATGATTGTCCAATAGAGAGCAGAAAAGGTGAAAATCTGAGGACACAAGATCAGGTGAATAAGGTGGGTGCAGAATGACTTCCCAACTCTTTTCTCAATCTAGCTGAATGCTGTCCGATGTTATCATGGAGTAGCATCACTTCACACAGTCTTCCTGGTCAATCTTCTTGAATTGCATCTGCAGAACGTCTCAGCTGTTGACAATGAATGTCAGCAGTGATGGTCACAAGTCTTGGAAACAATTTGTAATACACCACACCATCACTGTTCCACCAGATGCATAACATTATCTTTTGTGGATGCGGTCAGGTCTTTGTATGGGGAGTTGTTGCTTTGTTTGGGCTCAACCATTCCTTTCCTTTCCTTATGTTAGCATAAAGATACCATTTCTCATCAGCAATAACAATACAGGATAGAACTATTCGGTGTTGTTCAAGAGCCAATTGATGGTGCACAAGCATGAGGTGCACTTGCACTTACGGCCACCTGCTGATCTTTGTGATTTTGGCTTAGAGCAAGCAGTACACATACACCCAATTTCTGAACTTTCCCCATTGCACACAAATGTTGCAAGATGGTGGAACTATCACAGTTCATCACATTTGCCAGTTCAGTAAATGGATGATTGTGGATTAATGCATTCAAACAGTCTTTGCCAATCTTCACCAGCAAATCTGCAGATTTCTGCAGTTTAGTCGCACAGAGAACGTAACTTGTAACACATACAACAAATGAGGAATTTTGTACTTTGCGAAATGATCACATGTTCCTCTCTTTTTGGGGATAGTCAAATAAGTTACAAGTGTGAGCAGTACACACAAACACAGCAGTCAGGGAACAGATTTCATTAGTGATTTACAGACGGTTATTTCAGCCTAATGGACTGAGAAAGCACACAAAAAAGAGCAATACGCAATGAACATTTCTGCTGAAGTTTACTATCACAGTTTCCTGTGAACTTTAGGACTCTTCATGTGCTTATTTCCTTGTGCCATATTTATTTGTCAGCACTAGTGAGAGTCTTGTTGGCCAAAACTTTATTAACAATGCTCTGCTGATTTGTCCAAGCCACTTATATTTGGAAATAAAGCATTTACTGTTTACTGGGACTTTTTGTGGTCTTAGTCTTTCTTCTTACAATAGTGCATAACTTCTTTGTCATCACAATGTGAAAATATTGACAGTTTTCATGTCTCAAATATAGACCCACATTTCTGTATCTTTCATGAGGTATTCATCAAAATTGTTTCATACAGTAGCAACAAACTGTTTGGTTCAAGTTTGAATTTGCACTTCTTTGTCATTATACTTAACTGGTAAAGTGATGAACTGTGGTAATTCCACCATCTTGCAACATTTGTGTGCAATGGGGAAAGTTCAGAAATTGGGTGTATGGGTACTGCTTGCTATAAGCCAAAATCACAGTTTTGCACTGAGAGGAATGATATTCAACATTTATACTTCCTCTTGACTTCTCTGTATCCAATTATTTCTATTGCTGTCTGTAAGTTTGCCACTATTTTGCATTTAGTATATTTCAAATGAGTTCTTCAGTTGCATTTCTCTTGATCTACACTATCATTTAAGAGAGACTGTTAATCTTTTCCTTCAAAAAGTGCACCACTTTATGGAGCAATTTACTACTGTGCAGTATATCCTAATTGTGGGGAAAACAAGAAAATATCAGAATGGACAAAGTTATGAAGAAACTGAGAGACATCTTCATACGATTCTAAAGTGCACGCAGTATGTCCTAATAGTGAAAACATTTTATCAGAACGGACAAAGTTAAGCAGACTGTGAGACATCTTCATACGATTCTAAAGTGCAATGATGCACCAAACAAAACAATGGTGTAATGTTGATGACAGGTTCCACAGCGAACAGAGTTCTGGATGCTGGCAAGCAGCCAGCCACACTTCACAAGATGCTGCACATACCAACAAAACAGGCAATATAATGAGCATGTGGCACTCAAGATAGAACTAGGATTGAATTCTCGCTATATGTGTCCAAAAACACATTCTTTGGCTGTATCTTCTCATTACCATCTCTACCCCTACACCTGCATATTGAATAACAGCTAGTACCTATCACTCAACCCATTAAAATGTCAAACTCAAAGTACAAGTAAAATGTTTTTTCTTTTTTTCCAATTACTACATATAGGATATTTCTTCAATATGGCAGATTCTCTGGTAGATCTCCAGTACCCCCTTTACACAATTCAGTTAATGCAGCATTTCAAAGATGGTGATCAACATTACATTACCTGGTAACTGAGAAGATGACAGTTTTGTGAGGATCATAATCTTTAGTAACGAGCTACCCTTCCACTTACATGGATTTGTGAATAAACAAAATTGCCATATCTAGTGGGTTAGAGAATACTTGCATACTTCAAGAGAGAGAGAGAGAGAGAGAGAGAGAGAGAGAGAGAGAGGGGGGGGGGGGGGGCATACACATTGAGTAAGGGTCCAGTGTGATGTTTGGGTGGGCAGTATCATCAGCTCTTATTTTGTTGCAGGCAAGGCAGAACAAGCTGCGACAGTTAATGGAAACTGGGACAGTGTGATAAGACATTTTTTGTGGTCTCATCACACTGGAATGAACATTCAAGAGTGGTGGTTTCACCATGATGGTCCACCTGTCACACTTCAGACAAAACAACTGAGTTGCTACACGAGTGGTTTACGGATCACATCATCTCACACATTAGTGACCAACAATCTTCACCAAGGTCAGTGACTTAAGCTTTGCAATTTTTTCTTTGGGATTGTCTTAAACCACTGGTGTCATTAAATACTTCTACATCTGCAAGTTAGAGGAGGAAATGTGTTGTTGGCAAAATCTAAGTGGAGCCTTATCAGACAGTCATAATGAATTTCACAGATTTCTAGCACACCAGCACAGTAGAGGAGGTCATACATCAAATATCATTTTACATATCAGAAATAGGAAGGTGTGATGAATGTGTGTACATATTTTGTTAATGTGTTTTGAAAGAATAAAGTTCATAATATGACATATCTAAACTGGCACCCATTTTGAAGGACCCTATATAAAGGTTCACTGCCACATGCAGTTGTGATACATGCACACTTCAAGGTTTTGTTGAACACACCAATACCTTTGTCATCAGTTAGGTATGTGAGCACATAGCTATAGTAAAACATTGGCAATGATTTATCCAAATTTGTGCCAACATATAAACAACTTCGTCCAACTGCTCTAAGGCCTTTTACAACACAATAAAAAGACTTCATTCATTTAACCCATTGATTCCTAAAGACTACCACATAATTTAGGACAAATAGTACTGACTGATTGTAAACTGATACAATCACAGTAACTTACATCCTAAATGTAATGGTTATCAAGATATTAAAGGGAAGGATGTGGCAGCAGTTACTGATAAAAATACAACACTATGAACCAACACCACTGACTGTGGTATTACATCAGAAAAAAAGCCATATCAGCGTAGGTTTAGTGTGCAGATAAACTTAGTATTGGGTATTATTATATCAAGGATAGAGTGACAATTGATGAATAACAGGGACATATACAGTGACACAGACACAGTACAACAGAATGACATGTAGTGCTGTATTTTATTACATGGTTCCTTTCCCAGTATAATGATATACATAGGAAGAGAAAAATTCTAGCTATAGGTGTCCAAAATTACATTCTTTGGCTGTATCTTGTCATTACCATCCCTACACCTCACCTGCATTTACATATACACTTATAGAAGCACCTATACCTGCAAGGTGTCAGAGCGGTACAAGGTAATTTAGTTACCACTAACAATCTTCCCTTCCTGGTTCCATTCACAGCATTGCACATGAAGAAAACTCCATTATTTCTCAGGCTGTCCCATTAGTCATTTCGCAGGATGTAGGTGGGAGGAAATAATATGTTACCTGAGTCTTCTTTGAATGTATTATCTCGGAATCATAATGATCGAGCCTTCCGTGATGCACTTCACCTCTGTTGTAGCATTAGCCACTGGGCTTGATGAACACCTCTTTGATGCTGTATTGCTTCCCAAACAAAACATCTCCCCTTTTGATTTTCTTTATCTCCTCTATCCTGCTGAATAAGGCTCCCCAACTGACGAGAAAAGATCAGAAAATTTTTTGCACCATCTCTTTTGCAGTTGAATTACTTTTGCTTGTGAATCTAAGGTTTGCATCAGCCTTTTTTTTTACCGCTAATATTATGTGATCATTCCCATTTAGATCACTCCAGATGCATATTAGAGGATGTTTTCTGTATTGTTTCCAGTAATTGACACCCAATTTCAAAACCAAACAACACTGGATCTTTCCAGCTAATTGTGAACAATATGTTACATTTATTTATGTAGAGTGTTCAGTGTCAGAGCTTGCACTAAGTGTTGATCTTCTGCACTCTTCCTGCATTTCGGTACACCCTTCTGTCATGTGACTATATATAACAGCACCATCCACAAATGAGCGTATCATATGAGAATATTATGACTAGACAGTACTGCTGCATGGAACTATCTTCCAGCATCATACCTAACAGAGCACCTAGATACATACCCTGATATTTAAATGTGATCAAAAAATGTTATTAAGATCTTTGCAAATAAGTTATAGCAGATGCAGCCACATATGTGAGCACATGAGGCATTCTTTTTCGAAATGAGCAATTGATACAGAATATGAGAATGAAAGGTAATTAATAATGAAATGAAAACTAATACTGAATTTCAGTATTTGGCTGAAAGTCTCTTAAGCCTGTGATATTGAAAGTTGACACAACAGTAGTTGCATGATGATAAACCAAGCGAAGAGATATCTGTGAATGATAGGGGGATGGGAATGAAACACTATGTGCAAAGAGTGACAGTGCTATCACTTGTCAACAACCACCTTGTGGAAATTGTTTTATGATCACTCTATAAGACTGGAGCACTTCAAGAACTACTTGTGCACTTTTCCTTTGCTCTTTCCAGGAAGGAAGAATTAAACTCTCCCACATTATGACTATCTGGTCAGAGGATCAGAGATGAGCATCTTGCTCCAATCCACTTGCCTGAAGTATTCCAATTGCTGCCAATTCATAACTTGGGAGCTGTGGTTATGCAAATAGTAGATCACAGACACTGGTGAGAGAGACCCACTTGGATTAACTGCATATTTTAGCAGGCTGCTTCTGGGATTTGAGGAAGTGTGCCTGTCCCACATTGAATCCACTTGGTGGATTAACAACAACGAGAGCCAGTGTGCCAGCCAGGCAGCCAGCCAGCCAGCCAGGATGTGGATTTTAGGTGGTTTCATACATCTCACTTGGTGAATATTGGGCTGGTACCCATCTCCTGCCTCAATTACATGATTCACAGGGATTTTCCATGCCTTGAGATGACTGGGTGGTGTCGTGTCATCTTCATCATCATTATTCATCCTCATTATGGTCAGAGGAAGACAATGGCAAACCACCTCCGCTAGAACCTCGCCTAGTACAGCAGTGCGGGTCTCCTGCACCGTCCCCTATGCTTCTCGGAGTATGGGACCTCATCATCACCATAATCATCACAAACATTTATAAATCATTTACACACTTTCACATGGGCTAACATTAAATGCAGACAAATTCTGTTCCAGAGAAGAAAGCTATAGTGACAGGAAGGCCCGCCCGGTTGCCCTCTACTACTAACAATGCCAAATCAAAAATTAACATGCCAATCATGTGAAGATATCGGATAAAGACCAGGAAAAAGAAGAAGACACACTGGCAAGTAGAACTTAAAAAGAATTGAGCTACCCTAGTGTGGTTGCATAATTTTTCTTTGTTGTCTTCATGCAAGATGCAGTAATATGAAGTGAGTACAAGAAGAATTTGTTACACTGGCAAACACTTTAGTAGTGGAGGTACTTGTAGTGACTGATATGTTGCAAGCTGCACCATTCGTGGTGTTTGTATTACAGCTGCTGAGAAACACTAAGGGAATTACATATAGCACTAAGTTGAAAGTGCAATTACATTGAGAATAAGGAATTATAATCTGATAAAATTAGAATGAGGGAGAGCAATTCATTGGTGAGGCACTTGCCTGTGTATGGAGAAAGAACTGTCCATCAGATGACTACTGCTGATGATCCAGAATTTTTTAATCCTAGATAAAATAACTGGCAGGCATAACAGGTAACATACTGACTATTTTAAAAGTTACTTATGCATGACTGAACCTGTATCTTATGTACTGTGTCACAATGAGTTCCCAATTACATTAAAAATAATATAAAACTGGCACAGCATTCAATTTTTGCTGACCTTATGACACAGAGTGATCAGCAGCCAGCTTCACTGCACAAATTGTAATGCCTATGTATAACACAGATCTGGGCATAATAACAACGAATTATCTTATGCCATTAAATAGTAATGAAAAAAATGTTCAAAGTTATTGGATGACATTAGTCAGGAGGTCCCTATCAGACTGGGAACAAGTAACCACTGAAGTAAATTGTGGAATAAATGGACATCTAACTATGCAGGAACAAAAACTGCATAAAACTGACAAGCTGTTACATGATTTGGTACAATCAGGCATTAAAATTTAAGACATAGAGGGGGAATACAACAAAACTTTCGATAAATAATGGAGTTTGTGAAAGATGTTCAGGCTGAGCGTGAAACTACCACAGGAGATTTCACGAAAACCTGTGAAGCTAGAAGGGAAACACTAATGTCCTAGTAACAGGCATCAGCCGCATGTGATGAGCTGGGCAATTTCTATGGATTTGTCAGATGGTGTACCTACAGCAAGCTATAGTTATTGCAGGAAGTAAGGATGAATATTAATGTTTTGAAGGGGGTGACAAAATCACTGAAGAGCATGAAAATGAACTAGCACTTTATTAGCTGGTAGACAAGTTGACAGGTGTTTGAACACGCATTAATTTCATTAATTTAAACCATCATGCACTGTACATTCCAGTGACTTTCAAAAAGCAATTCAGGAATGCATTTTAAAGGTCATGTAATCAGAAGATGACAGTTGATTTTGTCACTTCAAGAGAGGACTGTAGGAATAGCATTGTCACTAAACACTGTAATTACAAATTCGAGGAAGCATTTTGTGACATTATTGGTCAAATAATCACACAAAGGCCATGAATCTCACAGTTTTGAACCTTTAAATGTATTTGCAAAGCACCTGAACACTGTATGTATTATGTAAAAAATATCAGAATAAAAGTAATTGTCCTGATGAAACTATGAAGGAGGAATAAATGACTGAGATGCTCATTTTAAGATTATCGCCTGCAGCAAGAGAAAAGATGCCCCTCACTTCACAAAGGGACATCAATGAAGCATATCTTGTGCAAAATAAAATTGAAGTGATAGGAAATGAAACAAATATCATCCTTTATTACAAGGGAGAGGTGGGGAATCATGGAGCCACTAGATCAGAGATTCCCTGGACCAAGGGCCCTCTCCACAGTAAAGTCTAGAAGAGGTGCACAGAAGGTCATGCCACAGAAAGAGGAGTTCCACATAATTACAAACAGCATCCATGCAAATGTTAAAGCCTAAGCTGAGGAAAACCAGTGTGTGCATTGCCAAGAAGAGGTGCGTAGATAATTTTTTGTAACCTTGTGGTGTACATTTAGACTACAGCTAGTGTCATACTGGCAGCAACCTAATTTTCAGCCATTCTATACGTATGCCTCCATTAACCACTTGCAATTAATAAGATTTATTCTGTTTCTAAGCATCTAATTGTGAATTATGCTAGATGGCAATAGCTGCACACCTTCAGACTGTGTTTTTGCCATACTTCACTGACAATGTAATTTCATAGGTGACTGAATAATTAATTGCAGCTTAATTGCCAGTAATATTTTGCTGCTGAATGTGTGTGTGTGTAACTTTGCTAATGTAATCTGTAAATAAATATCAGTTGACAGCAATATATTTGCAGTCTTTCACAAGTAGACACAGTGTTATTTAGTGTATCCATAACTTTTTCACACATGAATCTGAAAGTGGAACACCTGACAACCTGAAGAGATAACAACGACCTACAGGAGCATGTTTTGTATGAGTGAGAACTGTACAGTAAATTGTAAACTAACACATCAAAGCAGTAGAAACATCAGGAAAAAGTTGGTTCCATGTTGCTTGGAAAGCAAGAAACCAGTAACAATATTTCATTATTTACAATAGGATGTTTTCAAAGTGCACTGTGTTTGAAATGTATATTAATGACAAGACAAACTTGTAAAATGAGAAAACTGGCCTAAAAGGTAGTCCTTTGCCAATACAAAGTATTTTAACAGACACTGACTTTAAGTACATTAAAAGTAATCACTGAAGAAATTATGGAATAAAGTGACACAGCTGCAGCAAGAGCCACATTTCTGAGTACTGTGCTTTGAATAAAGGAACCTTCTATGTCCTTCTATGTATCAGTTGTACAAGTATGAAGCCAGAATTTCCCTACAGATGGTGCTAGCCATCGGAGTAGGGCCCACGAGACCACTTCTGCTGCGCCATTTGCTTCCTATAACAGCTGACAACATATGTCAAGACATAATAACCCAAGTTCCATACATCGGCATCTGTAAACATGTCAAGGTTTGTACCTAAGAACTACGATTTGTGGACACCATTGGTTTTCTGTTATCATTTGAAGAAAACTGCTGCAGAATCGCATCAAATACCTGTCGCAGCTTTCGGTGAACATGCTCTTGGGAAAACACAGTGTTTCGAGTGGTTCAAAAAATTCAAAAGCAGTGATTTTGATGTGATAAACGACAAGTGCGAGAAACCACCGAAAAAGTTCGAAGACAACAAATTGCAGGCCTTATTGGATGAAGATGATACTAAAACTCAACAGGAACTCATGGAACAATTGAATGTGACACAGAAAACAGTTTTCTCATTTTCTCTATGGCTGAAAGCTATGGGAAAGGTGCAGAAAGTGGGAAAATGGGTTCCACATGAACTGAATGAAAGACAGCAAGCAAATCAAAAGACCACTTGTGAAATGCTGCTCGTCAAATACAAAATAAAGTTGTTTCGCCACTGATCAGTGACAGGTGATGAAAAATGAATATATTTTGAGAATCCTAAGCATCATAAATCATGGGTGAATCCAGTCAAACCATCGAAGACAATGCTCTGTGTTTAGTGGGATCATATGGGTGTCATCTATTATGAGCTGCTAAAACCTGGTGAAATGGTTAAAACTGACAGTTTAATGATCGATTTAAATCGAGCATTATGTGTAAAATGACCAGAATATGTAAAAAGGAAACACAAAGTTATATTGATCCATAATAATGCCCCATCACACATGGCAAAACAGGCCAGGGAAACGATCGAGGTGTTCAGTTGGGAAATACTAGGGCATGCAGCTTATTCTCTAGACTTGGCTCAATCCGATTTATTTACATCACTGAGACACACTCTTGCTGAACAATGCTTCAATTCATATGAAAATGTACGAAAATGCCTTGCTGATTGCTTCACTTCAAAAGGAGAACTGTTTTTTGACAGGGCATTCACAGCCTGCTGGAGAGGTGGGAGAAACATATAAACAGCAATGGAGATTATTTTGAATAAAATATTGTTTATCAGTTTCAAATAACATACATGTAATTATTGCAACCAAATTTCGGTTTCACACTTCTTCACCTGGTATTGCCTTGATGAAGTATGCGTCAATCACAAACATTCTAGGAGAATGACTGATTATGTTTTTGTTGCAGTCCTCAGTCCTAAAACTGGTTTGATGCAGCTCTGACAATTTTAACCCCCCCTCCATGCATGCAATCACGCGCGCGCGCACACACACACACACACACACACACACACACACACACACACACACACACTTTACTTCCACTAACAAACTGACAGTTTCTTGATGCATCAGGATGTGTCCTATCAACTCATCTGTTCTTTAATTAAGTTGAGCCACAAATAATTTTTTTTCCAATTAAATGCAGTAACTCCTAACCCTTAGCATTACTCCGTAACATCACATTTCAAAATCTTCTTTTCTCTTCCTGTCTAAACTGGTTGTAGTACAAGATTCACTTCAGTACAAGGTTACACTCCATAGAAATACCTTTAGAAAAGACTTCCCTACACTTAAATTTATGTTATTTATTTAAAAAATCTCTTTTTCAGAAAGGCTTTCCTTGCTGTTGCAAGTCCTCTCTCTACTTCAGCCATCATCAATTGTTTTACTGTCCAAACAACAAACACTCACAGACTGCTTTTAATGTCTCAGTTTCTAATCTAATCCTGTAGCCATTCACTCTGGTAGGCCCTTGTTTGTGAGTAATCGATGAAAAAATTTTGAAATTTCATGTGACACTCTACACCTTTAAAAAAGGAACATTTAACAGACTGGTTGCCTAATGTAATGTTTGAGGTACATGCCTCACATGCAAGAGGCTGTTCTTCCAATCTTGTCAGGAGCTTTGAAATTCTTTATTTTTAAATCTTTATTGAAATGACTTTGGTCATTATTTTTATTGAAGTAAATGAGCTAAAACTAATTTGCTTATTTCTATTGTTTTGTCACATCATTTTAATCAATGTGTTATCATTTCCAATTGCTCTCATTTTTTCTCCCATTATTCTTTTTCCACTTGGAATTTTTGTAAGTGAATTTAATTATTTTCATTCCTTTACTGTAATATTTACACATGTGAAACTGTTGAAGTATCAGTTACAAAACAAAATATGAAATCTATTTATGCTGATTGTGCAATGGTGTCAAAAATGCATTTTGTGTTACAAGATGTAATTTTTAGGATGGTTAACATCATACCAGCACTTTAAAAACATTATCCCTTATTCCACTGATGATGAAGTCTCATACTCCGAGGAGCGTAGGGGACGATGTGGGAAACCCGCACCGCTGTACTAGGCGAGGTCCTAGTGGAGGTGGTTTGCCATTGCCTTCCTCCGACCATAATGAGGATGAATGATGATGAAGATGACACAACAACACCCAATCATCTCGAGGCAGGAAAAATCCCTGACCCCGCCAGGAATCAAACCTGGGACCCCATGCGCAGGAAGCGAGAATGCTACTGCAAGACCACGAGCTGCGGACCTTGTTCCACTACGGACCAAATAATACAGACAAAGATTTAAATGAAAGAAGGGATTATAAATAAAATGAAATTCATGCAAAATGAGGAACGGAAATAATGAATGAAATAATATTGTCAGAAATATAGAATGATAAAACTGAAGAAATTAAATCAATGTTAATACATAAAAATAATGATGCATAAAGATTCCAGGTGGAAAAAGAATGTAGGAAGAAAAAATGTGCACAACTGAAAAAGTTAACATGTCCATTAAAATAATGTGGTAAAGGAATAGAAATAAAAAAATTAAATTTAATCTAATTAACTGAATAAAAATTATGACCACAGTCACTTAGATAAAGAACATTTTTTTTTTCTTTCCTCCCCCCTCCTCCACATGAGGTATGTTCCTTAACCATTTCACTGTGGAATCAATCTGCAAAACAACCCTTTTTTAAAGCTGCAGAACATCAAGCAAATTACAAATTTCTTTTTCGTTGCTTACTCGCCAACAGATCCCCACAAGGGTGAATGGTTGCAGGACGTGAGACTTGAGACCTTAACCTACATCACTGTACAGATGATTTCAAAAAAATCGATCCCGCAACTACAGGCCTCTCCTTGTCAGTGGGCACTATTTGATCTAATTGCTCAACCAAAATATAAATGGTTTTCAGATGTCAACTGTCCACGAAGTTACTCAGGATCTGTGGAAAGCATGATATCATGGTCACTAATCCCTGTCTTTGAACTGACACTGTCAATAAGGTCGTGTCTGTTTGTAGATGCAAGGTCTAAAATATTGTCACTGTGTGCGAGTTGTCGAACTAGCTTCTTGTTGTGTCAGCTACTGTGGGAGTCAGCACCGACACAAAGAAGGAAGGAGAGAAGTTGTGAGGGCTGGTAACAGGAATCCAAATGATCTGTACATAACACTTTCAAATTAACAAAACACTTTATTTCTGAAAAGGAAGAAAACCTAATGTAATTTCTCATTATGAAGTAGCTTCCTGTGCTTCCTACTTGCAATTACAATTACTCTCTACTACTACTCACAAAACACATGCTAAGCATCATCTTCCTATTACTTAGTACTGATGCTCTCTTAGTCTGTGACCGAACTGGGGCCGACCAGCAATGGGCAGCTGTTTAAGTCAACGTTTACAGGTAGCACTGAATTCTGTCTTCCTGGAGATTTGACACTGCCCGCTCTTTCCATTGGTATGTGGGTCAGTGCCTTCCTGATGCCATTTCGAGCGCTGCATTGGTCGGTGTGCAGGCAATGCATGAGGACTGCACACTTCTAAAGAGAGTTTTTGGGAAACATGTTCAGAACTGCTTCACAAGACTGGTTGTCCTTACCACCAGCAATGAATCCATAGATGTCCAAGTTTATACTTAGAAGGTTAAATTTGCCTCCAACTAATATTGCGTAGTCAGTGTATTTCTGTGCTACTGAGTGTAGACTTTCTTTGAATGATTGTACAAATGTTGCAGGGAAATCAGGAGGACCAGTAAATCATTCAGTGATTGTCTTGACAATACTATGAAAAAGGTAGATGCTAACCCCCTTCTCAACCCCTCAAACCTCCCGACTGCACCTAGCAGCCATACCCTGTCCCCACCATGACTATGTATGCTTCCATGATCAGTACTACACCCTCCCCTGTCCCTATCCTGATGTCGCTCCCCCTCCCTGCCCCAGCCTCCTCCTTGGGCCCACCACC
This sequence comes from Schistocerca cancellata, assembly GCF_023864275.1. Lineage (NCBI taxonomy): Eukaryota > Metazoa > Arthropoda > Insecta > Orthoptera > Acrididae > Schistocerca > Schistocerca cancellata. The sequence goes on from NC_064634.1 coordinate 299,245,698, forward strand.
CAGATTGCATCCCCCATCAGGCGCACATGCTTGCAGTCTTTCCTCAGTGGCCAAAGACAGTGTTCATGTGTGTGTTTTCTACGTTAGAAGAAGGCCTTTAGGCCTAAAGCTCACATGTGTAGTAGTCTCCTTGTTGTGCCTGTCTGCAATTTGAAATCTCCTCTATATGGTGAGTAGCAATCTTCCTTTTCATAATATTGTAATTATTCCAGCCTGGATTTTCTGTTGTTCAGAAATTGTCTTGAGTTCACCTAGGCTGATTACTCACATCCAAGAGCAAAGCTTCCTGGTGCAAGGTAATTCAGCTTGGTACTGTGGCAGACAGGTCTTGCAATGCGTTGTGGCAGACAGGTCTTGCACTGTGTTGCCTCAGCACTATTCCAGCCCTTCCTATGGAATTTTGCAGGCACCTGGCTAGACCACCTGACCACAGATTATGAAGTCTGTTCGGAGGTGCATTGACTCAACATACAACTTCCATTGTCATAATCTTAGCAACAGATCTTGCCGAGAACCGGAGAAAATTCTGGTCCTACATAAAATCACTAAGGAGGTTGAAGGCTTCTATCCACTCACTCATTAACCAATCTGGTGTGATAATAGAAGACTGCTGCAGGAGGAAAGCTGGAATTGTAAATTTCGGCATTTAAGAAATCATTTGTGCAGGAGGATCATACAGTGACAGTGTTGCTTGATCATCACACAGATTCTCATATGGAGGACATAGCAACAGGTATCCTTGGCTTCAAAAAAGCAACTGACAGAGTGGAGAACAAGGAAGTCACCATGTCCAGGTGTAACCCCAATACAGTTTCATAGAGAGTTCTCTACGATGTTGGCCCTTTATTTATTTTGTGTTATCAAGAATCTCTTGCCAAAGACGAAGTGCCAAGTGACTAGAAAAAAGTGCATGTGACACCTGCACAGAGGAAAGGTAAAACAATGGAGTGCCAAAATTATAAACCAGTTTACTTAACATCGGTTTGCTGCAGAATTCTTCGACATATTCTAGGTTTGAATATACAAAGGCTTGCTGAAAAGCAATGCCTCTGAATTTTATGTGAAAACACCTTAAAGCTTTTTAAATAAAACAAATGTTATTAACATACTACATCTTTTTCTACATATCTGCAGCCCTCTGCCACTCAAGGGCTCCAAATTGCAGCATGTAACATGGTGGTGTGTAACATCTTTACATCGGTGCACGAGAAACAGCATACTGTAATAAAGTTTCAAGAATTCGAAGAGTTCATCCATGCATGGAGCATCTCCTTCGGTATGACAGTGCCATATCACACATCAGTGTTGCAAAATCTGCAACAATCTGACACCTCAGGTTCACTGGCATCGATCTTCCTCCATACTGTCCCAACTTTGCCCTTTCCAATTTTCATCTGTTTTCAAAACTTAAAGAACTCACTTTCGAGGACTGCATTTTTATAGTAATGAAGTGGCACAAACAGAGGTGACATTGTGGCTCCAACAGCAAAGTCAAACATTCTACCCTCATGGTATCAACAAAGTGGTCTCTCTTTGGGAGAAATGTATTCATCACAAAGGTGACTGTGTTGAGGAGACATGACGAATTATGACATTGAATGTTAATAACATTTGTTTTTATTTAAAAAGTTTTAATGGCTTTCACATAAAAATGGAGGCATTACTTTTCAAAGTGCTCTCATAATAAATGTCCTTGAGGCAGAAAAGTCTCATCAACACAAACAGTGTGGATTTAGAAAGTGCCACTCATGCAAAACTCAGCTTGCCTGTTTTTCGTATAGTATTTTGCAAACAAGCAATTGACATGATGCCCCACTACAGACTGTTAACAGAGGTCCTGGTGTACAGAATAAGCTCTAAGACTTCTTAAATAATCCAGCACGCTGTTGAAGGTGAGTGTTCATCAGATACAAGGGTGTAATCAGAAATGCCCCAGGGATGTGAAGTGAGAAGTGAGATTGGACTGCTCTTGTTCTCCATCTACATAAATGATCTAATATAATAGAGGGAAACATTCCACGTGGGAAAAATATATCTAAAACAAAGATGATGTGACTTACCAAACAAAAGCGCTGGCAGGTCGATAGACACACAAACAAAACACAAACATACACACAAAATTCAAGCTTTCGCAACCAAAGGTTGCTTCATCGGGAAAGAGGGAAGGAGAGGGAAAGACGAAAGGATGTGGGTTTTAAGGGAGAGGGTAAGGAGTCATTCCAATCCCGGGAGCGGAAATGCCTTTACAAATGTCTGCTTGTGTCTGTGTATGTGCGGATGGATATGTGTGTGTGTGTGCGCGCGAGTGTATACCTGTCCTTTTTGCCCCCTAAGGTAAGTCTTTCCGCTCCCGGGATTGGAATGACTCCTTACCCTCTCCCTTAAAACCCACATCCTTTCGTCTTTCCCTCTCCTTCCCTCTTTCCCGATGAAGCAACCGTCGGTTGTGAAAGCTTGAATTTTGTGTGTATGTTTGTGTTTGTTTGTGTGTCTATCGACCTGCCAGCGCTTTTATTTGGTAAGTCACATCATCTTTGTTTTAGATATATCTAATATAATTGGATAGATAAAAAAATCTACTCATCAAGCTGTGTCAGGACAAAACACGTATTTAAAAAAAAGGAGTTTATTTACGCAAGCTTCCGGCAGAAGGGAAAGGAAGAGGAGTGAAGGGAAAGGCTTAGGAAAAGGGGTAGAATCTGGAAAAGTCAGCCAGAACCCCAGGTCAGGGGACACTTACTGGACGGGATGAGAAGGGAAAACTGATTGTTGGGGACTGTACCATAAGAGATTTGAAAATCTGAGAGCTTCAATGTAGAAGAGAGGATAATTTTCAAGACAGAGATTACAGTTACAACATCGTGCATGAGTTAATACTAATATGAGTGAAAAAGTACATGTGTTCTACGTAACAGAGATGGGAGGGGGATGGTGAAAAATAGATGGCCAGGAAACGAAAGATGTAGAAAACTAAAAGGGAGTGAAGAAAGGAGCAGTTACTGTAAAGAAATGCTGAGATGGAAGAAATTAATGTAAATTACAGCCAGGTGGGTGGCAAGAACTAAGGACATATTGTAGTGCTAATTCCCAACTGCAGAGTTCTGAGAAACTGGTGTCTGGGGGAAGAATCCAGATGGTGCCTGTGCTGAAACAGGCACTGAAGTCATGACTGTCATGTTGTACAACATGCTCTGCAACAGGATATTGTTTGTTGCTGGTATACACCCTCAACCTAAGCCCATTCATCCTAACTGATAACTTTGTGGTAGTCATGATGATGTAAAAGGCAGAACAGTGTTTACATAACAGCTGGTATTCGAAGTGATGTTTCACAGATTGCTCTCCCTTTGATAGTATATGTTTTGCCAGTTAAAGAGCAAGTATGGGTTGTGATAGGAGAGTGCATAGGGCACATCTTGCAGCAATGATGGTCACAGGGGTGGGAGCCATAGGCTAGAGAGGTGGATGCAGGAGTAGCATAGAGTCTGACAAGGAAATTGCAGATATTGGAAGAGCGATGAAAAGCTGTTCTAGACGTGGTGAGCAAAATCTCTGAGAGAATGTATCTCATTTCAGGGCACGATTTTAGGAAATCATGGCCTTGTCAAAGTAGCTGATTAAAATACTAATTGACAAGTGGTGTCCTCCGAAGTTGATCTTTGGAGGGATCAGCAGTGTCAGGATTGGATGTGATGGTCCAGGAAATCTGCTTTTGAACTAGGGTGGTGGGGTATTTAGGTCCAGTGAAGGTTGACATGACAAAGGTGGTGTATTGCTGTGAAGAGTCTGTATCTTAACAAATATGTTTGAGGGCGCAAAACTTCAATGGTCATTAGCGCCCAGACTACGTTAGGAATGCACCGCCAGGAACAAGTTTAAAACAGCAACGAAAAGGGAAAACACGATAAAAGACAAACTGACAGGCATAGGATTAAAAAAAAAACAGCATAATCAAAGGTCCTTAAAAAGGTTGGTCAAGTTGATAAAATGAAGAACGCGAGCAGCTGCTCGTGGGTCATCCGCTAAAATGGCATCTAGACTACAGGGCAGGCCAAGATCAAGACGCAGCGTGTTAAAATCCGGGCAGGACGTTAAAATGTGGCGGACCGTCAGCAATTGCCCACATGGGCAGAACGGCGCCGGCGCAGCCATTAGCAGATGGCGATGGCTGAACCGGCAGTGTCCAATTCGTAACCGGGCCAAAACGACCTCCTCCCGCCGAGAAGGGCGGGAGGAGGACGTCCAAGCCACGGGAAGAGGTTTCAAGGCCCGAAGCTTGTTGTCTGTAAGTGCAGCCCAATCGGCATGCCACAGCGATAAAATGCGCCGACAAATGACCTTGCTACAATCTGACGAAGGGACACAACAAGAAGCTGTCCGAGGCTGGAGGACCGCAGCCTTGGCCGCTGCATCTGCAGCTTCGTTCCCAGGGATACCGACATGGCCAGGAACCCACATAAACTAACCGGAGAACCGACGTCCACCAGCTGCTGAAGAGAGCGTCGGATCCGGTGCACGAAAGGATGAACCGGATACGGATCACTGAGGCTCTGGATGGCGCTCAGGGAATCAGAGCAGATGACATAAGCAGAATGTCGGTGGCGGCAGATGTAAAGAACAGCCTGGTAGAGGGCAAAGAGCTCAGCTGTGAAGACCGAACAATGGCCATGGAGCCGGTATTTGAAACTTTGTGCCCCGACAATAAAAGAACACCCGACCCCGTCATTGGTCTTAGAGCCATCTGTATAAATGAAAGTCATGTTGATGAACTTCGAACGAAGTTCCAAAAAACAGGAGTGGTAGACCGAACCGGGGGTAACCTCTTTTGGGAGTGAGCTGAGGTCAAGGTGAACGCGGACCTGAGCCTGGAGCCAAGGTGGCGTGTGGCTCTCGCCCACTCGAAAGGTTGCAGGGAGTGAAAAATTAAGGTGTTGAAGGAGGCGACGAAAGCGAACTCCAGGGGGTAGCAGGGCTGAGACATACAACCTGTATTGACGGTCGAGCGAGTTGTCAAAAAAGGAACGATAAGACGAGTGGTTGGGCATTGACAGTAGCCGACATGCATACCGACAAAGCAGTATATCGCACCGGTAGGTGAGTGGCAATTCACCAGCGTCAGCATGAAGACTCTCGACGGGACTAGTATAAAACGCTCCGATCGCAAGACGTAAACCCCGATGTTGTATGGAGTTGAGGCGGCGTAAGATGGATGGCCGTGCAGAGGAGTATACGAAGCTCCCATAATCCGGCTTGGAGCGGACGATCGACCGATATAGACGAAGTAGGACGGTTCAATCCGCTCCCCACGACATACCACTGAGAACACGGAGGACATTTAGAGAACGGATCCAACGGGCAGCCAAATATGACACATGTGGAGACCAGCTAAGTTTCCTGTCAAATGTAAGACCTAAAAATTTTGTTGTCTCCACGAATGGGAGAGCAACGGGACCGAGTCGTAAAGACGGTGGGAGAAACTCTTTGTAACGCCAGAAGTTAATACAGACCGTCTTCTCGGCAGAAAAACGGAAGCCATTCGCAACACTCCAAGAGTAAAGACGGTCAAGAGAACGCTGAAGACAGCGCTCCAGGAAACATGTACGCTGAGCGCTGCAATAGATAGTAAAATCGTCCACGAAAAGGGAGCCCGATACATCAGCTGAGAGGCAATCCATTATTGGATTGATCGCTATGGCAAAGAGAGCGACGCTCAAAACTGAGCCCTGTGGCACCCCATTCTCCTGGCGAAAGGTGTCTGACAGGACAGAACCCACACGTACCCTGAACTGGCGATCCATTAAAAAGGAACGAATAAAAAGAGGGAGGCGACCGCGAAGGCCCCATGTATGCATGGTGCAGAGAATGCCCGCCCTCCAACACGTGTCGTAAGCCTTCTCCAAATCAAAGAACACAGCTGCGGTCGGGCGCTTCCGCAAGAAGTTATTCATGATGAAGGTCGACAAGGTAACCAGATGGTCAACATCAGAGCGGCACCTACGAAATCCACATTGTACATTGGTAAGGAGGCGTCGAGACTCTAGCAGCCAAACCAAACGAGAGTGAACCATTCGCTCCATCACTTTACAGACACAGCTGGTAAGTGAGATGGGTCGATAACTGGAAGGCAAGTGCTTGTCCTTCCCAGGCTTAGGAATCGGGACAACAATAGACTCGCGCCAGCAGGCGGGAACATGTCCCTCAATCCAGATGCGATTGTAAGTACGAAGAAGGAAACCTTTACCCACAGGAGAAAGGTTCTTCAGCATCTGAATATGAATAGAATCAGGCCCTGGAGCGGAGGACCGTGACCGGGCAAGTGCGTTTTCGAGTTCCCGCATGGTGAATGGGGGGCATTATAACTTTCATGATTCGAGGAGCGGAAGTTAGGTGGCCTAGCCTCCTCTGCCTGTTTTCGGGGGAGGAAGGCAGGGTGGTAATGGGCGGAGCTCGAAACCTCTGCGAAAAAGCGGCCAAAGGCAATGGAGACATCCTCAGGGGCCACAAGGACGTCATTCGCGACAGTCAAGCCAGAAACTGGTGAGTGGACCTTAGTGCCAGATAGCCGGCGCAGGCTACGCCAGACAACAGAAGAAGGAGTAAAACTGTTGAAGGTGCTTGTGAAAGCAGCCCAGCTGGCTTTCTTGCTTTCTTTAATAATACGACGACACTGTGCACGTAATCGTTTATACTTGATACAATTCGCCACTGTAGGGTGGCATTTAAAGGTGCGTAAAGCACGTCGACGAGCACGTAAAGCGTCTCTACATGCTGCGGTCCACCAGGAGACCGGTACGCGACGTGGAGAAGAAGTAGGGTGAGGGATGGAATATTCAGCAGCAGTGAGAATGACTTCCGTGAGGTGTGCGACCTGACGATCGCAGCTTGTGAAGGTTTCATCCTGAAAGGTCGCCCTGGAAGAGAAGAGCCCCCAGTCTGCTTTGGAGATGTTCAAACCAGATTAGCACGGAGATGGGGTATGCTACAGGAGATCGATAACACACGGGAAGTGGTCGCTCGAATATGTATCAGAAAGTGCATACCACTCAAACCGGCGTGCAAGTTGGGTAGTACATATAGAGAGGTCTAAATGGGAATAGGTGTGAGATGCGTCCGAAAGAAAAGTAAGGGCGCCAGTATTGAGGCAGACAAGATTGAGCTGGTTGAAAAGGTCTGCTAACAGGGAGCCCCTTGGGCAGGATGCTGGAGAGCCCCAAAGGGGATGGTGGGCATTGAAGTCTCCAGTTAACAAAAATGGTGCAGGGAGCTGAGCTATAATTTGCATCATGTCTGCCCTGGTAACGGCAGACGACGATGGAGTGTAAACGGTACAAATGGAAAATGTGAAAGTGGGGAGAGTAATTCGGATGGCAACTGCCTGCAGGCTGGTGTGCAATGTGATGGGATCGTAGTAAATATCATCCCGGACCAGCAACATAACCCCTCCATGAGCGGGAATACCTACCACAGGGGGTAGGTCAAAACGCACAGAGGTGTAGTGTGCCAAGGCAATTTGATCGCATGGGCGTAGCTTCGTTTCCTGGAGGGCTACGACAAGCGGACAGTGCAAGCGGAGCAGCAACTTCAAGTCCTCTCGGTTGGAGCGAATGCTGCGAATATTCCAGTGAATAAGTGCCATCGTAAGAAGAAAAGGAAGATGAAAGAAGGGGTCACCTCGAAGGCCGCTGAGGGCCTGGCTTCGAGCGAGCACTGCCGCCGCTATCAGTAGGCGGACAGTCATCGTCCATTGGTTCTATAGGTTCAACGGCCATCTCGGTAAGATGGCCGGGAGGGGGAGCTTCCTCCGCTGGTGAACGGCCAGATGTTCGGCTACCAGCGGTGCGGCCAGGCGAAACGGATGATGGCCTGGGGCGGCAACCGCTGGGTGGCGCAGGAGAAGAAATGCGCCGTGGCGGAGAAGGAGAACTGTGCTTCCTATGAGCCTTCTTGGAAGGTCGTTTGGTGGAAGTACTGGTCGATGGCTGGAAGGTCGAGGTACGTAGGAAGTCTGCACGGGACGGTTCCTTCTTCAAGGCCTGTGCATCTGACTTCTGGGTCTTCGTCTTAGCAGAAGCTGATGAAGGGGCTTGTGTCTGTGGGGTGATGGGAGGAAGAGGAGACGTCGACCGCACGATCTTAGCACTGGCCGAACGGACGACCGTGGTGCTGAAGGTCAGATCGCATGTCTGGGTTGCCACCTCCCTGGTAGTCCGAGGAGAGGCGAGGACAGTACTGAATTTGCCCGCTGGGAGGAGCGTGGGCTTCCTACTAGCAAATAGCTTGTGAGCAGCCGAGGGGGACACTTTCTCTTTGACCCGAATTTCTTGGATACATCGCTCTTCCTTATAGATGGGACAGTCGCGGGAGGACGCTGCATGGTCACCCTGACAGTTCACACAACGAGGAGACGGAGGTGGACAGTCACCCTCATGGGCGTCCCTGCCACAAGTGACACATTTAGCAGCATTGGAACAAGACTGGCGAGTGTGATTAAAACGCTGACACTGGTAGCAGCGCGTAGGTGTCGGGACATAGGGGCAAACAGAAATAACCTCATAGCCCGCTTTGATCCGCGATGGCAGCTGAACACTATCAAAGGTCCGGGTCGGTACAAGGTCATTGTTGACCTTTTTCATGACCCTATGGACAGCCGTCACGCCCTGTTCAGCGAGGAACGACTGTATCTCCTTGTCAGTCAATCCGTCGAGAGATCTAGTATAGACCACACCACGAGACGAATTCAAAGTTCGGTGAGCCTCCACCCGGACAGGGAACGTGTACAAGAGTGTGGCTCGAAGCAGTTTCTGTGCCTGAAAGGCGCTCTCAGTTTCTAGTAGCAAGGTATCATTACGCAACCTTGTACAAGACTTAACAGTACCGGCTATGGCATCTACGCCCTTCTGGATAACGAAAGGGTTGACAGAGGAAAAATCCTTTCCATCCTCAGATCGAGAAACGACGAGGAACTGTGGGGCAGGCGGTAGTACCTTTGTCACTGGTGGCTGGTCATGTTTCTGTTTGTGGGCAGAAGTCGAGAGAGAAGAAGAAGAGAAATCCATTGCGGAGGAATCCCCCGTGATTGCCAGCATCTCCGATGGCACGCTCCTTCCTTATGGGGACCCTCTCAGAGGGCACTCCCGCCTTAGGTGAATGTTTACACCTCAGGTCACACCTCCCGAGAAACAGACGGAGGGACCAATCGGCGTGCTCAGAAGGTATCAGCTCAGGCAATCACCCCTCCCTGGGCCTGGCCTTTACCAGGGGGTACGTGCGTGCCTTACTTGTCTACCCAGGGCGGGGAATTACGCGTTACCCCATCACCGGCTACGCATGCGAACGCGTGGGTCGGCCTTCAGGCGCGCACAGGGAGGAAGGAAGAAGAGGAAAAGGAAGAGAGAGAGGACAGACTGTCTCAAACGCCGAGGCGGAGACCAGAGAAGGCAAGGAGGAGAAGAAGGCAAGGAGGAGAAGAAGGCAAGGAGGAGAAGAAGGCAAGGAGGAGAAGAAGGCAAGGAGGAGAAGAAGGCAAGGAGGAGAAGAAGGCAAGGAGGAGAAGAAGGCAAGGAGGAGAAGAAGGCAAGGAGGAGAAGAAGGCAAGGAGGAGAAGAAGGCAAGGAGGAGAAGAAGGCAAGGAGGAGAAGAAGGCAAGGAGGAGAAGAAGGCAAGGAGGAGAAGAAGGCAAGGAGGAGGAGAAGGCAAGGAGGAGGAGAAGGCAAGGAGGAGAAGAAGGCAAGGAGGAGAAGAAGGCAAGGAGGAGAAGAAGGCAAGGAGGAGAAGAAGGCAAGGAGAAGAAGGCAAGGAGAAGAAGGCAAGGAGAAGAAGGCAAGGAGAAGAAGGCAAGGGAAAGAGTAAGGAAGACAGTGAGATGGAGAAGAACAAAGAAAGGAACCAACCAAAGGAAGGAAGAAACGAGAAGTGAAAAACCAAAAAGACCACACTTATAGGTCGTGGAACCGTCCGTCTCCGGACGCAGGCGCTAACTACCCCCGTGAGGGGGATGGACTCCTTTTAGTCGCCTCTTACAACAGGCAGGAATACCGCGGGCCTATTCTAACCCCCGAACCCGCAGGGGGGGAGAGGAAACGTTTGAAATGGAAAGGATGGTAACCATCAAAATGTAAGTACTGTTGTTTGTTAGTAGGTTTAATTTGGACTGAAGTGTGTAGCTGACCTTCAGTGAAGATGAGATTGACATCAAGGAAAATGGCAACAGATCTGGAATACGACCATGTGAAATTTAATTGGGAGAAGGTATTTAGAGATGCCAGGAATTTTAACAGGTCAGCCACACCATGGCTACATATGGCAAAGATGTGATCAGTGTATCTAAACCAAACTGGGGGGCTGAAGGCTTATGAATCCCAGGAATCCCTCTCCAAGTGACCAATGAGAAGATTGGCACAGGAAGGAGCCATCCTGGTTCCTATGGGTGTACACCTGAACTGTTTGTATGTCTGCCCTCTCAAAGGTGAAGCAGTCGTTGGTAAGTATAAAGTTGATTAAGGTGAGCAGGAAGGATGCCACAGGTTGGAATCATGTGGGTGCTGACTGAGGAAATGTTCAGCAGCAGACAGACCATATTCATGGGGGATGTTGGTATTGAGAGAGGTGGCATCAATGGTGGCAAGCAAGGTGTGTGGTGGGACAGGTACAAGGATTACAAATGACCTAGGAAATAGTTAGTGTCTTTAATATAGGAGGGAAGTATTTGTATTGTGGATTGCAGGTGCTGATTAACTAACACAGACAAACGTTCTGTGGGTGCTTTGAGGCCAGCAACTGTAGAATGGCCAGGATGATTGGGTTTGTGGGTCTTAGGAAACAGATAAAAGGTGGGGCTGTGTGGTTTGGATGGGGTAGAAAGTTCTATGGATTGAGGTCTTAGTCCTTGTGAGGGGTCTGAGGTTTTAAGGAGGGACTGCAGGTCAGTTTGAACCACAGGGACGGGATCTTGATGATCTGGCATATTGTTGCAGTTGGAAAGTGGCTTAGCAGATGATATCATCCACAGAAACATAAGGGGCAGATAACTGCAGGATTTCGTAGGAGGAGAGAAGCCTCTGGAGTGGAAATTGGCAGATGAGGCTTATAGGTCATAGATCAGCCAGGTAAGCACAAGAGACTGATTTATCTGAAACTGTAGAAGAGGCTGGTGTACAGTAGGATTACATCCAGAAGTAGGGACTTTCAATGTTACGCTTTTGGGAGTAACTCCGAGGGACAAGCAGGTTTCACTGTTCCCCCACTCTTGATTCCGCCTTGCTGCGCTTTGCTGCACTGCTCACTGCTCAGTATTGGCTAAGCAGCCATCCGCAATGGAGGTGCCCATTGTTGATGCTGCCAGTGCAAAACTCGTTACGTAAATCAGTTTTTGCATGCAAAAGGGTCTCCACCTGTGGATATTCATTGTCAGATGACAGAAGTGTATGTCTGTTTCAACACATCCAAAAATGGCGCAGGAAGTTTAGTGCCAGTTGGAAGGAGGTCCATGATGAAGAATAGAGTGGAAGACCTTCAGTTTTGGAGGCAGTTATTGAGGTGGTCCACATAAAGTGCTTCAAAACAGGTCATTGTTCGTGAACGTTTTGCTCAAATTACTGGGAGTTTTTATGGCACAGTTGAAAGAGCTTCGATGGAAAAATTGGGGTATCCCAAGTGTTGCACTCGAAGGGTACCATGTACGCTGATAGCAGAACACAAGGAGAAATGCCTTCACTTTGCTCGCCAGTTTCTTCAAAAGTGTCAACAAGATAAGGAAGGGTTGCTGGACTGTGTTGTTATGGGAGACGAAATGTGTTTCCTTTCACTCCCGAAATGAAAGAAAAATCCAAACAATGGCATCACTCAGGGTCACCAGTTGCAAAAAAGTTCAAACAAACTCCTCCTGCTGGCAAAGAATGGCCACTGTGTTTTGGGTTTTTAAGGGGATACTGGTGATCGATTTCATGGAACTTGGGACAACAATCAACTCAGATAGTTATTGTGAAACACTACAAAAACTCAGGTGAGCTACCCAGAACCATCGGAAATGATGACTGACAGAAGGTGTAACGCTGCTTCAAGATAATGCTCAACCTCACATCTCCCACCAAATCCATGAACTTTTGACAAACTTTGGTTTGACTATCATGCTCCACCCACCTTACTGTCTGGACCTAGTGCCTAGTGATTATCACTTGTGCCCCAAGTTACAGGAACACTTGGGTGGCCAACACTTTCAGAGCGATGATGAAGTTAAAGTGGAAGAGAAACGCTTCCTCAGTGGGGTGGCGGCAGAGTTCTATGACATCAGGATACAGAAATTGGAGTACCGTCTACAAACATAGATAGAAAAAGATGGCAAATGCTTAGACAAATAGAGCTAAGTTTCTTCTTTCCAACAATGTAAATTTGTATAGAAATAAACAATGTTGTCTGTTTGTAAAAATGAAGGGAATCTTACTTCTGGATCAACCCTCGTATGTGGTGGGATTCATCATTCCAAGAAAGGACAGTTTGGAGTGTTAAAAATGGTGGGAGTCACAAAACAGAGAAGCAGATGGTGGAAAAAGATAGAAAAATGGAAGAAGTGCAAGGAAAAAATTTGGAAAATCAGAAAAATTCATTTGAAAATTGTGAGAACAGACAATGGCTAACAAGAGGTACTGAGTGGGTGAGAATTTCTCACCAGCAAAGTGATCTACCTGACACAAAAAATTATTCGAAAAGAAAAAGTTGGGGGAAGTCACGAAGAGAGACAAAAGTTTAAAAGCATGGCAAACAGAAAGAGAAAGTCATAGGAGAAAATGTTAACTACTTTGCTTGGCAAATAAAGTAATGTAGGTGACAGCAGTAGAAGTCGATCAGAGCAGTTTGGCGAAAAACAAATGCACAACAATGTGAAAGAATTATGTACAAACAAGATAAGTGGAAGATAGGAAAGAAAATAGCTGTCAAATTTGCAATAAAATAGTTGAAAGATGATCAGGAGGACGCCCTGCAGTGTAGTGAACCATAAAAAATTGTTACAGGCAAATCCATAAGTAACAATGGAATTGTTATATGCAAATTTGTAAATAATAATGGACCCATCTATGTGCCAGAAATTTGAACTAGAAAAGATGTAGAGGCAAAGTGTGATTAATCTGGTAGTATAGATAAATAAATGAACAGACTAGCACATATGGTAGCAAGCAAGACAACAGTTTGAACAAAACAGATGACAATAAAGACTGACGTGGATTGCATAAGAATGAATGATGGCCATATGGGTTAACATTCATTGTTATACATAAATCATCTGATGAATAGGGTGATTAGCAATCTGTGACTGCTTGTTTATGACATTGTACTACTGAGTGGTTGTAATGAAAGTCCAGCTACGCACAGAGGTCCATGTAGGCTGTAATTATCGTATGGCAGCAAAACTGGGGAACCAACTGCATATGCAGTGGTTAATAATAAAATCAATATTATACCTTTCCCACTTGTTAGACCTTTTCTGCTCACATCCGCTCCTAATCCATTACATATATCTTTCATTCACAACACCAGATTTGCACCTGCTGGCCAAAATTGGAACTAATTTTTTTCAACGTAACTCTGTTCCACATTAATGCATAAAAATATCTACCAAGTTTCACTGTCATACAATGATTCCAGTCCACAATGGACCTCTGTGAGTAGCTGCACTTTTATTACAACAACCTTGTACACAGGAAAGTATCGTCATCGAGTGACTGTAGAAGGATACAGAACAATTTAGAATTTCTATCTGGTGTGATAAATGGCAGCTCACTCTAAAAGTAGAAAAAATGTAAGTTAATGCAGATCAGTAGGAAAAACAGTTCTGAAATGTTTAACTGTAGCATTAGCAGTGAGCTGGCTGACACAGTCACATCGATTAAGTGTCCAGCCATAACACTACAAAGACGTATGAAATGGAATAAGCATGTAAGCACAGCAGTAAAGAAGGCAAATCGTCAGATTCAGTTTATTGGGAGAATTTTAGCAAAGTATAACTCATCTAGAAAGGAGATTGCAAATAGAACACTGGTGTGACCCATTCTTGACTACTGTTTTGAGTGTTTAGGATTGCAAAAAAGAAAAATGGTTAAAATGGCTCTGAGCACTATGGGACTTAACATCTGTGGTCATCAGTCCCCTAGAACTTAGAACTACTTAAACCTAACCAACCTAAGGACATCACACACATCCATGCCCGAGGCAGGATTCGAACCTGCGACCATAGCGGACACGCGGTTCCAGACTGAAGCGCCTAGAACTGCACGGCCACGCCAGCCGGCTTTAGGATCCCAACCCGATTGGATAAAAGTGAGACATCAAAGCATTTCAGAGGCGTGCTGCTAGGTTTGATCACCAAACAAATACTCAGTGATGCTTTGTGAACTCAAATGGGAATCTCTGGAAGAAAGATGATGATCTTTTCATGGAACACTAAACTACCCTCGTCCCCATGAACCACAGACCTTGCCGTTGGAGGGGAAGCTTGCATGCCTCAGCGATACAGATAGCTGTACCGTAGGTGCAACCACAACGGAGGGGTATCTGTTAAGAGGCCAGATGAACGTGTGGTCCTGAAGAGGGGCAGCAGCCTTTTCAATAGTTCAATAGGGGCAACAGTCCAGATGATTGACTGATCTGGCCTTGTAACATCAACCAAAATGGCCTTGTTGTGTCGGTACTGTGAACGGCTGAAAGCAAGGGGAAACTACAGCCATAATTTTTCCTGAGGGCATGCAGCTTTACTGTATGGTTAAATGTGATGGCATCCTCTTGGGTAAAATATTCTGGAGGTAAAATAGTCCCCCATTTGGATCTCTGGGTGGGGTCTACTCAGGAAGACACCATTATCAGGAGAAATGAAAACTGGTGTTCTACAGATCATAGTGTAGAATGTCAGATCCCTTAATTGAGCAGACAGGTCAGCAAATTTAAAAAGAGAAATGGATAGGTTAAAGTTAGATATAGTGGGAATTAGTGGAGTTCGGTGGCAGGAGAAACAACACTTCTCGTCAGGTGAATAAAGGATTATAAAATCAAAATCAAATAAGAGTAATGCAGGAGCAAGTTTAATAATGAATAAAAAAAAAAATAGGAACAAGAATAAGCTACTACGAACAGCATACTGAGTCCATTATTGTAGCGAAGAAAGACATGATAAAGGACATTATTCAAACAGTTATGGCAGAGGAAAATTTAATAGTCATGGGGGACTGGAATTCGATAGTAGGAAATGGAAGAGAAGGAAAAGTAGTAGAGGAATAAGGACTGGGGGTAAGGAATGAAAGAGGAAGACAGGTAGAATTTTGCACAGAGCATAACTTAATCATAGCTAACACTTGGTTTAGGAATCATGAAAGAAGACTGTATACGTGGAAGAAACCTCGACACACTGGAAGATTTCAGATACACTACATAATGGTAAGACAAAGATTTAGGAACCAGGTTTTAAATTGTAAGACATTTCCAGGGGCAGTAGACTCTGACCACAATTTATTGGTTATGAACTGTAAATTAAAACTGAAGAAACTGCAAAAAGGTAGGAATTTCAGGAGATGGGACCTGGATAAATTGAAAGAACCAGAGGCTGTTGAGAGTTCCAGAGAGAGCATCAGGGAATGACTGACAAGAATGGGGGAAAGAAACAGAGTAGGAGAAGAATGGGTAGCTTTGAGAGATGAAATAGTGGAGACAGCACAGGATCAAGTGGGTAAAAAGACGAGGGCTAGTAGCAATCCTTGGGTAACAGAAGAGATATCTAATTTAATTAATGAAAGGGAGAAAATATAAAAATGCAGTAAATGAAGCAGGCAAAAAGGAATACAAATGTCTCAAAAATAATATCGACAGGAAGTGCAAAATGGCTATAGGACAAATGTAAGGATGTAGAAACATATAACACTAGGAGTAAGATAGATACTGCCTACAGGAAAATTAGAGAGACCTCTGGAGAAAAGATAACCACTTGTATGAATATCAAGAACAGAGATGGAAAACAAGTCCTAAGTAAAGAAGGTAAAGCAGAAAGGTGGGGGTATATAGAGGATCTACACAAGGGCAATGTACTCGAGGGCAATATTATGGAAATGGAAGAGGGCGCAGATAAAGATGAAATGGGAGATATGATACTGCTTGATGAAATTTGACAGAGCACTGAAAGATGCAAGTCAACACAAGGCCCTGGAAGTAGACAATATTCCTTTATAACTACTGATAGCCTTGGGAGAGCCAGCCATGACAAAACTCTTCCATCTGCTGAGCACGATGTACGAGATAGGCGACATACCCTCAGACTTCAAGAAAAATATAGTGATTCCAATTACAAAGAAAGCAGGTGTTGACAGATGTGAAAATTACCGAACTATCAGTTTAATAAATCACGGTTCCAAAACACTAATGTGAATTCTTTACAGATGAACGGATGAAAACTGGTAGAAGCCACGCTCACGGAATATCAGTTTGGATTCCAAAGAAATGTTGGAACACTTGAGGCAATACTGACCCTACAACTTATCTTAGAAGGTAGATTAAGGAAAGGCAAACCTACGTTTCTACTATTTGTAGACTTAGAGAAGGCTTTTGACAATGTTGACAGGAATACTCTCTTTCAAATTCTGAAGGTGGCAGGGGTCAAATACATGGAGCGAAAGGCTATTTACAATTTGTATAGAAAGCAGATGGCAGTTATAAGAGTCGAGGGGCATGAAAGGGAAGCAGTGGTTGGGAAGGGAGCGAGACAGGGTTGTAGTCTCTCCCCAATGTTATTCAATCTGTATATTGAGCAAGCAGTGAAGGAAACAAAAGAAAAATTCGAAGTAGGTATTAAAATCCATGGAAAAGAAATAAAAACTTTGAGGTTTGCTGATGACATTGTAATTCTGTCAGACACAGCAAAGGACCTGGAAGAGCAGTTGAATGGAATGGACAGTGTCTTGAAAGGAGGATATAAGATAAACATCAGCAAAAACACAACAAGGATAATGGAATGTAGTTGCATTAAATCAAGTGATGCTGAGGGAATTACATTAGGAAATGAGACACTTAAAGTAGTAGATGAGTTTTGCTATTTGGGGAGCAAAGTAACTGATGATGGTGGAAGTGGAGAGGATATAAAATGTAGACTGGCAATGGCAAGGAAAGCGTTTCTGAGAAGAGAGATTTGTTAACATTGAGTATAGTTCTAAGTGTCAGGAAGTTCTTTCTGAAAGTATTCATAGGGAGTGTAGCCATGTATGGAAGTGAAACATTGACGATAAATAGTTTAGACAAGAAGAGAATATAAGCTTTCGAAATATGGTGCTACAGAAGAATGCTGAAGATTGGATGGGTAGATCATGTAAGAAATGAGGAGGTACTGAACAGAATTGGAAAGAAGAGGAATTTGTGGCACAACTTGACTACGAGAAGGGATCGGTTTGTAGGACTCATTCTGAGGCAGCAAGGGATCACCAATTTAGTATTTGTGGGAAGTATGGAGGGGAAAATCATAGTGGGAGACCAAGAGATGAATACACTAAGCAGATTAAGAAGGTTGTTGTTTTCAGTAGTTACTCAGAGAAGAAGAGGCTTGCACAGGACAGAATAGCATGGAGAGCTGCACCAAATCAGTCTCTGGACAACAGGCCACAACATCAACTGAGAAAATTCAGAGAACCGACATTTGAAGCTGACTGCAGGACAGTTCTACTGCCACCAACATACATTTGACATAAGAACTGAGAACACAACGTAAGAGCTATTAGGGGTCATACATAGACAGACAGACAGTTGGTTTTTTTTCCTGGTCTATTTGCAAGTGAAGCAGGAAAGGAAAAGCATTACACAGTACTTACGCCAAGAACCATATGAAGACTTGCAGAGTATCTATGTGGCTATGGATGTAGGTGATTGGCTGTCGAGTTGCCACCTGTCTGGCATATGTATGCTCTGATAATTTAGACTAGTGACCACCCACAGCTAACGTTGAGGTCCCGGGTGTGTGGTAGCCCCCCACCATTACACAACTGCCCATTGCCATGGGTCTTGCCTGCCAGCACCCGTCAACACCTGCCAGCACATCCAGTAGCCGTCTGGCTGTGCATTATCAGCATCTGACACAGTGCTGCTGGGGAATTGTTTCTGTGCAAAGCCACAATATCACTATTCTTTGCTGAGTAGAACAGCTACTTCCAGTATCACAACACCACTCCCCACTGCGAGGGTTGCAGGGTCGATGCCTAATCATACTATCGAGTCACTCCCAACGGCCACTGTATGACCACTGAGGAATCTGTAGTAGGTGTCCTACATCCTGCATGGCATCCTAAACTGACCACCATGGCTTAAAGTGGTTTGAATCCATGGCACTATTACAATGGTGCCAGATGTTTTGCCGGTTACTATACTGATGTCAGAAGACCTAGTGACAATGAGCAACATCGTTGGTCATTGTGCAGCTTCTTAATCACAGCATGATGAGTGACAACAAACTCTTTCAGGTGTTTTCTCTTCTAGTGGTTAAAATGGGTGGGCAACTTTATAAGAATTTCTTCTAGTTTGGATAAGACTAACAAGTATTTATGGACACTCTGTAGACAGCTGCTAAGCTGAATTGTTGGTCAGATACACAGTTGTTACATGCACCTAAGTCAGGCTTAGTAGGAGATGTGACAACATATGTATTGTATGACGAGGATTAACAAAATGTATGAACATTTAAACTGCTGAAGAAAGGCTAATTGCAGTGTTATATGAGGCAAAATAGTTTTTGGTATTATTGCAAGCAGTTAGTGTGTTGCAAAGACAGGACGAATCCATCGAAAGTTTTGTGGAGAGAATAAGTGAACTCAATGTCAATACATATTAGTGGGTGGAAAGTGATGACATAAATAAGGTCCTCCTGCAAGAAGCATAGCAAAGGGTGTTTGACACATTTTTGCAGTGGTTGCCACCTGAAGTGTCAAGCAGCATGCTGGCGGAACTTCCAAAAGATTTATCCACAGTCCTAGGGATGGGAACAGCTTCAGAAGAGAGGGAGTCATGACTGGAGCCTATGTCAGGCCACATATGATGCTATGTAGGAAATGTGGAAAAGTAGGGCGGCAGGAATGAGACTGTGGACAAAATAGAGGGCAAGACAGGTAGGTACAGAATGGGAATAACCAACCATTAAATGGAAATGGGGACCCATTCCAAAACTCAGAATCCTAAATCCCTCACCTGGCTCAGATTCATTGATGACGTCTTTGCTATCTGGATCGAAGGTGAGGGCACCCTATCCACATTCCTCCAGAACCTTAAATACTTCTCCCCCATTTGATTCACCTGGTCCTAACCCAACAAGCCACTTTCCCCAATGTTGTCCTCCACCTCAAAGATGGCTACATCAGTAGCTCTGTCCATATCAAACCTACTAACCACCAGCAATACCTCCACTTTGACAGCTGCCACCCATTCCATACCAAGAAATCACTTCCGTACAGCCTAGCCGTGGTTGTCACATTTGCCGTGATGAGCAGTCCCTCTCAAAATATACCGAGGGTCTCACTGAAGTCATTATTATCCGTAATTGTCCTCCCAACCTTGTACAAAAACAAATTTCCTGTGCATTATCTTTCCAGTGTCTCACCACCTCCCAAAGTAACACCATATGGCCACAGAGGAGCATTCCCCTCATAACTCAGTACCACACAGGACTAGAGCAACCGAATTACATTCACCACCAGGGTTTCGATTACCTCTCATCAAACCCTGAAATGAGAAATGTCCTGCCCACTATCCTTCCCACCCCTCCCACAGTGGTATTCCACCGTCCACCGAACCACACAATATACTCGTCCATCCTTATACAATCCCTGAGCCCGATCCCTTTCGTCATGGCTCATACCCCTGTAATAGACCTAGATGCAAGACCTGTGCCATACCTCATCCTACCACCACCTACTCCAGTCCGGTCACAAACATCACCTATCCCATCAAAGGCAGGGCTACCTGTGAAACCAGTCTTGTGGTCTACAAGCTAAGCTGCAACCATTGTGCTGCATTCTATGTGGGCATAACAAGCTGTCTGTCCCCATGAATGGCCACCGACAAACAGTGGCCAAGAAACAAGTGGACCATCCTGTGGCTGAACACGCTGCCAAACATGATATCCTTCATTTCACTGACTGCTTCACAACCTGTGCCATATGGATGTTTCCCACCAACACCAGATTTTCTGGATTGCACAGGTGGGAACTTTCCCTGCAATACATCCTACATTCCTGTAACCCTCCTGCCCTCAACCTTTGTTAGTCACTGTCCTCACCCATCCAGCCCTTTCCCTGTTCCCATTCCAGTACTACACACCCGTCATTCCACCATCGCACCCAGTCTTTTTTATTTCTCTCACTGTCCCCCCCCCCCCCCCCCCACACTGTCCCTCTCCCTCCCCACCCCAGCCTCCTCCTCACCTCCACCCAGTTGCCACTCCCTTTTGAGAGTGCTGCTGCTCGCAGTGTGTTTTCTGTTACCTGAGACTGCAGTCATGTGTGCAAGTTGCATTTGCGTGATTGTGTGTGCATGTGCTTATGTTGTTGACAAGGGCCTTAATGACTGAAAGCTGTAATTGTGAGAGTCTTTTCGTTATGCCTATCTGCGACTCAAAATCTCGGTTATATGGTGAGTAGCAACTTTCCTTCTCATAATATTGTTACATTCCATCCTGGATTTCCTAAAGCAAGGTCAATTTTTTTTCAACAGCAGTGTGGCATTGTGGCAGCATTCTTGTCTGCCAGGCAGGGCCTTGGGTTTATTCCTGGGCAATGCAAATTTGTAAACAAAGATGCAATCATAATTAGAGTGTGAAATACATAAAGATAGAAAATATTGGTAGTGCTCAAGACTGGTAATAGCTGGATTACTATTTGAGTGTTGTTTCATCATCACTGTTTTCTTTTTCCTTTTTCATTCAATTCGAATACCTATGAGACTTACACAAAATTAATCGAATATGTGCTCTTTAACACACATATAACTGTAATTTTATTAAAAATTTATCTTCTTTCTAATTACATGTCACAAAAATATCCATTTTCCATTGTGAATACAAATTCTTAATTACCTATCTTCTATAAAAGATTATTAATAAAGATTGTTTACACAAAATATTACTAATTAAATTTTTTCATATCTGTTTTACATTTCACAGAAATGCTTGTCGAACATGCACCTTTGTTTGAAAAAGTAACACTGCTGGAAATTGAAACCAGGCTGGTAACATGACAGGTGAGCATTCTACCACAGGATCACGCTGCTTGTTGAAAAATCGACCTTGCTCTAGAATATTAAAGATGCTGGGGAAACTTCATCGATTTTGTCAAGAATTATTGAGAGCTGCATCAAACTGCTTTGCTAGATTGATATTTGAGCTCTATACTCCGTGAAAAAAAAAAAAAAAAAAAATATCCAGTTCTCATGTAGTCTCCTTGTGAATGAGAAAATGAAAACAAATTCAGTACCCAGTGAAGTCAGCAGTGTTCACTGCATGACCTTCTAGGAAAAGATATGTCCAGAGAATGTCACTTTGAAAAATATAGGGGCGTATGGGTTTCGAAAGTGCCAATTTGAGAATTTTCGTGAAGATATCAACGCCCAGCAAGGAAGTTTGCACTTTCTGTGTCAGGGCCACTGGTTAAATCATTTTTTTTTTATCTTTTGAATGACATAGATACATTTATGGAAATGAGTATCTTGTGTGTCCCTGAACTGAAACGGCCTTTGTGGAAAAGTGACCTTGCATTCTTCTTCTTCTTCTTCTTCTTCTTCACATCAAGGTTTAGGAACCTGGGCCAGTTCCATCTCCATTTTTTTCTGCCACATCATGCTGTGTCTTCCTATGTCCCTTCTTCGTCTTGGCTGGTACACCATGGCAATCTTCTACCCTTATCGATTACTTACATCTGTTCATTATCCTATAAATATTTAGTTCATTACTAATACCTTCATTTCTTACATGGTCTTCCCTGGTAATACCTCTCACTTTCCAAAGAAAGCTCATTTCTGATGCCTGTAGTTTATTTTTATCGTGTTTTTAGGAGTCCATGACTCACTTCCATACAGCAAGACAGGTGGAGCTAAAGTTTTATAAAATTTTAATCTCGTTTCCTTCCATATTTTGTTCTGCAATGTTTTGTTTATCATTCCACACACTGACTGATATTTTTAATCTTATTTTCTATGCCCCTATCCATTTCACAGCTTAGGTCACTCCCTAAAAAATTAAAGCTGGAGATTTGATCACGTGGTATATTCCCTGACTGATGTAATTTATACACTGCTTTCTGTAGGTCATCTTCACTTTATTCCAAAGTGATGATACACAGGGTGATTATAATTAAAGTTACACTTTCAAAACGCTGTAGAAATAACACCACTGGTCAGAATGACATCAAATTGCAGTGGAATGTTATCAGAAAAAGGGGAAACTGTGTGGCAGAAGAAAACAAAAATAGTGTGAAAATTTATCAATAGATGACGCTGTATATGTCAGAATACGTAAATGGAAACACCTGTCATGCGCACAACCCACTGAAGTTGGTATAAACACACTGGGTGGATGGCTTTTCCTCCTTTCACCTCTGCAACGTTCGCAACAACTGTCTCAATGCAGGATCGTGCTCTGCTTGTAAAGCTGTGTTACAAGAATGACGGCTGTGCACATGTCACTCTGCAGAAGTTCCAGACACTGAAAGTTTTTGAAAAAGGCGTTGGTCCAATGACTGCCGTAGGTCTGGAGAAAATGATGCAGAAATTCGAAAAGACTGGTTCTTTTGGTGTGCAACCTGGTAGAGGGAGGAAACAAACTGATTCGACGTCAGTGGAAGCAGTGGCTACATCAATGCAGGAGGAGACATGTGGTGGTGTGCAAACGCGTAGTGCATGGAGAATTGCCCGAATGTTGGACATAACCATGAGCACAGTGCATAAAATCCTATGAAACATCCTTCTTTGCAATCCATTCAAAATTACACATGTGCACGAGCTGCTTCCTGTTGACCTGCCAACAAGAGAGACCTTTGCTTTTTCCCATCCGATGTGATATGACCTTGCCTTGATGGATGGGCTTACGTAACTAACAGTACCACAACTGTACACCCATGCACACTTAGTAGTACAGTTTGTGTAATGTCACACACACCTCAGACATTGTTGTATGATTCATTTGTCATTTGTATTCGACCATGTGCACATGTGCTCGTGTTGCTTCCTGTTGACCTGCCAACAAGAGAGACCTTTGCTTTAGAATTTCTCGCTCGCAGCATGGAAGTGGATAATGACTGGCCATTGAAGATTTTGTTGACAGACAAAGCCCACTTCCATCTTACAGGATATGTCAATACACAGAATTGTTGAATATGGGCAATGGAAAATCCACATGCAAATCAACCAGTACCACTTCATCCTGGAAAGGTAGCTGTGAGGTGTGGGTTTACGGCATCATGTATCATAGGGCCATATTTTTTCGAAGAGACATGTGCTTCTGGTCCTGTTACTTATACCATCACTGGTAAGTGATCACTGTGCAACCACATCATTCCAGCTCTCCAACAGTGCCAATGGGATCATTTTTATGCAAGATGGCGCACCTCCGCACATTGTTGATCCAGTTAAGCAGCTTGCTGAAGCGCTATTTTGGATATGCTACTAGAATTACCAGATGCCATTTCCCTTCAGCCTGGCTGTCCCGGTCACCTGATGTTAATTTGTGTCACTTCTGGCTATGGGGCTATCTGAAAGATGTGTTCAGTGTTCCAATTGCAAACTTAGCTGCATTGAAGGCACGCATTGCGCAACACATACTCAACATGACACTGGAAACACTCCGATCAGTTGTGGAACATGCTGTTTCTCAATTTCAACTTGCTGCAGGAAGCTGTGGACAGCGTACACAACATGTTTTGCGCCAGTCACACAGAAATTAATAATTCGATTTGATTTCGATTGATGCTTTTTATGGTTTTTGGCCTCAGGACAATTAAAAACTGATTTTTCCCATCCAATACGATATGACCTTGCCTTGGTGGATGGGCTTACGTAACTAACAGTATCACAACTGTACACTCATGCACACTTAGTAGTACAGTTTGTGTAATGTCAAACTAACACCTCAGGCATTGTTGTATGATTCATTTGTCATTTGTATTCAACCATTATTAAATTACGATGCTTACAGCACCATCTACTGCAACATTTTGTAACTATTTATTTTTCTGCTGCTATATGTTTTGCCATTCCCTGATAATATTCTGTTGCAATCTGACATCATTCTGACCAGATATATATATTATTTATAGTAGTGCAACCTCAAATTTACAATGACTTATATGTCCTGGTTGGAAAATTAACCAACCTGAGAAATATACAGTATACATATCGCTTCATCTCAAGTCTCAGCAAGGGTACCCCATTCTCCATCCTGCGCTTTGATGATGGAGGGTAGGGATACAGTGCTCACTGCTCGCCGGCCTACACTTGCCATCATCTTATGGAGCATGGCGGCTGTGAAGCCCTGCCTTAGACAATTTGGGGCAGTGCAAGTATTTTTCCATCATACGTCTGTGGAGCAGCTACCATCAGAAGTGCCATCACAGGACCAGAAAAATAAGGCATTCATGGTTCCTTCAGGACACTACAAGTATTGCTACATGTCAGCCATGTTTCAAAGATCGCTGGATGCAGTATTGTGAGGGTTGAAACCATGGCAGATAATGATATAGTTGGACAATATAATTGTTTTGTGAAGAATAGGGAGAAGAATGTGCTACACTTACGGGACTTACGTAAGGGCTTATGCACAGCGCACCTGACACTAAGTACACACAAGCATCCCTTCACATTATTTAGGGCATATGATCAGTCATCATGAAGTACGGACGGATCCTAATTTTGTGAAGGCCATTTAAGACTTTCCAACAGTTCAAAAGGAGGAGGGGCTACAGTCATTTTTATGTTTAGCTATTATTATAGGAAATTTGTCACTACATATGCAGAAATAGTGTAATATCCCACTCAAATACTGAGAAAAGGTGTAAAATTCCACTCATATACTGAGAAAAGGTGTAAAATTCCACTCATATACTGAAAAAAGGTGTAAAATTCCACTCACTTATTGAGAAAAGGTGTAAAATTCTAATGTACATCAGAGTGTGAAGGTGCATTTGAAAAACTGAAAGAATTAAACAATTATTGACATCTAGGCTGATGTTGGTTTTCCCATATTACGAGAGAGTTCATATTTGCATGTTGAATACTCAATCATAAGCTTGGCTGCATATTAAGTTGAGATGTATACAAGGTGGAATATCCAGTTGCCTCTACCTCATGTTAGTTCCATAATCAAAGAGAAACTGTTCACCCTAGAGTAGGAAATGCTGATCCTCATTTATGGCTTAACATAGTTACATGTTATTTGTATGGTGAAAAGTTTGAAGTTATAATGGTTGATGCAGCATTAAAATGTTTATTGTGTCTGGAGGTTCTATCTAGCAGACTAATACAATGGGCACTGAAGCTAGGTGAATTCAATTCTGAATTAATGCAAAAACATGAGAAGAATCACAGGAATGCAGATGGCCTCAGCAGGAGTGATGGTGTATTATGGAGAGTAGATTGCACCATTGCAGGGTGGCAGGCAGCACAAGCTGCTCAGGACTGCAAACTATTTTAAATGCAATCTCATTTCGCTGTGTTCCATGGTGTGCTACGCAAGAAAATAAAGCTCAGACTGGAAGTTCAGTTTCAGCTGTGATGCATGAGGTAGCATTGAAACAAGTACATGATGACATCTTCCCTGGGCACAAGGGTTGTAGAGCCATGGAATGATGCATAACTGAACAGTACTGGTGGCATTCGTGTACACAAGATGTGAAGCAATATGTGAAGAACTGTGTCCAAAGTGCACCATGGTCTGAATTGCGCTATCAGCATATTCCTCTGCAAAGATTACCAGAGGCTGGTAAACCATTTGAAATGATTAGTATGGACATCCTATATACTTTTTCATGAACACCGGCAAGGCATCACTGTGTTCTAACAATAACGTCATGCTACATGTGAGTGGTAGCTATCACTAAGCAGCAAGCCAACACAGTGGCACAAGCAATGTTAAATAATTGGTTGTTGAAGTCTGGTGTTCCAGAAATGTTAATTAAGGACCAGTGCACCAATTTTATGTGGAACTGATTAAACAGCTGTTTCATCTATTGCATACTTGGAAGTAACAGTATCATGAAAATGATAGTTGCTACTCACCTTATAGCAGAGATGCTGAGTTTCAGACAGGTACAATGGCAAAGCATCCATAGGTGAATAAAAGAACAGAATGGGTATGTCACACAATAGAAAATATGTTAATCTACTATGTAAAAAGCCATCAAATGACTGGAATACAATGATGTCACACATGGATGCAGCTTGTAATTCTAAGTTCCACTAAAGTACAGGCCCACAGTGATATGACACACAAGGGCTATTCAGAAATTACCATTTTTTTCCCTCTGCATAGCGAGAGATGGTGCTGGTGTTCCCATCTTTTCGTCAGAATGTCTATTGAATCATCACGCAGCAGGTTGTGATTGTATGCAGAGCATGATGCCTCTGCTTTGTTCACTGTGGATGTTTGACATGTGTGCTAGCAAAAGAAAATCCCATGAGTCATGAACTGTGATCAGTGATTAACTTTTTGTTTGCCGTAAGACAGACCAATTGAAATTTATTGAGAACTTCGTATGGTGTATGGAAACAACATAATGACTTAAGTTGGAGTGAGACAATGGCCCATCACATTCAACAATAGCCACATTAATGTTCTCAAGGAAGCATGGAGTGGCAAGCTGAGCACCGTCCTTGCTAGTGAAACAATAAACAGTGAAACAGTAAATAGGGAGAGTGACCATGAAAAGTTACAGAAAATAAGAAGATTCATACAAAACAAGTGTCTAGGATAGTCGCATCCCGAGGTCTTTTTCACTTATGATAACACAAGACCCTCCACACCCATTTGAACTAAATGGTTTCAGATGGGAGCATTCTGATCATTCACCATACAGTCCGGACCTTATTCGAAGCGATTTTCACTCTTTTCCACACATGAAGACCTTGCTAGCAACACAGCACTTCAATGACAATGAGGAACTATGTGCAGATGTTTTCGCACGAGTGAGGTCTCAGGTGGCGACGTTCCATGATGATGGAATTAATAAGCTGCTGTACCATTATTATAAGTGTCATGATTTCTATGGAGTTTATATGGCGATTATTTTGAAAAATAGTTGAAGAATATGCCATTAAAAAGTAAGTAATGAAAAGGTTTACATTCATTTCGTTTTCTTTTAAATTCTGAAACTTACGTTACATTCTCATTAGCTCTCTTGGTACATGGCAAGAAAATGCCACAAACATTCGAGATAGTCAACCCTAAAGTGGGAAGGATTGGAGAGCCAGTGCAACAATTTTGCGAGAATGCTGTGGGTCGTGTGGAAGCAGGTACAGAAACACAATGCAAAAGTCTTCATGCATCAGGGACAGATGGGGTAGTGGAATGTTAAGCAACTTGAGTATTGTCCATACACCCCAAAAGGAATCCCACTGTGTCAGAGTTTGCATCAAGTAATTGAAATAATCTCACCACAGCTCTACATGTCTGTCTCTTTCAGGATGCACTGAACTCTTTACAGCCAGGTATGCTCCAGTCCCAAAAAAGGAGAGGGAAGGTGGTAAAAAGAGGGGGCACTGTAGGTAGAACAAGCTGTGCCTGTGTAAGCACATGCACAAATACCACACACAGTTCAACAGGGGGTTTTCTTGACGTAAAAAGGACAGTATACTATTTTTTTTTTAGGGTGGGGGTTCACATGTATTCTTTTATGAAGTTTTTTTTTATTTGTATTTTTCATGAGATTTTACCACATACACATATGGAGAACGAGGATATGTGGAGCATATAATGTATGGATGATAAAGGAGTTTTTCAGTATTTCTGCTTTAAGTACTGTTTATTTGTCTTTAGAGTGTAGCAATTTGGGTGGTTGTATTGTTTTGCAATGAGCTATTGATAACGGGAGCTGATGCTTGTTTATTTTGTCAGCTAGTGTTAGTGGAGTGGAGTTACAAATATTTTTATATGGTAGATTTAGGTGGAATATGGGGGAAGGAATTAATGCAAAGTGGACATGTAGTGTGGCATTGGGGAAAATGATTGAGGCTTCCTTGCTCAGATGATGCTGCCACAAGTGACTGCTACACAGAACATCACATTGTTGGCACTACTACACCCACTCAGCCTCAGAGGGTTAGGGCCTTGCAGATATGACCATTGGAGGGGGGGGGGGGGGGGGGGGGGGGATCACCAGTGAATACTGCAGTTGATCTACACCAGATGGGGGACAGTGAATGCGGTTCGTAGGTTAAATGAAGGTTCGTGGGGTTCCACCAAAAATCCAAAGAGAAGGAGTTTCTAAGTGAGATACAAGGGGATTACTAGGTGCTACATGTCTGTCACAATCACCTTCAGAAGCAATTGTAGCAAGCCATGGTCTTGGTTCCACATGTCCTGAAAGACAGAAATGGTGTGTATAGATGGATGATGAAAATAATATTTGGAATGGCATATGCTGAAGATATAAAAGCACTGAAATGACTGACTGGCTGAGGTGCATAAGAGGCAGAGGGCATCAGAAACCTGACGGAATGGCATAGTAATCAGTAGTCAGCTGACCAACCTGGAGCAGGGGGTGGTAAATAATACCAGGTAGTTACGAGAATTAGTGGCAGAGTCAACTAGCTACATATGGATGACGACAACTTCGATGAATCACAATCTGAGCTTAGTGCTGGCCCAGCTAAAACTACTGGATACTCAGCTGACCATGACAAGCGCGCTGCACACTGTAGTGTACAGCACGCCTGCATAGAGACAGCTGAGCTACAAGAGGCCATACACTACGCAGGGTATGAAAGTACATATAGCTCTTACACTGCTACCACCAAGTCAATTTCTGGCTGGTCTGAGGTAGTCACAGTAGGAGCTACCACCTACAATGGGATTTGTTGTGCTTCTGGATGGAAAAACCTTATCACTATACTACCATCTTGCGCCAGTGTGTTCAGCCCCGACCGCACCCGCCTCCACGGTTGGTACATTTGCTAGTAATGGTAACTAACACCAGATTTGAATGCAACATGATTCACATGTATCCCAAAAAACGTGGAAATTTGTGAAAGTTTGTGTAAGTTAAGCAAAGGAGATATTACTAATTACCCCAAATGGAAAGAATCATACATTAATGGCAACATACAAGCAGTATCAAAGAGAACAGATTACTGCATGCCCATCCTCAGTGATCATAACTGTTACAGATATTTCTAGGAGGGACAGGTGCAGAGAGATGTCTGCCGGGCATCCTCATCCTCACTACACAACCTTAACATCAGAGGGCAGGACCACACTGGATATACTCTGTATATGATGCAGTCATAGTTACCGTGAGTTGCTACCAGCAAACGCAGTCTAAAGGGACAGAGTGGTTAGAGCTCTGGGGATACAGCATGCTTCTAAACAGTACGGAATGTAACAACTTGATACTGACTTTTCAACTTCTAGCAGCAATAACAAGGGCCACAGTTCTGAATCTGACATATCCGCTACTGTTATTTGCCCAACAAACCTTTAGAAGTACTATCTGTCGCCTTCCTAAGTAACACCTTGGATTCTGCCTTACTCAGTTCTTTGGTTGAGCTTCTAGCTGCACATAAGGGGTGCATTAGCAAAGAACAGATATTTTTATCTCTTTGGGGCTTAGAACTATCAACTTTCCCAAACTCCCAGTCCATTACATGCTGACCAAGTCGGCCAGCCCTAGGACATAAGTAAATGCAAGTGTACCAGTCTCCATGTTATGTGGGCTGGATTGGACTAAGCGGGAACACAGTTAGTGCGAAAAGTTAAATACATAAATAAGGAGAAGATTAAAGTGTACTATGTAATTTTTAAGTAATTCACAGATTTAGCATCAGCCTGAGGTTTATTGGATCAAATTTTCTGCAGGAGAGAGGAGTGTGGCACTAACATCCCTCTGAACATATTTCACAGCCCGTGGCCAGGCAGGCAAGCTAGCTGCTTGCGAAATTCAGCTGCCAGGGCTGCACTGCTGAGGTGGCATGGTGCAAGATCTCTGTCTGTCCAAAGTAGGGAGCTGAATTACCTCACACCTTAGCACGATGCTGTGCCGCCTTGGCCCTATGAGACTGGAGGTGGGACCCAGTCATAACAAAGTTGGGAAAATCTACTGTAAATACTCCCAGCCCAAATCTAGCAGTATGTTGCCTTCCAAGTCTGCTGATGGCCCAATGTGAATTACCCAGCCTCAAATACTTCCAGCCACCAATTCTGTTCGCTGCTGGTTTAAGGGTCTGCTCTAAGACCAATTTTGCCAGGATTTGAACTAGGACCATTCGAATGATTCCACCTCCATTATGAAACCGCCTGGCCTCTCGGCATTTCAGGGTACCTCTACTTTGAAGCCTGAAGATCAGCATGCCTCGGTGCTGAAACACTACCTGTCTGGCACACATGTGCTCTGCACAGCAGACTTACATACACCCACTGCAGACATTGCCTCCTTCACCAAAGTTCTGGGTTCAGAGCACTATGATGCTTGCCTCTACGCTGTTGCCAAGCACCATAGCCCCACCTGCCAGTGCCTGTTGCAACTGGCCATGCCATGCCTGCATGTGAGATGCTGCACAAGTTGTGAATGGTTACTGCACAAGGCCACAGCACCACTGTGCTTTGTTGAATGGGCAGCTACTGCCAACTGTTACAACAACACCCTTGCTGTCAAGAGTTACAGGGTAAATGCCCTGACCACACTTCTGAGTCACCACCAACAGTTATTGCACAGCAGTCTCAGTGAGTAAAAATTGTAATCAATGAGAGAGCATTTCTGATTTTACAACTGCTGAGAAACTGGTAGTATGCACTCTACATCCTCATAGCATCCTGAATTGTCCATCCTGGCTTAGAACGTTGACTGCGGGCAGCAACACAGCAGTCAATATGTTAAATAATGTCTTCAATGGCAGTATTATTACACTTTATGTGCGCCAAATTGCAGTCATTGCCCAGTGGAGAAGTGGTCTACTAACCTGAACTAGATTCCCATTATATGCCCAGAATAAATGTGTATGTGCATCAGTATTAAAGTGGAGAGTAATCAAGATTCACTTTTTAAATTAAGTTTTTACTTGATCTTATGCAAGTACTGTAACTACATGTTTATCTAGACTAACTAATAGGGTGCTCAAGATCAGACTACAATAAAAATACATCATCTACAATACATAGGTAGAGATGATATTGATTCATATTGAGCATACAAAACATAGTTAAGCTACAAAATACAGGGCACAGGTTGTGAAGTAGCTCTTGAACTTTCCCACGTTGTGCTCAGCAGTGTGTTCTACCACTGGATAGTCAACTCTGCTCTTGGCCACAGTTTTGTGCTGGCCATTCATTCCGGTTGTCAGCTGGTTGGTGGTCATATGATGCAGAAATTATAGCAGAGCTGGCATATGACTTTGCTTCTTTTGCAGGTGGCCCTAACTCTGATGAGATAGGATAAGCTTGTGACAGGACTACAGTAGGATATGCTGGGTGAGTGTTTTGGGGAGGTCATGCACCTAGGTATTCCACAGGAATATGGCCCCTACAGCAAAGGGTTAGAAATGGGATTGGCATAGCGATACTGCAAGATGCTGTGTAGGTTGGTTGGGTGGGTGGCAGAATACTACTTTAGGATGAATGGGAACGATCATGGGTAGAATTCCCTCATTACTGGACACAATAATAAGACAGTCAAAGCTCTGTCGTAAAATGTGGTTTATTTGCTACAGTCTGCGATGGTACTGGGATGTGATGAAAGGAGGGAGGGGGGAAGTGTGTACTCCTTTGCAGCTGGTTGTTGGGGTTGGTGGGAGGCCTGGGGATGTGTGAGGATATGATGCGGGAAATCTGTTTAGATTTGGATTAGATTTGGGAGATAGTACCTGTCTGTGAAGGCCTTAGTGAGACCTTCAGCACACTGGGCAAGGGAATTCTTGTCACAGTAAATATACTGTCTACGGATGGCCAGGCTAAATCGGAAACATATTTTGCTGTGAAGGGATGACAGCTATCAATATGCAGTTACTGTGGATAGTTAGCGGTTTGCTTAGTGACTAGACGCTACATGTCCATTAAGATCTGATGACGCTGTACAGTGAAAAATGTCATAAGAAATGGAAAATACAGATACATTGGTGCCCAATACAAGAATAAATTTATGGGAGACAAACATGTTCGCAGACCCCTTGAAGGACATTGTGCCTAAAGCAATGAGCCTTAAACAGACGAGGGGTATGGGTACCCTCTAGATGGACACCCTCTACGTGGGCCTTAAACAGTTGTGTATTGTTCCCTCAAAGGAGAAGTCATAGTGTATGAGGATGTAATTGATTAGATGTATAATAAATGTGGTAGTGGCTTTAGAGTCAGAAGGATGTTGGGAGAGGTAGCATTCAATAGCAGCAAGACCATGGGCGTGAGGGACGGCGGTGCATAGGCTGGTGGAATCAACAGTGGTGAGTGGGAACCCAGGTGATAATGGTTTGGGGAGGATCAGGAGTCAGCAAATGAAGTGACTTGTACCTTTTATATGAAAGGCTAGGCTATGAGCAACTAGCTGAAGATCTATAAGAGTGAAGATTCTGTCAGTGGGAGGAGGGTGGATCATTGGGGTGAGGAGGGATATGGATTCAGTGGTAAGATTAAGGAATGAGCCTATAGATATGACTGGAGGTTAGTTGGACTTCTCAAATGTCATCACTGTGGTTACACTTGTAGGTTGGAGTCAGGCGGCAGCATTTGTCAGATAGTCACCGTGATTCATCACGACAATGGCGGAGCATTTGTCTGCAAGAAGGAGGATTAAATCAGGTGTTTTCTTGAGGTTGAAAATGGATGTTGTTTCACCTGCTGAGAGGTTTGCATTCTTGGGAAGAGACCTGAGGAAGAAAGGTGAGGACAACTTGGAGATAAGGCATTCCTGGAACGTAACCAGGAGGTGGTCAGGTGGGAGAGTGGGACAGTTGCAACTGGATGATGGTACGAACTGGAAGAAGCAATATTAAGTGTTGGGATTAGGTTGGCTCTGGTAGCACAGAAGGGTCTCTACAGTAAGGACAGAGAAGGAGTATAGTTCATTGAAAAGTCTACCATGATTGAACTTAAGTGTGGGGCTGAAGGTGAGCCATTTGCAGACCACTGAAACATCTTACAATTGAAGTTTTTCATGGATACATTAAGAACAGTGTTTTCAGTTTGTTTAGGTTCTGGGTTTTGTGTAATGTTGACAGTTTTGGAGGATGTGGCAGACGGAAAATGTCAGCAAGGCAGGTTCTGGATGCTATGATGGCTTCATGAGGTGTTCACTAGATGCAGGATGTGTGTTGATAAGTAGCTGTGCTCTGAGGCAGACGTTGGATGTCAATAAATCCGATAATTTTTAGAGGTAGTGTACAGAGTGCTCTTCCAGCTATTGGAGGGCAAGGGTTTCAGTTTGGGAGATACAGTGTAAATAATTGGGATTGCACCGTAACAGTATCTTGAGGAGGGAGCGGAGGTGGTTCTGTGATGCCTGAGCCACGCAGATATGAATTTTATCCATTATGGATGCTGTCGAACTCCGTGACTTTTCCTTTGTAGGGTGTAGAAAAATATACACTACCAGTCACGATAAAAGGTTATTTATTTGTCACACGACCGGTTTCGGACTTGCGCCCATCCTCAGGTGTTTATACATTCATGTACATATTTATATTGTTGGAGATTACTGTATAAATACAAAAAAATATTTGCTGGTGACTAAACAGATACAAGTGGGACAATTGTAAGTGGCAAGGCAGCATTTCACGAAAATATCTCTGTACTTAAACAAAGATGAAGCACCATTATTATAGTTACACTGTGGTGACAGTTTTGCCACTTACACACTTTTTATCATTTTCACGTCCATATTTCAGTTTTACCAAGTTTAGCTGCTTATTTCACTATTATGATGTGCACTTCTGAAAAACACTATGTTTACATACAAACATGTGGGCTGCGGTGAAAGAACTTAGACGTAGGGGATGTAAATATGTTACTCATACAGAAACATGTAGGTTATGGTCAA
Organism: Schistocerca cancellata; assembly: GCF_023864275.1. Lineage (NCBI taxonomy): Eukaryota > Metazoa > Arthropoda > Insecta > Orthoptera > Acrididae > Schistocerca > Schistocerca cancellata. Next base: position 299,279,924 of record NC_064634.1, read on the forward strand.
AGAACTTAGCCATAGGAAGTGCAAGGGTGTTGCATATATAGAAACTTAAAAGGCTATTATAGACTGCAAAGTTTTTTCATACACATTATGAAATTTTTTGATTCACATGACAGAGAAAAATGGAGAGGAGTGAGAAAAGACGAGCAGATGCATTGACAGAGGGCTGCAAATAAACAGGGTGGGAGATAAGAATGGGGAGGAGGTGATGGTACAAAGGAGGTGGAAACTGTTGGGTGGAGGGTGTGGGACAGTATGTTACCATAGGTTGAGGGCAGGATAATTACAGGAGTGGAGAACACGTTATAACGATAACTCCCATCTGCGCAGTTCAGAAAAGCTGATGGTGGAGGGAAGGATCCAGATGGCTTGGGTAGTGAAGCATCCATTGAAATAAAGTGAGTTGTGTTCAGCCCCATGTTGTGCCACAAGGTTATCTACTTTGCTCTTGGCCACAGTTTGGCAGGGACTGTTCATCCTGGTGGACAGCTAGTTGGTAGTCACACCAACATAAAAAGCTGTGCGATGATTTCAGTGGAGCATGGCTGCTTTCACAGGTTGACCAGCCCCTGGTGAGGTAGGATAAACCTCTGACAGGACTGGAATAGGAAGTGCTGGGTGGGTGGATTGAGCAGATTTTGCAACTGGTTAGGTAATCAAAGCTCTAGCAAAGGTTGTTGTTCAGTTGTTCCAGTCCGTGTTGGTACTGGGTGATAAAGGGGACACTCCTTTGCAGCGGGTTATTAGGGGTGGTGGGAGGACTGGGGGTGTGAGGGTAAATGGCACGGGCGATGTGTATCCAGACTAGGTCTGGGGGATGGCAGGACCCTCAGCACACTGAGCATGGAAGTTTTTGTCACTGCAACCATGGTGGCCCCGGGTGGCCAGACTGTATGGGAAGGACTTTTTGGTGTGAAAGGGATGACAGCTGTCAAAATGCAGACTACCTCCACAACATCCTAGTCCATCCCTATACCACTCCCAATCTCAACCCCTTGGCACAAGGATCATATGCCTGTGGAAGAACCAGGTGCAAAACCTGCCCAATCCCCCCAACCAGCACTTCCTATTCCAGTCCTGCCACAGGTTTATCCTACCTCATAAAGAGCCAGGCCACCTGTGACAGCAGCCATGTCATTGACCAGCTCTGCTGCAATCATTGCACAGCTTTTTATATTTTTATCACTACCAGCCAGCTGTCCCCACAGCCTCCTGACAATGCACCTGTTGGCATTCTAGTCCCTGCACACTCCAACAGACAGTGTTGTTCTCTGCCCCCCCCCCCCCCTCCCCACCCATACACCATCCCTTCACCTTCCTCACCCCCTCTAGATTGCTGCTTGCATCCCACATGATGCTGCATTCCGGTCCGAGACACTGTAGTTGGCAGCCATGTGCGCTTGAGGTGTGCTTGTGTGTGTGTGTGTGTGTGTGTGTGTGTGTTCTTTATGGTAAGTAGCAATTTTGCCTTTTCCTACATTGTTGACCAATATAAATCATTAAATTCTAATCTTCCATCTCTTTAACTGAAAGGTACACTTAGATAATATCCTCAAAATTTTTAAGACAAACAATATCCCTGATTGAAGAAAAACCACCATTACTACTAAATAGAAAATGGAGTTTGTATATAAGAGTATGGAAGTTAGTTGCTTCACATGGGTTAAAATCTTGATATATTGAGCACAAGTTCTTAGTTAAAATTTTAAGTATTGTCATAGTCATTTTCTGGAAATAATAGAGGGAAAAATTGTGCAATAACATTTATACATTACAATTATTTCTTGAGAAACTTACTTTTATCCTGGCTATGAAGATTTTAAACAGGTTTTACAATCCATCCTCTACAGAAGCTACAGGGAAGCAAGGTAGAAACCTACTTCTTTGGTATCTATCTTCTAACAGGTATCAGTTGTACACTTTCAGCTTTCCTTTGCCCTTTGTCTCTTCCTTGCTCTGCTGTTAATGCCATACATTTGCAGAATTAATAGAATACTCTGGGCTGTTATGCTGTGATTAAACGGATTTCACATTAAAACTCAAAATTTCATCCCCATCTGCAGACGACATTTTCAAGTGGAATCATAGTTTCTTTGAGTGTCTGATTCACATCCTGGTTTGGTATTGACTGCAGCAAAATTCCATTTAGTAAAATTCATTTTACACATGCCCCCATGCAGTGACATGTAGTCACATACTTTGAATACCCAAGTGCATCTGGGTGTTACCAGTTGCTGTTGTCTGCTGTTGATCTCACCCCTTGGTGGAAGATTAGTAGATATTATCTTCAGCACCGGAATCCAGATCTCATCAGTATCATGCCCTCCTCCTCTCTTTTGAAATTCCTGGGGTATTTAACAACATCTATGGCTTCTCTGTATAGCCATTCATGGTATGTGCTCATGGCAGTCATTACTTGAGTCCTATCAAAGACAGATATGAAGGTCTCCTGTCTGCAAACCATGTTCTGCAACAACTGATCTGTCAGTCCCTCCCCACCTACAGTTGCCTTTGTGCTCTTCTAGTCGTCTTTTGACTGTCCTTTTCATAGTATCCATGTACACCTCCTCACAACTACAGGGAATTCTATAAATTCCTGTTTCTTTCAGTGGCTTGCTAGTATCCTTGGCTAATTTTATGTGATCCTTTACCTTGTGGGTGAATTTGTAGACCACCATGATGTTCTGTTTTGTCAAGACTTTTTTCTATGGTGTCCGTAACATCCTTAATGAAAGGCAGAAAAACTTTCCATTTACCAGGCACTTGTGCATCACTATGGTTTTGTGCAACAGTGGTAACACTCTTTTTACCTCTGCGGACAAATAACCGTTCTTGAGCAATACACTGGTGATGTGCTTTACTTCTGCAATATTTGTTGTGCGTCATTGTAAAAATCCCAGCGTAGGTAAGGGCGTGTGTGTGTGTGTGTGTGTGTGTGTGTGTGTGTGTTTCTGCCGCCCCCCCCCCCCTCCCCCGTGAACTGTGTAGCCTAAGCTAACATTTTCATTCTTAAAAACTAGCACATCAAGAAAATTTAATCTTCCATCTGTCGTCTCCACCATGGTAAACTGAATCTGCAGATTAATCCTACTAAGATGTAAGATGTTTATGGAAATGACCTAGTTCCTTTCTGCCTTGTCTCCACAAAACAGACTTATCATCTCCGTAGCAGAATTAAATATTTGGTTGTGTGTTGGCAGTTTCCAATGCCCACTCCTCACATTTTTCTATACAGAAATTCACTATAACTGGACTTTAGGGGCTCCCTATAGCCACATCAACTGTCTATTCATAAAACTAATTGTTCCATTTGAAATATTTTGTTGCGAGGCAATATTTAAACAGTTGCGTAATATTGGGAGAAAATACCAATTTCACCTGTTGCAACACTTCATTGAGTGGAATTATAACATATCAAAACTAACTAAAACGTCCTTCTGCTGGACCACTATGCCATTTAATTTACCAATAAAACGTGCCACATTCTTGATATAAGAGTCTCATCGGATAATGTTGTCAAGAACTCGGCAGTCCGAGTAGGTGGGCGAACCAACAGCACTCACTGTAGGTCTCAGAGGATCATGTTATTTATGAAACTTCTGTAGAAAAGGAGAGGAGAGATTGCCAGATGAGACGTTGAAGTACATACTTTATATGCTTTGCATCCATGAGACCATCACTCATTTTAAAAGGACTCAAGTACTGGCAGCCACAGCAGATACATGAAAAGCTGTACAGAGAGGCCACTGAGATTGTTAAACACTTCAGTAATTTCAGTAGGAAGGAGGAGGACATGAAATTGCATGACATCTAGGTCCCAGTGCTGAAGATGATGTGTACCAGTCTTCCACAATGGGGTGATACAAACAGCGGACTGTGGCAACTGACAACAGTCAATTGCATCCAGGAATCCAAAGCATTTGACATCACATGCATAAAAGGCATTTTGCTGCAGTCAGTAGTGAGCCAGGGTGCAAATGGGACACGCAACGAAGCTACAATCTCCTCTGCAGATGGGGACAAAATGTTGGATCTTAATGTGAGATACATCCGACCATGGAATAATAGAATGGAATATTTTATTAATTGTGACATTTCCGATCATTGAAGTTTATATTTTACTGTCATCCAGCATTACAAGTCATTTCCTTCCTCTCCGTCTCCTCCCTGAAACCTTTTCTTAAGTGGATCTTTGCTGACGGCAGTTTGTTTACAGTATGTGTCTCAGCAAACTTGTTTTTCTCATTCTTAGCCTTTCTGCCATTGTACTTTAAAACACTTGATTCATCATTCTGTCGGTCAATGTCGTTCTAAAATTTTTCTCTGATTTAGCACTTCAAAATTATCCAAGATTTTCGTGTTCCGCTTCAACTGTCTGAGATTTGCTGCCATACAATACTAGATTCCACACAACACAACTGCAAAATCTCTTTCTTAATTATATTGAAATCTTTTTAGTAATCAATAACAGGGTGTATTCGGGGATAAGGAAAAAAAATCCCAGATATCCCGTTTAAAAAATACGCTTTTTCCCGGGCAAAATACACTTTTTCCGAGCTAAGTGACAGTAGGTTTTTCGTAGATTTTTTCCTCGGTACTGTAAAACTTATCAAACCCTTGAATAGTTAACATTTTATACAATGGCGTAGAACTTCCCCGAAAAAAAGGACAGGGGAGAGAAGTTTTGGAAAGACTTTTAATGACAAAAAATGAGAGAAGTTTTAGAAAGGCCTTTAATGTGCAGCAACATACATGCTGCATATTTTTGTATTATGAAAGTAGTAGTAGTAGTAGTAGTAGTAGTAGTAGTAGTAGTAGTAGTAGTAGTAGTAGTTGTTGTTGTTGTTGTTGTTGTTGTTTTCAGTGCTCAGACTGGTTTGATGCAGCTCTCCATGCTACTCTATCCTGTGCAAGCTTCTTCATCTCCCAGTACCAAATGCAACCTATGTCCTTCTGAATCTGCTTAGTGTATTTATCTCTTGGTCTCCCCCTACGATTTTTACCCTCCACGCTGCCCTCCAATACTAAATTGGTGATCCCTTGATGCCTCAGAACATGTCTTACCAACCAATCCCTTCTTCTAGTCAAGTTGTGCCACAAACTTCTCTTCTCCCCAACACTATTCAATAATACCTCCTCATTAGTTATATGATCTACCCATCTGATCTTCAGCATTCTTCTGTAGCACCACATTTCAAAAGCTTCTATTCTCTTCTTGTCCAAACTAGTTATCATCCATGTTTCACTTCCGTACATGGCTACACTCCATACAAATACTTTCAGAAACGATTCCTGAGACTTAAATCTATACTCGATGTTAACAAATTTCTCTTCTTCAGAAATGCTTTCCTTGCCATTGCCAGTCTACATTTTATACCATCTCTACTTCGACCATCATCAGTTATTTTGCTGCCCAAATAGCAAAGCTCCTTTACTACTTTAAGTGTCTCATCTCCTAATCTAATTCCCTCAGCATCACCCGACTTAATTCGATTACATTCCATTATCCTCGTTTTGCTTTTGTTGATGTTCATCTTATATCCTCCTTTCAAGACACTATACATTCCGTTCAACTGCTCTTCTAAGTCCTTTGCTGTCTCTGACAGAATTACAATGTCATCAGCAAACCTCAAAGTTTTTATTTTTTCTCCATGGATTTTAATACCTACTCCAAATTTTTCTTTTGTTTCCTTCAATGATTGCTCAATATACAGATTGAATAACATCGGGGACAGGCTACAACCCTGTCTCACTCCCATCCCAACGACTGCTTCCATTTCATGTCCCTCGACTCTTGTATCTGCCATCTGGTTTCTGTACGAATTGTAAATAGCCTTTCGCTCCCTGTATTTTACCCCTGCCACCTTCAGAATTTGAAAGAGAATATTCCAGTCAACATTGTCAAAAGCTTTCTCTAAGTCTACAAATGCTAGAAACGTAGGTTTGCCTTTCCTTAATCTATTTTCTAAGATAAGTCGTAGGGTCAGCATTGCCTCGCGTGTTCCTATATTTCTACAAAATCCAAACTGATCTTCCGCGAGGTCGGCTTCTACCAGTTTTTCAATTCGTCTGTAAAGAATTCGCGTAAGTATTTTGCATCCGTGACTTATTAAACTGATTGTTCGGTAATTTTCACATCTGTCAGCACCTGCTTTCTTTGGGATTGGAATTATTATATTCTTCTTGAAGTCTGAGAGTATTTCGCATGTCTCATAGATACATTATGAAAGTATGAATTCGAATTGCAACAAACACAGCACATTAGTTTCCAGAGCGTTGAAATCAAGATTGTGATGTCCTTTTGTAAGCCAGTTGTATCTCATGCCATGTGATCTCGCCAGCCGATGACTACAGATATTCAGAGCATAGGACATGTGTTATAGTCAGCCAATAGCAAGATCACTCTTATGTAGCACGAACACACAAAGAGGAAAAGTTAATGGTTTACACTAATATACATAGTACAGCTACAAGATAAGCTAAACTTTCACATATAATATCGGTCTCTAAGATTAACATGCTACAAAAGATGCTAAGCTTTCACATGTAGTATTGATCTTCTTTTTGCATGTGTTATACTTTAAGATACATCACACCAATGTGCCAGTAAATTTAAAATTATGACATAAATGTCTGGTCTTCTGGGCTCGAAACTCTTGTAAGTGGTTGGTCTTCAAAAGTGTTCAGTTTCAAATGCTCTGTGATTTAGAAATTCATCCCACTTTCTCACATGTAACATAATTCATCTTGTGTAAAAAGAAATTTATTTTGAAAGTAACACTTTCAAACCACTGTTCGCAATACTATCCAGAGACTGTCAGAAATAGGTTCGATTTGGCAGTTGCCAGTGAGCGCAAGGAAACTGGCATTATTGTGCGTGCACAGCTGCAGTGGTGTAGGAAGCCTGCATGTTCGTATGTATAAAGCACTAAGAGAGCTTACATTACACCATAAAAGAAGCAGGACATCAGAGGATACTCCAAGAGCATCGGAACTTCGTAAACCTTACTAAAATGATTAGTTCAGCTTGAAGTGCACATTAGTTTTTTCCAAATTCACAATGTAGTAGGTCCCATCTGATATTAAGCTTTTCATTGTGGTTTTTGGGATGTAAATTTTCTTGGAGTACCAGTACTCTATGATCTCACTTTTGGTTCTTTATTGCGGCTGCCATACATGGCTGAAGATTATAATGTGCACTTGAAATGCAGCGAACAATTGGAACTACAAATTTCTTTAGCAAACTTGCAAAAATAGCTTCATTGTTCTGCAAGGCAATTAATGCTTGACTACTAATAACTCAGAAATAAAATAAAATCACAAAACTGAAACTAATAATATATTTTGCGATCTGTAATTATGTAAGTGTATTTTAATTTGCTTGATAGCTCCCAGCCACAGAAATCTGTTTTGTTTTCATTTGACGTGGCAGCTGTAAATGAAGAGGAAACAGAGAAATCACTTAACGCAAATACGTGTCACGTGGAGACTAACCTCCTCCCCACTACAACTCAGACAACTCTGTGCATGCGCAAATCTGGCAGCTACGGCATGTGAGAAAAATTTTTCTCGTTTGCATCTCACTGCTTGCTGCTACTGCTGATACAGCTAACAGCCACACTTCACGTAGCAGGAAGTGGGAGAAGGAACTGCTCATATGCGAGTCAACCGTGCATGCGCAAGAGACTGCTGGCAACTGGTCAAACGAACGAAATGTGAACAGTTGTGATGTCATGCTCATAGCTGAGGCTCCTATAGGAGCTCTACTCATAGCAAGCAGTTTACTGTTACGAAGTATTACATAGTCCTCACCCTATGGTCTTTGACATATTTTTGTTGTTTGCAGACGCTTGTGCATGCACGGTGCATTGTTTTCGTAAATGACGCATTTCCTTTGCCACTGAAGTTTATATTTTACTGCTGCAGTATCATTCTCCAGTAGCAGGGTAGAGGAACATTTTTTGCTAGAGAATCAATTCTTACCAGTCAAAATTACAAAAATTTAACTGCAAACTAAAACAATGAAAAATTCCCAGAATTCTGAAAAATTCCCGGTTTTCTCCCAGATGAAAAAATTCCTGGGTTTTTCCCTGATTTCCTGGTTGTCCCGGGTTGTATATACCCTGAATAAACATTTAACCTTTTCAAAAGCTCTTTTACCCAATGCTTTCATTTCATCCACACAGTTTCCATTTTCTATTACCAAACTTCTTAAATACCTAAAAAAGTGTACTTGTTCAAATTTTTTTATTTCCAACAATATTTTGCAGAATATTCATAATGAACTGTTTTCATAACTTTGGTCTTTCGTACCTTTATCCACATTCCATACTCACTTTTATGATCCTGAATTGTAGTCCTTTTTTATGATTCAGCCAGCATTATTTGATCATATGCATACTCAAGTGCAACCTATTTATGATCTGTCCTGCTAACCAAAACAAGATGCTTTTGCAGAATAGGCCTTTTAATGTCCTTATGGAAAGTGAAAATTTTCAACATGCCAAAAAGTGGAAGAAATCTAGAATGAGGTACCTTCTGTCTTGATTAAAGATTTTGGTGGTCTGGAATCAAATGGAGTAAAATGAACAGAATGGTTTTAACATTTCATAAAGAAGACATTTTAAGTGAGGTACTGTTTGTGAGGGACATAACTGTAAAATGATGTAAGTTGTGTGATCAACAGTCAAGTTGCCCAAATAGAATGTTCAAAACAAGGAAGAGAGGACTTTTAAAATTTTGAAAGAAAATATGAACCATGGAAACTTAATTATTACAGAAGATTTGAATGCCCAAGTATGTACACAAACAATAGAAATGAGGCTATTTATGACTTCACAGGAATGGATAAACTTTTGTTTTGCAGTGACATATACGCACATCATGGTCATTCCCTGCATAGCTCCTAGAGGGTGGTAATCTACAGGGAAATCCCTAGGAAATGCAGCTACCTGAAACAGACAAGGACTGCCAGAAATTTGTTCTATCTATGAAAGTATTTGTGTAGAGGTTCATTATTAGGTGAGCCTGAAGCACACATCATGGAGTGCTGTTGCAGATCCATTTGGAACATAAAGACACATTATTAGCACATGAACTAAGTGACCATACAATACACCACAGAAATCTGTGTGTTCCAATGATTACATTAAAATCACCAAATGGTCAACTGTTCAAATGTAAGGAGGAAGAACAGGAAACTTTGAAAATGAGATCCATGACTAACCCAGGTGTTTCTACACTGACGCATCCATTTCCTCATCCTGTGCTGGGATCAGTGTATGAGTGCCAATGCCAGTTATGTATAATTATGTATAATTTATATTACATATAAAGCATAATTACATATTATTTACACAAAACTTTAGTCTCTTTTCATCTGGGCACAGGTGCCTCGGATTTGTTTGTAGGTAATGCCTTCAATGGAGAAGTAATTGTGGGTGAGGATATAGTTAATCATGGTGACTAGGAAGGAGGTTGTCAGGTTGGAATCCATCGGGCATTGGAAAAGGTAGTGTTCAACAGTGGTAAGGTTTTGGGCATTAGAGATGTCAGTGTAAAGGGAGGTGGCAACAATAGTGACGAGCAGGGCACTGTTAGGTAAAGGGACAGAAACTGTGGAGAGGTGGTGGAGGAAATGGTTGGTATCTTTTATATAAGATGGTAGGTTCCGGGTAATAGGTTGAAGGTGTTGGTCCCTGCAATATATTCTACGTTCCCGTAACCCTCCTGGCCTCAACCTTCGTTAATCATTGCCCTCATCCATCCAGCCTCTCTGTTCCCATTCCTGCAGTATACAGCCCTCATTCCACCATTGCACCCAGTCTTTTTACTTCTCTTGTTTTCCACCCCCCCCCCCCCCCTACCCATCTCCCCCCAGCCCTCCGTCTCACCTCCCAACTGCACATAGCTGCCTTATCCTCTCTCCACCTAGTCCCTGCACACTCCCTAACAGCACTGCACTGTCTGTCACACCTACCCTAATATCCCTCCCCTCCCTGTCCCACCCTCCTCCTTACCCCCACTCCCATCATGCAATGGTGCTACTTCTCACAATGTGGCTACAGTTACCTGAGACTGCAGTCATATGACGAAGGCCTTATCGACCGAAAGCTTTATTTGTGACAATCTTTTTGTTGTGCCTATCTGCGACTCAGCGTCTCCGCTATATGGTGGGTGGCACCTTTCCCTTCTATAATATTGTTACATTCCATTCTGGATTTTAGTAAATTTCTTACTGATTTCAATATGTTCTTGCACAAATAACAATCGCATTCTTCACTTGGAAGAAGCATGTTACTGCTATCTCATTCCATGACAATGACACTTCCAACATCAAATATCTATTACATTGCATGACAATAAACACACACACACACACACACACACACACACACACACACACACACACACTCTTAACAGGTTACTCTTACATTTAATCATTAGAGCCAGCACTCTGCTTTAGGCCTTGTTTTCCATCACAATGGATCTTGCCATAATGTGAAATTTTTTGATGAAATGTAAGCTATTAATAATAGAAACGAGGCCACTGCTGCTTTGAACACTGAGATGCAAAACTTATAAAAGTGTTATTTTGAAAGTAGATCTATCACATGAACAAATGTATTCACCTAAGTGGCTGTGTGTTCAGTATGTCCTAATATATTTTCCTCTGTTCCAATTAAGATATATTTGTCATAAAGTAGTATCTCTAGCTCCCTCTCTCAAACCTCCAGAGAAGTGTTGAAATACGACCGTCCAAAAGACTGTGGGGAACAAAGTGTAACTGTCACACTGTAGTCAGAATATATGTTGCATATTGCACATTCATCACTAAATACAGAAATGAATTAAAAACAATACTGTTAATTTATTTATAAGATATATTCATCCTGTGAAACAATTAAGAATGAATGAAGCAATAGAAACACGTGTGGTTTTCCTCCACCTTCTTCACACACTAATAATTTATCTCCTCCTCCTGTTTGCTTTAGAGACATTTGAAAAGCATACCTGAGATCCTATACTAAGTCCTGATGACGTTCTACGATGGCCAAGAGGAATCTTAAGAATGAAATTAGATTCACCGTCCGCATGGTTTTCTTCTTGGGCATCATAAAACTCATTCTCATCATCATCATCTGATGGCGATGAATGTGTAGGATCTGTGAAATGATGATAATGCTACAGCAAAACCACAAATCACAGATATTCTGTTGTTGAAATTGATATGTGTTGTACCAAAAACTATACAAACTTACAGAACAAATTAAGATTACTTTCAAGCAGTGAATTACAACTCTTCTCTTCCCCCCCCCCCCTCTCTCTCTCTCTCTCTCTCTCTCTCTCTCTCTCTCTCACACACACACACACACACACACACACACACACACACACACACACACACAGAGAGAGAGAGAGAGAGAGAGAGAGAGAGAGAGAGAGAGAGAGAGAGACTGACTACTGGTGCTTTATTTGCTTATTTTTTTCCATCTGCTGCTCTCTCATCTACAGATGAATTTTGGCACCAATTTTTATTTTGTGCCTTTATTTCGATGTTTCTTCTTCTTATTCAATCAAACTATTTCCTTCTCACTCACTTCTGATGCCATTACATGGAATTATTAATCTGTTTTCCATATTTTCTGACACAGCAAGAAAAACAAATAAAAAAACTAATGCATTAACTCCTTTCTTTTGTTCCTAATATCTTACTATAATGGATACAACACTACATCCCATGTCATCCTCCACATACTGTTTCTCATTATGGCTTTTTTTTTGAGATACACGTTTTCTGTAACTGAAACCATTTCAGCCAGGTTGTACAACTGCCAGTTAGAGTGAACGTATGTGAACAAAATATCTAAGATGACAAAAATATCGGACAGAAGAAGTCAATTTTTTACACATTTGTAATTGTGTTACATTATTATAAAGCACCTGTACTAACACACTGCTCAAGACGCCAAATGAAACTGTGTGTGGAAACTGGCTGTAGCAAAATCTTTGTTGATAACATAATTCTATCATCAATTAATTAGATTCATAACTATCTTAAGAAATCAATAACCACATGTGAATTTGCCTGTTTATGAAATGAGAATAATGATATTTGAGCATCATCACAGAAGTATTCAATAATGTTCAGTTTTAATAGTTTTATTGTCAAACAGTACCTTGGTAAGGCCATTGTTACAAGAGTTCTTGAAACCTGAAGACTAATGTTTCTTACAATAATTCCATGTAACACACATCGCAGGTCTGATGCATCACTGTAATCCCTTGTATTTCCTTCAATATGGGTTATAATCCCCTTCACCATCTTGCTCCATACGGAAGGATCACTTGTATGTGTCTTGGAAGGGACACATGTTTTTGTCCATATCGCCTACCACTTGGTCAGTACAACTCTTTTCTGCTTTTGTTTTATTGCAGTTTCACTCTGGAGATCCTTGTTCTCACACAATATTTTGTGCAATATTTGAAGGATGCAATGAACCATCATCATACAGTGTAATTTCATAAAGGAATAGGGAGTGAAGACCTTTAGCAGTATTTAACAAAAAGACTGTAGTGGGAGGAGGAGGAGGGGGGAATACATTGTACAGCAGTATCTTGTATGAGGGGCATTCTATTGGTTGTCACACTAACACAGTAATGCAGCCCACATAACATAATCTTCAGAAAGTATGACTGTGTGTGAAATATTGTGAAGTTTCAGAGATGAATGTTTAGTTGTTTGTTTGTGAAGATTGTGCAAACAATTACAGAGAATAAAACTGGATATTAGCTGTATTAAATTACTTAATCACGAAAGGTTTAACCCCAACAAACACACACCAGGTGTTAATCGATTCATCACTGAAGGATTTGTCCACTTCATTTTTGACAGTTAAGAAGTGAGTTGTTGACACACTAACACCTGCATGGGATTGTAACAAAAATTTAAAATGTCATACTCAGTTATCAATGACTGATGGTATCTGAACTCAACGGCATTGCGAAGGTCTTGTCAGTCCATGTCAGAGCCTCATTTTGCTTAAAGATTTTGGTATAATAAAGACATCCAGTCTGTGTATGCTGTAACTGTTACAGTTAACTGCTGACATTGTTTATGGCCATAAACACATTTATAATTAGAGCAGAAGACCACAGCAATGGCCCTCAGTCTCTAAGCTTATTCTACAATGAAAGAATAATGTGATGTGTCAGTTCTCAACACTACATCAGCCTCAACACAGGAGCAGCAAGAAGCAGCTGCCCAGTCTGCAGCAGCAGGTAGAGCGGGAAAGAATATTATCATAGCATGACAGAAAAGTGTCATTTCCTCCATCTTAACCCAGAAAGATAGTTTAGTATCCAATCATGTAACAATGATGTGATTCTTCAATTTCTCCAGGTGTATTTTATGACAAAATAAATCTCGGGTGAACAGCCTGGTACGAGTGTGCATAGGACACAATATTTCAGCAATCGACCACGTTACCATCATCAGATGCGCTGATGTACTGACCGGCGGTGGGCCAGCGCCACGTATACATAGGACAATCCCCCTCCCACTCCTCCCTCAGACGCTTCCTATGAGTCGGTGAAGTCCACGCCCCGTGCGCGGTCCAGGTACAGCTTCCGTTCTCCCGCCGTCTGGGCGCTGCGTCCTAGGTCTTCTCGTTCAGGAGGGTCTGCCGTCACTGCTCTCATTATTCTTCCCTCCTCCCCCGAAGTCGGTACACTCTGGGAAATATCCTTTTTCTTGTTAATCCAGGTGATTGCGGGTTCCCACGCCTTGCTAAGGATGTTACCGCTGTCACGATTTAGTTGTGGCTCCCGTACTCTGATCTCTATGGCTTCTTTGATGACACAGTCCCAGTATTTGGAAGTCTGTATCAGGACTTTGGTTTGGTCATAATCCATGCTGTGGAGTTTCAACAGGCAATGCTCAGCGATTGCTGACTTACTGGGCTGTTGCAGTCTAGTGTGCCGTTGATGTTCTCGGCATCGGTCCTCAATGGTACGAATGGTCTGCCGTATGTATACACTACCGCGTTGACAAGGAATCTGATAAAACCTTGGTTTACGCAGACCAAGGTTGTCCTTGACACTACCAAGAAGGCTCTTGGTTTTGCTAGGAGGACGGAGGATGGTTTTCACTTGATGTTTATGTAAAATGCGTCCAATTTTTCCGTATAAGGCCCCACAAAACGGAATAACAGCCAAGGCCGCCACCTCCTGAGGTTCATCCGCAGTTTCCGCTGGTGCTGCAGGTGTGGGATGTAGAGCCTTCCGAATTTGCCCTTCCTTGTAACCGTTCCTCCGAAACACGGTCTTCAGATGGTTGAATTCTCGTTGGAGGCTGTCCTTGTCAGAGATGGTGTGAGCTCTGTGTACAAGAGTTTTCAGCACGCCATTCTTTTGTGCCGGGTGGTGGCAGCTATCCGCATGTAGGTAAAAATCGGTGTGCATCTTCTTCCTATACACGCTGTGGCCCAAAGTGCCGTCAGCTCGTCTTCTAATCGAAAAATCTAGGAAAGGGAGCATCGCATCCGTTTCAATCTCCATTGTGAACTTAATATTCTTGTGTCTGGAGTTGAGATGTGTGAGGAAGTCTGCCAGTTTATCTCTTCCATGTGGCCAGATAACAAAGGTATCATCCACATATATGAAGAAACAGGTGGGTTTTAGATGTGCCGATTCAAAAGCTTCCTCCTTGAAATGTTCCATGTACATATTTGCGACGACGGGTGAGAGTGGACTCCCCATGGCTACTCCTTCTCTCTGCTCGTAGTATTCACTGTCAAATAAGAAGTAAGTTTATGTCAGAACATGCCTGAAAAGGTTGATGGTCTCTTCGTCAAATTTCTAGCTGATGAGTTCCAAGGATTCTTGTAACAGAACTTTAGTGAACAGAGATACCACGTCGAAGCTCACCAGTATGTCAGAATCCTTAAGCGTAAGGTTGCTGATCGTCTCAGGAAATCCACGGAGTTACAGATATGGTATGTACATCTCCCAACGTAAGGGCTACGCAGTTGTTTGAGGTGCTTGGCGAGAAGGTACGTTGGGGCACCAATATTGCTGAAAATGGGACGTAACGGAATCGATTCCTTGTGCAACTTTGCCAGTCCATAAAGTGTAGGAGGAACAGCAGCCCTTGGTCGCATTTTACGTAAACACCTAGTGAAAACCATCTTCCATCCTCCTAGCAAAACCAAGAGCCTTCTCTGTAGTGTCAAGGACAACCTTGGTCAACGTAAATCAGGGTTTTATCAGATACCTTGCCAATTGGGAAGTGTATACACAGGGCATACCATTCATACCATTGAGGGCCGATGCCAAGAACATCAATGGCACACTAGACTGCAACAGCCCAGTAAGTCAGCATCGCTGAGCATTGCCTGTCGGAACTCCACAGCATGGATTATGACCAAACCAAAGTCCTGATACAGACTTCCAAATACTGGGACTGTGTCATCAAAGAAGCCATAAAGATCAGAGTACGGGAGCCACAACAAAATCGTGACAGCGGTTACATCCTTAGCAAGGTGTGGGAACCCGCGATCATCCAGATTAAGAAGAAAAAGGATATTTCCCAGAGTGTACCGATTTCGGGGGAGGAGGGAAGAATAATGAGAGCGGTGCCAACAGACCATCCTGAACGAGAAGACCTAGGATGCAGCGCCCAGACGGCGGGAGAACGGAAGCTGTACCTGAACCGCGCGCGGGGCGTGGACCACACCAACTCATAGGAAGCGTCTGAGGGAGGAGCAGGAGGGGGATTGTCCTATGTATACACGGCGCCGGCCCACCGCCGGTCAGTACATCAGCGCACCTGATGATGGCAACATGGTCGATTGCCGAAATATTGTGTCCTATGCACACTCATACCAGGCTGTTCACCTGAGATTTATTTCGTCATGTAACAATGACATTTCATTTACTGGATTAGCTTTGGCACCAAATGAATCTCTCCCAACTGATTCAGCCTATTCCCCTAAGCCCTGCTCTCCACAGTCATGGTGTCCTTTAACATGTGTTCCACAACTGTCACACTACATGCCATTAAATTTATTTACAATTGACTTAAATTATTATCAAAGAACACTAAATGCAGCAAATATTTTTTCATATTCTTCTGGCCAACAAGTGGGACTAATTGAATGGAAATGAAACGAGCGTTTGGCGTCACTGGCCGGGAGGCCTCTTACAGGGCAGCTCCGACCACTTTGGTGTAGGTCTTATTACATTCAATGCCACATTGGGCGACCTGCATGCTGGATGGGGACGAATAGATGATGAAGACAACACAACATCCAGTCCCTGAGCGGAGAAAATCCCCAACCCAGCCGGGAATCGAACCTGGGCCCCTTAGGACGCCATTCCGTCGGCGGACCTGAGGTCTCAAGATTGCAGGTGAATGATGATTCTTATCATAATATTTCAGCTGACAACCAAGCAGTTGAAATCTCTCAGCTGGGAATTGAGATCATCCAGTTGCAATCCCGAAACAGCATGTGGCACTCATTACACAGGGAAAACTTCAAGTTACACTAACTTTCAATATGTATTGTATACAGACTAATTTCATTTTCTGCAGAAAAGTTTCCATACTTCATAAAATTGATCCTGTTGCAAGCTGCTTAGAAAAGTGTAGTGCTTGAATAGGATTCTTTAAAAAATAGCATGATTCATGTTCTCCTTGTTAAATAATCTGCAATAGGTTGTTCTGACCCTGCAAGTGAAATTCACAAATTTCTGAGCACCCCCATAGTTCTTCTTGGCAATTCCATTTGGACACCATTTTTGCTGCCTATTAGTGATTTTAAACTCTCAGCGTTCAGTGAGGTACAGAATCGACTTACAAAACATCTGTCTTTTCCTTGGCTTTCTGGCAAATTCCTGAACCAATTTAATGTTGCCGACTTTTCCTCGATATCCAAAGAAAGAAGGAAACTTTAATGTTTAATTTCTATTGCTGACAAGATCATTAGAGATGGAGTATAAGCAAAGCGTGGACAATACAGAGAAGAAATCATTCCACATTTGCCTTAAATGGTTAATAGAATCCATAGAGAATCTAACTATGAATGGTGAGAGAGGTATTTGAATTTCAATTGTCTTTTTATTGGGTGTTCTCTGTGAATTAGTACACTGCACACAGCTGAAATATGTGGATATGCACCAATGTGTAAGTGCTCACCATGTGGTTTTAAGGGAGTAATATATGACTATGAGTAACACATCAACTGCATTCAGTAAAGTAGTATATGTGTGCTGATAACATTGTAGACATCTTTAAAGAGCACTGATTGAACAGAAAACTATATGGCAAGAACTTTAGGTTAAAATGAGACATGTCTCTTCAGTTTGGGCTAAAACTACGGGACAACTGATAGGGTGCACCATGTTAAAATGTTTAGTGGAAAAACAATCTACACCAAGCAGAGACTGCACTTTTTTCACTTTTTTAACCATAAGACAAGGAAACATAATTACTTTGATGTGTGTGTGGAAATTCAGAAGAAACTCCACAGTCGATGAGCCATATTCCATCATATAGGGTGAAGGAGGACACTTTTCTACAGCACGACAACACAAAGCTTAACTACATCCAGCAAATGAATGAAGGGAACATAAAAGTAGAATGGACAATTTTGACTTTTTACCCTTACAGCTCTATCACAGCATCATCTTATATCATCTTCATCTTATAATAATTGAAAATACGGTTCATGTGAAAGCTGTTTAGCTGTGGTGTATCAGGGATTCCTGTGCTTGCAATCAGACTCTAACCCAAAGTTAGCATAAAGTAATTTGCAAGGATGGAGAATATTAGGACAGATGACTTTGTTTATTTTAGCTTAAGTTTATTAACACACCAGTGGATCAATAAAGCAGTAAAATTTAAAAAAAAAAAATTTTTTTAAGAAGTGTTGGGTATTTTCTGTTGTGTAATACTCATAACAGAGAAACCAAAATGTTTACTTACTAGGCATATTTTGATTGGGAATTTGATGTTCTTTGGCCGCCTGCTCTAGATGCGAGTGCTGTCGTGCCAACTGCTCTACAACTTCCTCCAGCCGGAGCCTCTGCTCCCTTTCATGCTGCAGCATACGTTGCCATTTACGACCCTGTGACTGCGCTAGTTCCAGGTACTCACTGCATGTCTACAACAAAAAAGAAGAACTAAGAATAATTATTTATTGGTTATAAGAAATATGTCAGAATAGAATCCCCCTTGCTTCCTTAATAAAATGACACAATCCCAGTAAGAAGTAGAATGAAGTGACAACTGTTATACAGAATTTGAATATAACATCTAATTTGTCTAGTTAAAACTAATGAATTATTTAGACAACATTAATATTTTTCAAATTATGTCTTAATGTTTGTACTTCAAAGTATCAATTGGGAACATATCTGCCTGACGGCAGATGTTTAAAAAAGTTATCAACAATATTAGGAAAAGGATGGGTTGCTACTCATCATAAAGATGACACATTGAGTTGCAGACAGGCATAGTGAAAACGACTGTTACACACTTAGCTTTCGACCAAAGCCTTGTTCAGAAAAGAAAAAGAATGGAAAGAAAACATGCACACATTCACACGAGCAAGCACACTCACGCACAGATGAGCACTCTCTCTAGACATTGCGGCCAGACATTGCGGCCACAATGCAATGATGTCGTATCAATTGGAAGCAGCGTTGGAAGTGGAGAGGTGAAGGCAGAGGGATACTAGGGAAGGGAGATGTGAAGGCGAAGGGATAGTAGGGAAGGGAGAGGTGAAGGCAAAGGGATAGTAGGGTACATAAAGGGCGAGAGGCATCAACACTGCCTGATGGAATAAGCAGGGACTAGATGGTGGCCAGACAAGGGTGCCTGTCGTGGCTTCAGGAGGCTGTCAGGAATGAAAGGGTGGGTGGTGGGGGGAATGGGGAGTGGAAAAGGAGAGTAGTAAAGAGGAGTAAAGAATGGTGGCACTGGCAGAGAGCAGAACACAATGAAGGCGGGGGACATGATTTTGAAGGAGGTGATAGAATGCATGGGGCGGAAACTGTTGGTTGAAGGTGTGGGCACAATAGGTTACCTTAGCTTGGGGCCAGGATGATTTGAGGAATGGATAATGTGTTGTAAGGATAACTCCTCTCCCCTGCAGTTCAGAGAAGCTGCTGGTGGGGAGGAGGATCTAGATGGCCCAAGTTGTGAAGCAACCACTGAAATCAAACATGTTATGTTCACTGGAATCAAACATGTTATGTTCAGCTGCATATTATGTCACAGGGTGGTCAACTTTGTTCTTGGCCACAGTATGGCAGTGGCCATTCATCCTTGTAGAGAGCTGGTTGGTAGTCATACTGCGTGATTATGGCAGAGCTGGTATGTGACATTGCTGCTTTCACAGGTTGCCTGGCCTCTGATGGGAGCAGGACAAGCCTGTGACAGAACTGGGATAGGAAGTGCTAGTTGGTTGGATTGAACAGGTCTTACACTTGAGTCTTCCACAGGGATGTGATACCAGTGGCAAGGGGATGGGTTTGGGAGTGGCATAATGACGGACTAGGGTGTTGTGGAGGGTGGGTGGGTGAAGGAACACAACTTTGGGGAGGCATGAGAAGGATGTTTGGTAAGAAGTCTCTTATTTCAGGAATTGATGGCAGACAATCAAAGACCTGCAGAAGGATGTGCTCTTGTATAAGGTGTTACTGGGTAATACAGGGGGTGCATGCCTTTGTAGCGATTTCTTGAGGATGGTGGGAAGATTGGTGGTGTTTGGAGCAACGGCACGGGAGATCTATTTGCAGACTAGGTCTGGGGGATAGTGCCGGTCTGTGATGGCCTTTGTGAGACTTCCAGCATACTGGGCAAGGGAGTTCTTGTCACAGCACATACACTCTCCCCAAGTGGCCAGGTTGTATGGTAGGGATGTTTTGTGTGGAAGGGATGGCAGCTGACATATTGCAGCTACTGTTGGTGGTTGGTGAGTTTAATGTGGACAGTGGTTTGAATGAAGCCATCAGAGAGGATGAGGTGGTGTCCAGTCACCCACTCAACCTGCACAACATCCTATTCCACCCCTATGCTACTCTAAATCCCAACCTAATGCCACAGTGATCATATCCCTTGGAAGACCCAGGTGCAAGACCTGCCCAATCCAACCACCCAGCACTTCCTATTCCAGTCCTCTCATAGGCTTATCCTACTCCATCAGAGGGTGGGACACCTGTGAAAGCTGCCATGTCATATACCAGCTCTGCTGCAATCATTACACAGTTTTTATATATTGGTATGACCACCACACAGCTGTCATCATGGCGAATGGGCACCACCAAACTGTGGCCACGAGTAAAGTAGACAACACGCTTGATTTCAATGGCTACTTCACAACCCAGGCTGTCTGAATCCTCCCCTCTACCACCAATTTCTCTGAACTACAGAGACAGGAATCATCCTTACATCATCATCATCTGTTCTCCAAAAATCATCTTCACCTCAATATAAATTTACCAACTGTCCCCACACCCTCCACCCAGCAGTTTCCGCCCCTCTGTACTATCACATCTTACCAATTCATGTCTGCTACCTTCATTGTGCTCCGCTCTCTGCCGACACCACTGGTCTCTCTACTGCTCTCCTTTTCCACCCCCACCCCCCCTCCCATCTGTCCACCAGTCTCCCGAACCCACAGCGGACAGCCTTGTCTGGCCACCATCTATTCCCTGTGTGCTCCGTCAGGTAGCAATGACTCCTCCTCCTCCTCCTCCTCCTCCTCCTCCTCCTCCTCCTCCTCCTCCTCCCCCCCCTCCCCCCCACCCATGCCCAGTTATCCCTCAACACTGCCCGCACCATTCCACACAACAGCGTTCACAGAGAGTGGTCATGTATGCATGAGGAGTGTTCGCTTGTGTGAAAGTGTGCATGTTTTCTTTTCTTTTCTGAAGAAGACTTTTGCCAAAAGTTAAGTGTGTAACAATCCTTTCTTTATGGCTGTCTGCAATTTAACATGTCATCTTTATGGTGAGCAGCAATCTTTTCTTTTCATAATATTGTTGATATTCCAAAATGGAATTTCCATTGTTTAAAAAAAATTATCTTGACCAAGATGAACTGAAATACAAATGAGACACATTTAAAAAATGTGATGTTAAGTTAGAAACAATTTTCAACACCAATATCAGTGTATAAAAAAGGGCGATATATTACAAAAACAAAACATAATACACTGCTCTGCAAAACTTAAGGAAGAGATACATAAAATATCATGAGATATTAAATACTTAGAGGAAATGAATGAAAGTGCAGGAGCATGTCGCCAGAGATCTCCCAGTCATGCATAGAAATCTGTACGTCATGACGTGAGGTCTGCACGACTACAGAGCCAAATGGGGCTGGCTCCACAACACGAGCCAATTGAAGGAACAGGAAATCAATGAGCAGTTACTGTGCACTGTGGTGGTGATCTGCAATACATCATGGCCCAGAAACGACATTTAGTTGGCCTCAGTTGGGAAAGAAACATCAGTACCTTGAAAGGAGGACAAACTGACGAGTATGGCCCAGGAGTTTGGTACTATTCGCAGCATTGTTTCATGTGTGGAGAGCATTCAGAATCACAGGCACAGCTACCGAAAGGAGGGCAGGTAGTCAGTCATGGGCAACTACAGCAGCAGATGATGGCTATGTTGTGCAAAAAGCAAGAAGGAATCAATGTCAAATAGGGGGTGAAACTGCCACCATATTTAACAGGACTGCAAAGCATGCAATCTCCTGCACGACAGTGGCATGGCAATTGTATAGGGTGGTCCCTTTCTCCAATGTCCAGTATTATTCCATTGATAACTTCACACTGGCAGCACCATTTGTGATGGAGCCAAGAACATGTGGAATGCACCAATGACTATTGGGGGTAACATGCTCTTATGGGATGAGAGCAAATTCACTCTGAGTAGTGATTCTGGATGTACCCTCATATGATGAGAGATGGGAACACACTATGTACCCTGGAACAAAAGGTGGTTCAGGTGCTATGATGTGGGGAGGCATGATGTTCTGTGGGTGTAATAATCTGTGAACATGGTGTACTCATTGGCGAACATTATTGTAACACTGTACTCCTTCCCCATTGTATTTTTTATGGGTACATTTAGCAATGACTTTAATTTTATAGATAACAACATGTGAGCATATCAAACAGCACAGATAGAGCAGCTCTTGGGAATGAGGATATTCAGCAAATAAACTGGCTTGTCGGTTCCCATTGAGCACATGGGAGATGCATTAGGGAGATATGCTGAAGAGCCAAAGAAACTGGCACACCTGCCAATATTGTGCAGCCCCATGTCCCCCCTCCCCCTTTCAGTCAGTCTTCACTCACACTGTCTGCTTTTCACTTTCTCTCTTCCTCTGTCCTCTGTGCCAGAGCAAGTTTCTTAACATTGTGAGCTTGCTGCCTTTATCTTCTAGCCATCAGCCACTCTTTACTACAACCCTCCCTCTCCTATCCAGCCTCTTTTCGCGCCTCTTCCACTTCACCTGATACAATCCCTCACCTCAGACAAGCTGCATTGTTGACATCTTGGGTTGTCAGATGTTCTGCTAGATGTCAGCATCATACTCGCACAAATTTTTGGCAATGTAACTCATAACTTTCATCTGGTACGACCTGAGACTGCTCCATGGATGGACCTGGTCCAGTATTTATGTCTGTGGCCTTCTCCCTCCACTGGTGGTTGCAGGCATTCCCTCTACGCCTGACCGCTGTGATGATCTGGAATGTTGTCATTCTGTTTTCGATCCACTGGGTGTTCCCTCTGCAATCTGTGCCCATTGTTTTCCATCCGGTGCAGTTCTGTGTGTTCCCTCTGTGGTCCGTGCCCACCAGACCCGCTCCTGGGTACGTTCCCCTTCAGCCTGTTCCCGCTCACTGCAATCTGCTGGAGTGTTGCCATTCCAGTTTCAGTCCGCTGCGACTCTGGATGTTCCCTCTGCGGTCTGCACCCGTCATTTTCCATCGGCTGCGGTTCTGGGTGTTCCCTCTGCAATCCGCACTCATTGGATCCTCTCCTGGACATTCCCTCTTCGGTCCGCTGCATCTGGCATTCTGCCTGGTGCTTGTTTTCCATATCCACGCCGTCCGTTGTTCTGTCTGTTGAGTGGCTGTCCCGGCTGCTCCTTTAAAAATTCTAGAGCAGGATCGCAGGCTCTACTTAGTTGGTACCCCATATCACAGTTCATGAGATTGTCAGTCACTTTTATCTCAGTCAAGCACTTCACCAATAGTAGAACGGAAGGCATGGATATGGAAAACAATCACCAGACAAAGTGTCAGGTGTAACAGGTCAAAGATGGAACATTCAGGAGCAGATCCGATGGGCACGGACCTTAGAGGGAACATCCAAAACCACAGCAGACGGAAAATGATGGGCGCGGACCGCAAAGGGAACACCCAGTATCACAGCGGACCGAAAATTGAACAGCAATGTTCCAGAAGATCACAGTTATCGGGTGCAGACCGCAGAGGGAATGTGTGCAATTGCTGGTGGAGGAGGGAGGCCACAGACTAAACAGTGGATTAGGTCCAATTGAGGGGCAGTCTCAGGTCGCACCTGACTAAGGTTACGAGCTATGTTACTGAAATATTGTGTGAGTACCATGCCAATATCTGACTGAACACCCAACAATCTAAGGTGTCATCAGACAGCCGGGAACGCCTGAAGAGTTACATAAAGCTGCAGCGTTGGCTGGGACAATGCAAGTGTGTGTGTGTGTGTGTGTGTGTGTGTGTGTGTGTGTGTGTGTGTGGGCGCGCCACACACTGTACTACTAACACCTGAAGAAGAAGACTAGTATGAAAGTTTAGTAACATTTTCAGTCTTGTTTATGTGCCACTGAACAGTCAATGCCATTACTGTACACTCTGTTACCTTTACTCTTTACACCTGTACTACAATTTACAGACAGGAAACTGTTTGACATTGTTACCAAAAATTCTCAATAAATTCTTGACTAAATTATTTCAAATTATTACATGATACTCTAATAAGCGTTTGGATGGACACAGGCTACATTTTTACATTTTATATGGTGTACAAACATATACAGTATATGAAGACGGAAGTTTGTTTAGCCTACATAAATTTGGAAATATTCTTGACCTATTTACTTTGCATTTTTACATGGTACTCCAATAAACATTAGGATGGACAGAGGCTATATATTTTTAAAACATATATGGTACATAAATGTATGTATAATTGGCAAACATTATTAGCAAAAATTTCGAAAAGTTCTAGACTAATCCACTTCTCATTTTTACACAACATTCTAACAAACATTCAGATGAATATAGACTATATAATTTTTTAAACAACAATGTATAGGTTTTCTGTTAAAACCTGCTGTGAGGAGAAAAATGCTGCGCTGTGCTTGAAAATGTGTAGCTTCTTTACTGCAGTCAGTTGTAACTACAATATCAGGGCATACGAACAATTAGACAAATTGTTTCTCCCATGCATATTCTTTCTTCTTACAGATAATTTTAAACAAAAATTGTATACACAATAATGTGTCGTTTTCTTCCTCCTAGTCTATTTTAACAGGAAAGTTGTATTTATGGCCTAACAGCTTACACTCAGAATACTACTATGGAATCTGAATCATCCAAAACTGTGTAATCTTATACACTCACAGATCAAAATTATATGAAATACTGTCACTGAAGCTACTATCCTCACAGATCCAGCAGCTGGGGAAGTCCCTCTCATACCCCATATACCAATGATCCCAACAGATTTATCCATTCGCTTTAAGCAATTCCAATTCCCAATCACCGTTTTGTTTGCAGTACCAATAAACAAGGCTCAAGCTCAGATAGAGGGGTAAGAGGAGATGGAAGGAGTGATGGAGAGCGATGAACATAGAAAGGGGGAAGGTGGAGATTACCTGTATTTAGCAACTCCAAAGCATTTATGGATTTACCATTTATTTATACTCTGCAAAGGACTTATTACCATTTATGTGTTGCTTTATTCTCTATTATTGTCGTAATGTGATCAAACATTCTTTTACTTAAAAATATTGTTGTGTGCGTGAGATCATGAGTTTGTACAAAAAATACTACGTCTGCAATAATATAGTTGCTGTGTAATCCACTTACATTACATGTAGTAAGTAGCATTTTCACATGATGGAGGCCACACATTTTTAAGTCACTTGCAACAGATGCTTCATCATCATGCGATAGAAATATAGTATTCTAAGTGTGTGAAATTTGAGCAATTGATGACTGTTTCTTAAAAGTATTTGGTACTCATTTGATACAGTCTGTTAATATGAATTAAACAATGACAAATATTCCACAACAATTACTTCACTAGTGGAACCTCAAATGCATCCAGATAAATAGTGAATGGCAATTTCCTACACTCTTACTTAAGCAAATTAGTTGTGACAGCAATGGTTGCAATAAGTGTTACTATTCAACACAGGGGTCTTAAATGTGAGGGGGGAAAAGTTGGAGCATTAGTATTTGGAACAAAAGTACAATGTACATTGTGCCTATAATCCATCACAAAAATACACCTGCTGTGAACATTGCACTATGTATTCTTCCGTGTTTGCTGGAACATCATAGGATTTCCATTTCACGTGGGACTGCAGCCAAACTGTCTCGAGTACTGTCAAGTACGATAATATGGTTACGTTTTGTGCTGTGCTTTACGCGCACATCGCCTTAGCGATAATACAGGAACCCAGATTTACCGGCACTTATAACTTGGACAGCACTGGCCGGTCAGCTGGTACAGCCAGCCTGCAGTGAATTGGGCATCTACAGTTCACACAAAAAGAGAGACTAGCAGAGGAGCAATATAGCTTCAAATGTCATTTAATCTTTAATCAGAATGAAATAATAGACTGCAAATCTCCCACAGTATGCTCCTTACACAACTAGATGAAAACCGCAACACGTTATCATTTTTCGCTAACGTACTATTGTAATTAAAAACAAGAATGATGAAAATTCCTGATTTAACCTCAGGATAATTTTTCTGGAAAAGTTATGTGTAACGTAAGACAGTATTGAACAATTTCACCGTATAGTTAAATACTGAAGCCACTGACGGCATTGCTTAGTCAGTCGTCTGGTAATCTCTTAGCTGCTTCCTTATCCGAATACGAGAAATACATTTCAGTTCTGGAAGTGTCACCTGCTACTCCGATAATGAGCCTATCAACAACAGAATCCATGAAGCCAACCACGCGCAGCATTTTCTCTTCTTTTATGACAAGCCGTTCGGCAGTGACATGTGAAAAAGCTGGGTGCATTAGTTCCAGTATGTCTCGCAGCTCAAAAGTCATTTTGCTTCTCGGGCCAAATCCCGCAGCTTAGCTCCAGATCAGTTCTGTTGGGTTCATATTGCAATGTAATGTAAAAATGCAGCATTTGCATGATGTGCTCGAAGCTGTGAAAATGATTGTTCTTCATGTTTCTACGGTATTTATCTATCTTGGTGGTATAAAACGATGGACATAGTACAAATAAAGAGGATTTGGTTTTTCATTTTTGTCTTAAAAAATTAAATTATTTTTTCTTAATTTAAACAACTTTTATGAACAATCTTTCATAAAACATCGATAATTAAGAATCTGTATTTGAAATGGAAACAGGAATTTCGCGTCCAATATGTAATTAGAAACAAGAAGACGTGCATTATTCATAAAAAATGTTGAGTTTTATAATTACAAGATGTAGGTATTTCAAACTGAACGAGGGAAAAAAAAAAAAGGTACGAGGGAGATTTGAACAACCGCACGAATTACCGCATTTGGTTGGCATTCCATTACGCTACCGACTGTGCTCCACGTTCAATAAACGTTAAACCTAGCTTACATCATGACATTGGGTTGCGCCACTCGTTGCGTGGATTGAGTTGCGCGCAAGTGGTTTCATACCTGACTGTGGACACGGCGATACCAATATACACTTCAGTTTCGTCGTTTTGAGGTCCCTGAGTCGTGCCTGAAATGAAATTTTTGGCAGCTGCACGTCACACGAGTTGTGACGGAGTTAAAGCTTGTTGCGTGGAATCGCTACATAAGAAAAAAAATTAGAAACGTGTTTCGATTCGTGACTGGATGAAGGAAAGACGTCAGCTCGATTGCTCAGCATCCTTGCTGAAATAATTTATAACGGAAAATCCAAAAAGTCCTTTTAATTATCTTAGAATTTCACCAGAACTGTGTACATTTCTTCTAAATAGAGTTAATTATTCGATAAGGAATAAAGGTACTGTAATGCACGAAGCTCTGTCGCCAGAACTGAAGTTACATATCATAATTATTGCCTGCAATACAATCGAGAACACTCGGCATGCTATAAGGGTTGGGTTGTTTGGGGGAAGAGACCAAACTGCGAGGTCATCGGTCTCATCGGTTTATGGAAGGACGGGGAGGGAAGTCGGCTGTGCCCTTTCAAAGGAACCATCCCGGCATTTGCCTGGAGCGATTTAGGGAAATCACGGAAAACCTAAATCAGGATGACCGGACGCGGGATTGAACCGTCATCCTCCTGAATGCGTGTCCAGTAAAACCATGCTATAAGATACGGGTTTAGTTGGTGATGACGCTTTCTCATTAACACCAATAATTATTAACATTAACAGTAATAATTATTAGCAACAATAATTATTCACCGCATTAAGAAGAGAATGGTTTCCAAACTACTCTCTTGAAGATAGATCTTGTCCAGTGGCAATATTTCAAATGGTTCAAATGGTTCTGGGCACTATGGGACTTAACTTCTGAGGTCATCAGTCCCCTAGAACTTAGAACTACTTAAACCTAACTAACCGAAGGACATCACACACATCCTGCTCGAATCTGCAATCGTAGCGGTCGCATGGTTCCAGACTGAAGCGCCTAGAACCACTCGGCCACGCCGGCCGGCTGGAAATATTTCAAAATTCAAACATATGTGAATGGGGAGCACTGTAACGACATTTTAAATAGATGAATACTGAATAAAGAATGCCGCTTCTAGAGAAACTCAGGCTCTCTAGCCGCTTCTTGAATTTGTATAACCTTCCCTGCTGTCAACAATATTCCTTAACAAAGAGTTGGCTGACTCGAACGATGGGATTTTAGTCTTGTAGACGAGAGCATATCCACAGCTAGAATTACACTTGCTCGTATTTTTTAAAATTCAGTTGTATATGTGCTCCTAACTCAATAAATTTTGCCCTGCAGCTCAGATAGTGTCAAACCATCTATGTTATGATCGCACATGATGGTCCCAGCGGCAGCAAATATGTTGCTTATCTTTGTAATCAGCATCACTGAAATCCCACAAACACATATGCAAAGCATAGATATCTAAAAAAGCGAACATAATTCTCCGTTCCCCACTTCAATATTTCAGTTTGCCTACACTCTACGAACACATGTAGCGTCAAAACTCATGCAACTAGTGTCGCCAAAGTTGGAACACACCAAAAGTGTTTAGTTTCACCAACGAGTTGCGCAAATGCGCATGCGCAGTGGCCGGTAGCGCAGTTGCCTGCAACCTAGTGTCGTCGTGTAAACTACTAGGCTTTAGTTAATCACCTGCATTACATACAACCCCTTCAAAGCCAATTATCTCCATAAATTTATGAAAAAACATTAAGAACAGCCTATTTCTCGGCACTTTTTAACTGTGTTCCATGCGTGTGTTTCACTATAGAACAGAAAGAGGCCTCAATTATTTTCATACTGCGCATTAACTGCGCGACAACCGGAGCAAACGCTACAAAGGATGTGTGACTGTACACGATTTTTGAAATACAAACTACGTAGCTAAAGCGTGATTAAGAAAAACTTTGATGGCTGTTAATACGTTTGAATATCTTAAAGTTTCCTTTAACATAACTTAGTAAAACAATATCTAATACATAAGTATGACCAACTCCAAGAGCGTAACGACACCAGTGTACGTGAGCTACGGCTTCTGACCAATCATCGCGCTTGTGTTTGTTTACATCAGGTTTATTCTTATGATGAACGGATTATTGTGCCAGGTGGCCACACCAAATGGTTCACGACATTGGTGAGCAATTTTCGAATTAGCAGTAGCAAGCAAACCATGACTTGTTCCATGATACCAAAATAAATTTTTTATTTGCATCCTTCATCATTTCTAGCAAATTAGCTATTTGGAATATGGACAACACTGTTATAAAACAAGTATTATGATCAAATTAAATTATACAATAAAATGTAACACACAAAAGACTTACATACAAAACTTGTTTTTATTGTGTTGATTGAGCATTTCGACTGTATTCAAGATTACAAATGACGTCTGTTCAAAAAATTCTACCACAACATAATTTTGCTCCAATGGTGTGTTGGAGTGAACTGCTGTTGGCATCCTTGCACGCAGCTTTGTTT
This sequence comes from Schistocerca cancellata, assembly GCF_023864275.1. Classification (NCBI taxonomy): domain Eukaryota; kingdom Metazoa; phylum Arthropoda; class Insecta; order Orthoptera; family Acrididae; genus Schistocerca; species Schistocerca cancellata. The sequence continues at coordinate 299,309,346 of NC_064634.1, forward strand.
AATGTGTAACTGCAAAAGTTTCACTGTTGTATGTCTGTTATTGTTCAGTGCTGTATTGAACAGAATATTGTGTCAAAGTTTGCAAATTTTGAGATGGCAGAGTTAGAGGGGCAATGTGTTTGCATTAAATTTTATGTGAAACTCAAGGAAACCTTTACAAACACACACCAAATGATCCAGGTAGCCTACAGGGATGAGTGCTTAGGCTGTACTCGTACTGTTATGAATGGTTCACATGTTTTAAAAATGGCCAGAGGGAAGTTAAAGATGACCCTCATTCAGGATGTGCTTTCAACATCTATTGACTATGCTCAGGTCAGAAATGTCAATGAAATTGTGTGTATCAATAAAAGACTAACTGTGCAACAGATTGCAGAAAAATGTAACGTTTCAGTTGGATCATGTCATGAGATCCTGACACAGCATCTTGGAATGCACGTGTTGCTGCAAATTTCTTCTATGGTCCACAAGTCAAGACCAGAAAGATCTTTGTTTTGCAATCTGTGAAGAGCTTTTGGATTTTACAAATGAGAATGAGATGTTCCTTAAGAGATTCATAAAGGGTGACAAGACGTGGGTCTACAATTATGATACTGACAAGGGAACCTCCCCATCGCACCCCCCTCAGATTTAGTTATAAGTTGGCACAGGGATAGGCCTTGTAAAACTGAACACAGATCAATTGAGAAAACAGGAAGAAGTTGTGTGGAACTATGAAAAAAATAAGCAAAATATACAAACTGAGTAGTCCATGCGCAAAGTAGGCAACATCAAGGAGAATGTGAGCTTACGAGCACCTTGGTCCCGTGGTTAGCGTGAGCAGCTGCGGAACGATAGGTCCTTGGTTCAAGTCTTCTCTCGAGTTAAAAGTTTAATTTTTTATTTTCAGACAATTATCAAAGTTCAGGCAATCACACATAATCAACTTCGCTCTCCAAAATTCCAGGACATGTTCAGATTTGCTTGGACATATGCAGGATTTGACGGTCTAAACACGGAAACATTTGAAAACGTAAAAAAAACATATGTTTTGACAGAGCACAGGGAAAACTGTGTGACTGTGAAACTGTTGCAGTCATTTGTTCCAGTTTATGTGACAAACTCTTATGTTTTCATCACTTTTTTGGGAGTGATTATCACACCCACAAGAAAACCTAAATCGGGCAAGGTAGAAGAATCTTTTTACCCATTCGCCAGGTGTGCAAGTTAGGTGGGTTAACAACATGTTCCTGTCATGTGAACATGCTGTCACCAGTGTCGTATAGAATATATCAGACGTGTTTTCCTGTGGAGGAATCGGTTGACCTATGACCTTGTGATCAAATGTTTTCGGTTCCCATTGGAGAGGCACGTCCTTTCGTCTACCAATCACACGATTTTGCGGTGCGGTCGCAAAACACAGACACTAAACCTATTACAGTGAACAGAGACGTCAATGAATGAACGCACAGATCGTAACTTTGCGAAAATAAAGAAAGTAAAATTTTCACCCGAGGTAAGACTCGAACTGAGGACCTTTCGTTCCGCAGCTGTTCACTCTAACGACGGGACCACGGCGCTCCTCAGCTCACATTGTCATTGATGTTGCCTATGTTGCACATGGACTACTCAGTTTGTATATTTTGCTTATTTTTTCATAGTTCCACACAACTACTTCCTGTTTTCTCGAGTGATCTGTGTTCAGTTTTTCAAGTCCTATCCACTGTGTCAATTTATAACTAAATCTGAGGGGGTGCGATGGGGAGGTTCCCTTGTGAGACCAAGGTTCAGTCTTCACAATGGATCACAAAGGATTCTCCAAGACAAAAAAAAAAGCTTGTCACATCAGGTCAAATGTCATAGCCATGCTGATACTTTTCTTTAACTTTGAAGGATTAATTCATCATTAATATGTGCCACAGGAGCAAACTGTTAATCAATGGTATTATCAGGACATGTTGTGACACCTGCAAGAAAATGTGAGAAGGAAACAGCCTGAAATGTGGCGAAGACAACTCACGGCTCTTGCCTCACACTAATGCACTCACACGTTCATCCGTATTGGTGCATGACTGTTCCATAAAAAACGAAATAACTGTGCTGCCTCAACCTCTGTACTTTCCACATCTGATCCTGTGGACTTCTATTTCCAAAGTTGAAAACCCCATTGAAAGGACAAAGATTTGCAACAATAGATGAGCTAAAAGAAAATTCGCAAACGGCACTTTGCGCAATCCAGGAAGAGGTGTACCATGACTGCTTCTGGAACTGGAGATGGCATTGAGAGCAGTGTATCAATTGTGGAGGGGAGTATTTTGAAGGTGCACAATAAGTAAAAGGTAAGTGTAGAAAAATTTTGTGGACAAAGTTCTGGAATTTTTTGAACAGACCTCATATTTGTAAACATTTCTGAATACAATTTGGGATCATAAGAGATCTTCTTACCCATTTCTTTTATGTGAGCAGATAATAAAAGAAGAGTTGTGCATTTCTCTCCATTCTGAGCCAAAGTTAAGATTCACTGCAGCACAATGTAAACCACTATTCCTCATAGTATCATATTTGTGAACATTTCTATTACTCACAAATTCAAAAAGATTGTTGTCAACTAATTTCAATCACTGAATGTATTGTGAGACTGTGGTAATATTCCCAACTATTCACACATCTCTCTACAAGATCCATATATGTGAAAGCAGAACACACTGGTTCTAATTACTTTCCTTGGTGTAACAATTTTCTATTCAAGCAAGAAAATAACCACAAACTTTACCCTGCACAGCATCAATGAATTGAAGTTATGTCAAATAATGGAAACTCCAAATAGGAATATCAAAAATGTAGGAAAAGATAGATAACTACTTACCATAAGGAAGACACGTAAAGTGGCAGACAGGCACAATTAAAAGACACTCGCACAAAGCTTTCAGCCACAGCCTTCATCAGCAAAAGAAAAACACAAATCTTTCATACACACAAGCTAGCATACCTCATGTACACATCACCACCAACTCCAGCAGCTGGGACCAGAATGCAACTATCACTTGGGATGCAAGCAGCAATCAGGAGGGGGCGGCAAATGGGAAGGCATAATAGTGTAAGGGTGGGGGCGGAGAGGAACACAGTGTGGTGGAGCGTGCAGGGACTAGAACGCCAACAGGTGCAGTGTCAGGAGGTTGTGGGGCAGGAAGATGGGGAAATAAGGAGCAAAGACGGAAAGGAGCAGGGAAAATGAGCAAGTGCGTTGTCAGAGAATTGGAAACAAAGAGGGTACGGATTGAGAATGGGGAGGAGATGATAGCACAGAGGGAGTAGAAACTGTTGGGTAGAGGGTTTGGGGACAGTATGTTACCGTAGGTTGAAGCCAGGATAATTATGGGAGCGGAGAACGTGTTATAAGTATAACTCCCATCTGTGCAATTCAGAAAAGGGGGTGGTGGTGGTGGTGGTGGTGGTGGTGCTGGTGGTGGTGGTGGTGGTGGAGGGAAGGATCCATATGGTGGTGGCCATTCATCCTGGTCAACAGCTGGTTGGTAGTCATACCAATATAAAAAGCTGTGCAATGATTGCAGCAGAGCACCTAAATGACGTGGCTGCTTTCACAGGTGGCTTGTCCCCTGCCGGGGTAGGATAAATCTGTTACAGGACTGGAACAGGAAGTGCTGAGTGGGTGTATTGAGCAGGTCGTGCACCTGTGTCTTCCATACGGATATGATCCTTGTGGAAAATGGTTGGGACTGAAGGTGGCATAGGGATCGACTATGATATTATAAAGGTTGGCTGGGAGATGGAACACCACTTTAGGATGGATGGGAAGGATCTTGAGTAGGATGTCCCTCATTTAGGGCATGACGAAAGGTAATCAAAGCCCTGGTAAAGGATGTGGTTAAGTTGTTCCAGTCTGGGATGGTACTGCGTGACAAGGGGGGCACTCCATTGTGGCTGGTTCTTGGAGGTGGTGGAAGGATTGGAGGTGTGAGGGAAAATGGTATGGGAGATCCATTTGCAAAATAGAAGGCCTTTATGAGACTTATAGCACAATGGGCAAGGGAGTTCTTGTCACTGAATATCTGATCTGGAATCAGGGCCAACACACCCTATCTTCATTCCTCAACACCTACTCTTCCATCTACTTCAACCCAGGGTGCCACCTGCATAGACATTGACCTCTTCCTCTCTGATGGTTCCATCCACACCTCTGTCCACATTAAACCCACCACCAACGCCCGATAGTGCCTACATTTGACAGCTGTCATCCCTATCACTCCAAAAAATCGCTCCCATACAGCCTCGCCATCTGGAACAGAGTGGCTGCAGTGATAATAACTCCCTTCCTCAGTATGTTATGGCTCTCACAGATAGACATTATCCCCCAGACCTAGTCCGTGGATAGATGTCCCACATCATTTACGCTCACATGCCCCCCCCCCCCCCCCTCCCCCAATCTTTTCCTATATTTTCAAAATTGTGATGTTACTGATCTCCATAAAAAAAAGTTGATAGTAGTAGTTGTTCAGGCAGTAGCAGGTGAACTTGAACATTTTCTAAGCGGTTTTTCCAATCTAACTCAAGATTAACAAACATGCCCACACCCAAGAAACTAAAAAAAAGTGCTACCTTGTTTACTTTTTCTATACATTTTTCTTTTACTTTTTCAGAAATGAGAGACACAGGTGGAAGGAAAAGAGAATGAGATGGAAGTTTGGGGGTGGGGGGAGTTGGCAGCTGTGTGTGTAGGGGGACTTCCAGTGGGTGGATAGAGTAGGTTGGGGAGAGAGGTTTGAGTGGGTGAAATAACTGACATGAAGGACACAAAAAGAGGAAGAGTGTAGCACATTTAACATGAAGAATTTAACTGTGAAAAAGCTCTGTGCACAATGGGTACCACATATATTTAATTTCAAGTACGAGCAAATGCAAAAATTAATTTTTCAGCAAGTCTTTCGTCATTTTACACTGAATCAAATTTTGTATACAAACATAGGCTTCTGTGCCCATTGCCACATTCAGTAAACTTTTTCTGGGTTTGTGATCACATTGTTAATATATATAAAGCTACTGACATTTTGGTCTCTGTTGCAAGTGACCTCCTTCAGCGTGTTTTTGTTTGCTGTAAACAAAAACATCCTGAAGGAGGCGACTTGCAACAGGCACCGAAATGTCAGTAGTTTTATATATATTGAAAGTGCGATCACAAACCCAGAAAAATTTTATTGGACAAATTTTGTTTGTTAAATTATTTCTGTGGGTAAGATGTCTGCCCACACTAACTTAAGCAGCGTCTAGAAGCTGGAACCCCTTGTACCAAAAACAATACAGTCATTTTCATGGTCTAGAAATGTCACGGCCATTGTTTTCTGAGACGCAAAAATGATTGTTCTTATTGAGATTATCTTGGATCGGGTAAAATAATAACTAACAAAAATCACGTAAGTTTCTTGGACTATTGACCAACTACTCGAAACATACTTAAGAAAATGCATGGATTGCAAAAGTTGAGGGGGGGGGGGGGGGGGCCGCAGGTGGAGCCACATTGTATGACAATCCTTGATAACATTATTGTTGTTCAGTATGGCGATTATTGAGCACCAGTTCATCAAAATACGTGACTTATTGAAAATAACATGTTTTGACCCTGCATTATCCAGTTCTTAAAATTAATATGTCATTAGTCACAATAAAATGTTATGGAATAATGGAGTCTGGAAACATGTGTTAAACAAGTTAACATTTTGTACAAATGGTGCATAACAACCTCCACAATGATACCATGATACAACTGTATGATGGCTTCACAATAGATAATTACTATTGTTTTTGCTATGGTCTTCAGTTTGAAGATTAGTTTAATTCGATTCTCCATGATGGTCTACCTGGTGCAAGTCTCTTCATCCCTCCTTCACTACTGCAACCTACATCCAGTTAAACCTGCTTACTGTAATCAAGCCTTGGCCACCATCTATAATTTTTATTCCTCCCCTCTCCCATATTATAAAATTAACTATTCCCTGGTGCTTTACAATTTGTCCCATCAACCTATCCCTTCTTTTAGTTAAATTTTATAACAAAATTCTTTTCTCCCAATGAGATGCAGTAGCTCATTATTTAGTCAATGTGCTCACCTAATCTTCAGCATTCTTCTTTATTTAATTATTTCAAAAGATTCTGTTCTCATTAGGTCTATACTATTTATAGTCCACTTTTCACTTCCATATGAGGCTACACTCCCCACAAATACTTTCAGAGGACTTTCTACAAGTTAAATGTAAATTAGGTATTAAAACATTTTTCTTCCAGAAAGTATCTAGCATTTTATATCCTATTTAATACTGCCACTGTCAGTTATGCTAGTACTTAAACAACAAAACTCTTCAACAACATTCAGCCTCTCATTTCCTAATATTTCTTAATCTTCAAAAACATAACAAGAAGAATGCCACAAATGGCATTTTAAAAATAAGTTATATATAATGTGGGAATCTCTAACTACGTACAAATGAAGAAGATAGCTTTTACATCTGGATGGAGAGGTGCCTACCAATCAAAAGATTGATGAAAGCAAAGCAGCATTAAAATTTCAAGTGTGTACCCTAGTTAACATTGCCAAAAATCTCTCTCTTAAATCTACAAATTCTATAAACATAGGTCTGCCTGTCTTCAGTTTACAGACCCAAACTTATCCAACCCAAAGTTTGTTTCTAGCAGTTATTGCTTTTTTAAAATTTTTTTGGATACTTTGTGTCAGTATTTTGCAACCATGACTATCAAAGTGATGGTTTGGTAATAATATTTCAACTTTCAGGCACCTGCCTTCTTCAGCATTAGGACTGTTATGTTCTTCCTTAAGTCTGAGGGCATTTCACTTGTCTCATATCTTGCATAGGTAGAATTGTTTTGATTCCAGTGGCCTCACATCAACTTAAATCCTTCAGTAGTCCATCACATTATTCTCACAGTATTGCACCCTCCACCCCTCTCCCATCTCATTTCCACATCCTTGTCCCTTTCCATAATATTATATTCACATTTTGTCCCCTCTTCTACATATACTTCCCATCTTTTTTTCAGCCTAAACTTCTTTGCTTACCATCTGAACTCTTGAAATTCACACAGTTGCTTCTCTTTCCTCCAAAATTTTCTGTAATGTTCCTGTGCACAAGCCATTTATATTTCCATAACTGTGCATGCTTTTGCAGCTTTGCAAATCTGCTGCAGCCATTCCTGCTTTACTGTTTTGCACCTACTTTCAGTATTAATTTTTAGATGTCTGTATTCCCTTTTGCCTGCTTCATTTGTTGCATTTTTATATTTTCTTCTTTAATCAATCAAATTTAAGATATCATATCTTATCCAAGGATTCTTAATGGGCCTTCTTGTTTTGCCTAATTGTTCCTCTGCTCCCTTCACAATTTTCATCTCTTAAAGTTATCCGTTTATCTGCTATTGTAAGTCTTTTGCAAACTTCGTTCAGTTGTACCTGCCACTCCTTCTGAAACCCTCAAGAATATGTGGTTGTTTCAGCTTATCCAGTTCCCATCCCAATAATTTTTTACCTTTCTGCAAATTTTACAGCTTTAATTTGCTTTTCACAACCAACAAATTATGATCAGAGGCCACATTTGCTCCTATAATGGATTTGCAATTTAAAATCTGGTTTCTACATCCCTGGTTTACCAGTACACTACCTGTTTCAAATTGTCAATTGTCAGTCCTGTGCACACAATCATCTTACATTATTCTTAATTCAGTATACAGACCTGTGCAACTGCTATGGGAGTTGGTTTTGTATCTAGCTTGAGTATGATAACACATTCCCTATGTTGTTCACAGTATCAAACCTACATTGCTATTTTCTTATTAATTATTGGGCATACTCATGTGTTAGCCCTATCTGATTCTGTGTTGATAGCCCTATTCTCACCACAACAGAAATCTGTTTCTTTTTGCCACCAAACATCACCAATTTCCACTAGAACTTCAACCTATCCACTTCCCTTTCTAAATTATCTAACCTAACTTTCACTTAAGGGCCCTAACACTCCATACTCTGGTCTGTAGAAAACCAGTTCCCCCTCCCCCTCCCCCTGATGATAACATTCTTCTGAGTAGATCCCACCCATGGATCTAAATGGGGGGACCATTTTACTTTGTATTATTTAACCCAGGAGGGTGCCAATCATTAATCCATACAGTTAAACTGCACATTTTCAGCAAATGTAATAGCTGTAGTTTTTCTCACTTTCAGCTGGCAACAGAACCAACTCAGCACAAACATGTTGACAAGGAGAATAAGTTCCCCTGTAACTCTTCACAGAGTCTTGCCTCTCCATCTCTGATGTGGTTGCCCCAACGGTACAGCTATCTGTTTTATCACTGAGGCACACAGCCCAGCTTGTTGCATCACAGTCCTTGGTTCGCAAACATGTTAAAAAATGATATAAAGAGAGAGCCTGACTGATAGTTTTTGGCTTCTGCATATTATCCTCCAATACAGAGGGTTAACAATGGCATACTTTAATCAGCTCGAATCCTTAACAATGTGTCTAACAGCATGTCCATGCCAGCCAGCACAGATTCTGAAAACATAAGCCAGTATTAAGTGTTGTACTTCACTGTCAGTCCTGCATATGGATTTGGACTTGACTGCAGTTGTCTTGCGACATTATTTGGTGGAGACATCTGGCACTTCAAAACAAATACATCACCATGGCTCCAATTATGGAACATAAAACCCATTGCCTATATAGACAGGAAACAGAATATATGTAGTAAATTGTGCCCAATGTCCACATATATATACAGGAGACCAACGAGTCCCAGTGTTTTTTACATGTTGATCAACACCTGACCAAATATGCTGCAGCTCCTGTTCCCCATACACAATCTGGTCATGGATACACAAGGGCAATTCAAGCTCACTCTGCAGTCTTTCCATCATAATAGTAGAGGAAATGGCAGTCATGGAGGAGGACAAGCAACATATTAAAGACTCTATTTCTGATATGAGTAGAAACGGTGAATCTTTTCGCAATTTGGAAAAAGATCAAGTGATTCAGAAGCTGAAAAATAAATTTGTCAACACAATGGATGATATTAAGCAAAGAGGGAAAACTTCCCAGTTATGGACGCAATACATTCAGCTTGTCATCTTGGCACTGCATTTCATCCAAGCAGAGCATATGGGGAATTGGAAGCTCCATATAGAAAGTGTAAGAGCTATGCTCCCAATATTCAACGCCTTCTTCATGGTTCGACACTCTGATATGTATTGGTGTGGAATATGAACCGACATGATGACAGAACAAACGCTTATGAAGAACCTGAAGAGTGTTGGAGGTGTTTCACATGGAAGAGGTTTACGATAGTGTGTTGAACCGATAGATTTGCGGTATACCAATAGCCCATTACATATGTGAAGCTACAAAACAGTTCTGCAATTTATATTTGGATTTGAGTGATCAACATGTTGAACTGAGGAGTGGGAGGATAGAAATTGGCGAGAAAATTAGCAGATTTCAGCTACGGTAGCAACAACACACCCCATTTGCTTATAAGGAGCAATTGTGTTCATTAGGATCTGGATTAGTAGCTTTTCAGGAAGTAAATTGCTACAAAGCTGTGTCTGCTGGTGAAGCAGCTCTTTGAACAATAGTTATTGTCTCACCAAAATTTGGTTCTCTGAAGCTTAAGCGATACAGCACGGTTAGGAGAATGTGTATGTCAACTGTTAGACTTGAAAAAAATATAACTGAAGTAGATACAACTCAGTTATTTCAGAGAATACTGTGCACGTTTCATTCACCTGATGATTTAAAGGATTGCTTCACATACAAATTATCGAGTGTACCAATGTCTCTGACAGCAGTGGATTGACGAGGAAAACAAAAAAGTCATCACTGTACAATCTTTTCATCAAGTAAATGAAGGAATATTGACAATAATGCATCAAAGTTCTTTGTTATAGGTGGAGGGTTTCTTATCCACCACGTCCAGTGACCCGAGTATGGAACTTTGATGACATTTATAGAGTATATTCAGAGACATTATAAAGATGATGGATATCCAGAAAGTTCTCTGAACATAAAAACTATTGAATGCCAAAGGCGAACAATGAAGCGGACCTCACGAGAAATTTTCTTTAATGACTAGACGTTGTGTTGAATCACAGTCTGCCTTTCTTAGTAAACTCACAATAAGGAAATGTTTATTACACAACTGGTGCAAAAACTAGACAGTTTTGGTATTGAAACCAGGATTGCGGATGACGAATCTGATGCTGAAACTTTTGCGAAAGCAATAAATGCCTCAAAATCTTACCATCAAGTGATTACAGTTGGTCAAGATGTAGATAACCTTGTGCCACTTATTGCTCTTTCTCCAGACAACACAGACATAATCCTGATGACAGAAACTAAAAATAGAATAAGAACAAGGTGTTACAGTTCTAAAAATATACGTAACTCCTCACTCGTTCATGGATGAAAGAATTCAATACTGTTTCTTCACGCAGTAAGTGGTTGCGACAGCACTTCAGTCTTAAATATTCAACCGGTATCCCTAAGTTCATAATATTCCACAGATATTCAATGATCCTGCTTCTTCTCCTGATACCACTGCAAAATCAGGAGACAAATTTATACTCTGTCTCTAGACAAAAACAGTAGAGTGTCCTGATGATAACTTATATGCCATTCGATTTAAATATTTTAATGTACTTGTTGGTCAGGCAAACAATGCTGTCATACTCTTGTTTGCCACCCAGTACACCTCCACTCTTACTGAGTTTACCTAGAAGTCCAGCTATGGCTGGGGAACAACTTGGATCCCAGAAACTGGGACTGGATGGAATAAAACTGATCCCTCTCCCTGATTCACATGAAACGACCACCTGCTCCAGAGAAAATGCGGCTACTGATTTCATGTGGCTGCGCTCAAGGCTGCGGAAAAAAGTGCGGATGTGTGAAGGCTGACCTACATTGCACAACAATGTGCAAAAACTGACTAGGACAAAGCTGCACATTATACACTAATGTACCTGACAGTGATTTGAGAGAAGATTTGGATAATGGTTTTATGTAAAAAAATATTTACAAGTAAAATAGAAAGAAACATTCCACATGGGAAAATATATTAAAAAACAAAGATTCCATGACTTACCAAATGGGAAAGCGCTGGTAGATAGGCACAATAAAAAAACGCACAAACACACACGCAAAATTTCAAGCTTTCGCAACCAACGGTTGCTTCGTCAGGAAAGAGGTAAGGAGAGGGAAAGATGAAAGGATGTGGGTTTTAAGGGATTGGAATGACTCCTTACCCTCTCCTTTAAAACCCACATCCTTTCATCTTTCCCTCTCCTTCCCTCTTTCCTGACGAAGCAACCGTTGGTTGCGAAAGCTTGAAATTTTGTGTGTGTGTGTTTTTTTATTGTGCCTATCTACCAGCACTTTCCCATTTGGTAAGTCATGGAATCTTTGTTTTTTAAAATATTTACAAGAATTTGTTTGATAGATATCGTGGTATTTTCATTGCCTACATGCTGTACATATGATTCTAAATATATTACAACAAAAGTAATTGTTGATTAGTTTTACAGTAATTCTTAATTTTCATGAAAAATTATTTCCATTCCAACTTAAGTTGCATAAATCTAAAGTAAAAGACTATAAAGCAAAACTGTTCTGTATAAATAAAGTCTGTTTTAAAAGAAATTTCACTTTTGTACCTACAAATTTTAGCACTCATTAACTAATTACCTTGCTTAAACATGCATTTGACCTTCTGTGAGTAGAATTTCACCAGAAATATTTTCTGTCATGCAGATAACTTTGTTAAATGAACCATTTTTCATTAAGTTTGGAAAAAGGAAAATAAATTACAGTACGGGGAGGGGGAAGCTCCTCCAACAGGGGAGGGAACTTTTCTGTTTTTTACTTGTTCATCCCCTAAAAGCGTTTTCCCAAAGTCTCAAAACTTCATATATTTTTTCTCACATTTCTCCTAACTTGCCTGGACTATGAACAAAGAGAGCAGAACAAAGATGGACTGCTAATCCATTCTACTAAATGGATGGATAATGTTCACAGCTGTTCGGTGGTGTGGTGCAGTGCATTACTGGTAAGTGTGTTGAGGTGGGAGAAGCTACTTGACCACCTACTATCCAAGTTACCGAATCAGCCCCAATAAACATTTTACAGAATTGCTTAACAAAACTATGTTGTCTATGAACATTTAGTTATTTCATCCATGTAGGACTGTTCGATGGAATCTGCAAGAGCTTATTATACACGACAAATTACAACCGATGTCTGTGACTATTTAGACACACTTGCATAATGCGTTTTGAGACTTTTCACTCTCATAGTTAGATGGATATAACAGTGTTTAGCAAGCAGAAATACCCATGTAAATTGAAAAGTGTCACAGAGATGCAGTAAAAAAGTGACTGACCCAGACATCTGTTAATTTGTCTTAAAGTTTCAAAATCACTCTTAACTCTTCAGCACTAGTCTGAACAAGTAAGAGAGAATTCTGAAATTAAAAGCCACAGGAGATGACAGATAACATTCATTCAAAAATCTGAAATAATGTCACATTCTTTGGAATCATCACCAGATCGGAGTAGGTGAAAAATGAAGAAATTCAAATACATGCTGATCATGTTACAAGTGATCAGTTTTGATCTAGAAAATGTTACATATATGCTCAGGGACCTTTCATCTTGATTATCAGTTCAAAGACAATGTTGTTATCTTCAGTGGCTGTTGGGCAATTATAGAGGCCCAACAATTGAGATAGCCCATAAAATAATTTTGTTTGTTTCATTTAGTGTATGGATCTTAGGGAGAACATATCATTAATATATGTATACCAGGTACTCAGTCATTCATTCTTCTTTTGATACACATGCAAGTAGCAAAGGAAAGGGAGAGATTCCTAAAGATATGGAGAGCCACCAATGATCTCCGCACAATTAATTATGGGAAGTGTAAATTCAGAGTTGCAAAACAATTTGAATGTGGTCTTGTGAACAGCAATTCAACATGTAACTGCAAACAAGCAAAATTGTCCTCATGGATGTGGAATAAGACCAAAAACCTTAGGTCTCTAGAAGAGCGTAGCGTTCCAAAGGATTGGAAAAGGGCACAGGTCATCCCCATTTTCAAGAAGGGACGTCGAACAGATGTGCAGAACTATAGACCTATATCTCTAACATCGATCAGTTGTAGAATTTTGGAACACATATTGTGTTCGAGTATAATGACTTTTCTGGAGACTAGAAATGTACTCTGTAGGAATCAGCATGGGTTTCAAAAAAGACGGTCATGTGAAACCCAGCTCGCACTATTCGTCCACGAGACTCAGAGGGCCATAGACACGGGTTCACAGGTAGATGCCGTGTTTCTTGACTTCTGCAAGGCGTTCGATACAGTTCCCCACAGTCGTTTAATGAACAAAGTAAGAGCATATAGACTATCAGACCAATTGTGTGATTGGATTGAGGAGTTCCTAGATAACAGGACACAGCATGTCATTCTCAATGGAGAGAAGTCTTCCAAAGTAAGAGTGATTTCAGGTGTGCCGCAGGGGAGTGTCATAGGACCGTTGCTATTCACAATATACATAAATGACCTGGTGGATGACATCGGAAGTTCACTGAGGCTTTTTGCAGATGATGCTGTGGTGTATCGAGAGGTTGTAACAATGGAAAATTGTACTGAAATGCAGGAGGATCTGCAGCGAATTGACGCATGGTGCAGGGAATGGCAATTGAATCTCAATGTAGACAAGTGTAATGTGCTGCGAATACACAGAAAGATAGATCCTTTATCATTTAGCTACAAAATAGCAGGTCAGCAACTGGAAGCAGTTAATACCATAAATTATCTGGGAGTACGCATTAGGAGTGATTTAAAATGGAATGATCATATAATGATGATCGTCGGTAAAGCAGATGCCAGACTGAGATTCATTGGAAGAATCCTAAGGAAATGCAATCCGAAAACAAAGGAAGTAGGTTACAGTACGCTTGTTCGCCCACTGCTTGAATACTGCTCAGCAGTGTGGGATCCGTACCAGATAGGGTTGATAGAAGATATAGAGAAGATCCAACGGAGAGAAGCGTGCTTCATTACAGGATCATTTAGTAATCGCGAAAGCGTTACGGAGATGATAGATAAACTCCAGTGGAAGACTCTGCAGGAGAGACGCTCAGTAGCTCGGTACGGGCTTTTGTCAAAGTTTCGAGAACATACTTTCACCGAAGAGTCAAGCAGTATATTGCTCCCTCCTACGTATATCTCGCGAAGAGACCATGAGGATAAAATCAGAGAGATTAGAGCCCACACAGAGGCATACCGACAATCCTTCTTTCCACGAACAATACGAGACTGGAATAGAAGGGAGAACCGATAGAGGTACTCAAGGTACCCTCCGCCACACACCGTCAGGTGGCTTGCGGAGTATAGATGTAGATGTAGATGTAGATGTAGATGTAGAACATATTTTCATTCAAAAGATAATAACAAACTTGTCACAAAACATGTAAATGTTCAATACACTGAGGTGCATGTGATAATTTTAGGCTATTGTACGCATCCATCGTCAAATAGAAAAAACTTATTACACTGTTCACTTTACTGCACTGAATTCGTACAGAAGTCAGACTGTATACAGTCACAAATCCTTTAGGCTCCTTTTAAATTGAATTTTATTAGTAGTTACTTTCTTTATGGCTGCTGGCAAGTTACTGAATAATGGACACGTTACTGGACCAAAATGACTTTAACCTTTCTGAATATTATTCTTTTTTCTAACACTGATTTCATGAACTGAGCTGTTCCCTTGAAAAGGAGAGATATTTTAATGAAACTTCATTAAGGAATAAATGTACTGGGAAGCAGTAGTTAGCATTCCCAGTTCCTAAAAACAGGCCTCTGCAGGATGTTCTTGAGTTCACACCATAAATACATCTACATCTACATTTCTACTCCGTAAGCCACACAAAGGTGTGTGGCAGAGGGCACTTTACATGCCATTGTCATTACCTCCCTTTCCTGTTCCAGTCACATATGGTTTGCGGGAAGAACGACTGCCGGAAAGCCTCAGTGCGTGCTTGAATCTCTCTAATTTTACATTCGTGATCTCCTCAGGACGTATAAGTAGGGGGAAGCAATATATTCGATACCTCATCCAGAAACACACCCTTTTGAAACCTGGACAGCAAGCTACACAATGATGCAGAGCACCTCTCTTACAGAGTCTCCCACTTGAGTTTCCTAAACATCTCCATAATGCTATCACACTTACCAAATGACCCTGTGACGAAACGCGCCACTCTTCTTTAGATCTTCTCTATCTCCTCTGTCAACCTGACCTGGTACGGATCCCACACTGATGAGCAATACTGAAGTATAGGTCGAACAAGTGTTTTGTAAGCCACCTCCTTTGTTGATGGACTACATTTTCTAAGGACTCTCCCAATGAATCTCAACCTGGCACCCGCCTTACCAACAATTAATTTTATATGATCATTCCACTTCAAATCGTTCCGTACGCATACTCCCAGATATTTTACAGAAGTAACTGCTACCAGTGTTTGTTCCGCTATCGTATAATCATACAATAAAGGATCCTTCTTTCTATGTATTCGCAATACATTACACTTGTCTATGTTAAGGGTCAGTTGTCACTCCCTGCACCAAGTGCCTATCCGCTGCAGATCTTCCTGCATTTCGCTGCAATTTTCTAATGCTGCAACTTCTCTGTATACACTATACTACAGCATCATCCGCGAAAAGCCGCATGGAACTTCCGACACTCAATGGTCCCATAACACTCCCCTGTGGCACGCCACAGGTTACTTTAACGTCTGTAGACGTCTCTCCATTGAAAACAACATGCTGTGTTCTGTTTGCTAAAAACTCTTCAATCCAGCCACACAGCTGGTCTGATATTCCGTAGGCTCTTACTTTGTTTATCAGGCGACAGTGCGGAACTGTGTCGAAGCCCTTCCGGAAGTCAAGGAAAATGGCATCTACCTGGGAGCCTGTATCTAATATTTTCTGGGTCTCATGAACAAATAAAGTGAGTTGGGACTCTCATGATTGCTGTTTCCGGAAATCATGTTGATTCCTACAGAGTACATTCTGGGTTTCCAGAAATGACATGATATGTGAGCAAAAAACATGTTCTAAAATTCTACAACAGATCGATGTCAGAGATATAGGCGCATCTGCTTGACGACCCTTCTTGAAAACTGGAACTACCTGTGCTCTTTTCCAATCATTTGGAACTTTCCATACCTCTAGAGACTTGCGGTACATGCCTGTTAGAAGGGTGGCAAGTTCTTTCGTGTACTCTGTGTAGAATCGAATTGGTATCCCATCAGGTCCAGTGGACTTTCCTCTGTTGAGTGATTTCAGTTGCTTCTATTCCTTGGACACTTATTTTGATGTCAGCCATTTTTTCGTTCGTGCGAGGATTTAGAGAAAGAACTACAGTGTGGTCTTCCTCTGTGAAACAGCTTTGGAAAAAGGTGTTTAGTATTTCAACTTTAGTATTCCATAATTTTGGACTAAGAGAACTTTAGCTTTGCTTTATGAGTTACCCCAAGGAATGACCCCAGATGACATTAACCCATCTCTATATCCATGGGGTCGCTAATCACCCTGCTGCGATGCAACAAGGTCAGCATATTATTCTCACGGGTCAGGTCAGAAAAATATGTGTACTTTGTAAAAATTAAACTGTCAAAATATGCCGCAAATGTAATGTAAATTTAAATGACAAATGCTTTGCAGTGTTTCATGTATAATTATATTATGTTTTATGTTCTTACCTAATACGATTACTTAACTGTTCGTAACGTGTAATGATAAAGACTGGTTATCAAATTCCAAAGAAGTTATTTAGATTAGCATCAAATGTGTTTTATTTTGATTATTCTTGTTCTTGTAGCACATAACCTTATGTGCCCTTGGGGTCATTGTTAACCTACTGAAAAGAACCTTCTTTGAGAACTCACCACTACAAATTTCTGTTACAGCTGTAGTCTGTGGTCACTAATAAATGACATATGTGAAAATCATAAAACTCTGTGTTAGAGAAAGTTCTGGGCATATATGGGCCAAAGAATGAAAGTAAGATAAGTACCCTACCAACACTAGACTCTCGCTAATCTGGCCCTCAGTAGTCCGGCCTCTCAGTAATCCGGCCTCTCAGTAATCCGGCGCACATCCAAAAGCATGTACACAATGAATTATCGTGCACAACAATGCTTAGTTAAACAATGCTTTATATACTGTATTTAAAATTGCAGCTTTCTTTACAGTTTGGAATTATGTCTTCTAAAAGGAAACACATTACGCTAGACCTCAAGTAGAAACTCAAAATTTTAGATAAGTTAAATCAAGGTTCTTCACAGAAAGCCATTGCTGCTGAGTTCAGTGTTGGCAACTGTTTGTGACATCAAAAAGAAAGATGATGTTATTCGACAGTACTCAACACAAATGGAAAGTGAATTGGGTGACCAGAAGGTTATGTGAAAGAGTGAGAATGAAGAACTGGACACAGCTGTTTATAGATGGTTCATACAACAACACAGTACAGGAATTCCAGTCAGTAGCCCAATTATAAAGGAAAACGCAGCTGCATTTAACAAACAAATTGTCAATAGTAACTTGTGTGCAGCGAGCCAAGGTTGGCTATCAAACTGGATAAAATGACATGGCATTCGACAGCTGACAGTCACCGGGGAAAGTCACCCAGCTAATGATAAGGATGCTGATGAGTTTGTAAGCAAGGTATGGAAGATAATTGAGGAAGATGATTTAACTGCTGATGCCTTGTATAATGCTGATGAAACAGGACTCTTTTACAAGATGCTTCCTTCAAAAACATTAGCTGTCAAGAACAAGAAGAAAGCTCATGGTTACAAGCAACAGAAACAGTGTGTAACATTAATGGCATGTTGTAATGTAAATGGGAGTCATAAACTACCGCTTATGGTGACTGGAAAATCCCAAGATCCAAGTTGTTTTCAACACACTGACATAAATATTCTACCAGCGCAGTATTGCGCTCAGAAGAAAGCGTGGATGGATGGACAAATATTCTCTTGTTGGTTCCATGAAACATTTGTACCAGCAATGAGAAGAAAAGCTTCCACCGAAAGCTGTCCTTATAATTGACAATGTTCCCAGTCATCCTTCATATGTTTCTCTAAAGTCCAATGGTATACAAGCACGCTTTCTCCCACCCAATGTGACAGCCCTAATCCAGCCCATAGATCAGGGAATTCTGGAACCAATTAAATATCAAAATCGGCATTCACTTCTCATCTCCTTGCTGAATTACAGTGAAAATGGTGAAAATGACTATCAAGATTATGCTGAAGGCGTGGAAAGCAATCAACATGTGTGATGTTTTTCAAGCAGCCAAAACATGGGATATAGTGGAGACACTACCATAATGAAGAGCTGGAGAAAATTGTGGCCATCCATTGATGTTGAGTTGGATCCAGTAGCGAATGACAGTGAGGAGCCAGTCAATTCAGAATTATCAATTTTTTTGTACACTAACATGTTCCACAACCTTCCAGGTGGAGAAGAAATTGATGATGAAAATGTTACAAAGTGGCTGAATGAGGAAAACTGTGATACGGACCAAACTTTAACAGATGAAGAAATAATCAAAAGCATGCAAGAAAGTAATGATGAAAGTGATGAAGAAGAGCACACAGGAGGAGAGAGCATGATTTCTCACACTGCTGGTGCTGAAGCTGTCATGGTCTTCCTGGAGTACATTATGTAACAACCAGTTACATGCAGTCCCAATGCCTTGCCGCAGTGGTAACGCTTGTTCCCGTCAGATCACCGAAGTTAAGCACTGTCGGGCTGGGCTAGCACTTGGATGGGTGACCATCCCATCTGCCGAGTACTGTTGACAAGCGGGGTGCACCCAGTCCTTGTTAAGCAAACTGAGGAGCTACTTTATGATTAAGAAGTAGAGGCTCTGCTCTCGTAAACGGCATACGGCTGGGAGAGCATTGTGCTGACCACATGCCCATCCATATCCACATCCAGTGACGCCTGTGAGCTGAGGATGACACAGTGGCCAGTCAGTACCGTTGGGCCTTCCAAGGCCTGTTCAGACGGAGTTTAGTTTAAGGTACATGCAGTACCAATGTAATGCTTGTAAAGCGGTTGTGTGATAAAGCATGCCACCGTCACATATCATCATTGCGACAGTTAAAAATTAGGGTCATGTTTCATAGTGAGTGATACGACTGTATAATTATGTACAGTATACACTCAAGGACTAAGTTTTCTTTGAAAATTAACGTATCTTTGGATTTAATAAAGTATACTCTCTATGTTTTATAATTGTATCCTTTGGTTTAGTAAAGTACAGTACACTATATCCCCTACGTTTTCAAAATAAATAAAAAACAAAATAAATGAATAAAATAAATTTCAGACCCTCCATAATCCGGCACTTCCACTAATCCGGCACCCATATGTGCCAGGAATGGCCAGATTAACAAGAGCCTAGTGTATTTTATATTTATGTCACTTATGTTCGACAACATCTGCATTGCAATAAAAGATTTGTTTACTTGATTATACAGTTCTGTTTGTTTTGTTTTAGGGTGCAAAAACAAATAAAGTCATAAGTGCCCATGTCAGAGCCATAGAACATGAAGATGAAAAAGGAGTTAAAAGTGATGGCCAATAAGCCCAATCGACAGAAGGCAAGACAGCTAAAACAGGGACATGGAGAAAGGTCCATAAAATAAGCCATAGATACAACAGAGATCCTGAACTAAAGATTGATGTCCTTCACCATACCGCTATGACGGATAAAAGTGAAACGTGGTAGACAGCCCACGCACTGTTGTCTAAAATGCCTATAACGCAGATGCTAAACATAAATTAGAATGTAAGTGGTTAAATAAAGGGCATTCCGTCAGAAAATGGCAAACCATCAAAGGTTGAGGACAATGAGCAAAGTTGTGGGAGATCACCACTTAACAAATGACGATGGCTAAAAATACAGTGTCCAACATGCAACCTAGCTAAAATGATCTCCTTGAGGCATGAGGACCGATAGGAGCTCCACCAAGCTGCTGGGAGTGGTTTAATTCCCCAGAGCTTGTTCCCATGAAGGGAAGACCAGTGGTGACGCCAAAGTGACACCACCTGCTGACATGCAGCAACACAGATATCATCGGAGGGAATGGAAGAACTAGCAGGCTGAGGTAGGACGACTGCAGCCTTGGCAGCAGCAGCCTCGTTTACCGTCAGACCAATGTGACCAGGGATGCCCACAAACATCACAGTGGCTCCATCAAGAGTGAGCAAGTGAAATCTCTCCTGAAACCGTTGCACTAAGGAATGGACAGTGTACAGCACACAGAGGCTATGAAGGGCTCCGAGAGGATTGGAGAAAATGGCAACTGAAAAGCCTGCATTTTCGGATGTACTGGATGACCTTGTAAAGTGCAAAGAGCTCTGCTGTAAATACTGATCTGTGTTCCGGAAGCCGATACCAAAAATCGTTGGTGCTAATGACAAAGGCACACCCAACAACATAGTCAGTTCGGCTGCCAGCAGTATAAATAAAGGTATTATCGTGAAGTTCCATGCAAAGGTCGAGAAACTTATGGCGATAAAGCAAGTCTGGAGCAGTGTCCTTAGAAAGGGAATGAAGTCCAAGGTGAACATGGGCCGCTGCACGAAGCCAAGGTGGTGAAGGGTTCACACCCATCAGGAAAGAGGCAGGTAGCGTGAAGTTAAACTGCCAGAGCAACAGCCGAAAGCGAACTCAAATAGGTAACAGGGAAGAGGGGTGCACCCCATACTGGTGATCAAAGCAGTCTTCGAAGGAAGCGGGATAGGGCGGGCGGCCAGGCTCAGCAGACAAATGGCATGCTTATCCTCTGAGGAGAATATCATGTCAGCGTGACAGCAGTAGTTCGGCAGTTTCTGCATAAAAGGCGCTAGTGGCCAAACGGATGCCACGATGGTGGATTGTATTGAGACGGCATATGATGGACGGATGTGTAGATGCATAAATAAAACATCCATAATCTTCTCTCAAACAGACAAGAGATCAGTACAAATGGAGGAGGGTGATCCAATCCGCTCTCCAAGAAATACTGCTGAGGACATGTAGGATATTGATGGACCGGGTGCAGCACGAAGCCAGGTAAGACACACGGGAGGATGAAGAAAGTTTTCTATCGAGCAGGAGCCCCAGGCATTTAGTAGTTTCAATGAATGGTAGAGCAACAGGCCCAAGATGTAAAGGTGGTATAAGAAACACAACATGCCGCCAGAAATTCATACAAACGTTTTTGTCAATAGAAAAGCAAAAGCCATTGTCAATGCACCACGAGTAAAGACAATCGAGACAATTCTGAGAATACTGCTCAAGGAGAAAAGTCCATGGAGAACTGCAACAGATCGCAAAATCGTCAACAGAAAGGCACGTGGAGATGCCCAGGGTGACACAGGGCACAGTAGGTTTAATGGCAATAGCAAAGAGGACGATGCTCAGGACCCTGAGGCACACCATTTTCCTGGATACACATACCTTGAAAACTTGGTATTTTAAAAAATTCCTGAAGGAAATGGGGCACGCAGCCATGGAAGCCGCTCCCCCCTCCGGTCCCCTGACTGCCATGCAGAGAGTACGGAGGATACCAGTCCTCCAGTGACATAGGCTTTCTCCAATTCAAAAAACACAGCCGCAGGCTGGTATTTCTGCAGAAAACCAGCCATGACAAAGTGACGAGATAGCCAACTGCAGAATGGCGTGCTCAACATCCACATTTCGCAGTGGTTAGTAAATTACAAGACTCAAGTCACCACACCAGCCAGGCATGAATCACACATTCCATCACCTTGCAAATGCAGCTGGTGAGAGAAATGGGGCAATAACTAGAAAGGAGGCATTGGTCCTTACTGGGCTTAGGTAGGCGTATGACAGTGGCTTCACACAAGTGGCTGGGAAACATGCTTCCTGCACAGATGCTATAAATAAATAAATGTCGTGTGACTAGGGCCTCCTGTCGGGTAGACCGTTTGCCGGGTGCAAGTCTTTCGATTTGACGCCACTTCGGCGACTCGCGTGTCGATCTGGATGAAATGATGATGATAAGGCGAACACAACACCCAGTCCCTGAGCGGAGAAAATCTCCAACCCAGCCAGGAACCGAACCCGGGCCCTTGGGATTGACATTCTGTAGCGCTGACCACTCAGCTACCAGGGGCGGACACAGATGCAATTGCACATATGAAGGAGAAAGTGCTTTCCCGCAAGAGAAAGGTTCTGCAGCATCTGAGTGCGAACATCGTCCAGACCTGGGGCGGTGGATCAGGATGAAGTGAGAGCATGATCTAGCTCCCTCTTATTAAAGATGGCATTGTAGCACTCACTATTCTGAGAGGAGAAGGATATTGTCCAAGCCTCCTCCACTCATTTCCAATGGAGGAAGGCAGAGTTATAGTGGGTGGAGCATGAAAGTGGGTGGAGCTTAAAATCTCTGCAAAATAGCAGCCCAAGGTGTTGGAGATAGCAATACGATCCAATATGACATCATCTGCTATGGTCAAGGCAGAAATTGGGGGGGGGGGGGGGGGGGGGTGAGGGGGGAGAGGGGGAGGGGCTTGGTTCCAGAGAGCTGTCGGAGGTTTCCCCTACATGATGGAAAAGGGCGTGGAACTGTTAAAAGAATAAAACCAGCTAGGTTTTCCGCTATCCCGAAGAATGCAACACTGTGCACACAACTGTTTATAACAAATGCAGTTTGTCATTGTAGGATGATGATCAAAAATGCGGACAGCATGTGTCTGAACACGAATTGTGTCACGGCACACTTCAGTCCACCAAGGGACTGGGACACAGCACAATAAAGATGAAGTGCAAAGAATGAAGCATTATGCAGCTGTAAGCATAAAATTTGTAAGGTATTCTACCTGAACATCACAACTGGGGAAATGTTATTCGTCAAAGGTCACCAGAGAGATTACGTGCACATAGGTGAGATAGAAGTCAGCAAACAGATAGTGCACGCAGCAAATGGTTGCTCAAGAGAGAATGGACCACTCAAGATGATGGTCAAGTTAAGCAGTACAGCATGAGAGGTCCAAAATGGAAAAGGTGTGCGTGGAGTCTGAAAGGAATGTGGGTGCTCCCATATTGAGGTAGATGAGAGGGCAACTCTCTGATGGTTCTGGGAGAACCCGAAAGGGGATGATGCACATTAAAATCACCGAGCAGAAAAAGGGGTGAGGAGTTACCCAATAAGTTGGAGGAAGTCTGCCTTGGTGACATTGAATGACGGAGGGATGTTAAGTTTTTTTTTTTTTAGTTTTTAGTTTAGTTTTAGTTATGTCATTTTCCATAGATCATTTCCCCGATTGTTTTATCGATATGATGTGGAACAGGTCAGATTACAAGATATATATACAGGGTGGTCCACTGATCGTGACCGGGCCAAATATCTCACGAAATAAGCATCAAATGAAAAAACTACAAAGAACAAAACTTGTCTAACTTGAAGGGGGAAACCAGATGGCACTATGGTTGGCCCACTAGATGGCGCTGCCATAGGTCAAACGGATATCAACTGCATTTTTTAAAATAGAAACCCCCATTTTTATTACATATTTGTGTAGTACGTAAAGAAATATGAATGTTTTAGTTGGACCACTTTTTTCGCTTTGTAGTAGATGGGGCTGTAATAGTCACAAACATATGGCTCACAATTTTAGACGAACAGTTGGTAACGTGTAGGTTTTTTAAATTAAAATACAGAACATGGTACGTTTGAACATTTTATTTCGGTTGTTCCAATGTGATACATGTACCTTTGTGAACTTTTCATTTCTGAGAACGCATGCTGTTATAGCGTGATTACCTGTGAATACCACATTAATGCAATAAATGCTCAAAATGATGTCCGTCAACCTCAATGCATTTGGCAATACGTGTAACAACATTTCTCTCAACAGCGAGTAGTTCACCTTCCGTAATGTGCCAAGGTCACTTATGTTCCGCTTGTTCGTCGCGAAATAGAATGCGTGCAAAAAATCTGTCATCGTCCCGTAATTTCTCTTGTGCCCAGTGGCAGAATTGTACATGACATTCAAAGTCGTTGTCATGCAATTACTGGTGCATAGAAATATGGAGGTTGAGGCCTGGTGGGTAATGAGAAGAGAGGATTTACTGAAGGGCAAGTTCCCATCTCCGGAGTTCTGACAGGTTGGTGTTAGTGCGAAGTATCCAGATAACCCGGACGGTGTAACACTGTGCCAAGATGTGCTGGCCATGCACCAAGGCATGTTTAGCCACAGGGTGATCCTCATTACCAACAAACACTGTCTGCCTGTATCCATTCATGCAAATGGACAGTTTGTTGCTGGTCATTTCCACACAGAAAGCTTCACAGTGTAGGCAGGTCAGTTGGTAAATCACGTGGGTGCTTTCACACGTGGCTCTGCCTTTGATCGTGTACACCTTCCGGGTTACAGGACTGGAGTAGGTGGTGGTGGGAGGGTGCATGGGACAGGTTTTACACTGGGGGCAGTTACAAGGGTAGGAGCCAGAGGATAGGGAAGGTGGTTTGGGGATTTCATAGGGATGAACTAAGAGGTTACGAAGGTTAGGTTGACGGCGGAAAGACACTCTTGGTGGAGTGGGGAGGATTTCATGAAGGATGGATCTCATTTCAGGGCAGGATTTGAGGAAGTCATACCCCTGCTGGAGAGCCACATTCAGAGTCTGATCCAGTCCCGGAAAGTATCCTGTCACAAGTGAGTCACTTTTGGGGTACTTCTGTGGGAGGTTCTGGGTTTGTGGGGATGAGGAAGTGGCTCTGGTAATTTGCTTCTGTACCAGGTCGGGAGGGTAGTTGCAGGATGCGAAAGCTGTTTTCAGGTTGTTGGTGTAATGGTTCAGGGATTCTGGACTGGCGCAGATTCGTTTGATCGTCGGGAGTATGTGGCTGAGGAACTGCGTCAGCTTTCAGACAACACCACATACAAAATTTTGCCAAGGTAATCCCATTCCTGATGTCCAGGTGGAGCTTCAAGGAATCCTCAGAACCTTAGGCCCCCTACAAAACCTTTCACCTGACTCCATCAACCTCCTGACCCCACCGACACCCCGCACCCCTACCTTCTAAAATTCACAAACCCAATCATCCCGGCCGTCCCATTGTAGCTGGTTACCAAGCTCCCACAGAACGTATCTCTGCCTATGTAGATCAACACCTTCAACCCATTACATGCAGTCTCCCATCCTTCATCAAAGACACCAACCACTTTCTCGAACACCTGGAATCCTTACCCAATCTGTTACCCCCGGAAACCATCCTTGTAACCATTGATGCCACTTCCTTATACACAAATATTCCGCACGTCCAGGGCCTCACTGCGATGGAGCACTTCCTTTCACGTCCGTCCACATCAAACCCACCAACAAGCAACAGTACCTTCATTATGACAGCTGCCACCCATTCCACATCAAACGGTCCGTTCCCTACAGCCTAGGTCTTCGTGGCAAACGAATCTGCTCCAGTCCACCAACAACCTGAAAACAGCTTTCGCATCCCGCAACTACCCTCCCGACCTGGTACAGAAGCAAATAACCAGAGCCACTTCCTCATCCCCTCAAACCCAGAACCTCCCACAGAAGAACCCCAAAAGTGCCCCACTTGTGACAGGATACTTTCCAGGACTGGATCAGACGCTGAATGTGGCTCTCCAGCAGGGATACGACTTCCTCAAATCCTGCCCTGAAATGAGATCCATCCTTCATGAAATCCTCCCCACTCCACCAAGAGTGTCTTTCCGCCGTCCACCTAACCTTCGTAACCTCTTAGTTCATCCCTATGAAAACCTCAAACCACCTTCCCTACCCTCTGGCTCCTACCCTTGTAACTGCCCCCGGTGTAAAACCCGTCCCATGCACCATCCCACCACCACCTACTCCAGTCTTGTAACCCGGAAGGTGTACACGATCAAAGGCAGAGCCACGTGTGAAAGCACCCACATGATTTACCAACTGACCTGCCTACACTGTGAAGCTTTCTATGTGGGAATGACCAGCAACAAACTGTCCATTCGTATGAATGGACACAGGCAGACAGTGTTTATTGGTAATGAGGATCACCCTGTGGCTAAACATGCCTTGGTGCACGGCCAGCACATCTTGGCACAGTGTTACACCGTCCGGGTTATCTGGATACTTCCCAATAACACCAACCTGTCAGAACTCCAGAGATGGGAACTTGCCCTTCAGTATATCCTCTCCACTCATTATCCGCCGGGCCTCAACCTCCGCTAATTTCAAGTTGCCGCCGCTCATACCTCACCTGTCTTTCAACAACATCTTTGCCTCTGCACTTCCGCCTCGACTGACATCTCTGCACAAACTCTTTGCCTTTACAAATGTCTGCTTGTGTCTGTGTCTGTGTATGTGTGTGTGTGTGTGTGTGTGTGTGTGTGTGTGTGTGTGTGTGTGTGTGCGTGCGCGCGAGTGTATACCTGTCCTTTTTTCCCCCTAAGGTAAGTCCTTCTGCTCCCGGGATTGGAATGACTCCTTACCCTCTCCCTTAAAACCCACATCCTTTCATCTTTCCCTCTCCTTCCCTCTTTCCTGATGAAGCAATCGTTGGATGTGAAAGCTTGAATTTTGTGTGTATGTTTGTGTTTGTTTGTGTGTCTATCGATCTGCCAGCACTTTTGTTTGGTAAGTCACACCATCTTTGTTTTTAGATATATTTTTCCCATGTGGAATGTTTCCCTGTATTATTATCACACACACACACACACACACACACACACACACACACACACACACTTACTGAATAGTGCTAATATTAATATTACTGAAATTTTTAGTTCTACACATGCAACTACATTTAGAGGTACTTTTTTTTCCGACCATTTCTGAAACAGAAACTTGTCCATGGAATAGAAGGAGTTGTCCAAAAGCAAAGATTTTAAGCTAGATTTAAAACTTGATCTGCTACCTGCCAGACACTTTCTGTTGTTGGGCAAATGATCAAAGTTTTTTGTTGCTGAATAATGTACTCCTTTTTGAGCAACTGACAGCTTCTATAACAGATAGGAAAAGTCATTTTCTCCTTTAGTGTTGTATGTATGAACATCACTGTTCTTCACAAATTGAGATCGATTATTTGTAACGAATTTCATTAGCGAATATATGTACTCTGATGGTGCAATTAGAATACCTAACTCCTTGAAAAGGTGCCTGCATGACATCCTTGGGTGAACATCACTAATTATTCTCACTGCTCTCTTTTGTGCAATCAATACTTTATGTCTAAGTGGTTGTGAGGAAGGAAAATGCGGAATGCAACAGCTTGAAACCGGGTAGTCAGGGGGATGGTTTGACTATGATCATCATCCCAGATGAGCAGCAGGACTCTCCCATGAGATGCAATGCCATCCTCACGAGAAAGTCAATGTGGACCAGAAAGAAATGCGAGATGTCAAAACAGTCTTGAGGACACAATTTTGTTTCCTGGAGGCAGGGAACAAGTAGACGTTGCGATTCTAAGAGCAGTCATAATTCCTCCTTGTTGTATCTAAGGCCTTGAATGTTCATTGGAGGAGAGTCATGACACGAAAAGGGGGGGGGGGGGGGGGGGTAAAATGACAAGGTGCCACCTCTGCGGCTGCCAAGTGCCAGCCTTTGTATACTATCTGTTACAGGGCACAGAAGTTGGAGGATCCTGCTCCATGAAGTCTACAGAGGCGTTGGCATTCTCCCTCTGTCAGTCTGCAGAGTCCAGGGCAAAATAATGGTTGTCAGTGCACACTAGCAACACAGAAATCAGGCGGGTGAGGGTATCACATGGCGACACCATTGAAGAGGATCTCTGAGCCGGCAAATGAGAAGACTGTTTGCCTTTGCTTGATTTCTTGGAGCCTTTCCGGTTGGCAGAGGACGACTCAGGTATTCGTTGGCTGGAGGGATGTAGGAAGCCTTTACAAGAATTTTCCTTCTGGCCAACTGGTGTGTAGCAAGAGCAAGACCCCATGAGGCAAAGGTTTGGTGGCTTGTTACACAGCTGGAGGAGATGGAGACGGGGATGCTACCGTGACAATGGGTGATTTTACAACTGTGGTGTGAATTTGAGGCTGCACATGTGCATGGTCATGTCCTTCATGGAGCAAGATGTAGCAAGAACAGTACTGAAAGTGCCGGATGGTAGAAAGCATGGTTTCCGACTAGCCAACAACTAGCGAGTGACTGGGTAAAGCACTTTTTCCTTCACCCTGATCTCTTGGATGGCCCACTCATTGAGACACACAGGACAATCTGAGGAGGAGGCTGTATGGTCACCATTGCAATTGTTACAATGGAGAGCAGGAGCTGGACAGATGCCCTCATGAGCAACCCTACCACAGGTTACACTTTTGACCGTGTGTCGACAGGACATTCGAGAGTGGTTGTAACGATGACACTAGTAGCAGCGCATTGGGTTTGGAATGTACGTTCGGACTGTGATAACCTTATCACCTTCTTTGATCTTTGATGGAAGCACTACACTATCAAACATGAGACAAAGAGTGTGTGTGGGCACAACAGATGCACATATACCTTTTTCATGGATGGATGGACTGCAATGACGCCCTGAACAGAGAAGTAAGTTTGGATTTCTCCCTCAGTCAGACCATCAAGCAGTGTAGTGGAAATAACACCATGTGAAGAATTCAGCATTCAATGGGCTCCAAAAGAATAGGATAGCCGTGGAGGAAGCTGCAAGCAGTTGTGCTCAAGAATCAGAAGTAGTCTCCAAAAGCAAAGTGCCATTGCGTGAATGAGAGCAGGATTTCACAGGGCTGGCAATTGCACCAATACCTTTCTGAGTAATAAACAGATTTACCATAGCAAAGGATTGACTGTCTTCAGTACGTAAAAACACACGCAACTGTGGTGCAGCTGGGAGGGTCTTTTAATCGTTAGCCTCATTCCTTTTATGTTTAGTAGACATAGACTGTTAGGAAGATGATTGGCTCATTGTGCGAAAATCCCCCATGATTGCCAGCATCTCCAGTGGCATGCTCCTTCCAACTGCCCCCCCCCCCCCCCCCCCCTCAGAGTGGGTGCACCCACTTTAGGTGATTGTTCACACTTCAGGTCACACCTCCTGAACACCTGACAGAGGGACCAATTGGCGATTTAGGAGGATTGCAGCTCAGGCAATCACTCCTCCCTGGGCCTGGCCTGTACCAGGGGGTACGAGTGAACCCTACTTGTCAACTTGGGGCTGGGAATTACGCATTAACGCATTACCCAGTCACCTGTTACATGTCAGACGCGTGGGACAGCCTTCAGTAGCAGACGGAGAAAAAAAAAATGGTGTGGAGACTGCTCTGATTTCAGGCTACTGAAAATGCTGAACACATTCCCAAAAACATCTCAGACATATTCCCCAAGTAAGGGGGAAAAAAAGCAAGAGGATAGACATGCACCACGGAAGGGCGGAAGGGAAAAGATGCTGCAAAGGCTGGAGCCCTGCTGTAGCCCAGCATGAAGTCACCAATGAGTGGTGAGCCCCCAGGAGGGGGGATGGGGTGGGGGACAGCAGTTCTGTGGTACGGTCCTCCCAGTTGAACTTATTAACAAACTGAAATCCCAAGAATTTAATACTGTCAACCTCTCCTGTATGCTTATCATCATATTTTAGGCATACAAAGGGTGGGACACGATGGGAGGAGACATCTTACAAGTTCTAAATTGTGTATAGTGTTTCTCAAAGATGAATGACAAAGAACTTGCTAGGTACCATTTATTGATGTGTACGAAAATTTTACTAACCGATCTTTTTAAGACTATATGAAGGTAGTTTGATAAGTCTGGTAAAAACAGCTTGTTATGTAAACAACTCACCTTACTTCTCAACACATTCCCCTTTGAGGGATAGACACTTGGTCCAGCAATCGTCCGGCTTTTCCATCTCATTGGGTAAAACAGGTTCTGTCAAACTCTGTCAAATGCTCATCGATTGCAACTATCACTTTCTCTTTTGATGAGAATTTTTCCAAGCAAGCCAAAATTTCACATTAGGGAGCAAGAAGAAGTCACTTGGGTATAAGTCTGGTGCATAAGGTTGATGAGGAACCAATTCACAGCAAAATTCCTGCACTTTTGCCATTATTGTCACTGATGTGTGAGATTGTGCATTGTCCTGCTGAAAGAACACTTTTCCATGTGCCAACCTTGGTTATTTTGCAGCCAACGCAAGTTTCAAATGATCCAATAATGAAGCATAATGGGGCCCAGTTACGGTTCTTCCTTTTTCCAAGAAATCAATGAGGATTATTTCGTGGGAACCCAAAAAAACCAGTGTGCATTATCTTACCAGGTGACAAAATGGTCTTTGCCATCTTCAGTGCATTTTCACCAGTTTCTATTAATTGTTTCGACTGCCATTTTAACTCTTGTATGTAATGACGGATCCAGATTTTATCAACAGTCACATATTGGTGCACAAAGTCTTGTGTATTGTGATTACACATCACCAGACATTGTATTGAAATGTTGTGCTAGATGCAAATTTGGTTGACTGCGAGCAACCACAGCACCCACCTTGCACACTGTTTTCTGTTTTGATTTGCTTGGCAGCCCAATCCTTCAACTGAAAATGTTTAATAATAGCATGAAACACTGTTTTCTCCATTTTCAACTGCAGTCAACAAACCACACACTTCAGACAAGTATCAAAATGGACTGTATCCTGTGCGATGTACAAATTCATTATATGGTCCTTGGAACGAACAAGTTTATCAACCGTGAAGGCACAACAAAAAAGTTCCTTTCTTTCATGGAAATTTATCAGACTATCCTTTGATTTGGTATTTATTGCAATCACATTGGAATTTTAAGATCTATTGCCAAGTTTGCAGAAAAATAATAATGAACTAAAGATGATCTGCCCTTTTGCAAATACAAAATTATTGTTTTGCTCTAATACCCAAACATGATTCACCACAGTTGTGGCATCCTCAGTGGGTTTTTCCTTTTTTTATACATAAAAGGGAAAAAAATACTAAGGATACCGCAACTGTGGTGAAACATTGAAACATGTTTGGGAATCAGAGCAAACCAATGACTGTATACTGGCAAAAAAGGAAAGTCATCTGTAATTTATTATTTATTGCAATAATTCATTATTTATTGCAATGTTTGTATCATCTGAAAACTAAACAAACTTGGCATCTGGTTATGTTACTGATGGAAGATCACAGATATATCCAAGAAAAAGGGAGGAGCTGAAGATGGACCTTCTGGGCACCATACATAAATAATTCCAGTTAGATGATGCCCATAGATTAATACAGGAATCTTTCCTATTGACACCCTTTGCTTTCTATCAGAGATGTGAACTGAACCATTTTGTATCATTTGCTGCTGTACTGCAACATTACAATTTATTTAAAAGTGCACTGTGTGTTACACAGTCAAAGGCCTTTGACAGATCACAAAATAGACTAACAGCCTGTAATTTATTGCCTAATGAATTAAGTGCATTATTGTTGCAAATGTTGATAGCCTTCTCAGTATCAGAACCCTTTAGAAAACACCACCTGTGACACTGACAATATATTGTTTGTCATCAGATGGTTAATATGCTGATGGTGCATTACCTTTTCTGAAATTTTTGAAAAGTGAAATTGAACAGAAATTTGATGTTATTTCTTCAGATTCTTTCTTAAATAATGGCTTAAACTTCTGCACATTTCAACCATTCAGGAAATGTTTCACTGAAAATGACTGGTTACACATGCAACATAATATGTCACTAAACTCAGAAAAACTGGAAAAATTGTGACGCACCGTAATGATGACACATTGAGTTGCAGACAGGCACTGAAAAGATTGTTATGATTTAGCTTTCAGGCAAAGCTTTCTTCAGAAAAGAAAACATTCTCTCTCTACACACACACATACACACACTCAAAATCATTCACAGAAGCAAGCACACCTCACGCACAGGATTGCCCCCTCCAGCAGCTCAAACCTGTTGATATTCCAAACTGGAATTTCCATTGTTTAAACTCAGAAGCACAATCTTCAATTAACTTGTTAATATTTTATCATAAGCACAATAAGTTTTTGATTTTATAGATTTTTATGGTGGATATTACTACTATTGGTGTAGTGAGGGTTACAGTCATAGTACTGAAGTTATTTGTAATGATTTGTTTTTGATGTTCCATGGCAGCGTCTACTGAACCTAGCAACCCAATCATATCAGGAGGAGTTATAAAAAGCTTGTTAAACAGTTTTGCAATGCTGGATACATATGTTACCAATGTATCACTTACTCTTAATGCTACCTGCTCCTCTTCATCTCTGGACCTCCCAGTCCCCTCGAAAACCATATCCTATATTGTCTTTATTTTGTGATATGATGTGACTATCCATTTCATGCAATGCATTTGAACTGTTGTCTAGTTTACTATTTCAATATTCTGCAGTATGCCTTGTAATGAGCTATAGCATCAACACCAGAGCTTTTTCTGATTTCCAGATACAGTTTCCTTTTTGTCTCACAAGATACCTCTATTCCTTGAGTTAATACATGGTTTTTTGTACAATTTAGTGTAATATAGTTAAGTTCTGGGGGAAAGGCAGTTTTCAAATTCGGTAAGGACTTCATTAATGGTTGTGTATATTTCATTCATGCCATGAGCACTGTGTAAATCACACCAGGTCATGTCTTTAAAGAATTTCCAAAATAATACATATCAGGGTTCTTGGACACCCTCTTTAAATTATATTTAGCAGATTTTATATCCTGACCAGCATTCACATTTATCAGAAGGAGTTTCACATCAGAGTCTGAGAGGCCACTGACTGCTGGTTATGTAATACAATTTTTTTCATTAGATCTATAAATACATTGTCAAAGACTGTTTTTGAGCAACTAGCTAACCTACTTGTGAACTTTACAGCAGGAATCAAGTTGAAGGATGATGTTACTCACTGCAGTAAATTCTTACTACAATTTTTTTAAGGAAATCCACAATAAAATCACCCGCAACCACTACTTATTTGTCTTTTACTGCTGAATAAGCCAACAGAGCTTCAAGGTAATTTATGAGCAGATTAAAATTACCTGTAGGTGCTCCAGTACACATTCACTATTATGAAGCATTTATTATGAAATGCCACTTCTACTGTACAGACTTCCATATGCTATTCTTGGCTAAATTTATGAATATCTATGTTCTTAAATTTATGACAATTCCTAATGAATGTTGTAACCCATATTTTCTCCATTTCTGCTCTACAAAAGTGAGATGCTACTTATGACTAATGACAGTGTCTCCCCACCTTAATTTTTCTGTTAATAGCCGTTTCTGGTTGAGGTTAAGGCCATGATGCCCAGTATAATCCCATCTTCTGACAGACTCAGAAATCACACCAACGTGTGACTCTGCCATTCTGACTCCAAATTAACTCTCCTCCTAGAAGAGTTAACATGAGGTTAGTCATGGCATCTCCGACCAGGTACAAACTCAACATTGGGATGTCTCTATACTAATGAAGTCTTTAACAGGTCATGCTCTACATTGTGTTCAAGTTCTCTGTCCATACTCTTGCCCAGTCAACTCAATACAGACACAGTGTCTTTATTGGTGAAGTCTTTTAAAGTGATCTTAAATTGACAGTCACACAGATACACACTTGGTTTGAAACAAGTGATTTACTTGGTATTATGTTCTGGTTCATCAAGCATCTAGCATCAAGAACAAAACTTTTTCTCTTTATTGACTTCCTTATATTCTTACTTTCCACTTAATTGTTGAAAGTTTGTTTTGACCTGTCTACATCTACACCCATCTGAGACTCACCTTTTCTAAATGAAGCAACATGTCACACTTAAGTTGTCAGATGAAAATCTAAGCCTCTCCTTTCTGTTATCTCTCTTTATCCTCTCTCATTAACCTGGCCAGATCTTTCCCTGACCTTATGTACCACATCCTGAAGAGCAGCAAGTTACACTCCCACCCCAACATCCTCTATCTGTTGTATATCTTACAAAACCAGTGAACAGTTTCATTTACTTCCACAATTGGTTCAAATGGTTCTGAGCACTATGCGACTTAACTTCTGAGGTCATCAGTCACCTAGAACTTAGAACTAATTAAACCTAACTAACCTAAGAACAACACACACATCCATGCCCAAGGCAGGATTCGAACCTGCGACCGTAGTGGTCTACTTCCACAATTCCCATACTACATGTATGTGGACCACTGTGGAGTGTCACATAAAATAAAAATAAAATAAAACAAGGCCAGGAATTGACGGGCAAATAGCGCAAGTTATTGCAGATTGCCCATAGGGTGCCAAAATGACAGCAGTTGCCTACACAGCCTGACAGTTGAGCCCCCTGTCTGAATTAATGAACATACAGGCCAGAGTGCAATGGTCCGCCGGCCATTTGTGTATTGCTATTTGCACTGTACCTCGTCTTTCACGTGTGTGTACTGTTTGAGCAATATATTACAGGGTTCTTGGGTTAGAATACTTTTCCTTGGGGGGGGGGGGGGGATTTTGCCTCAGTGGGAAAAGGGCAAGCAGTACCTCTCCATTTAAAAAAATTGTAGAGTGGCAATAAATTGTTTAATAGTGATAAATTGTTTTTACTTTTTTCTCAAATGTTCAGAAGTAGTTTCTTAATGAAACATTTCATTTTTTACTTTCAACCTACTTATTAACACTGTATTGCTGCATTAGCTTTAAGAATGCAAATTTTTGGGGTTTGATCGATTCTTACTTGAACCCTTTTTATTTTCGTCTATTGGTTCTGCTTAATGATTCAGTGTAATGACTGTTTTAATTTTTGATTCAGAACTTATAAGGCGAGAGAACAGGAGACAGGAGCAGTAAATGATTTTTCAGTTTTTGTAAAGCGAAACATGAGATATCACTGTCAACTATCTCATAAATCATCATAAAGTTTTGAAAGAATTTTGAAATCCAAATACAGTTTTCTGGCTTCTGAAGTGGCACATGGATATGCTTCGACACACATACTTGTAAAAAAAGTGATTCAACTTCATCACAGAACATAAACTTTTCCAGAACATATAAGGCTTTTGCCATTCACCTTCTATGACAGACTCCCTTGAAACACAGAAAGATAATCCACAAGACAGTTCTTTCATGTTTTCAATCAAATGACACACATCTCTAAAAGTACAAATATTTTACATTTTGAAACTTCCTGGCAGATTAAAACTGTGTGCCCAACCGAGACTCGAACTCGGGACCTTTGCCTTTTGCGGGCAAGTGCTCTACCAACTGAGCTACCGAAGCACGACTCACGCCCGGTACTCACAGCTTTACTTCTGCCAGTACCTCGTCTCCTACCTTCCAAACTGATTTTACATTTTTTTGAAAGAAGCTAATGATTTAACTAAAAATTCATTCAGTATGACTTTCATGGACAACTTTTTCCTGCTCTTTTCTGTAGTAAGTTAGATGATTGCAATATGCATGGAATTATCAGCACTGAACTAGTAGTGAACTTCAATTGTCTTTCATTTTCAAATATATGTGTGTGTGTGAAATTTATATTTTAAGTGCATTAATATGAAATTAATGAATTGTTGATTTTCATACTCTATTCGCTCTCGTCTGCAGTTGCTCAGAAGTTCTCTTTCTCAAGCAACTGATGACTGATTCCATGCACGGACCATGGCATCCCTTTCAACTGGTGACTGATCAAAAACTGTTCTTGTTTTTTAACTATAAAGATCTTCAAAGCTATGATGATGTATACTACACTGTGGAGGTTTCACTTAGGAAGTTTCAATGATCTCTGAACATATTTACTTAGTTGCCCTTGTTGCTGATACAAAGTTTCTAATTTTAGTATGCAATTTCTCTGCCCCTTTTGTGGGAAGACGTGATTTCTCCAAATCTTCACTTTCCACACTTGTAGTATGGCACTTTGTAGCACAGTTAATTTACACATGCACAATAAACAGATATTAATAAACTTCGATTGGGAAATGCAAGTTTACTTTCAATTATTTCATATTACTTAAGCAGACATGAGTACATATTTTCTGTAAACAAATGGAAAACTAAGACACTGTACCAACTGCAATCACGAGCTTGCCTCAAAAGTGAATGACGGCTGTGGTGGTTTGCGCTGTGTCGTAAACAAGTTTCGTAATCCGTACTTCCATTCAGTCAGCTACAACCTCTCTCTACACGGTTTACGGTCACTGGCCCTGTCACTTCAGCCAACTAATGCAATAGTTTCTAAGTATGCATTCAGCTGTGGAAATTCAATGAACTTACCATACAGAAGTAATAATTGTATATACTTGATGTTTTTTCTGGAAAAATTATCTAAAATCCATGCAGCAAGCACAGTTACATAAAAAATGAACAGTGAATGAGTAAAATGAATGGTTCCCAAAAAAGAATGATCACCGGTGAACTATTTCCCAAAGACCTCACATGATCATGCCATGGCCCCCTGCTGTTGTTGATGTAATTGCTAATGAGGATATCATCGTATAGCCAATGCAATCTACAGTGACAGTTCCAAGTAGGGGGAAAATATGGTGGCAACACCACCACCACCACCACCACCACCACCACCACCACCACAGAAGATTTCGAACCTACCTCTCTTCTTAAGGGCATAAATGTTTTCCATTCTTCATAAAGAGAATACAATCGGACATCTACCTCTACATCTACATCTAAATAGATACTCCACAGTCCACCATACAGTGTATGGCAGAGTGTACTCCATACCATTGCTTGTCATTCCCTTTCATGTTCCACTCACAAATAGAGCGAGGGAAAAGCGACTGTCTAAATGCCTCTGTATGAACCCTTGTATCTTATCTCCATGGTCCTTAAGCGCAAAATATGTTGGAGTCAGTAGAATCATTCTGCATTCAGCTTCAAATGCCAGTTCTCTAAATTTTCTGAACAGCGTTCCTCGAAAAGAATGTTGTCTTCCCTCCAGAGATTCACATTTGAGTTCCTGAAGCATGTCCGTAACCTCTGCATATTGTTCGAAACTACCAGTAACAAATCTAACAGCTCACCTCTGTATTACTCTGATGTATTCCTTTAATCTGACCTGGTACAATCCCAAACACTCCTTTACAGATGAACCACACTCTCCTAGAATTCTCCCAATAAACTGAAGTCAATCATTTGCATTCCCTACCACAATCCTCATAGGCTTGTTCCATTTCATACTGCTTTGCAATGTTACGCACAGATAGTTAAACAACGTGTGTCAAGCAGGACCCTACTAATGCTGAATCCCAACATTATGGGTTTGTCTTTTTTATTTATCTGCATTAACTTGTATTTTTCTACATCTAGAGCTAGCTGCATTCATAATACCAACTAGAAACTTTGTCTAAGTTATCATCTATTGTCCTACAATCACTCAACTTCAACACCTTACCATACACCACAGCACCATCAGCAAATAACCGCAGACTGCTGCTTATCCTGTCTGGCAGATGATTTATGTATATAAAGAGTAACAGTGGTCCTATCAAACTTCTATGAGGTACTCCTGACGATACCCTTGGCCGTGATGAATACTCACTGTTGGAAACAACATACTGGGTTTCATAATTTAAGAAGTCTCCAAAGCCACTCCCATATCTATGAACCTATTCCATATGCTCACACCTGCACTTATAGTTCACAGTAGTCACGTGAGAAAATAGCAAGCCGAGTTTCGCGCGAGTGACGGTTTCTAAAACCATGCTGATTCATGAACATAAGATCCTCAGTCTGAAGAAAATTTATTATACTTGAACTGAGAATGTGTTCTAAGACTCTGCAGCAAACCAATGTCAGGGATACTGATCTGTAATTTCATGGGCCTGTTCTTTTGCTCTTCTTATGTACAAGAGTCACCTGCACTTTTTTCCAGTCACTTGGGACTTTGTGCTGGGTGAGAGAAGTGCGATAGAGGCAAGCTACGTAAGGGGCCAATGCTGTAGGGTACTCTTTGAAAAAGCAAACTGGGATTCCATATGGAGCTGGTGACTTATTTGTTTCCGACTCTTTCAGTTGGTTCTCTATGCCAGGGATCCT
Source organism: Schistocerca cancellata (assembly GCF_023864275.1). Classification (NCBI taxonomy): domain Eukaryota; kingdom Metazoa; phylum Arthropoda; class Insecta; order Orthoptera; family Acrididae; genus Schistocerca; species Schistocerca cancellata. The sequence continues at coordinate 299,347,473 of NC_064634.1, forward strand.
TATTACTATGTCATCCATAAAGGAGTCTGTTCGATGGTCTTTCAGTTGTTTCTCTGCATCAGCAATGCTTATTACTATGTCGTCCATATGGGAGCCTGTTTAATGGTGTAACGGAAAATCTTTTCCCAGCCTCCATTCTAAACTAGAAGGCAGGATGGAGAAATACTGTGTCATTGATATGAGTAGTAGTTGGTCACATAAGCATATCAACATACCTACACCATATTTGGGATCTACACTTAATTTTCCTAAAACATCCTACAATGAAAAGTGGCAACTACAGAAATAATAGAATTTCCAGTTCTTCTTATTGTTCATAAAGCTCGCCGATTTCAATAAAATACCTGGTTGTCAGACACAAAAGAACAACCTGCTCATGTTGCCAAGGGCAATAGTACTGGGAAATTCCACAGAAACTTTTGGTGATGTTTGAGAAAAATGACATTCATAGTTGGCCATTTCATTATTTGTAATTTCTGAGTGCTTAATTTTGTCAATGGTGTATGTCAATCTCGCTGTTGACTCACACAGTTTGTAAGTCTGATGAGAAATCAATCCCTTCGAAATGTGGTGTATAAATTCACTTGACAGGAATAGAAGCCTGCACATTTTTATCAAAATGGTAGAGTTTGGATAACAGAATGCACAGCATACGAGAACAAATTAGAATTTTCCAACTGCTAAAGCAGTCATAACTAATGCCAGTAAGCTGTCAAACACAACTTCATTATGCACAGACATAAAGGAAAGTGACAGTGTTGGTCACTAACCTAAATGAAGGTACCGAAAAGTTATAAGGATATTATAAGAGCAAATATATAAACTGAACAATGATTTTCAGATAACAGTAATTACATTTTTCACATATTATTAATGGGACTTTTAAATTTGATTTGTTTTATCGCATTATGCTTTTTTTTAAAAAAACTTACATTGATCATGGCATTGGACGTTATGCGGAAAAGTGTTGCCCTCTCATTAACAGACTTTAGTTTAGCTGAAACATCTTGAGTTGAATCTAGTGTCTCTAGTTCAGAAAGGGAACGCTGAAGGGCACCTCCATGTTTAGTGATGAGTTCGCTGCATGTCTGCAAGTCTTCCAACTTAGCTGCTAATGTTTTTATCACAGTTTCCATGTCACTTTTCTGGCTTGTTGGACCTGTCTCATCAAACACTTCCTCTTCTTCCTCTGCAACAACAAATAAACAGCTGCAGGTTTGTGTCAGAGTCAGATACCACTCAAAACCTTGGCAGCAAAAACATTTCAAGATGCTGCTAGGCTACTTTTATTCGCGTGACCAATTTCGATATTTTAAATCTAATTTTCAATTGGTATCTCTATAACAAAAAAAAAGATCCTGTAAGATGATGCAGTACGAAACATGGAAAATGTACACTGGCAATTATGACACATATAGTAACTTCAAACCACAATGTTCTACAGCAAAATAAATACATAAATAAAAAAATAAATAGGTAGAGTACAGTGCTGAACATTCTTTTTTATTCTATGTACAAAGAATGCTATGACATATGGTGAAGGATGAAAGTGTATACATAACCTCAATTAAACATCAATTTGACTGGATGATGTTCTAATGTTGAATCACTAAGAGAATGCTAAATCATAATACAAAATCAAGCTATCCCTAAAACTGACAGTGGTCATTGTTGTTGTCAAGGAAATAACAGTACAGTAGTTCAAGGCTAATGGGACGACACTGGGCTAATAAAAACTCACTCAACTACTATACACAATATTACAAATTAAGGATTAGTTTGCTTTGTGAAACATCTGCTTCTATGCTTCTATGTGACAGCAATCTAATATCAGAGGCGATATCCATAAATGAAGGTAAAAATTAACATCTGAGTGAGACATGTACATCACCTACTGATCTGATGAGAGGCTAGCTAAGTACAAGGCAAAAGCATAATGAATAGGACACTGACTCTGATCAAATTTTATTGACAACACAGTTGGGTCAGATGGTAACACTACATACAACAGGTTTTTATGTGCACACCTAGATATCAAAATAGGAATAGATATACAATATGTTCCAGACTGGATAAAAAGCAGGAAATGTGACTTCAACTGGACTCATCACAAAAGTCTAGCAATTTTAAATCTCAAACCTGTAGTGTGATTTAAAGTATCCTAACAACAGCTATGGAGAGGTCAATCATTTTCTTCCTGTAATATTTTGACTGTGGGTCCTCACAAGTAGCGTCAAGATTGGGGAAAAAACTTTGCAACAACAAAAATATTATCTGAATACTAAATTTGCATTTTCATACTTCACAATAAATACAATCAATTCCCCCTACCCTCACCAACGAACAATGGAAGTTGCTGAGCTGGACTGGTTGGTGTGTCTAAGCAATACAAATAGCTGTACTGTAGGTACACAACAATGGAGGGGTATTTTTCACGAGGGCATGCAGCTATACTAAATGACTTAAGGATATGGCATACTCTTGAGTAAAATGTTCCACAACTAAAACAGTCCCCCCATTCAAATCTACAAACAGGGATTACTAAACAGAAGGTCATCACCAGGAAAAACTAGCAGTCTATGGATCAGGGTGTGGATTGTTACAAGCTATTCATCAGGTAGATAGAGAATTTAAAATGGGAAATGGATAGGTTGAAGTCAAATATAGTGGGAATATGTAAATAGCAGTGGCAGTGAGAACAGGACTTCTGGTCAGGCAAGTACAGGGTATAAATATAAAATCAAATAGGGATAATGCAGGAGTAGGTCTAATAATGAATGAGAAAATATGACTATGGGCAAGCCGCTGCAAACAGCATAGCGAAAGTGTATTCATAGCCAAGATAGAAACAGCCAACAGCCACCACAATAGTAGAAGTTTATATGCCAACTAGACTGATATATGAAGAGACTGAATAAATGTATAATGAGATAAAAGAAACTATTCAGATAATTATGAGAGACAAAAATTTAATTATCACGGGAGAGTGGATAAGAGTAACAGGAAGATAACAGAAAGGAGTTGGAGAACACAGGCTGGGGGCATAGCAATGAAAGGAGAAGCCGCCTGCTACAATTCTGCACAAAAAAAGAGGTTAATCATTGCAAATACTAACAGTCATGAAAGAGATACTAAGAACTGGCATAGATTTGACGGAGATTTAGAAACCAGGCTTTAAACTGCAAACTCTTCCAGGGGTACACAATCATAATTTATTGGCTAATACACTACTGTTTGGAAAAAGTGAAACACTCAGACTGAGAGATGTGATCATAATGAAATTTATTCATAATTTATTCCCCTAATTTGAAACACGATATTACACAAATGATTAGCATTACAGAACAGTAACTGCACAGTGACTGCGGAAATTCAGTATGCAATAGAGCCACCATGTGCTGCAATCAGAGCTGCTAGACGTCATGGAATGGAACCAAAGAGCACATGAAAATGCTGATGGGAAATACTTTGCCACACAGTTTGTAGTCACATACACAAAGCTATATCAGGACCAAAATGAACAAACTGCCAACTGAGAATATCCCAGACATGTTTGATGGGTGAAATGTCCGGCAAATGGGCAGGCCAGGGAAACAGTGTTACCCACGATCCTTCGAAGAAAGTTGCACATTTCTCACCACATATGGCCGGGAATTGTCCTGCTGAAATATAGCATGTGGAATGGCCTGCAGGAGGGACAATGCCTCAGATTGTAAAATCTCCCTCATGTAGCTGTGCAGGCTGCCCTCAAGATGCAAGAAGTGAGATCATGTGTTATACACAATGGTGCCTCAAAGCATCATAGTTGATAGCGTCAGGCAGCAGTAACCGGACAAGAGAGAAGCAGCAACACAGAAGAAACCAATTTTTGGACTTTTAAAAGTTCATAACCAAGAGCGAACTGTATAATTTCTTCTGTGTACTTTGATAGTTTAGATTCTCGAGTTTGTGTGTATTAATTTAATATCTAATAGACACAGTTCTTGTATTTTCGTTTGTGTCAGAAAATAAACCAATTTTGTGACGTATTACAAGTTCCAAATCACGAGCGAATTATTCAGTCTCAGCTGAGTGATTCAGTAGATCATGTTTTGAATCTCTGGGTATTAATCTAATTTATTAGACACAGTTCTGGCATTTTCGTCAAGGTCTACAGTAGATCTCCGCACAACATGTCGATAGTCTGTTTGTCTGAGTAGTTTAATTTTTGACGGTCTTTAGTATGGATATGGACTGTGATTGTTGTGTGCGAATGCAAGCGGAGTTGGTGACACTTCACTCTTAGCTCCAGGCTGTGATGGCTTTGGTTACACAGCTTGAAGCTGCAGTGAACGGGCGTCGTCGTTGCGGGCCAGCTGTGGGGATCCAACAGATGTCCAGCACATCCAAGTCCTCCATTCAGTCCTCAGTGGTGGCAGCCCAATTACTGCCCACACTGAGATTGACCCCTCACCTGTGGTTGAGTGGGAGGTCACCTCAGGGCGGAGAGTGAAAGATTTCCCAGTGGGCCACGTGAAAGGCCTCTCCGGTCAGTCTGACAAACATGTTCCACATGCTGTCTGTGGCTGAAATGTCGCCCAGCCAGATGCCGTCACCTGTACTGTTTCAGATGAAACCTCTCAGCCTGCAAGATCTGGGCAATTACAGAAGGTGGGATTATTGGTAGTTGTGAGTTCCAATGTTAGGCACGTTATGAGGCCCCTTAAGGACATGGCTGCCAAGAAGGGGAAGAAGGCCAAAGTGTACTCCATGTGCACACCATGTGGAGTCATTCCAGATGTGGAACAGGTCATTCTGGATGCCATGAAGAGCACAGGGTGCAGCCTACTGCAGGTGGTGGCTCATGTCAGTACCACCGATCTGTGTTGCTTTGGATCAAAAGAGAATCTCTCTGGTTTCAAGCGGGTAACAGAAGTGGTAAAGGCTGCCAGTCTTTCTTGCGAGATGAAAGCAGAGCTCGCCATATGCAGCATAGTCGACAGGGCCAATTAAGGACCTCAGGTACAGAGCTGAGTGGAGGGTCTGAATCAGAGGCTCACACTGTTCTGCAGCCTTGTAGGCTGCAGATTCCTCGACTTGCCCTATGGGGTGGTTGGGTTTCAGGTTCTGCTGAATAGATCAGGAGTCCACTACACACAGGAGGTGGCTACAAGGGTAGCAGGGGCTGTGGCACGGTCTGGGTGGTTTTTTAGGTTAGAGGGTCTTGGGAAAACACAAAAATTACTTCAGTCTCAAGGGGAACAGACTAAACACAAGAAAAATGTAGATACAGGAACCATCAGTATAACAGTTGTAAATTGCCATAGCTGTGTTGGGAAAGTACCAGAGCTCCAAGCACTAATAGAAAGCACTGATGCTCAGATCATTATAGGCGCTGAAAGCTGGCCGAAATTTTTGCAAACAACCTAACGGTGTTCTGAAAGAATAGGCTAAACACAGTTGGTGATGGTGTGTTTGTTGCTGTCAGAAGTAGTTTATCTTGTCATGAAACTGGAGCAGATAGTTCCTGTGAGTTAGTATGGGCAGAGGTCATTGTTGGCAACTGGAATAAAATAATAATTGGATTCTTTTACCCATCTCCCAATTCCAATGATAGATTTGCTGAAAGGTTCAGAGAAAACTTGAGTTCAATTTCAAATAAATACACAAGACATACAATTATAGTTGGTGGTGACTTAAATTCACCCTCAATATGTTGACAAAAATACATGCTTAAATCCAGAAGTATGCATAAAACATAATCCAAAGTTGTGGTAAATGCATTCTCTGAAAATTATTTCAAGCAGTTAGTTCATGAGCCCACATGCATAGTAAGCAGATGTAAAAACAAACTTGACTTCTTGCCAACAAATAATCCTGAACGAATAAAAAAAATCAAAACGGATGCAGGGATTAGTGAGCACAGGGTTGTCATAGCGAGATTGGATACTGCAAGTATAAATCTTCCAAAATTAAACGAAAAATATACCTATTCAAAAGAGCAAATATAGATTCACTTGGAGCTTTCCTGAGAGACAATCTCCACTCTTTCCAAATTAACAAATGTAAGTGTAGACCAGATGTGGTTTGAACTCAAAGAAATAATATTGGCATCAATTGAGAGATTTATACCAAGCAAATTAAGACACAATGGAGGTGATCCTTCATGGTAAACAAAACAGGCCAGACGCTGTTGCAGAAACAACAAAAAAACATGTCAAATTTAAGGCCACAAAACCTCCAAGATTGGCGATCTCTTACAGAACCTTCGAAAATCAGTGCAGACTTCAATGAGTGATACTTATAACAGTTTCCACAATGAAACTTTGTCTCAAAACCTGGCAGAAAAGCCAAAGAAATTCTGGTTGTATGTGAAGTATGCTAGCGGCAAGATACAATCAATGCCTTCTCTGCGTGATAGCAATGAAAATACTATTGGTGACAGTGCTCCCAAAGCAGAGTTACTAAACACAGCCTTCCAACATTCCTTCACCAAAGAAGACGAAGTAAATACTCTAGAATTCAAATAAGAACAGTTACTAACATGAGTAATATAGAAGCAGATATTCTCAGAGTAGTGAAGCAACTTATCACTTAATAAAAGCAAGTCTTCTGGTCCAGACTGTATACCAGTTAAGTTCCTGATACAATAGCTCCATACTTATCAATCACATACAACCGTTCGCTTAATGAAAGATCCGTACCCAAAGACTGGAAAGTCGCACATGTCACACCACTATTCAGGAAAGGTAGTAGGAGTAATCCACTAAATTACAGGCCCATATCATTAACGTCGATATGCAGCAGGATTTTGGAACATATATTGTGTTTGAACATTATGAATTACCCCAAAGAAAACAGTCTATTGACACACAGTCAACACGGATTGAGAAAACATTGTTCTTGAGAAACACATCTAGCTCTTTACTCGCATGAAGCGTTGAGTGCTACTGACAAGTGATTTCAGATTGATTCCGTATTTCTGGATTTCCAGAAGGCTTCTGCCACTGTACCACACAAGAGAAATTGCGCGCTTATGGAATATCATCTCAGTTATGTGACTGGATGTGTGATTTCCTGTCAGAGAGGTCACAGTTCATAGTAATTTATGGAAAGTCATTGAGTAAAACAGAAGTGATTTCTGGTATACCCCAAGGTAGCGTTCAGGCCCTTTGCCGTTCGTTATCCATATACATGATTTAGGAGACAATCTGAGCAATTATCTTAGGTTGTTTGCAGACAATGCTGTCATTTATTGACTAGTAAAGTTATCAGAAGATCAAAACAATTTGCTGAATGATTTAGAAAAGATCTCTCTATGGTGCAAAAATTGGCAATTGAACCTAAATAATGGAAAGTGTGAGGTCATCCACATAAGCTAAAAGGAATCTGTTAAACTTCAATTACACAGTAAATCAGTCAAATCTAAAGGCCATAAATTCAACTAAATGCCTAGGAATTACAAGTACAAACAACTTAAATTGAAGGAACACACAGGAAATGTTGTGGGAAAGGCTAACCAAAGACTGTTTTATTGGCAGGACACTTAGAAAATGTAACAGATCTACTAAGGAGACTGCCTACACTACACTTATCCATCCTGTTTTAGAATAATTCTGTGCAATGTGGGTGCTTACCAGACAGGATTGATGTAGTACATCGAGAAAGTTCAAAGACGAGCAGCACATTTTGGGTTATCGGAAAATAGGCGAGAAGTGCCACTGGAATTATATGGGATTTGGGGTAGACATCTTTAAAACAAAGGCATTTTTCATAGCAACGGAATCTTCTCATGAAATTTCAATCACCAACTTTCTCCTCTGCATGCAAAAATATTTTTTTTTTTTTTTACACCTACCTACATAGGGAGAAATGCTCATCATAATGAAATAAGGGAAATCAGAGCTTGCATAGAGAGATACAGATGTTCATTTTTTCCACGCTCTGTATGAGATTGGGATAATAGAGATTTATTGTGAACACAGTTAGATGAACCTTCTGCCAGGCACTTAAATATAATTTGCAAGAGTATTGATGTAGATGTAGATGTCCACTGTGCCGTTCAACAACAGAGTCTGGCAGACTGCATTCATCATGGCGGCATCAAACGCATATGCCAGCATAGATCTTCATACGCCCATTGCAATTCTGGGTATAGTGGGTTCTGGGCAATGGAACCTGACACAATGGCATGCATGTCACCAGTACAGCATGCAGAAGACAGCATAGAAAGATTGACACAAACATGTCCACACCTGTTGCAATGCTCCAACATTGCACCAATGCTGTGGATAAAGCTGTTCTGTCCATTATGGCCAAGAGGACAAGATGGCAGTCACCTCACACTGTGATCACCTTGTGCCACCCAAACCCCATCATAGCTGTGTATGGCCGCCTTCTCTCCATTGGTTCCACATATGCCTCCCTGTTGAAGCAGCAGGCCCTGTATAAGCAGTGATGTAATGGAATGACAGACTCGTCTCCTGGAGACCAATCATTCTGTCCTGTTTGAATGCATTCAAATGCCGATATTTCACCCTGTGATGTTTGTGTGGCATAGTGACACTCCGTTACCACATGTCCACTTCACATGATGGCTCTGCACTGATTGAGCATTGCGTAACACTGACGGTTACACAAAAGGGGGCACTGTTGGGACTACGTGCATGCCACCTCTCTGTTATTTAAACCACTTACTATGGTTCTAAGCATCCTCTTATTGTGGCATTTTGCAGGCCATTGCTTCTTAGTGTTTCACTTTTTACAAACAGTAGTGTAATTGAATGTTAAAACTAAAGAAACTACAGGAAGGTTGGCATTTAAGGAGTCAGGACCTGGATAAATTGAAGGAATTAGACTCTGTTGGGAGCTTCAAAGGGATCAATATGCAATGAATGGCTGAAATAGGGGAATGGAATACAATAAAAGGCAAGTATGTAGATTTGACAGATGAAATAATGAAGGCGTTAGAGGATAAAATAGACCAAAACACATGCCCCAGTAGATAATCTGGCATAACATCATAAAAGATAATAATGAAAGGAGAAAATATAAAAATGCAGCAAATGAAGCAGACCTTAAAACAAGGCCCCTGCTATAGATGACATTTTCTCAAAATGACTGATATTCTTTTGAGTATCATCCATGATAAAACTACTCCATATGGTGCTCAGGATATATGTGACAGGTGAAATACCCTCAGACTTCAAGAAGAATGTAATAATCCCAGTTCAAAAGAAGGTAAATGCTGAGAGACGTATTACTGAACTGTCAACCTAATAAGTCACGGCTGCATAATACTGAAACACATTATTTACATATGAACAGAAAAATTGGTAGATACCAACACCAGGGAAGATCAGTTTGGGTTCTGGAGAAATGTAGGAATGTGCTAGGTTATACTGACTCTATGGCATCTCAAAACAAGAGTTAACAAAAAGCAAACAAACATTTATAGCATTTGCAGATTTAAAGAAAATTTTTGACAATGTGGACTGGAACATACTCTTCGGAATTATAATGGTAGCAGGTATAAAATATTGGGAGTGAAAAGTAGAAACCAAACTGCAGTATAATAGTTAAAGAATATGAATAAAAAGCAGTAATTGGAGGAGGAATTTGGAAAGTGGATTAAAGTTCAGAGGGAAGAAATTAAATCACTGACTTTTTCCAGTGACATTGTAATTCTGCCAGAGATGGCAAATGATCTGGAAGAGCAGTTGAACAGAATTCACACTGTCTTGTAAACACATAGCATCATATTAAACAAGTGCCAAATAAATAAATAAATGCCAAATTGTACTTTATAGTAAACAAATTATGAAATAAGTGTCAAAAAATATTACACACATTTATAATTACCAAGTGTTACATAGTCACTATGAATCAGACAATGACAGTTTATTACAGATGCAATATGGATGTCAAATTAAACTAGATAGTACTTGAGAATAGGAATAAAGCTGAAACAGGTGTCATAAAGAATATTTAACTTTTGCAGCTAGCCTGGACCTTCCCCTTTCAAAATGTTGGATTATAATGTCTACCATTCTTTGGCCCAACTGAGGAAAAAATGTATTGAAAAGATTTCATTATATGAACATCAACAAAAGTAAAAACAGGGCAATGCAACGTAGTCTGAATTTTGGTGTGTGAGCAGCAAAATACCTGATGATGGCCAAAGTAGGGAGACTGCAGATTGACAATAGCAAAACAATCATTTCTGAAAAAGAGAAATTTGCTGACACTGCGTGTAAGTTTAAGTATTAGGAATTTAATTGTGTAGTGTAGCCTTGTACGGAAGTACTATGTGGATAATAAATAGTTCAGACAAGAAGATAGTAGAAGCTTCTGGGATGGGTGTTACAAAAGAATGCAAAGGATTAGATGGGTGGATCAAACAACTAATGACGAGGTGCTGAATCAAATTGGGTGAAGAAAGAAATTTATGCCGCAACTAGAGAAAAAAAAAAATAATAAAAATAAACAGACTAAGCTGGTAGGACACATCCTGGCATCTCAGGTATCAAGGAATGGTCAATTTGGTAATAGTGGGAAACTCTGCTGATGCCATAGCTCGAAACTTTGCTGATGACATCCAATCACGCAATAAAATTTTACGACAGAGCACGTAGGAACTGATGTTACTAACACATTTTACTTACAAATGCCAGTGCAGCAAATCATTTAGTGAAAATTAATCAAAATGAGAGGTTTAACCTGTGTCACCAAAAATATTCATCCACCACCACCACCACCACTACCAACAACAACAACAACAACAACAATGCTGACATTGGTAGAGCTCATTTCTTCAACTTCATGAGAAGTAACACTAAAGTGCAAAAAGATATTTTTATTGCTAATTTTCTAAGAAACTGTCTACCCTAGTGGGGTTGAGAGGGAGGGTGGCAGTGGCTATTTTATTACAGCACCATCATAAAGATTCAAACAATTTATCATATTCTGTACTTTTGCAAAGTAAACTTGCTACACTGGCTCAAAAAAAAGTGAAGAGATGTTAGCATGCCAATGTAACTTAATACATGTACACACTATTGGCACATGTGTAAATGAATAGAGCTGCAATTCCCTGTGAAAGGTAGGAGGTCACCAGAGTGCATTAATGTTGTTCATGTTTAGTGTTGTCACCCGTCCTGATAGGGTATATAAAGAGTGGGAATAGTGTCAGATGTTGAGTGAACACTGAAGGACTTGGAGATGATGTATGCTCATGTAAGACAGTATTATCAGCTACTGCCAGTGCTTGAAAGAGATTTCATTGTGGTCCTCCATTTGGCTGATTGGTTAAATTGTGCAATATTCAGATTTTTGAGTCATTCAGATGTGACAGTGTTGGACTCCATGGGAATGTGAGGGCAGGTATACTCATCAAGGTTGTGATCGACCACATCTGATCACTAGAAGGGAGGATCACACTGCAGTCCTTTCACATCTGTGCCTATCATCTGAGAACAAGTAATGGAGCCCTTCAACATTCTGTGTCATAGTGCACCATTGTTTGGAGACTAGCAGCAGCCAGATTAGGGAACTACCATCCCATGTACAGGCAGCCAATAATATCACCCCACAGAAGATTGCATGTGGAGCGGTGCTGTAACTGGGAAGCATAGACCGCTGATGATTGGTGAAACAAGTAAACTAGAAAAAAGACCAATATCTTAAAAGCAAGTGAAAGTTAACGTACAGATAGATGTTTCTATATACCACATATTATTCAGCTGTATGCAAATGGTTTCTGTTTATTTTCTATGTTGCACAGTATCAGCAGAAAGCCCAAAACTTTCAAAAAAGCTACACGTTCTCATTATTATTTTCATTGACATAATTGTCAGCAAAGTCATAATGATACTTCTGAAAGAGGGGGGTTAGAGAGGAGGACTTTTCTAACTGTGCCGCTGATCACTGTTAAAGGGAGTAAATATTAAAATCTCCATTTAAAAATTATCTTACATGCTGTAGTCTTTTAAATAAGCTTTGTATTGCTGCATAGTCACACTGTATTACAGAAGTCAATGCTAAACTGGTCATCTAAGTGTATCTGTACAAGTGAAATAAGTATTCAAAGATTAATTGCATATGAAAACTGATATTTAAATCTGCCTGGTTCACCAATACTATACTCCCACACATTACAAAAACTGAACACAATATTACATCAATTAATGGAACACTAAGAAATAGCACTTTTCAGTGCAGAGGCAGAAATACCTGATGATTTATTTACAATGTCTATAATACATTTATAGACCACTAACCACCATCCAAAGAGTATTCTTACGCTACTCGGGTGACACCTGAAAAAGCCACCATGTTTTTTACAAATTTTTTGTGTTCCACAAAAACAACATCTAGAATTTGCTAAAGACTTCAGCTCCTCCTGTGACACTAATTTTGTAGTGTAAAAAAAAAGGAGTAAAAACCATCAAAAGTCAGAGGTACATATATAACCTTTAGCACTACGATAATGTGACAGAAATATACACAGAACACACTGCAGAAGTGTCTGATGTTCCTGAAGCCATGACCCTACTTAACCTTATTGAATATACTGATGCCTTGTTAAGATACAATGTGGACCATCAATCTACATAAAATTAGGGCTTTCCAGACAGCAGTGAGACAAACTTACAGTACCACTGTGATAATGGGAGCATCCGTCAATGGGTATACAGTTACTGGAATAAATTACTAAAAAAATGAAAGACTGGAGAATGCTGCTTTTAACCAACAATTTTAACAGAAAACTCCTAAGAGTATGTGACAATTAAACATGAAAATTTGCTAAATGTGACTGATCATTTGAAACATATTTTAATTTCATTTCTACAACAAAATACCAACTGTATATCTTTCACTACAATATACTGAAATCAATGATGGCCTCACAAATTGAAAACCAGCTCATAAGTGAAAGAAACTCTGTGGAAGCATTGCCAACTGTGTGTTATTCTTACATGTATCACACGATTTCAGAACACACTACAAAATAAAAGTAATTATACTCAATTAAATGAATTTCTCATGTTAATACGACTTCTCATATCACTGCACCCAGTCAAAGAATACTAAGTTTCAAAAGAAAGGCATTTCAAAACTGTGGGTATCCTTACTTCAAAATAGCAATGTCAGGTAATGTAAATAAAGAAGCACATAGAACAAAAAAATGATGAAGCAAGTATGGACAAACATTATGAAGGCATCATTGATTAGCATAACTAAATGGTGAAAAGAGGATAAAATAAAAATATGAACACTTTGTGGCAGCTTGAACAGAAAGGAACTTGTGTTTTGCTTTTCTTTTTTGCCGTACTTTTGGAAACTATGGAACTGGTTCATGCAACACATCTCTGACCATGATGGTCAGTACAACACCCAAGTTAACAGTTCAACATTCATTCTACACACCTCACTTCATCAACACTGGCACAGATAAAGTGTTCTGTTGCTTGTTCTGTATGTCCTGTAAGCTGCAGCAGGTGAGCTGTGCAGCCCTTAGATGAAAAAAAAAAAAATCCTTCTGTTCTCAAGCTAACTGTTATGAATTTCCTACATTGTTGATATTTCTACCCGGAGTTTCCATTGTTTGATCTTCCACTGTCAGCCACTTTTGTTTTTGTAACTACAAACTCTTTGTGAAACCTGATACACACACAAATTGACAATTCGGGAATGATTAAGGCCACAACCTGATTTTATTCTGAATATGCTTCTTTCATTTCCAAATAGTCATTCTTAAAATACCCAAGACAGGAGCTAATCTCTGTGAATCTGTGACTTTTCATTACATAATTCAATATTTCAGCTTGAAGTATGTCAATTCAAAAGTATTATGTAAATATCTCCAGTCCACAATTGCAGAATTACACACACAGTTTCTACTTCTTATTCATTCCAGTTCCTTGAAAATTAATGGCACCTGATTACACTCTAGTGCTTCTTGTAGCCTATTACACAATTTCTTGACAAAGGTTCAAATGTCCCATTTGGAGGAAAAGATTCATTTATTTTTACAAGTTTCCATAGAAACTGATAAAACTAGCTGAAGTCTTAACTTCAATGACTGAAACAAGTATGCCTACTGTATTTACTGTATCATAATGTGCAATTTTCAATGCATACTAAACCTTCTTCTTTGAAAAACATTATCTGTGTACAAAAAGATAACCATTACTTGATTTCCCCCCCTAGCCCACCCAACAGTGTTATTTCTTTGAAATTCTTGACAAAACTGCCCTTTTTGTATGATTTAATCCATTAGCTTGCAATCTTGCCTAACATTTGAGAGTGTTGTGTAACACAGCAGCTACACAAATAAAAGAGAAAATTAATCATAAGCAATTCAAAATATCTCAATGACAAAAAAACTATGACTGGACAGTTTCAGGTTCAAATTATGATAATCTTCCATTGTGTCCCAATAACAGAGAGAGAGAGAGAGAGAGAGAGAGAGAGAGAGAGAGAGAGAGAGAGAGAGAGAGATTTTAATATTAGTAAAGGCTACTCATTCTACCTATGACAAAAAAGAAATATTTGAATAGAAACATTAAGAACTACAGCTTATTTCTTTTATTTTCTTTAACCAAACTCCAAAGGTACATGAAGTAATATTATGTGGTAAGAAAAAAAATTGCAGAAGTTTATATTAAAATGCATTTTACCTGACTCCATCACTCGGATAGCCTTAGCTTTGGCCAGTTCTAGGGCAGTAACCCATCGTTGACGTTCCACTTCATTGGCAGCCTTTATGTGAAATGTCTGAGTGCCACCATTTGATATAACAAATGTACATGAATCTTCTGTGTGTATTAATGCACCATGCAAACTTATTGTTCCACGACATGTATGGGACATTTCAGCTTGGTTCCTATAAGAGAACAAGACCATTAGAAAACTGAACAACTTCATGCATAGACAATGAAGAAGTGGGAGGAGGCGAGAGGTTGAGAAGGATTCAGAAAAGATGGGAAAGGGATAAACCACTTTAAATTATAAACATATATGCAAGCAACATACAGAAAGAGTTGCTGGCAGCATTCACCAACATCTGTGTGTTACAATCAAGTGCAGTCTACAATGAAAATTTGAGCTTGAAATCAGGTCAGAAACAAGATTTAACCTTAGGCTGCTGGCACATACCACTAAAAGTACTGCTGTACTAAGGAAAGCATATATCAATTTTAGCAGATTCTTTCTCATACAAAGCGCATCCAATAGTGTGGAAGAGTATGAAACAATGTGGGAAGCTGAACAGCTAACGTAACAAGAAAGATCCCAGTCTCTACTATATACAGCATATTTGGAATCAAACTGATATGAATAATCACATTTCATTATTATTATATAAGCCACATAAAATGATCTTAAAACTTACAAGGAGGCTAAATCCACTTTGATGAATAATGGCAGCTCATCAACATTGGTGTAGGAAAAGTTTATGTTAGTTGTCCTGTAAGCTGCAGCAGCCAACCTAGTGCCCCGTAACGGACTGCTTCTATGATCTTAAGCTCGCACATCTTTACTTGCTGCATCCATAATCAAAAGGAATGTGTTGTTAATGAATCCACCATTCAAGTACATACATCCAAACCTTAAGTACTTCTGCAATACAGGTGTGCTGAATGTCACACCAAATACCACCAATTTCTCCTTACCATTTACATTCTCACTGTTTTCTTTAGTTTTGTAGTGTCTTGACGTGTCTGTACTTTCCATAATGCTTTCATGTTAGGATCTACAAAATCCTACCACGTCAGAACAACCTTACAATAAGGGAACAATAGTCATTTTATTTCCTTGTTCTCAGAGGATTTTCTACCTACTTGGTGAATTGCAGCCATCTCAATTAGAAAAGTTCTATGGTGGAATCCATTCACAGTATCTATTAAATCTGGTGTATCCTCCACGCATTAGTTAACATAGAAGGGAGAAACCTCCCTAAAATTTCTTTTTTCTTCTTCTAATAACAATGATTCTGTGCACTGTTTCAGTCTCCAGGTTTTGCAGTATTTGCGTGCTAACCAGAAAGCGCCGTTTACTAACTTTCTGCCGACCAACCCATGATACAGGGAGTGTTAAAGGTTTGTCAATTGGTTTTAAGGAGTTGTGCAGAGCAATTATAAAAGCCAACTAAGACAAAATCCTTCTGCATGAGCAAGTCTGATACAACTGGAAATCGAAAAACGGCACAAAAAAAAAAAGAAAAAAAAGAAAAAAGAAAAAAAAAAAAAGGGCTGGGAACCCTAGCCCCAGACACAAGTTATGAAACACATTTGCCAACGTCGGGTGGATTGTCTCTCACCATTCCCTTTCAAAACTACATACATATTTTTTCCCAAAGAAACTAAATTGTGATGGTACAGGAAGTAAAGATGTTGACACTGGGTGAAAACAATGTTTAGGTGGTTATCCTGCTGTCAAAGCATCTGCATGCCATAAACCTCCTGCATACTGATGACTGGGGGATGACAAGCATGAAGGCACTAACAAGGTTGTATGCCTACTGGCCCAGCGTCATGCAGGATACTGAGACAACAGCCTGCCCCTGTGAGATCTGTGCTTCAACCTAGTCAGCACTCCTGCAATGATTCCACATTCAGCGTGCACCACAGCACTCATTGAAATGCTTCTATGGGGACTTTACTGGCCCCTTCCTTAGAAAAATGTGACCCATTGTCATAGACTTTTATTTTCCAAGTTTTCATATGCAGTCTGAATTTCAAATACCATAGAAATGAGCACTTTGCAGAAAATACCCGGCACTGAAGGGTCCCAGAAACAACTGATTGGGGTAATAGCCCTCAATTTCTATAGAGCACGTTTCAAGATGTCTGCTCTTTGAATGGCATAATGCTCCCAATGGTACCATTCCACTCAGCCTCCCACTGTGAAGCCAGGCAGTCTGTCCGGTCATTTAAGGTGCAGATGCGGAAGATGCTATCAGCTGCAACCACTGCTGATGTCCTGAACCAGATGTCGGCCTCCGAAAGGACCACACCAATACAGAGGCACACAATGGCAGAACTGATGTGTGGCCGACAACACTGGACCCTCTAGAACACACTCAACACCAGCCCACCTCTGTCCCCCATTACTCATTGGCCAAAGATATTTGATCTTCAGAAAGACCCCACAATAGATACCAGTGTCATTAGAGCTGCACGCCGAAGACACTATGCTGGTGTGACATACCAACCAGGTATGACACGCCATCTAACTGCACCCACACTTAGTTGCTTCCACATCGAGACCACCGCCACACACCCTGGAGTCAGTTCGATACAACTTCTAGGCACCTGGCACACACCACTACTAGGTTCAGTGCCATTGTAGATGGCACCCATAGAGTGGGACCCTTTTCCACCTCCAGCACCAGAGACATCCAGTACAGCCCCGGAGACCGGAACACTGGCTTCTGCTGACTCCAACATCAGATACATACCCCTGCTGCAAGCAGAAAACATTGACACCAACGCTGAGATGAACAGCGAACCTTTAGCCGGTTTGCGCACCCACACCTCTCCCCAATTCAGACAGCAATCATACACAGACAGGGACACTTCTGACACTACCCATTGTTGGCCCTATCCACTGATTACAGTGGGTAGGAATGTTCTCTCTCTCTCTCTCTCTCTCTCTCTCTCTCTCTCTCTCTCTCATCTGACAATAAGTTCAATATATTGCATTATCCACCATCAACAAATCCTCCAGTGGCCAATAAGAAGCACCTACAAGCTATCACGATGGGCCTGGCCACTGACATCAAGTCACAGATAAAACTTGACTGCTGGGCTGCTGCAAGACACTTTGAATAGTGCTGTACTAAAGTCTCCACCTTGCTTACTTTCATGACTTGGCTGTCTACTGGATCTCAACTAGACCATTTTGGAGAGCTCTCCTACACATTATTCACGGATTTGCTTGGTTTTTGACTACCTGGTTGATTCTTTTGATGTGTTGTACATTTTATAACAACTTCAAATGAACTGGATTTGTTAACTACCAAACGATGGGGCACTACCAAATGACGATCTGTGTAATAAAGACTGTGCTGCACCATAGTGACTTTCATAGCCTGTATAACATTTATATTATGCATGCCAAAACCACAGATGTGTTTCCACACCATAAGTGTTATATCTTTGAGCAATGATGTTCTGGTAACACTCAGCGTTTACAGGGAAATAATAATAATAAAGATTGAATGATGGTGAATCGTGCTTAGCATCGTGGCTGATAGGCAACGAGAATGGAAGCTGCCATCTGGATGTTACCACTAATACTGTTCATAATGCAGCAATGAGTAAATAAATTGATTTTTCAAGAAAATTTTAAAAATAACCAACACACAAAACAATACACCAAGGTGTTTTCCTATGTCACAGTGATGTGACTAGTCCCAGACATCTTTAGTTACATTCAATTTAATATGTAGTTACAGAGTTCTATTGTATCCATAATCGATAAGCTTGATTGAAATAAATAGTGTACGATTTTCTAAAGGATTCCATTGAATTCTTAAAGTATAAGGTGGAGACTGTTCAAGAACAAGGCTTAAAATGTTATTTATGGCAATCAATATGCGAGGAATAGTCATGAAGTCTGACGAATTGGAGATGGGCTGCACCATTTTGTTTCAGCTCGTTGATCTGCATGCTATGGTACTACAGCACTTGGATTTGACTGTTTTCTAGGAAAGCAAGAAATTAATTACGTAACTTTATTTTATCAAGCTGATGATTAGAACTTTATGACTACCACTCATATGTGAAACTGTTTTATTACACTCAGCAAGATCACACACACTGTGGAAAAACAGGTAGAATAATCATTAGTGAAACATTATTTCTCTATGATATTTTGGATTGGATTTTGCTGGTGGATTTAAGGAACCACAATATCAGATCATCAGTCACTCCATGCTGAGAATGTCACATCAATAAAATTCTTGTATAATAAACAAGACAGACAGTCAACATGGCCATTAGTATGTTTGTCTTGCATGGAAAAAGTAGAAGGGAATGGTAAAGTATCCTAAGCTGGGGGAGGTACGCTGGCTGAAAACTGCTGAAGGCCCTCCAGGGCTATTCATCAAGCAATGTGAACATAGATATTTCACATCCAACCAATCAATCCCCAATCAATATGCAAGACTGGTGAGATCATCATCAGTGTTCTGCCAAAAGGCAGGTTTTCACGTGGTAGTTCTCCAGGCTGTCCGGTCTTCTGCCTCTTCAGGTCTGCATAATTTCCTCTTCCCTTTATGTGTCTACCATCTTTTATCTCCTTCTTCTTCTTCTAAGTCTTCTCCTACAAATCAATCCTTCCAAAGCATCTGCTAGCAAGTACTCCCTTCTCAATGAATGTCCCAACCAGTTCTTTATCCTTCCTCTTACAATCTTCAGCAGACATCTCTCACCAACCCTTTCCAATACTCTTTCATTACTCACTCTTTCCATCCTGCTTATTCTCTCCATTCTCCTCCACATCCACATCTCAAATGGTTCTAACCTTTTTTCATCCTCTCGTCTCAGTGTCCATATTTCTGCCCCATTTAGTGCCACACTCCAGACAAAACATTTGCCAAGACTTTTCCTTAGACCTTTATCTAATTTGCCACATAAGAGTCTCCTCTTTCTGTTGAATGCCTCCTTCGCTATGGCAATTCAAGTTTTCACCTCCTGGTGACATCTCAAGTCCTCAGTTATTGTGCTTCCAAGATATGTAAATGCACTTACTTGGCTAATGAT
Source organism: Schistocerca cancellata (assembly GCF_023864275.1). NCBI lineage: Eukaryota > Metazoa > Arthropoda > Insecta > Orthoptera > Acrididae > Schistocerca > Schistocerca cancellata. Next base: position 299,367,221 of record NC_064634.1, read on the forward strand.
AGATTGTCCTATTTTAATATCTTTGTTTTTGCTGTGTTTATTTGCATCCAATATTCCACACAAGCTTCATTCAGATCTTTCAGCATGTTATTCACTGTCCACTCACTTTCTGCCACTAATACCATGTCATCAGCAAATCTTATACATTCTATTCTCTTTCCACCAATACATATTCCTCTTTTCCCATCTAAGCCTTTTGCAATAATCTCTTCAAGGTATGTGTTAAACAACAGTGGGGAAAGGCAACAACCTTGTCTAACACCTCATCAATGCTGCTTCCTTCTGACGTTTCATGTCCAATCCTTATCCTTACTTTCTGGTGTAAATATAGATTCTGTATCAGTTGTCTCTCTTTGCAATCTACTTCTTTCCTCTTCAAAATATCCATCAGCTTGTTCCATTGAACTCTGTCAAAAGCCTTTTCTAAATCTATAAAAACAGCAAAGATTTCTCTATCTTTTTCCGTATATCTTTCCCCTATAGTTCTTAACAGGCCAATAGCATCTCTTGTTCCTTTTCCTCTTCTAAATCTGAACTGCTGCTCTGCAATCCCTCTATCCAGCTTGCCATATAGCCTTCTATTCAACACTCTCAGCAAGACTTAAGCTGCTTGATAAATTAGACCAATGGTCCAATGCTCTTCACATTGTTTAGAGTTTCTCTTTTTCTCTATTGGTATCATAACTGTTGCAAGGAAGTCCTCGGGCCATTCCTCTTTGTCATATATCTCGTTACAGAAGTAGACTATTTCTTTTCTTGCCTTTTTTCCCAGATTCTTCAACAGTTCTGCTGGCAAATCATCAATTCCACATGCCTTCCTATTCTTCATCTCCTTCAGTGCCTTTTCTACTTCTGCTTCCAAGATGGTGAATCCCTTTCTATCTTCCATCACATATTGCTCCTCTTCAACCTTAATTTCACTTTACATTTCATCCCCCTTGTACAGACATTCAATATATTCTTGCCATCTGTTCAAAACCTCCTGTGGTTCTTCTGCTAGAGTACCATCTGCTCTTTCTACTTCCATGTTATTCCTCTTTCTTTTGCGTTCAAAAACTCACAAGCCAGTCTATACATCATTTCATACTTTCCCTCTTTCTCCGTTTTCTCTATTTCGTCGCATCTCTGTTTCATCCACTTTTCCCTTGCTTCTTCAGTTTCTCTTCTTAATTCATTATTCAGTTTCCTGTACCTCTTTTTGCCTTCTTCAGTTTATACACTTTTCCACTTTCTCCACTCTTCCATTTTTTTCAACATGTTTTCTGTTATTAAATCTTTCCAGGTGCTTTGGGATACTCTAATTCCTAGTACTTCTTTGGCAGAGTCCATGAGTCCTTCCCTCATTTTTATCCATTTGTAATTAACACTTTCATCAACACTACCTCTTTGCCATTTTTCCATAAATCTGTTCTCCCAATCTGATGCCTTTCCTACCTCTTTGAGTCTTTCTATGTTTAATCTTTCCTTTGCTTTACCTCCAGATTTTTTTGAACTTCACTTTTATTTCTCCCATTACTAGGTTGTGGTCTGAATTTATATCCACTCCTGGATAAGCTTTAGCATTCTTCAAAGAGTTCTTAAACCTTTTTTGTATCAGGATGTAGTCCAACTGATATCTTTCCCTATTCAAATTTGATATCCATGTGTAATGTCTCCTTTTGTGGTGTTCAAATAATGTGTTACCCACTGCTAATGAATTTTCTTTACAGAAACTAATTAGTTGTTCACCTCTCTCATTTCTTATTCCTAATCCAAATTTTCCTACTGCATCTTCATCTCTTCCTTCACACACCACTGCATTCCAGTCCCCCATGATGATAATACAGGCATTTCTATTTTCTTTCTCGGTGAGTTCTTGTATTTTCTCACAATATTCTTCCACTTCCTCATCTCTATGCTGGCTGGTTGGCATATACACCTGTATTAACACCAAATCATTTGAACTACCCTTCTGTCATATCATCATCAGTCTTCCATCAATATATTGTACCTTCATTACCTTATTTTTCAACTTGAAAAATAACTGGTGAGATAAGCCAATAAATTGGTTGGAGCAATTAAGGTAACAGCCTTAGACACCATCACAAATTGTAAAACTAAGTTAACAGCTTGTAATTCATTAGCTAAAACTGAGTGCAGTCAGTCAACTTCAGTGTTTGCCTTACCACAGTAAAAGAGGTACACATTATTAAAATGAGTGCCATTGATAAAGGAGCACTGTTGTTGTTGTTGTTCTTGTTGTTGTTATGGTCTCAGTCCAGAGACTGGTTTGATGCAGCTCTCCATGCTACCCTATCCTTTGCAAGGTTCATCATCTCTGCATAAGTACTGTAACCTACATCCTTCTGAACCTGCTTAGTGTATTCATTCCTTGGTCTCCCTCTGCAATTTTTACGCTCCACACTACCCTCCAGTACTAAATTGGAGATCCCTTGATGCCTCAGAATGTGTCCTACCAACCGATCCCTTCTTCTAGTCAAGTTGTGCCAAAAATTCCTCTTCTCCCCAATTCTATTCAGTACCTCCTCATTAGTTACGTGACCTACCCATCTAATCTTCAGCATTCTTCTGTAGCACCACATTTTGAAAGCTTCTATTCTCTTCTTGTCTAAATTATTTATTGACCACGTTTCACTTCCATACATGGCTACACTCCATACAAATACTTTCAGAAAGGACTTCCTGACTCTTAAATCTACACTCGATGTTAACAAATTTCTCTTCTTCAGAAATGCTTTCCTTGCCATTGCCAGTCTACATTTTATATCCTCACCACTTCGACCATCATCAGTTATTTTGCTCCCCAAATAGCAAAACTCATCTACTACTTTAAGTGTCTCATTTCCTAATCTAATTCCCTCAGCATCACCTGGTTTAATTCACCTATATTCTATTATCCTTGTTTTGGTTTTGATGATGTTCATCTTATATCCTCCTTTCAAAGCACTGTCCATTCTGTTCAAATGCTCTTCCAGGTCCTTTGCTGTCTCTGACAGAATTACAATGTCATCATCATCAAACCTAAAAGTTTTTATTTCTTCTCTATGGATTTTAATTCCTACTCGGAATTTTTCTTTTGTTTCCTTCACTGCTTGCTCAATGTACAGACTGAATAACTTTGGGGATAGACAACAACTCAGTCTCACTCCCTTCCCAACCACTGCTTCCTTTCATGCCCCTCGACTCTTATAACTGCCAACTGGTTTCTGTACAAATTGTAAATAGCCTTCCGCTCCCTGTATTTGACCCCCACCACCTTCAGAATTTGAAAGAGAGTATTCCAGTCAACACTGTCAAAAGCTTTCTCAAAGTCTGCAAATGCTAGAAAAGTAGGTTTGCCTTTCCTTAATCTATCTTCCAAGATAAGTCGTAGGGTCAGCATTGCCTTTCGTGTACAAATATTTCAACAAAATCCAAACTGATCTTCCCTAAGGTCGCCTTCTACCAGTTTTTCCATTCATCTGTACAAAATTCATGACAGTATTTTGCAGCCGTGACTTCTTAAACTGATAGTTTGGTGATTTTCACACCTGCCAACACCTGCTTCCTTTGGGATTGGAATTATTATATTCTTCTTGAAGTCTGAGGGTATTTTGCCTGTCTCATACATCTTGCTCACCAGATGGTAGAGTTTTGTCATTGTTGGCTCTTCCAAGGCTATCAGTAGTTCTAATGGTATGTTGTCTACTCCGGGGGGCTTGTTTTGACTTAGATCTTTCAGTGCTCTGTCAAATTCTTCATGCAGTATCATATCTCCCATTTCATTTTCATCTGCGCCCTCTTCAATTTCCATAATATTACCCTCAAGTACATCGCCCTTGTATAGACCCTCTATATACTCCTTCCACCTTTCTGCTTTCTCTTCTTTGCTTAAATCCAGTTTCCCGCAAGACCTCTTGATATTCTCTCATGTAGTTCTCCTTTCTCAAAGTCCACAGCTCATGGTCGTGTTCTCGCTTCCCGAACACAGGGTCCCGGTTCGATTCCCGGCAGGGTAAGAGATTTTCATCTGTCTCAAGATGACTGAGTATTTGTGTTGTCCTCACCATTTCATCATCATACATGCAAGTGGCGAGATTGGACTGAGCAAAGGTTGGGAACTTGTACGGGCACTGATAACCGGATAGTTGAGCACCTCACAATCCAATCATTATCATCTTTCTCCAAAGGTCTCTTTAATTTCCCTGTAGGCTGTATCTATCTTACCCCTAGTGATATATGCCTTTACATCCTTACATTTGGCCTCTAGCCATCCCTGCCTAGCATTTTGCACTTCCTGTCGATCTCATTTTTGATATGTTTGTATTCCTTTGCGCCTGCTTTCTTTTTAAATGCATTTCTATAATTTCTCCTTTCATCAATTAAATTCAATGTTTCTTCTGTTACCTGGGGATTTCTATTTTTTTTTTTTTTATTTATTTATTGTTCCGTGGAACCAAATTAAGGAGAAGTCTCCATGATCATGGAACGAGTCAGTACATGAAATTATAACATGATATTAGGAACAGATAAAATGAAATATATATAAAAAAAACATATGCAGGTGACAAGTTGTAAGTTTAAATGAAGAAAATCAACAATGTAACACTGGAATTTGCTTAATTTTTTAGCTCTTCCAGGAGCTCCTCCACAGAATGGAAGGAGTGAGCCATGAGGAAACTCTTCAGTTTAGACTTAAAAGAGTTTGGTCTACTGCTAAGATTTTTGAGTTCTTGTGGTAGCTTATTGAAAATGGATGCAGCAGAATACTGCGCTCCTTTTTGCACAAGAGTCAAGGAAGTGCATTCTATATGCAGATTTGATTTCTGCCTAGTATTAACTGAGTGCAAGCTGCTAACTCTTGGGAATAGGCTAATATTGCTAACAACAAACGACATTAAAGAAAATATATACTGTGAGGGCAATGTCAGAATTCCCAGATTTTTGAATAGGGGTCAACAAGAGGTTCTCGAACTTAGACCACATATAGCTCGAACAGCCTGTTTTTGAGCCATAAATACCCTTTTTGAATCAGAAGAATTACCCCAAAAAATAATACCATACGACATAAGCGTATGAAAGTATGCGAAATAGACTACTTTTCGTGTTGAAGTGTCACTTATTTCAGATACTGTTCTAATGGTAAATAGAGCAGCATTTAGCTTCTGAACAAGATCCTGGACATGGGCTTTCCACAACAGCTTACTATCTATCCGAACGCTTAGGAATTTGAACTGTTCCGTCTCGCTTAAAATATGCCCATTCTGTCTGATCAAAATATCGGTTCTTGTTGAATTGTGAGTTAGAAACTGTAAAAACTGAGTCTTACTGTGATTTAGCATCAAATTATTTTCCACAAGCCACGAACTTATTTCATGAACTACATTATTTGTTACTGTTTCAATATTACACACAAGATCCTTCACTATCAAGCTGGTGTCATCAGCAAACAGAAATATTTTTGAATCACCTGTAATACTAGAAGGCATATCATTTATATAAATAAGAAACAGCAGTGGCCCCAGCACCGACCCTTGGGGAACGCCCCACTTATCAGTGCCCCATTGGGACTGAACATCACTACCACTCTCAATATTGCGGAGAATTACCCTCTGCTTTCTGTTCTTAAAGTAAGAGGGGAACCAATTGTAAGCTACTCCCCTTACTCCATAATGGTCCAACTTCTGCAGTAATATTTTGTGGTCAAAACAGTCAAAAGCCTTCGTTAAATCAAAGAAAACACCTAGCGTTCGCAACCTTTTATTTAATCCGTCCAAAACCTCACAGAGAAAAGAGAATATAGCATTTTCAGTTGTTAAACCATTTCTAAAACCAAACTGAACATTTGACAGCAAATTATGTGAATTTAAATGCTCCAGTAACCTTGTATATACAACCTTCTCTATAACTTTAGCAAACACCGATGGCATAGAAATAGGTCTAAAATTGTCAACATTATCAATGTCTCCCTTTTTATAAAGTGGCTTCACTACCGAGTACTTTAATCGGTCAGGAAACCGACCACTCCTAAAGGAAAAGTTACAGATATGGCTGAGAACTGGGCTAACATACATAGAACAATACTTCAGTATTCTGCTAGATACCCCGTCATATCCATGAGAGTTCTTGGTCTTTAGTGATTTAATTATTAACTCAATCTCCCTCTAGTCAGTATCATGGAGGAGCATTTCAGGTAACAGTCTCGGAACACTTTTTTCTAAGAGCGCTATATGATTCCCTGTTGGGACTAGGTTTCTATTTAGTTCACCTGCTATATTCAGAAAGTGATTATTAAATACTGTACATATATGTGACTTATCAGTAACACGGACATTCCCACTACGCACTGATTCTATATCCTCGACCTGTCTCTGCAGACCAGCAACTTCCTTTACGACTGACCATATGGTTTTAATTTTATCCTGAGACTTAGCTATTCTATCTGCATACCACATACTTTTTGCCTTCCATATAACATTTTTAAGCACCTTACAATACTGTTTGTAATGGGGTGCTGCATTTAGATTTTGACTGTTTCTAACGTTTTGATATAATTCCCACTTTGTTCTACAAGATATTCTTATCCCTCTAGTCAGCCACCCAGCCTGCCTGTTTGTGCTAGTACCCTGTTTTAAATGTTCTAACAGAAAGCAACTTTCAAAGAGCATGAGAAAAGTCTTGAGAAAAGCATTATATTTATCGTCTACTGTATCAGCGCTATAAACATCTTGCCACTCTTGTTCCTTTATAAGGTTTACAAAGGTCTCTACAGCAACTGGATCAGCTTTCCTGAACAGCTGATGACTATATTTAACATGTGTTGCAGCATAAAAATCTTTTAAAGTTAAAATTTGTGCATCATGATCTGAAAGGCCATTCACCTTTTTGCTAACAGAATGCCCTTCTAGTAATGAGGAATGAACAAAAATGTTGTCTATGGTTGTTCTACTGTTCCCTTGCACTCTCGTTGGAAAGAATACGGTTTGCATAAGATTATATGAATTAAAGAGGTCTACCAGCATCCTCTTCCTTGCACAATCACTTATATTGAAGTCACCTTTTGTATTTCCTATAAAGTGAACCAAGAACCTCCTCTAGCTTTAGCAAAAATGTTGTGAAATCGGAGTCTGGGGATCTATAAATAACAACAGTTACAAGTTTAGCTCCATTAAATTTAACCACACCTGCACAACATTCAAACACCTTTTCAGTGCAGTACTTTGAAACATCAATTGACTCAAATGCGATGCCGTTTTTCACATACATGGCTACACCGCAAAGAGCTCCTCGAAAAGCAGCCAGCCAACCTGTATCCTGGTAAAGGAAGCCTCTGAATTATCTCCTTATTTAAGAAGTGTTCAGATATACCAATAGTTTCAGAGTCAACATCTATAAGCAGTTCACTAACTTTATCTCTAATACCTTGTATATTTTGATGAAATATACTAATTCCCTCATTACTCGGATACCTAAGCTTTGTCAAAAGTGATTCCCTTGTTAGAGAGACTTCCCTTAAGCAGGAATACCTATCAGCTGACTTCAATCTAAAAAAGGTGCAGCTCTAACACCCACTACTGCAGGAATTTTCCCATGAGTGATCCCACCAACCCCACCTATGCTGTCACCTACTAGCCCTACTAGCCCTACTAGCCCCCGTCTTTTTACCTACGTGATCCTCTGCTGCCACTATAACTGCAATAAGGTTAGGCAGCTTCTTGAAGAATGAATTCATGGGTCAGTCAATGCAGAGCTAGTAGAGAATTACACATTCTTGGTTGGACATCTACATTCAGATACCCATGCAGTTGTCAATTATTTTACAGTGCACCGCTTGTTACTGGCAGTTACAGCATAGTACTCCCTATTCCGTAATATCAGAAGTTGATGGGATAGGGTCCTTCATAAGGAAGGTCATCTTTACTTCCGGGAGGATCTTTTTCATAGCATCCTTTAACAAATGATTTGCGAGTTTGTTTTCTAGCATTCCAACATGGCTAGGAGTCCAGTCAAATGTGTTTAACCCTCTGATGTTTTTGAGTAAGAGAGGTGATCTCAAATGGACAGTGTAAGTTGGTGCACAAGGTAAAAGTTGAGTTATGGTTTGTAAACTGCTCAGAGAATCACTGTAAATTACAAGAGACCCATAGGAGCTACTGTAGATGATAGAGCACACATAATAGGAAGTAATTCTGCAGTACAGACACTACATATCTGCAGTAGGGAGTGTTGCTTACTGTTGCCTCTGCATGTGACGGCATAGCCCATTTTACAAGCGACACGTGATCTAGAACTTCCCTTATGGCACCCTGTAGTTGGCATTTTTCAGTACCTATGCTTGAAGCACTGTAACAGATAAAGAAGTAATCAACATACAGGAAGAGTCAGACTGTACGTCCCTTGGCCTCTAAGTCTATTAACTCCTATTGAGAAAAGGATTAAACTTAGAATTGAACCTTGTGAAACTCTCTGTTTCCCAGTTAGAGGGGAAGACTGTGAAAGGAAATACCTACCTGAACACAAAAGAAGCCATGGTGTAAAAAAAAAAAAAAAAATCTGGATCAAAATCAGGAGGGCATCACTAGAGCACCACCTATAAGAATTATATAACAATACAATACCATCCATCAAAGGCATTTCGCAGGTGGAAGGGGGGGGGGGGGGGGAGAAATGAGATGTGGGCGGTGAGTGAAAGCCGTTCTGATAGTGGATTCCAAATAAATGAGTGGTCGTTAGTTGATCAGACCTTCCAAAATGCACACTGAAATTTGGATAAAGGGCCATTAGGCTCAAAAGTCCATTAGTATAAGGGGAGTAGAATTCATGATGAATAGGGAGGTAGTTCAGAGCTTGAGTTGTTATGAACAATTCAGAATAAGATTCTCATCAGAAACAAAAGCAAACCAACACCAATATCAATAATTAAAGATGCAGAGAAAGAGAAGGATATACAACAATAAATGGCTAACTCAATGTGTAAAGGAAGATGAAAAACTAATCACAAAATATACAAATGCTGTTGCAGGAGAACATGGGCTGAGTAGCAGGAATGAGAGGGGTAAAAGACTGAGTCCTGCAATAAATTTCAGCTAGTAATAGTGAATTCACTGTCCAAAAATAATAAGATGAAAAAGAATGCCTAGAAAAGACCTGAAAACATGGGTAGATTCCAGCCAGACTACATCATGGTCACCACACGAATTCTAAAGGCTGATATCGGATTGTAAGCCATACCCAGGAGCATATACAAATTTAGATGAAGATTTAGTGGTTATGAAGAGCAGCTAGAAGTTTGAGAAAACTGTTATGAAGAATCAATGGGGAAAAAATGGAATACTGAAGTTCTGAGGAATGACAATGTGTGTTTAAAATTCTCTAAGACTGTAGATATTGCAGAAACTACACCATTCTGCTAATGAACAATGGAAGTCTCCAAAAAGGACAAACTCAGAAACTGTATACAGAAATATAGATACAAAGGATGTAACTGCAGAGAAACTTGGATAATAGAAAAAGTACTTCAGTAGTTTTTTGAAAGAAGAGAGCACAAAAATGCTCAGGAAAAGACAGGAGTACACCAACATAAATGACTTAAGAAAGAAACAAATAGGAAGTGCAGGGAATCTTAAGTGAAATGAAGGCAGGAAAAATTTAGAGAGATCAAAAATGGAATGATCATCAGGTGGATTGTTTCAGCATGCAGAAAAATCAAAACACCCTTCGTTGAAATTTAAGGCAAAGGCGTCAATATTAAGAATGCAACAAATACCACTGTTACACACAGAAGATAGAGTTCTCCGGAAATTTGCAGAAACTGAAATACAGTATGTGAAAAGCACAGACAAGAAGACCTCCAAATTATCATAGACACTAAGGTCATACTGTCTGAATACCCAGCCCCTTAATATAAACTGCTATTTACCATCTTCAGAATGAAAGGTTGCATAAAAACACCTTATGTGAAAGGTCAAATAAAAAGCAAATGACGGGTGGTGCAATTCCAAGTGACCATCAGTGAAATAATTGTGTTCGCTTCCATTGATTCTGGTCACATTAATCATATTTGGTCACTATTTAACAACTGCTTACAGCTGAAGTTTAGCTTGGTGTAGCACAGTGAGGTAAGCACAAAAATGATAAACAGATTTGGTTGTGAACAGACGTAGTACAAGAAAAAGTGCTCGCAAATAAAGCAGGATGTAAACAGTTATTTGCTTCCTAGAATGAGGAGAATCTTCAGAACTTTAGAACAACCAAGGAGATGAAATGAGCAATTGCAGTGGCCATAGTAAATCACCACTCACATTTATACAACCAGCTAACAATTAAAGAAGAGGACAAAATCATCTACAGGCTGGCCTGAGTATGGTGTATGGTACCCAGGATGTAGAACACTATGGATGTGTAATATGTAAGAATGGTCGGTGGCTTCACAACAGCAGGATAACTCTGCAATGTAGGTGAGGGTATTTCAGTGAAGTATCCCATACTGAATTCCCTAACCCACCAATACTAAAAGGAAATGTCATAACTATGGCAGTTCCATTTATTATTGCATCACAACAGATGAGTCAAAGCTGCCATTCGTAATATGAAAAATGGAAAGGCTCCAGGCCCACTTCTTCAACTCCATAATTCATTGTGGACATATACCTACCAACGGGTCATCCAGTATCACAGCACCTATCTGCAATGGCACGGATGACCTTGCTATACGAGGGGCGTTTGAAAAGTCCATGAGATGGCACCACCAGCGTGTGTCAAGGTCATGTTTAGTTAGTAGCATCTTTGGAAAGAACACACACCAGTTTTCAGCCGTATTGGTCTATTTCTATGTGTTTGGCATTTGTGTGAATCAAGGAAGTTGAGCGATTGTCAAAAAATGGACGTAAAAGAATTTCATGTAGTGATTAAACATTACTTTATGAAAGGCAAAATGCCTCAGGAGACTAAAGAGAAGCTTTATAAACATTACAGTGACTCTGTACCTTCAATTAGAAAAGTTTTTAAATGGTTTCAAAATTTTCGGAGTGACCATATAGGCACAAGTGATGCTGAACATTCTGGACGCCCTGTGGAGGTTACGACTCCAGAAATCATTGATAAAATCCATGATATAGTTATGGATGACAGAAGAGTTAAGGTGCGTAATGCTGCTAGTGCTGTGGGCATCTCGAATGAATGGGTACATAATATTTTGCATAAATCTTTGGACATGAGAAAGCTATCCGAAAGATGGGTTACGCGATTGCTCACACTTGACCAAAAACGGAATCATGAGAAGTGTTGCAAGCATGGTTTGCAGCTATTCAGGAAGAATCCACAGGACTTTAGGCATCGTTTCTTCACTGTGGATGAAACATGGATACATTACTATACTCCTGAGACCAAGCAGCAATCTAAAAAATGGGTTACCAAGGGAGAATCTACACCATTCCTTCAGCCAGAAAGGTTATGGCGACAGTCTTTTGGGATTCACAAGGGATAATCCTCATCAACTATCTGGAAAAGGGTAAAACTATTACAAGTGCATATTATTCATCACCATTGGACCATTTGAAAACCGAGCTGCAAGAAAAACGCTGGCGATTTTCCATCACGACAATGCACCAGCACACACCTCAGCAGTTGTGGTTGCAAAATTATTGGATATAGGATTCCAACTCATTTGACAACCCCCTATTCTCCAGACTTGGCTCCCTTGGACTACTATTTGTTCCCCAATTTGAAGAAATGGCTGGCGGGACAAAGATTTTATTCAAAAGAGGAGGTGATTGCAGCAACTAATAGCTATTTTGCAGACTTGGACAATTCCTATTATTCGGAAGGGATCAACAAATTAGAACAGCATTGGACGAAGTGTATAAGTCTAAAATGAGACTATGTCGAAAAATAAAGAAGGTTTACCCCAAACACGTACATAGTTCTTATTTTTGCATGGACTTTTCAAACGCCCCTCGTACATACCAATTACCAACCGATAAAGCTCTCTTCCTCACTATTATGATATTTGAACACATTCTTGACAACAGATTGCAAAACATAAGCTGGTTCTCATCATGTCAACGTGGGTCTGTTAAGGGATGCAGCATGACAGATGCAATTTTTGCTGTGCACCTGCTGATGGAAAAATTTTGCAAGAAAAGGTCACAACATCTTGTCTTTTTGACTTTGAGAAGCTATTTGATTGAGTTACATACAAATGATTTGGTATACTCTTTGCAATCATCAAGTTCCAGAAACTTACATAAACTGGATAAAAATGCTGTACAACAACACTACCAGCACGATGTGACGCTCTGCTGGACCGACTGACAGCTTGCATTTGACAATTGCCACTCATCAAGGCTCAGCTCCGTCTCCACTGCTCTTGCCACTGTACTGGATACCATAATGTGCGATCTACAAATGTTTGTTTGTTGTTTTAGGGCGCAAAACTTCTATGGTCATTAGCGCCCAGCCCGTGACTTAAGACAGTAAAAAACCGAAATTGAAAACCAGCAGCAATGGGAACAAAGTCATAAAAGTGGAGAAACTAAAAATAGAGGGAATGTTTAAAAATCCACTACAGAAAGGGGGTGGTTGTCCCCAAAAAAAGCTTCAAATGACTGACATCATTTCACTGTCACTAATAAACTGGAGAACGCGGTCGGCTGAGCGCGTGTCATCTGCTAAAATCGACGATAGATCAGGCGATAGCTGTAGACGGGAGCGTAACGGATTAAAATAGGGGCATTCAATTAAAAGGTGTCTTACCGTCCACAGCTGAGAGCAGTGGGGACAGAGTGGGGGAGGATCGCCGCTTAAAAGATGTCGATGGCTAAAAAGACAGTGCCCCATCCGGAGTCTAGCTAAAATTACCTCCTCCCGACGACGCGTTCGTGAGGAAGAGGTCCAAGCGCAAGGAAGGGCTTTCACTTCCCGCAATTTATTACGGGGAAGTGTTGACCAATGCGCATGCCATAGATGAGCAACTTTGCGACATAAACCGCTCCGTAGATCGGTGAAGGGAAGCGACTGAATAGCTGGCCGAGGAAGAGAGACTGCAGCCTTGGCCGCTACATCGGCCGCCTCATTCCCACAGATACCAGCGTGTCCCGGGAGCCAGAGGAACGCCACCGAGACGCCTCCCAGGTGGAGCAAGCGCAGACAGTCCTGAATCCGATGGACCAGAGGGTGCACAGGGTAAAGAGCTTGGAGACTGAGGAGAGAGCTGAGAAGAATCGGAGCAGATAACATACTGTATCCGCTGATGGCGGCGGATGTAGTGGACAGCCTGGAGAACAGCGTAAAGCTCCGCAGAATACACCGAACACTGGTCGGGAAGCCGAAAACGATTTGGGGTGTCGCCAACAATATAGGCACTCCCTACACCTAACGATGTTTTCGAGCCGTCGGTGTAAATAAATGTGGCATCCGTCATTTGTGCACATAGAGCAGCAAATGCCCGACGATAAACAGGTGTAGGGGTACCATCCTTGGGAAATTGACAAAGGTCACGGAGCAGGCAGAGCCGGGGACGGAGCCAAGGCGGTGCTGTACCCCAAGTTGTCAAGAAGGTTTTAGGAAAGCGGAAGGAAAGAGAATGGAGCAGTTGACGGAAGCGGACTCCCGGGGGCAGTAGGGAGGAGGAGCGGCCTGCATACCCTACATCAAAGGAGGCATCGAAAAAAAGGTCATGGGCTGGATTAGCAAGCATGGAAGACAGATGGCTAGCATAACGACTCAGGAGGACTGCTCGCCGATTGGACAGCGGAGGTTCAGCAGTCTCAGCATAAAGGCTTTCCACAGCGCTAGTGTAAAAAGCTCCAGACACTAAACGTAATCCACGGTGGTGGATAGAGTCGAGATGTCGAAGAATAGACGGCCGAGCAGAGGAGTAGACTATGCTTCCACAATCCAATTTCGAGCGCACTAAGGCGCGATAGAGGCGGAGAAGGACCACTCGGTCCGCTCCCCAGGAGGTACCATTCAGGACACGGAGGGTGTTAAGCGATCGCAGACAGCGAGCCGAAAGATAGGAAACGTGGGAGGACCAGCACAGTTTTCTGTCAAACATAAGACCCAAGAATTTAGCGACGTCTGAAAATGGAAGGTTGACAGGACCTAGATGTAAGGAGGGCGGAAGAAACTCCTTACGTCGCCAAAAATTGACACAAACGGTCTTACTGGGTGAGAAACGGAAGCCGGCTTCGATGCTCCACGAGTGGAGGCGATCGAGACATCCTTGAAGACGTCGTTCAAGAAGGCTGGTCCGTTGAGAGCTGTAGTAGATCGCAAAATCGTCCACAAAGACGGAGCCCGAGACATCAGGAAGGAGACAATCCATAATTGGATTTATGGCGATGGCAAACAGTACAACACTCAGCACGGAGCCCTGGGGTACCCCGTTTTCTTGGGAGAAATTACGGGAGAGGGTAGTGTTCACCCGCACCCTAAAAGTGCGCTCTGCCATAAATTCGCGAAGAAAAAGGGGCAGCCGGCCTCGAAAGCCCCAAGAGAACAGTGTGCGGAGGATGCCTGTCCTCCAACAGGTATCGTATGCTCTCTCCAGATCAAAAAATATTGCTACCGTTTGGCGTTTCCGGAGAAAATTGTTCATGATATAAGTGGAGAGCGCAACAAGATGGTCAACTGCAGAACGATGCTTCCGAAATCCGCATTGGGCTGGTGTTAAAAGACTGCGGGATTCCAGCCACCAAGCTAAACGGTAATTCACCATACGCTCCAAAACCTTACAGACACTACTCGTGAGAGAAATGGGGCGATAGCTAGAGGGGAGATGTTTGTCCTTTCCACGTTTCGGAACGGGAACAACAACAGCTTCCCGCCACCGTCTGGGAAAGGTACTGTCGGTCCAAATTCGATTATAAAGGCAAAGGAGGTAACGCAGACTATGGGTTGATAAATGCAGCAACATTTGGATGTGGATACCATCCGGTCCTGGGGTGGAGGAGCGAGAAGAAGAGAGGGCATGTTGGAGTTCCCGCATGGAGAAAACAGTATTGTAGCTTTCGTGATTTTGAGAGGAGAAAGCAAGATGTCGCACTTCTGCAGCACGTTTCTTCGGGAGAAACGCTGGCAGGTAATTTGAAGAGCTCGAAATCTCAGCAAAGTGCTGACCCAACGAGTTAGAAATTGCGACGGGGTCCACTAAGGTATCATGTGCGACAGTGAGCCCAGAGACCGGGGAGAAACTAGGCGCGCCTGAGAACCGTCGAAGCCGACTCCAAACTTCCGAGGAGGGAGTGAAGGTGTTAAATGAGCTAATAAAGAATTTCCAGCTTGCCTTCTTGCTATCGTGGATGACGCGACGGCATCGCGCACGGAGCTGCTTATAGCGGATACAGTTGGCCAAGGTAGGATGGTGACGGAAAATGCGAAGAGCACGTCGCCGCTCACGTATTGCGTCACGGCATGCCTCGTTCCACCAAGGAACTGTGGGGGGCGCCGGGGCAATTCGGAGGTGCGTGGTATTGAACGTTCCACAGCTGTAAGAATAACGTCTGTAATATGAGTGACCTCATCGTCGACGCTGGGAAAGTGACGGTCATCGAATGTCGCTAGAGACGAAAAAAGTGTCCAATCGGCTTGGGCAAATTTCCAGCGTCGCGAGCGCATATATGGCAGTGGAGGCTGCAGTCTAAGGACACATGGAAAGTGGTCACTCGAGTGTGTATCATCAAGGGCGAACCATTTGAAGCGCCGAGCTAGCGGAACAGTACCGACCGCAAGGTCCAAATGAGATAAATTTGTCGTGGAGGCAGACAAAAATGTGGGGACCCCAGTGTTGAGGCAAACTAGATCCGCTTGGTGGAAGACGTCTAGCAATAGAGAGCCACGTGGACAAGGATGTGGAGATCCCCAAAGCGGGTGGTGGGCATTGAAGTCCCCAACCAGCAAATAGGGGGTGGAAGCTGACGAAGAAGATGAAGGAGATGGAATGTATACAGCACAAAGAGAGAACGTGTATCCAGAAAGGGAAAGGCGGACGGCGACAGCTTGGAAGGAAGTGTTTAAGGGGATTGGGTCATAATGGAGAGTATCATGGAGAAGAATCATGAGTCCTCCATGGGCTGGAGTGCCTTCAACAGAGGGGAGGTCATAGGGGACGGACTGAAAATGAGGGAGAACAAAGCGGTCTTGGGGACGCAGCTTTGTTTCCTGAAGACAGAAGATGACCGGCGAGTAGGATCGTAAGAGGACCGACAATTCATCCCGATTGGCTCGAATGCCGCGGATATTCCAGTGGATAATGGACATAGGGTGAACAGAAGATGGAGGAATGTGACCAAGGGTGCTGTCAACTCAACGACTGCTCAGAGCTTGCGACCGACAGCATGGAATGGCATTCAGCCGAAGGCAGAAGATCCTGATCCATAGGTTGGTCAGGAGCAGCCCCTGCCACCAGCGATCGGCCGGTTGACCGGCCACCAGCAGTGCGCCTCGGCGACACAGAAGACGGCCGAGGGCGATTTCCGCCAGGTGGAGCTGTAGATGGGACACGCCTTGGCGGAGAAGGAGAGGAACTGGGTTTCTTTGTAGCCTTTTTGGAAGTATGATGTTTAGATGAAGGAGGAACCGATGGTTGGGAAGTTGCGGTACGTAAAAACTCTTCACGAGTATGCTCTTTTTTCGAAGACTTGGCGTCTGACTTTTGGGCTCGAGATTTAGCAGAAGCCGACGAAGGGTGAGCCATAGAGTGGGCAGGCGAAACTGGTGAGGTTGAACGGGTGATCTTTGCGCTGGCCGATCTGACGACCGTGGTACTAAAGGTGAGGTCGCAAGTCTGCGTGGCCGCCTCCTTTGTTGGCCGAGGAGAAGCAAGGACAGTGCTGTATTTTCCTGTCTGAGGCACGGTGGGCTGTCGACTGGCGAATAATTTTCGAGCAGCAAAGGTCGACACCTTTTCCTTCACTCTTATTTCCTGGATGAGCTTTTCGTCCTTAAAAACGGGGCAATCTCGAGAGGAAGCAGCGTGGTCACCCATACAGTTGGTGCAGCGAGGGGATGGAGGTGGACAAGCACCCTCATGGGCATCCTTGCCACACGTAACACATTTGGCCGGATTGGAACAGGACTGGCTGGTGTGATTGAACCGCTGACATCGATAGCAACGCGTAAGGTTTGGGACGTAAGGGCGAACGGAAATTATCTCATAGCCTGCTTTGATTTTCGATGGGAGTTGAACTTTGTCAAATGTCAAGAAGACAGTGCGGGTTGGAATGATGTTCGTGTCAACCCGTTTCATAACTCTATGAACAGCCGTTACGCCCTGGTTAGACAGGTAGTGCTGAATTTCTTCGTCAGACAATCCATCGAGGGCGCGTGTATAAACGACTCCACGCGAGGAATTTAAGGTACGGTGCGGTTCCACCCGGACAGGGAAGGTGTGGAGCAGAGAAGTACGCAGCAATTTTTGTGCCTGGAGGGCACTGTGTGTTTCTAACAACAGGGTGCCATTCCGTAATCTGGAACAAGACTTTACAGGACCTGCAATTGCGTCGACACCTTTCTGAATAATGAAAGGGTTGACCGTGGAGAAGTCGTGACCTTCGTCAGACCGAGAAACAACAAGGAACTGTGGCAACGATGGAAGAATCGTCTGTGGCTGAGACTCAGTATACTTACGTTTGTGAGCAGACATAGTGGAAGATGAGGAAACCATTGCGGAAGAATCCCCCATGATTACCGGCGTCTCCGATGGCGCGCTCCTCCCTTGTGGGGGCCCTCTCTGAGGGCACTCCCGCCTTAGGTGATTGTTCACACCTCAGGTCACACCTCCCGACAAACGGACGGAGGGACCAATCGGCACTTTCGGAAGGTATCAGCTTGGGTAATCACCCCTCCCTGGGCCTGGCCGTTACAAGGGGGTACGTACGTGTCCTACTTGTCTACCCGGGGCGGGGAATTACGCGTTACCCCGTCACCGGCTACGCACAAAAGGCGTGGGTCGGCCTTCAGACACGCACAGGGAGGAAGAAAGAGAAAGGGAAAGGAAAGAAGAGAGGTCTCAAACGCCGCAGCGGAGAAAAGGGTAAAGAGAAGAGGTAAGGAAAAGAGAAGGACAAAGGAAGGAAGAAGACATAAAAGCAAGGAAGGCAAAGAATGCAGTACATTTACGAGCGTCCGTCTCCGGACATAGGCACAAACCATACTCCCAGATGGGGAGAAAGGGAAGGAAAGAGCCAGAGGTGAGGGGAGGGGGGGCGAAGATAGGGATGGGGAAGGATGCGGAAAGGGAAGGTATGCAGCCCGGAAAGGAAGGAAGGCCACATTAGCTCGGGGTCCCGTGCTCGCTACGCACGTATCCACAAAAGAGTTGTGGACCCCCTGGGGGAGATCTACAAATGTGTGTACCATGAACACTGCTATATGCTGAAAATGTGATGTTTATGGCGGATACCACAAAGGATCTTGATATTCAAGTTCAAACATAATATGATTGCCTACAAAAGATTTGGTCACATTTAAACATCCACAAGACTGAGTACATCAAAATTATTCTGTCTCTTGGAGTTATACGAATTAATGGAACCCTTGACACCAAGGCCGATACATCCTGATACCTACTTGCTCCACTACAGTGTGATGGCTATGTGAATGAGGATGCGCAAACAAGAATCTCAGCAACCTGGATGTGATACAGAGATGTCACTGGTGTTCTTAATGACAAGGCTATGACTATCCACCTAAATCAAACAATGAAAACTCCAGGTAGGAATATCAACAATGTAGGAAAAGATAGACTGCTACTTACTGTAAAGAAGACACGTCGCACTGCAAACAGGCACAAGCGCTGGCACGTCGATAGACGCACAAACAAACACAAACATACACACAAAATTCAAGCTTTCGCAACAACCAGTTGCATCATCAGGAAAGAGGGAAGGAGAGGGAAAGACGAAAGGATGTGGGTTTTAAGGGAGAGGGTAAGGAGTCATTCCAATCCCGGGAGCAGAAAGACTTACCTTAGGGGGAAAAAAGGACAGGTATACACTCGCACACACACACATATCCATCCGCACATACACAGACACAAGCAGACATTTGTAAAGGCATTTGCCTTCCATGATATCAGAGGGAAACTGCAGAGGGTAAACACTGTAGTGGAAGACATAGATGGGAACATAAATAACAAACAACTGAGGGCAATGGGTTAAGTGGGTGATGAAAAGGTTGACATGAGGTAGGAAATTGTGGCAGGCTGTATCAAACAATCAGATGACCTATAAGAAACCGGGGTAAACAATGTAGCATCTGGTTATACTGGTTGTCTCTCATAAGAGTGATCAGGCACATTCTCTCTGGTGTTTTCACAGATATTTGTAATTTCGATTTTGTAATGTGCAGCTGGAGTCAGCCAAAACAAATATAGCTCATCGTCTCTTTCACATGATGCCCAGTGTCAATGAGAATGGTCTGTTTGTTCCTCATTCCAGACAAACCAATTTTTAAAGCAGAATCTGTTATGCTCATTTGATAGAGCAGACGCAAATTAGTATAATGTGATATTTGTTTTATTGTTACATATTAAATGGGAAAGTACAACAACACAAAGAATAACCAGTACCCAGCAGCGGCTGAGCAGCAGCGCTACTGCTCTGGCAATAGCAGTCAGCAAGGGCCAAGGCGGCTCTGTTGCTGTTGGAGTACTGGTTATTCTTCATGTTTTAATATACCTGGTAACTTGTATGGATGAAATAAATATAACATTAGACTAAACTGCGATCACTTGTCAAATGAGCATGTAAAAATACACTTTAAGATTATATTGTATGTAAAGGGAAACAAACAGATGCTTTCCTATGACACCAGGCACTACAGGAAAGATGTGCTGAGCAGTATTCATTTGGGCTGACTCCAGCAACATACAGCAAAAACGTTCTCCCTTAAAATCCACATCCTTTCGTCTTTCCCTCTTTCCTGATGAAGTAACCGTTGGTTGCGAAAGGGCTTGAATTTTGCGTGTATGTTTGTGTGTCTATCAACATGCCAGCACTTTCATTTGGTAAGTCACATCATCTTTGTTTTTAGATATATTTTTCCCATGTGGAATGTTTCCCTAGGAAACATTCCAAGAAGGAAAAATATACCTAAAAACAAAGATGATGTGACTTACCAAATGAAAGTGCTGGCAGTCGACAGACACACAAATGAACACAAACATACACACAAAATTCAAGCTTTTGCAACAAACTGTTGCCTCATCAGGAAAGAGGGAAGGAGAGGGAAAGACGAAAGGATGTGGGTTTTAAGGGAGAGGGTAAGGAGTCATTCCAGTCTCGGGAGCGGAAAGACTTGCCTTAGGTGCGAGTGTATACCCGTCCTTTTTTCCCCCTAAGGTAAGTCTTTCCGCTCCCGGGACTGGAATGACTCCTTACCCTCTCCCTTAAAACCCACATCCTTTCGTCTTTCCCTCTCCTTCCCTCTTTCCTGATGAGGCAACAGTTTGTTGCAAAAGCTTGAATTTTGTGTGTATGTTTGTGTTCATTTGTGTGTCTGTCGACCTGCCAGCACTTTCATTTGGTAAGTCACATCATCTTTGTTTATAGGTATATTTTTCCTTCGTGGAATGTTTCCTTCTATTATATATATATATATATATATATATGATGAGACTTACCAAACAAAAGCGCTGGCAGGTCGATAGACACACAAACAAACACAAACATACACACAAAAATCTAGCTTTCGCAACCAATGGTTGCCTCATCAGGAAAGAGGGAAGGAATGTTTCCCTGTATTATATATATATATATATATATATATATATATATATATATATATATATATATATATATATATATATATAGAGAGAGAGAGAGAGAGAGAGAGAGAGAGAGAGAGAGAGAGAAGAAGAGGGAGGGAGGGGGGGGGGGTCCTGTAGGGCTATACCATCTGCTTAGTGGAGTGCTTATAATTAAGATCAGTGAGGTGGCATTAGTGACCAGTAGATAATTGCAGTGTGCATTTTGAAGGAGAATAAAAGTGATGAAAATTTATGCTACAATTCAATGTGGGCCAGTATCATCTGTTGTGAGAGACTGTTGTCAGTTTGCATAATTCAGCACTGGGGTGTTTGGGGATAGCCTACTGGGTTCATAAGATTTATCTTTCCCTTTGGATTCTTTGTTTCTTTCTTTCTCTTCTTTTCCTTTTGGGATTTTAGTTCCAGTTGAGAAATTTCTGGAACTGAAGGTGAACAGGTTGTCCTACAGTCCATTTTGCACGTCTCCCTCAGTCCCTGGCTAATGTTGGGGATGCGGGATGATGATGGGTTGCTGTATATCTCTAGGGGTGGAAAATATACTTCCCTAAGAGCAGTCTCAAAGACAACATTGTTCTACTTACAGAGGGGACACTGCGGTCCTCAAGGAAGATGTGTAGGGGATCATAATGGGGTCAACTACCTCTTTTCCTCTGATGGGGTCTGTTTAGCAGGCGATTTGAGCCAGCCCCAGATCTACAATATTTCCGAACTGGGGCAAAAACTTGATACTATACACAGTACCTCGCTTACCACTTGCATGGGATTCGCCATCATTTGTATGGAATGAACATGTTCCTATTTCTTCCGAGTCTCAAAGTAAAGCAGTTGGTCAATGGTTTTAGACTGCCATGAGCTATGGCATACTCCATGTGGTTAGAACTGTTGGTTGGCATGTTGAAGGTCACCAGTTTAACTCTCGACTACCCCCAAATGCTACTTAGTAGTTATCATTCCTGGAATGGTTTTTTAACTATCTTGTAATCTATGCTACTATATAGACAAATAGTCATTTAACATCATTATCAAAAACCTCGAAAAGTTGTTGCACAGTTTACTTCAAATTTTTACATGATACAAATATAGGCTACTTTTTGGCCATTTAACTTCAAGATTTTAAACAATAATCTAATAAACATTTCGAGAGACAAAGGCTACATGCCTCTTTATATGTGGTATATACACTGAGGTGACAAAAGTCATGGGATATCTTGTAATGTTGTGTTGGACCTCCTTTTGCCCTGCGTAGTGCAGCAACTCAGCATAGCTTGAACATAACCACTTGTTGGAAGTTCCCTGCAGAAATACTGAGCCATACTGCCTCTATAGCCATCCGTAACTGCCGGTGCAGGATTTTGTGTACAAACTGGCCTCTTGATTGCGTCTAATTTTTGTTTGATGGGATACGTATCAGGCAATCTGGGTGGCCAAATCATTTGATTCAACTGGTAATGCCCAAAATTTGGTATTCACAGCATGCTCTTGACACTGTGGATCTCTAAACATTGAATTTCCAAACAATTTCTGAAATATAACGTCCCTTGCGTCTAGTTTCAACTATGATTCCACATTCAAAGTTTTTTAATTCTTGTCATACAGCCATAGTCACATTGAAGACTTTTGTCACCTCAGTGTATGCTCTTCATTTTAACCAAAAATTTCAAAAACTTCGTGACTAATTTACTTTAAATTTTTACACGATGCTCTAATAAACATTTGGACGGACACAGGCTATATATTTTTTAAACAAAAATGCACAGATTTTCTGTTAAAAGCAACCTCAAGAAAGAAAATTCTGTGCACTTGAAAATATGGTGTTCCATTTTTTTTCTCACAGTCAGTTTTAACTACGATAGCACGGCATTTAAACCATTACACAAATTGTTTCTCCTATATATATTCTCTTTACTTCTACACAATTTTAAACAAAATTGTAAACAACTATGTGCTGGTTTGTTTTCTTTCTCGTGGTCGATTTTAATGGAAAACAGGAAATTTGTATTAACAGCTTATCGGCTTATGATTAGAATACTACTGCTGAAACTGTATCATCTGAAACTTTGTACTCCTACCTGCTTGCAGATTAAAACTATATGAAACATTGTCATCAAAACTACTATCCTCACAGATCCAAGCAAGTTAGATTAAGGTTTAATGTCCTGCTAACACTGAGGTCATTAGAGATGGAGCACAAGCTGGGAATGATTCCAGGTTCGGCAAGGCTACCAGCCTTGCCATCCTGGCATTTGCCTGAACCAAAAACCTAAAGTATGGCTGGACACAGGTTTGGACCATTGTCCTCCTGAATAAGAGACCAGTGTGCTTACCCCTGTGTACCTCGCTCTATTCATAAATCCAGCTGCAGCAGGAGAGGTCTTCCATACTCTGTATTTCAATGATCCCAACGATTCACCCACTCATTGTTAGCAATAAGAATAAACAAGGCTCAAAGTCAGAGAGAGGTGGGAAGAGGAGATGGACAGAGTAGATGGGCACAGGGTGGAAGGACAATGCACAGAGACAGAGAGTAAGAAATGGACAGAGAGAGGAGAGGGTGCAGGTGAAGGTGATAGAGAGAGAGAGAGAGAGAGAGAGAGAGAGGGGGGGGGGGGTTTAAGGCGAAGGACAGAGGGGTGGGGAGAGTTAAGGTGATGGACAGAGAGAGGAAGAGGAGATGGACAAAGAGGAAGGGAGAAAGAAGAATTGGACAAAGAGGAGGGGGAGGAAAACAAGATGGGCAAACAGGAAGGGGAGGAGAAGATAGACCGAGAGGAGGGGGAGGAGGAGATTAAGACTACATCAGATTACCATATATATTTAGCAACTGCGGAACATTGAAGGTTCGTTAGTACTTGTCTATACTGAAACATTATATGTCTGTGTAAGTACCAGCATTTTGTAAAATTCAATGAGTGTATAAATAGCTGCACTCTCCATCTAGGAGAGTGGCTGTTCATTGGTGTTAGTCATAAACCAGACACTAAAAGCTGCATGTCAGGCAGCCATTAGTGTTCTCCAGTGATGCTGATCAGGACCCAATAAAATTTCTGAAATGATTCAACCAAGTAACCAATTACAACAAGTGATGAGTTAGGCAAACGTGTACTTTTACTTGGAGGGGGGGTGGGGGGGGGGGGGGGGGGGACCGACTAGTAGTGGTTCAAAAACACCAATGAGAAGCTCAACGTCTGGGACAAAATCCAAGCTGAACTGAAGAAAACATTTGGTGACAACCAAAAGTAAGGTTGTTTAGCAGAAAAACAACTGAAGGACAAGGCCCAATGACAAGCCGAAATTATACAGTCATACATACAGTATGTTTTGACATTGTGAATCTGAATATGACAGAAGCCGACAAAATCTCACATACAATGAAATGAATCACAGAAAACATGTAGCAGGTTTTCTGATGAAGTACATCACAACAGAAGATTTCATCAATTGATGTTGACACATTGAGGAAATGGAAAAGAATAGAGTCAGACGAAAGTGGCATGTTCGACCCCACATGTGGTAGTTATGGAAGACCACCATGGCTTCACTTCTCTCATACGTCAGATAGTAAGAGAAGAAATACAGCAGTGTATGTCACCAGAAACATAGGACCAAGTACAAAAGAGATAGCAGCCACAAACGTCGACCTTGTAAATCAGGAGATAATATAGAATGTTGAAGAAGAGGAGTATCACTCATTGGCACCAATCTTCCCCACCAGTTGATTGTGTCATGAAGAATGGACTCAACCAACTCAGATTATGCACCACCGTCAAACAAAACCCAGAATCTGACCAACGCAAGTGTAACCATCTTCTCTGCCAAGTAAAACACACTGTAGAAGAACAGATATTTGAAAGACAGAGGACAACATAACAGTCTGTTTTCATATCTTGCACTACTGCAGAGAAAGTTGGCGAGTGTTCGACAACTATTACGCCTCAAAATATCAACTATCACAACAATCCTATTCATGCCAGTCAACTGCAGACTATTCCAGTTGACCTGTGGGCTGAAGCACATCACTGTTCCCTCAATGAGGTCACTGCTCAGTCTATCATAGCTGTCCCTTTTCAACATACAAAGGTACCAGCCATTCGCCCAGCCGTCAAATACTGGGAAACTAAGTGAGGCGACCCTCTATTGAGGTGAGGCTGCCACAGATGAAAATCTTCCATGGATGATAATTACCAAGATGACATGAAATTATAACAGCCAATGAGACTGGGCGCTAGTCAACTTCGTGGCTTCTTTTTCTGTAACGTCAGATGCTTATCATTGTCAGCCAAAGAAGACTATGTTCTGAGATACAAAGTGAGTGTGTGAAGGAAATACGTCCAGCCAACACACATTACGAGAATAACTATCAGTGACAGAACACAGTCCTTCAAATTTGACAATTTAACAGAAGTTATGATGTTATTCTTGCAAGCATCACAAGCAATTCATCTACATCCACATCTACATGGATAGTCTGAAAATCACATTTAAGTGCCTGGCAGAGGGTTCATCGAACCAACATCACAATTCTCTATTGTTCTAATCTCGTATAGTGCATGGAGAAAACAAACACATATCTTTCCGTACGATCTCTGATTTCCCTATTTTATCATGGTGATTATTTCTCCCTATGTAGGTCGGTGTCAACAAAATACTTTCACATTCGTAGGAGAAGGTTGATGACTGGAATTTTCTGAGAAGATTCCACCAACACAAAAAACGCCTTTGTATCCTCTTAGTGACACACTCTCACCTATTTCACGATAATACAAAATGTGCTGCCCTTCTTTGACATGTTTCAATGTACTCCGTCAATATTATCTGGTAAGGATCCCACACAATGCAGCAGTATTTTAAGAGAGGACGAAAAAGAGTAGTGTAGGCAGTCTCCTTAGCAGATCTGTTACATTTTCTAAGTGTCCTGCCAATAAAATGCAGTCTTTAGTTAGCCTTCCCCACAACATTTCCTGTGTGTTCCTACCAATTTAAGTTGTTCGTAATTGTAATACCTAGGTATTTAGTTGAATTTATGGCCTTTAGATTTGACTGATTTATCGTGTAACTGAAATTTAACGGATTTCTTTCAGCACTCATGTGGATGACCTCACACTTTTCGTTATTTAGGGTCAACTGCTAATTTTTGCACCATACAGATATCTTCTCTAAATCATTTTGCAATTTGTTTTGATCTCCTGATGACTATATTAGTCAATACAAGACAGTGTCATCTGCAAACAACCTAAGACGGCTGTTTAGATTGTCTCCCGAATTATTTATATAGATAAGGAATGGCAAAGGGCCTATAACGCTACCTTTGGGAACACCATAAATCACTTCTGTTTTACTCAATGACTCTCTGTCAATTACTATGAACTGTGACCTCTCTGGCAGGAAATCACAAATACAGTCACATAACTGAGACGATATTCCATAAGCATGCAATTTCACTACAGTCCGCTTGTGTGGTACAGTGTCAGAAGCCTTCCGGGAATCCAGAAATATGGAATCAATCTGAAATCACTTGTCAATAGCACTCAACACTTCATGCAAGTAAAGAGCTAGTAGTGCTTAACAAGAACGATGTTTTCTAAATCTGTGTTGACTGTGTGTCAATAGCCCGTCTTCTCCTAGGTAATTCATAATGTTCAAACACAATAAATGTGCCAAAATCCTGCTGCATATCAAAGTTAATGATATGGGCCTGTAATTTAGTGGATTAGTCCTACTACCTTTCTTGAATAGTGGTGTGACCTGTGCAACTTTCCGCTCTTTTGCTATGGATCTTTCTTCAAGCGAACGGTTGTATATGATTGATAAGTATGAAGCTATTGTATCAGGAACTTAACTGGTATACAGTCTGGACCGGAAGACTTGCTTTTATTAAGTGATAAGTTGCTTCACTACTCCGAGGATATCTACTTCTATGTTACTCATGTTGGTAGCTGTTCTTATTTGAATTCTGGAATATTTACTTCGTCGTCTTTGGTGAAGGAACTTTGGAAGGCTGTGTTTAATAACTCTGCTTTGGCAGCACTGTTGTTAACAGTATTTTCATTGCTATCGCGCAGAGAAGGCATTGATTTTATCTTGCCGCTAGCATACTCTACATATGACCAGAATCTCTTAGGACTTTCTGCTAGGTTTGGAAACAAAGTTTCATTGTGGAAACTATTATAAGCATCTCATATTGAATCTATGCTAAACTCTGAGCTTCTGTAAAATATCGCCAATCTTGGATGTCTTGCGTCTGTTTAAATTTGGCATTTTTGTTTTGTTACTTTTGCAACAGTGCCCTGACCCGTTTTGTGTACCAAGGAGGATCAGCTCCATCATTTGTTAATTTATTTGGTAGAAACCTCTCAATTTCTGCCAGTACCATTTCTTTGAATTCAAGCCGCATCTGGTCTACACTTAGATTGTTAATTTGAAAGGAGTGGAGACTGTCTCTCAGAAAGGCATCAAGCGAATTTTTATCTGCTTTTTTTAATAGGCATATTTTTCGTTTATTTTTGGAGGATTTGGGGGTTACAATATTCAGTCTCACTATGACAACCCTGTGTTCACTAATCCCTGATGCTCATTATTAATTCTGGATTATTTGTTGCTAAGAGGTCAAGTGTGTTTTCGCAACTGCTTACTATTCACGCAGGCTAGTGAACTAACTGCTTGAAATAATTTTTAGAGAATGCGTGTAGCACAATTTCGGATGATGTTTTATGCATACCTCTGGATTTAACATGTATTTTTGCCAACATCACGAGGGTAAAATAAAGTCAGCACCAACTATAATCATACCAGTCATGTGTGTGTTTGAAATCAAACTCAAGCTTTCTTTGAATCTTTCAGCAATTGTATCATCTGAATTGGAAGGTTGGTAAAAGGATCCAATTATTATTTTATTCCAGTTGACAACGATGACCTCTGCCCATACGAATTCACAGGAACTATTTACTTCAGTTTCGTGACAAGATAAACTACTTCTAGCAGCAACAAACACACCACCATCAACTGTATTTAGCCTATCCTTTTGGAATATCATTAAGTTCTTCACAAAAATTTTGGGTGACTTTATCTCCAGCTTTAGCCAACTTTCAGTGCCTATAACGATTTGAGCATCAGTGCTTTCTATTAGTGCTTGGAGCTCTGGTACTTTCCCAACACAGTTACAACAATTTACAACTGTTACACCGATGGTTCCTGTATCTACATTCTTCCTATGTTTGGTTTCTACCCTTTGAGACTGAAGCCCTTTTAGTGTTTTCCCAAGACCCTCTAACCTAAAAAACTGCCCAGTCCACACCACACAGCCCCTACTACCCATGTAGACACCTGCTGCATGCAGTGAACTCCTGACCTATTCAGCAGAACCCAAAACCCAACCACCCTATGGGGCAAGTCGAGGGATCTGCAGCCTACATGGTCGCAGAACAGTCTGAGCCTCTGATCCACTCAGCCCTGTACCAGAGGTCGGCAATGGGTCCTGTTGACTATGCTGTGAATGGCCAGCTCCTCATCTCACAAGCATGACTGGCAGCCTTTACCACTTCTGTTAACTGCTCGAAACGAGATAGAATCTCTTCTGATCCAAAGTGACACACATCAGTGGTACCGTCATGAGCCACCACCTGCAGTTGGCTGCACCCTCTGCTCTTCATGGCATCCCAGAGGACCTGTTCCACGTCTGGAATGACTCCACCCAGTAAGCATATGGAGTACACATTGGTTTTCTCCCCCTTCATGGCAGCCAAGTCCCTTAGGGGCCCCATAACGCACCTAATGTTGGAGCTCCCAACTATCAATAATCCCACCCTCTGTGATTGTCTAGATCTTGCAGGCTGAGAGGTTTCCTCTGAAACAGGACAGGTGACAGCATTTGGCTGGCCGAGAGTGTCAGCCACAGACAGCATCTAGAAACTGTTTATCAGATTACCTGGGGAAGCCTCACAAGCAGCCGCCTGGGGAGCCTTTCGCCGCCTGCTGCAACCCGGAGCAACCTCCCACTCAACCACCAGTGAGGCGTAAACCTCAGTAACTAGGCTGGCCACCAGTGAGGACCGATCGGAGGACTCAGACATTCTCTAAGTCCGTTGGATCCCCACAGCCAGCCCACATCAGTGGTGCCCATCCACTGCAGCCTCATGCTCTGTAGCTGAAGCCATCACAGCCTGGAGCTGAGAGCAAAGTGTTACCAACTCTGCTTGCATCTGCATAAAACAGTCACAGTCCCTGTCCATATTAAAGTCCTTGGAAAATTAAACTATCCAGATAAATAGACTATCTGCACATGCTGCGGAACTCTACTGTAGACACTGATGGAAATGCAAGAACTGTGTCTAATAAATTAGATTAATACACAGAGATTAAAAAACCTAACCACTGAAGCCTCAAAACTGCAAAAGATCAGAGCTTCGAGACTGATGAAACTATTCCAACTAGTTCTGGGCGGCTGTTTGCTGTTGAAGATGATGTTATCCTGTGATCATTAATGAGACGAGTTCCAATTGTTAATTGATGGACAGTGAACTGTGAAGCTTTTTTCAGTTGCAAAATGCTACTCAGGTTCACAACTGGAATCTACATGCCACAGACAAACATAAGTTTTGTGGATGGTTAAGAACTTTGGATCACTATCTGTCAAAAGCAGCCACAACTCATTTCTAAAGGTATATGTGCAGAGACATCTGAACCAGTCCATAAAGCACAGTTTAGTGTCATCAATGAAGAATCATGCTCTGCTACCACGACACCTGACTGAAGAAGAATGTCAGTCAGTGACAGCCATTCTGTGTTGATATTTGAATGCTTTCAAATCAAGAGTGGAGAAAAGATAGACCAAACACCCATAGTGAAACACTGCATCAACACTAGGGATTGTCCAGCAATCAGTGGGTGCCTGTATAAGGTGTCACCAGTTGAACGGTGCTTAATATGAGACACAGCAAAGAAGTTGCTGTAAGATGTCACTGAACCTTCAGAAAGCCTTTGTTCCTCTCCTGTGGTCCTTGGGAAGAAGGACAGGATCTGGTGTTTCTGTGTCGACTATGTATGACTGAATGTATCTGTGTCGACTACGTATAACTGAATGTAATCACAAACAAAGATGTCTATCCACTGTCGTGCACTGATGACACCCTGGACTGCTTGAAAGAAGTGAAGTATTTCTCCACTACGTGCATCCAGCCAGGCTACTGGCAAATCGAGGCTGAGGAGGCTGACCTGGAAAGACTGCCTACATGACTTCTGATGGCTTCTATGAATCTGAAGTTACGCTTCGAATGTATGATGGACACATTGCTTTGATTCTTTAAGTGGACAATGTCTCTTTGCTATCTGAATGACATCTTTTAAGACATCTGAAAAACATCTAAGCCATCTGACAATTGTGCTGATCTGTGTTCAGAACAGATCACCACCTGAATCTGAAAAAGTGCCTCTTCATCACCCAATAAATATAATCTTGAGGCACCTAGTGAATAATGATAGTCTGTTCCAGTCCAGAGTAAATAAGAGCAGTCGCAGATTTTCTGACTGTCCGGCACATTCATGATGTGAGATGTTTTCTCGGAATGTGCTTACACTACTGGTGATTTATAAAGGACTTCTGTACTGAGGCATGTCCCATGCCAGAACTACTGTGAGAAAATGTCAAATTTTCCTGGAATGAAGTACAAGAAATCTTATTCCTTGTCCTTAACGAGGCATTAACATCTCCTCCAGCTTTAGCAAATGTACGATGAGAGTGGCGAGACAGAATGTCACTCCAATACTCGTAATACAGAATACAGACAGTTTTAGTACAAATTCAGGAAGGTGCTGAAAAGGTGACTGTTTATGATCCCATAGTATTCTCTAAGTTCAAAATGAACTAATCTACAATGAGAAAGAGTGGTTTGCAACTGTTTGGGCCATCAAAAAGTTATGGTCCTATTTATTTGGCAAACCATTAACCATTATGAAGCCTCTCCCTGCTGGCTGAATAGCACTAAAAATATGGCAGGTCAACACGCAAGTTGAGCACTGAGGCTTCAGGAGTAGGCTCTAGCAGTGATGTACAAAAGCAGACACAAAAACACAAGGGTGGCAACTACATTTTAAGGAATCCTTTGGCAGAACACAGCAGCTTGGATGAAATCTCAGTCACTGCTACATTAAATGACATTGCTGCTGAACAGAAGGAGGAGCCAGTATTACTGAAAAACACAGAAGTCTTGAAGCAAGAGGAAATGATCAAAGAAAAATTGCAGTTAATTAACAGAGCATTGTACAAAAGAAAATACATGGAAAAAATGGTCACTTATCATCCTAGTTCATCTGTTACTAGCTATCCAGAAGGACTCCCATGATGTTATATCATCTGGACACATGGGATTCACGAAGACTCTAAGACAAAATCAAATGCAGACATCACTGGAGAGGTCTCTACCAGCCCATTAGACACAATGTGAGCCACTGCAAGGAATACTAACAATGGAAGCATGTGCCATAATCACCTTTAAGCAATCCTGCCTACAGCAGTGTCAGTCCACCAAATTGGAACAGACCTCTTGGAAGGTTCCCGAGGTTTACAGTTGGGAATCAGTGGAAAATAATCTCCACTCACTAACCCACCAGCTATGCTGTCACTAAAGCTATGCCAACTGCTGAATCTCTGGAAATTGCAATGTTCCTTGTAGAAGACATCATTCTGAAGCACAGAGCACCTCAAGTGATGCTCTCTGATCATGAAAAAATTTTCCATTTGAGACTTATATCAAATGTAATTTCATGTTGTGACATCATCCATAGGATGACAACTGCCTATCTTTCTTAGACAAATGGCCCTGCAGAATGTCGTAATAAGATGCTGGCAGATATGCTCTCGAGATACAATACTGCCCACCACGACATTAATACGTAACAAGACGATGTGAGACATTACAGGCTTCACATCATTCTTTCTGCTCCCAGTCCATGAGAACAGATATGCAATTCCCGTTTCAGCAGGTAATACTCTCAATGACTGTGAAACACCTCATCACCAGGTCTAAAGAAACAAGACAGTTAGCTTGCATATGGACTCTCAACGCCCAGAAGCAGTGAGAGTGCTACAATCCCAAGCACCGACCAATGAGATACAGCCCAGGGAACTTGGTTTGGATTTTTATGCCCGTGGGAACAGTAGGACTATCGGGAAATTTACTAAAGAACTACTTTCGGTTGTATCATATCTTTCATTGCTTGTTGGAAATCACATATTAAGTCAAGGATTATGACCATTCATCAAGCAAAGGTGCACAGATGATGTTCATGTCCTCTGTATGAAGCCTTACTACAGTTCAGAAGTGCAGATCGATGATGGAAGGAACAAGGAAACTGTAACTCACTTGGCAATCACTAAGCTTCGAGGGGAGTTAGTACCTTCAATGCTCTCTGAAGTGAAGAGGGTATATCTAAACAATCACAACATAAGGATCTTCCAGTGCCACCATTACTGGACAATTGAAAAGATTTATATCCATGAAGCTGTAGTCAGCTCCGATGAAAATTTCTGAAACAGTGGATTTCTGTTTCTCCGGAACAGGCAGCAATCTGTCAGTAACGGGTCTGCAGTGCAGTATAGTGGTTAGTGATGCTGGTTGGCATGCTGCAGGTCACTAGTTCATACCTGACTACTTTCAATTATTTTTTATTTAGTGCTTATCATTTTTTAAATTATAATTTTTTGAACTGTCTTTTGTTTGTATATCAATGAATGTTCTATGTTTGCGTAACTGTCACCATTCTGGATTATTCGATGACTGTATAGATAGCTGTACTCTCTGTCCAGGAGTTGAGTTCAGTTCAGTTCTGGCTGTTAGTAATAAAAGTGCTTCAACTGTAGAGTGAAAATGCATTCTGGAAACATGCTTTCAGTTCTAATTGTTGAACTTCATTTACATCCCTACTTTTGAATTTGGACATAAGTGTGGTTTCAACAAGGCAATATCCCTGTATTTTGCATTCTTTTTAAAGTCTGTAAAAATGCTCTTTCTCTCAATTAACAATGAACTACCCTTACGGCCCACCACAGACCACATCAAACACAAAAAGAACAAAATGATTTGTTCCATTTGCCCAAGCAGGAGGAAGTGTATAACAGTCACACTTTGATCCTGTATTGTAGGTCAGTGACACTAATACGATCTTTCTGTTGGGTATGCAAATGATACTTAGCTCAACGGCTACCCGAAACACTTGATCCTAACTTTCTATCACCAACAGAACCCGAGCCCCAGAAGAATCCTGTTTCTATGCACATTTTGGAGCATGTATATCAATAATTACTTAATGTTCGTTAGGTGGATGATTGCTTAGTTTTACAATGACACTACTTAAACAGCTAGTGAATGAAGGAAATGAACAATAGAACAAAAATGACTGGAAATTAATTTGAAAAGTCTGGTGAATTATTCACAGACAAATTCACAATTTCCTGGGACAAGTCTGTGATTTCTCGTATTTAGGGTCTGGTCATATATTTCAACCCAACATTTTACCTCATACTTCAGGAGACATCTTTAGAGGCTGTGATGATGGGGGTAGGGAGGGTTAGGTTATCCAATTTCTGCTGCTTTAAAAATCAAAAACTTTGAACACTTTACTGGTCTGTATAACAGCACAGTACAACCTCTATTATAAGTTCAGTAATTACATTTCAACTAGCTGAACCTGTAAAGTACGCAAAGTACTCGCTTTTTAAAGTGGTAAACACTGAAAAAGGTAACTGTCGACATCCATATTCTTGCCTCCTGCAACAAGAGACAAGACCATAAACAAGAAACTATGCCTTAGGCTATGGTCTCAATCTCAAAACCCACTAATCACCAAGAAAATATATTCTGTCCATGAAATCTTGCAGTGTATACTCACATTAAAAAATTCCCCTTAAATAGGAAATCTACAATCATTGAAACATCAGACAATGAGTTATGGACATTAAAAATGAAAACCTTCCAAACACCTTGTATTGTGAATGGCTAAGAGAAAGAATAACTAGAGAGGACAAGGATGGCAAAGAAATGGATAATATAAAAGATAAAATAGAAGCTGTCATCTTAACTGTTGAGAAACTGACTTGACATGTGCACACAGTCAGATGAGCTGACTGAAGTTAGACAATGAACATTCTTTGCTGTATTTTGCAACAAGAAACAACCTTGATGATGACCTAATGGAAGATAGGTAGTCAACATTATGAAACAGGTGTGATGATTTTGTAAAAAATCGAAAGACTGTATGTAGTATTTTATTCATCTTTGCTGACTATAGTTTTATTTGTCAAAATAATCAGCAACCACTTGCACAAAAGAAAGTTTATTTCCTAAATCAGTTTCAGGCACTTAGTTCCCTTCGTCAGAAAGCATTATTTGCAGTTATCAACAATAAGATGCATGCAGCATACTGCTGTGGTCATTTGGTTGTACAGGCACTATGTACCATATGACCACAGCAATATGATGCACGCATCTTATTGTTGACAAACAACTGGTAGTGATTATTTAGATAAATAAACAGAAGACTGTAATACGCAAAGAAGACAAGTTGAAGCTTATATACAGCAATGAGTATTTAAAAAAAGTCTGGAGGAGAGAATTTTAATGATGAAAGTGAAGGTCTGCTAATATTCTTAACTTGTAATGTAATACCAAGTGAAGATTATTTGGAATTTAGAGAATCTGAATGATACAATATTTACTACCAAAATAAAGCTTGAAAACTACACTCCTGGAAATTGAAATAAGAACTCCGTGAATTCATTGTCCCAGGAAGGGGAGACTTTATTGACACATTCCTGGGGTCATATACATCACATGATCACACTGACAGAACCACAGGCACATAGACACAGGCAACAGAGCATGCACAATGTCGGCACTAGTACAGTGTATATCCACCTTTCGCAGCAATGCAGGCTGCTATTCTCCCATGGAGACGATCGTAGAGATGCTGGATGTAGTCCTGTGGAACGGCTTGCCATGCCATTTCCACCTGGCGCCTCAGTTGGACCAGCGTTCGTGCTGGACGTGCAGACCGCGTGAGACGACGCTTCATCCAGTCCCAAACATGCTCAATGGGGGACAGATCCGGAGATCTTGCTGGCCAGGGTAGTTGACTTACACCTTCTAGAGCACGTTGGGTGGCACGGGATACATGCGGACGTGCATTGTCCTGTTGGAACAGCAAGTTCCCTTGCCGGTCTAGGAATGGTAGAACGATGGGTTCGATGACGGTTTGGATGTACCGTGCACTATTCAGTGTCCCCTCGATGATCACCAGTGGTGTACGGCCAGTGTAGGAGATCGCTCCCCACACCATGATGCCAGGTGTTGGCCCTGTGTGCCTTGGTCGTATGCAGTCCTGATTGTGGCGCTCACCTGCACGGCGCCAAACACGCATACGACCATCATTGGCACCAAGGCAGAAGTGACTCTCATCGCTGAAGACGACACGTCTCCATTCGTCCCTCCATTCACGCCTGTCGCGACACCACTGGAGGCGGGCTGCACGATGTTGGGGCGTGAGCGGAAGACGGCCTAACGGTGTGCGGGACCGTAGCCCAGCTTCATGGAGACGGTTGCGAATGGTCCTCGCCGATACCCCAGGAGCAACAGTGTCCCTAATTTGCTGGGAAATGGCGGTGCGGTCCCCTACGGCACTGCGTAGGATCCTACGGTCTTGGCGTGCATCCGTGCGTCGCTGCGGTCCGGTCCCAGGTCGACGGGCACGTGCACCTTCCGCCGACCACTGGTGACAACATCGATGTACTGTGGAGACCTCACGCCCTACGTGTTGAGCAATTCGGCGGTACGTCCACCCGGCCTCCCGCATGCCCACTATACGCCCTCGCTCAAAGTCCGTCAACTGCACATACGGTTCACGTCCACGCTGTCGCGGCATGCTACCAGTGTTAAAGACTGCGATGGAGCTCCGTATGCCACGGCAAACTGGCTGACACTGACGGCGGCGGTGCACAAATGCTGCGCAGCTAGCGCCATTCGACGGCCAACACCGCGGTTCCTGGTGTGTCCGCTGTGCCGTGCATGTGATCATTGCTTGTACAGCCCTCTCGCAGTGTCCGGAGCAAGTATGGTGGCTCTGACACACCGGTGTCAATGTGTTCTTTTTTCCATTTCCAGGAGTGTATTATATTCAGCTTTCATACAGAGAAAACATTGATGCTCAAGCATTCAACTGGGAAACACCACACTCATGTTTAATGTCAGTGAAAATACATTTAAATATTGATACCTCCTCTGTAATGACATGTTCTGATAGACTGTGGGAACAACTGTCAACCTTTGTCACCTCTGGATGCAAAATAGGCTACAGTCAAGTTCAGCATCTCTTCCTCTGTTGGAAATCAGTACAGCTTGAGAAGTATTTTGAGAGTATCACAGCCACTGAAGCTGTTTTGCTCCTTTTGTGTCACGAAGAAAGGAGCCCTAGGAGAAATCTTTGAAGCAGTGTGAAAATAAAAACCTTCTGTTTACTTACTTATGATGCCACATTACATAAAAAATACTTATCAAGATTATTTACT
Source organism: Schistocerca cancellata (assembly GCF_023864275.1). Classification (NCBI taxonomy): domain Eukaryota; kingdom Metazoa; phylum Arthropoda; class Insecta; order Orthoptera; family Acrididae; genus Schistocerca; species Schistocerca cancellata. The sequence goes on from NC_064634.1 coordinate 299,403,520, forward strand.
GAGCATGCAGAGTAAAAACTCTGTATCACATTTTGCAATAACCTTCCCTCACCCCCTATGTTCAATAAGTGTATGCTGCACCTGCAAATTGCCTGAATTTCTATACAATTTATCTAGATTTTGCATCCATACAACCATTTGTACTCTTTACCAAAGTAGAAATATTTGCCACCCATTGCTTCATGTAGGTGGTGCAAAAATATGGAAACTATTCCATGCCAAGTCTGGTCAGTACAGCCGATGTATATGACATTTAAACAAAGGTTGTAATTGTGACAACTGCTGAATATGCCAAATTTAGCTATGCATTGTCATGCAGCAACAGAACACATGCAAAAAGCAATCAACAGTCTTCTGATTGCAAGGCAAATAATATTTTTTATTAGATTTTCAGTATGAAGTACAGGTGACAGGGATTCCCTGTGATATTTAGCACTCCGAAGTAAAGCTTTTTTTCCTCTCAAATGAGGGTCAAGCATAGCCCTTCCTCCTGATGGTTAGTTCCTCCTTAACAATTTTTTTGCTCTTTTTGGTGCATTTAGCATTACTAATCTACCACAATTTACAGAGGTCTCTTTAGTGTCATCCAAAGCCTTTCATCTAATATATCCACCTTTGGAACTTGACTAGTTTGTATAATATAACATTTTAAAAGTTCCATTCATTTTCAACATACTTCACAGTTATCTGAATCAATGTGTATGCATTAAAACAAGATACATCCGAAAAATAGCACAACAAAATAAAAGAGGACAATCAAAAACACTGAAGGATACAAATATAAAATGAAACATATTAGCAAGGAAAGAAAGGGCAATAATAAAATAGATCACAAACAATAAAATAAGTCACTTGTCATAAGCTGTGACTGAAGATTTATTAAATCAAAAGTAATTTCGCTAGCTGGTAAAACATCTTGCAAGGGACAAAAAAGCCAGATCCCCAGCTTTGGAAGTCTTTAGGTTTCTGGTAGACACATTTGTATCCAGTCTCATATTTCCTTAGTAGTTACAAAGTGCCATAGTATGCTTTGCTTTAAAAGGAGGAAGATATGAGTTTAATGTCCTGTTGACAATGAGATCATTAGAGATGGGGCACAAGCTCTGATTAGGGAAGTAAACCAGTCATGCCCTTTCAAAGGGACCATCTTGGCAATTGATCACTCTATTTAGGGAAATTACAAAAAGCCAGTCTCTGGATGGCCAGACAGGGATTTGAACCATCATCCTTCCTATAATGAATCACCCTCCTCCAACATTACCTTTTTTTTTTTTAATACCATGTATACTATCGATTCTTGCATAGGTTAATACTAGCTCAGCTCTTTCATTAAAAGAATTCATATGATTTTGTATACAATGTATTGTATTTCAGGCTAAAATGAAAGAAATTAATATGTTACAAACAATAGGAACTAACAGTTAAAATTACTCTTCTTTTAAAAATAACTAAAATTACAAAATTTGTGGAATACTTAAAATTCATATTATTACTTGCAAAATCTAACGCTAACTATTAAATTTATTTCTAGATTGATTATAAAATGACATATTTTACAAAATGATATATTTTAGCAAAGATTCTTCTTTGGTAAAGAAAGTTTGCAAACTCTTTGGGATAATGGAAGTACCACAGAATGTAAGAAGTGGTGGGCATGCCTCTGACAGAAATATACGTTTCCTAAGTTTGTCACAAACAATGTAATTATTGGTTTTCTGAATGTGGAAAACGCAAAAACAGTGTTATGTTGAAAGATGTGACAAAGAATAAAATTCAAAAATAACACAGACAAATCTTCATCACTTATTTAGTCATCAAGAACCTACAAAATCAAACTTTCAGCTGCAAGAATGTACCCCTAGATAAGACTTTGAGCTGTCAACAACAACAACGAGATAATGAAGATAAGTAAAAAGTTATTCTTTTGTATGTCTTACACCTCTCAAAGCTTTCAAAATTTGCACAAAGACAGAGAATTTTAATACTGATGTGTGGGAGAATACGATTACATCTCGAATTCAAGTCCAGTGTGTTAACAACAGGGCCACCTCACTCAGTGCTGCTCTCCTTTAAAGGCAAAGATAAAGCCTTTGAGCTGGTAATTGGTCCGACTGCAGGTAGAGTGCAGCCTTCCAATTCACTGCAGCTGTAGGAGGGGGAGGGATGGCAGGCCCCCCGCCCGACCGCCTTTTACTCCCAGTAGTCAATTTTACAGCAGGCTACGTGGACCTGGGGCAGTCCTAGAGGTAATGTAACAAGGAAAATTCCCCATGCCGATTTGCGACTGAAGCCTGGACTTCCAGGGCCCGAGTCTACTGCTCTACTCACTATACCACCACAGGCACTGCTGCTCTCCTTTAAGTGACAAAAATATGAGATGAAGAGAGGAGGTTAAAATCTTTTTAATTGTGCCAACCTGAAGACAAGAGATGAGGTGAGATTATTTTGCAACAGACTTGATGTGTGTTACTGGATGTGACTGAGGATCTGTCAGTGGATTACAGATTTCTATATCATGAAAACTGATCCACTATTCTGCCAGTGAAATGTATCTTGACATTTGTGGGTATTATTACTGATGTATTAGCAACACCTCTTGTAAAATTAATTATTTGCATTTACCTGGGATGTTTCCATTTTTGAGCCCTAAATAATAAAGCAGATAAACAGAAAAAAGGAACATGACACAGGTCGAGGGAACACGATAAACACACAACAGAGCAGACAAGCAAATAGAATCAGAAATATAAAAAAATCTGAGCTAAGCACAATTTGATAAGAACAAGGAATATTTTAGATGAATGTACCCGGAATCTGAATACACACAAAATCTGAAAGCTACAAACTATATAAGTATTGAAACTAACACAAACTCCCATATTATGTTCAAGAGCATTTTTCAGTCCCCACACACTATTTTTTTGGTATAGTTAGTCTGCACTTTCGGTGAAAGCTTAATAGTAGTCACTACGACACAGTATATTGAATAAATCTTGCAAATTAAGAATGAAACATCAGATAAAACCTCTAGGTCTACACGTTTATCTAGTGAAGGCACTGGAATAAAACTATGCTAGGTCTGCATACCAACCAGGATTCACTGCAGGTTCAGTGAAATAGTTTAAGTCGGGGTAGATACTAATTACCACACAACTCTGCACCCCCCCCCCCCTCCACCTTCCTCGCCAAAAAAGGCACTTTGGGGTTCATTTTGTTGTCACTATCTTCAATCCAACACAGTTCGCCACACTAGTCTATCCTATATGAGCACCAAGATGATCTCTCTCTACAGTTTTTTACCTCTAATAATTGCATTAATTATCATACTGACTATTCCTTGTTGCCTCAGGGTGTGTCCTATCAACTGATCCCTTCTTTCAGTACAGTTGTGCCACAAATTTCCACAAATTTTCTCTCTCCCTGATTTGATTTAATCTCTCTTCATTAGTTATCCAATCTACCCACCTAATCTTAAGCACTCTTTAGTAGCAACACATTTAAAAAGTTACTATTTTCTTATTTCGTCAGTTTAATATCGACATTTCACTTTTGCACTTTTGTACAAGGCTACACTCCATGCAAAAACAACCTGGAAAGATTTCCTAACATCTAAATCTATATTCAAAATTTTAACAAATTTCCCTTTTCAAAATGTCTTTCTTGCTACTGCAAGTTTTCATTTTAAATTCTCTCTCCTTTGGCCACAGTCACATACTTTGCTTCCCAAATAGAAAAACTCATCTTTTGATATCTCATTTCCTAAACTAATTTCCAGAGTGCTGCCTGATTTAATTAGACTACATTCCATTACCCTTTTTTGCTTTTGTTAATGTTCATCTTATATCCTCTTTTCAAGACACTGTTCATTCTATTCAACTGCTCTTCTAAGTACTTTGATGTTCCTGACAGATTTACAATGTCATTGTCAAACATCAAAATTCTCCCTGAACTTTATATCCTTTCCGGTTTTCTCCTTTGTTTTCTTTACTGCTTGCTCAGTGTACAAACTGAATATCAGTGATAGTCTATAACCCTGCCTCTCATATCCTTCGACTCTTACCACAGCATCCAGTTTATCTATAGGTTCTAGGTAATCTTCCACACTACTTATCTTTTATCTGCTACCTTAAAAAATTTTGAAGTGTGTATTACTACCAAAATTGTCGAAAACCTTTGTTAAACCTACAAATTATTCATTCTGGCTTCTAAAATAAGTCATAGCGTAATTATTTCCTTGTGTGTTCCTAAATTTCTTCGGAACTCGCGGTAACTTCCCTCAAGTTTGGCTTCTAGCAATCTTTCCTTTCTTCTGTACACAATTTGTATCAGTGGACATCTTGGATATTCGGGAATCTAGATGGATGTTAGTGTCGTTCTCGCACAATATTTCAACAGCGTGCCTCGCTGTCTTCTTCAGGTGCTCCCTGAGACTGGTCCTTGGGTCGATCGAGTCCAGTATTTATGCTGTTGAAATACTGTGCGAGAACGACGCGAACACCCAGCTGGATTCCCAAATATCCAAGATGTCAACAGATCGCCGGGAAAGCATGAAGAATTACAATTTGTATTAGTATTTTGCAACCATGTCTTCTTAAAGTGATTGACATGAAATATTCTCAGATGTCACTTATCCTCTTTGGAATCAGAATTATTACATTTTCCCTTACAGTCTGAGGGTATTTCATCTCTCCCATACATGATGTCCCACATAAATCCAGTACATCTCACAGGCCGATTAATCATCTTTAGTCGAACTGCTAATGAACTGGCAACACACTCAAAAGTTGGCTAAATTGCATTTTTTCAGAAAGTTGAGTGCACGGAGGGCTGTAGGATCTGTTCAGAATGTGCAGAGGAATAGGTGACCAACACTGAGTACCTCTGAAACTATACACAAAATTCAAGTGGACATTACAAGAAGTCCCCACAAGTTAGCGTAGCAGGTTGGTGTATCTCACACATCGTATCTTCGTGTGCTACAAGTTATGAAATTAAAAGTCTGTCAAGTGAGTATGACGCAAGAGTTGAAATCTGAGGATCAGGGGAAAAAAAAAGAAGAGTTCATTATCATAACTGGCTGTTAACATCAATTGCTAATGGTTACTTGGACCCCTTGTTTTTCTTCATCTCATTGAGGACTGGTCTGCTTTACCAGGTTATGTAAGCTCCCAGAGTTGAGGACACTGGTTGCAAGATAACCCACATACTCTACATAAAAAATTTCTACACTCAGAGAAAGTGGGTGTGTGGTGTGCATTGTCTGGCATGCACATTATTGGCTCCATATTTTTCAATTACACCTTAAACAGTTCCAGATATCCAGAAATCTTTTACTCTTTCTATGCACAACTAATAAATGAAGAATGGACATATGCAGTATTCCAACAAGATGGAGCAACTGCTCACACATTCAACCTATATATGGCCCACATCACTAATGTGTTCCCTGAAGACAGTCAGTAGAGGCCTCTGTCCCCCAATATCCCCAGACTTACCACTGTTTGACTTTTATTTTTGTGGCACACTAAAAAGTGAAGTGTTGCTGGTAACGTCATAGCACAAAGTCAGCAATGCCTGGATGCCCATGGCCACAGATTCCATCATCTCTTACAAACAGGTAAATATATGTTTTTTAATGTTGTTATTATCTACTCTTTTTAGTTAGTTGACTGTTCCCAAATCTCAGGTGCAAGATGTATCAGTTCTATAAGGGACACCCAGTATCTCGCACGCCAGGTGGAACTGTATTGTCGGTATGTTTTCCAAAGGATCTCAATAATCTCCTTCCCTAGTTATTCCTTTGCTGCCTTCAGTACACCATCTCTACAAGCAACCTGTGTGTCTTATATTGTACCCCTTTCCTCCATTTCAATCAGCAGTAACCAAATGCTCCGTTTGAAACTCACAAGAACTTTTGCTTCTTTGAACTTATCTAGGTTCCATCTCTACGATGTCTCAGATTTCTGCAGTTTCTTTAGTTTTAATCTGTAGTTTATAATTGTGGTGTCACCGCCAGACACCACGCTTGCTAGGTGGTAGCTTAAATCGGCCGCGGTCCATTAGTACGTGTCGGACCCGCGTGTCGCCACTGTCAGCACTTGCAGACCTAGCGCCACCACATGGCAGGTCTAGAAAGACGGACTAGCACTCGCCCCAGTTGTACGACGACTTTGTTAGCGACTACACTGACGAAGCATCGCTCATCAGCCGAGCAGATAGTTACAATAGCCTTCAGCTAAGTCCATGGCTACGACCTAGCAAGGCGCCATTAGCCTTACATAGCAATTGATAATTATCGTCTAAAGCATGTCTCAACAAGAACGATGTATACCAAAAGGATGGATTAAAGTTAAGTAAACAGACATTACGTTCTTTTCTTATTAGCATTCATTGAGTGTCCTGTTTCAGACTTCACGATATTCTGGGTGAGCTTATAGCGTGCCTATTCGGCCCCCTCAAAATAACACTGTGTCGGCCCCTCTGTCGACACATCAATAATCAATCCACATTTGTCCCTCAAAATGTTTTGCAGTTTAAAATTGATTTACAAACCTCTGCCTTACCATTATATAATCTCTCAAACATTCTGGTGTCTGCAGGTGTTTTCCGTGTGTAGAACCTTCTTTCTTGATTTTTCAATCAAGTGTTAACACTGATTTAATTGCACTCTGCAAAATTCTACCAGGTTTATTTCCCGTCTTATGTTTCCCCTGGTCCATGTCGTCCAACTATTTTTTTCTTCTCTTCCTTTGCCTGCTATTTAATTCCAGTCACCCATCACAATTAAATTTTTGTCTCTGTTAACAATATAATAATTCCTTTTATCCCATCACACATCTTTCAATCTCTTCACTGACAGTGCACCTAGTAGGCATATAAACTTGTACTACCGTGATTGATGTTAGCTTCATGTCTATATTGACTGTGATACTGTGTCCACTATGCTATTCATAGTATCTCATCCATATTCCTATTGGCTTACTAGTTATTAGGCATACTCCTCTGTCAGCACTATTTCATTCTGTGTACACACCCAACCAGAAATTCCATTCTTCCTACCTCTGCACTTCACTAATTCCCACTACAACTTCAACCTATCAAAAATGGAAAATCCAGGATGGAATGTAACAATATTATGAAAAGGACAGCTGTTGCTCACCATACAGAGGAGGTCCTGAGTCGCAGATGGGCACAACACAAAGACTGTCTGAAGGCGAGCTTTTGGCCAACAAGGTCTCAGTCAAAAGTAGACAACAAATGCATGCACATGCATGTGACCACCGTGTGGTCTTTTGAGTGTGTATTGCGTTTGCATGAGTAGCAACTATCCTTTTCATAATATTGTAAACTTCAACCTATCAATGCCTTTCTTTAAATTCTTTAAACTTCCTACTTAGTTAAGTGAGCTAACACTCCATTTCTGATCTGTAGAATATCAGATTTACAGAGTCCCGCCAGAAAAATGCACACACTCTTTGTCAGGCTATCCCAAGATATCGATATTTTCGTTCGACCTGAGTTACGAGTATGTTTTAGTATGGTCTTTGGCTCAACAGATGTTAGTACTTTCATCTCGGTACTGAGTAAACAAGATGGCTGGAGCAGACTTCACATTCGAGCAACTGTGAAATGGTTTTTCAAGTTTGATAATGCCGTTGAAGTGTGGGAGTCTGAAACAGAACCGCCAACACGCCTTACAATTAAACGCAACATTGACAAGTTTGAATTGCATGGAACAATTTGTGATATTCACAGAGGAAGATCAAGGAGCATACAGGTACAAGTCCTGCTTCGTCAGCTCTCTTGTTGGAAACGTTTGTTAATTCTCCACAGAAGTCTGCTATGCAATGTGCACATGAAGTGGGGGTTAGCAGCACAAGTGTACGAAGAATTCTGAAAGTTGCAATGTTACACACATCAATTTTGCCAGTTATACGTGCACTTTATGGAGCTGATGAAGAGGTCTTCTACCAACAGGATGAGGTGCCATCACACTACCGCCTAGCCGTATGAACTTTCCTGGATGACAATTTTCTGGGGCATTGGATTGGACAAAGAAGGCCCATTGATTTGCTCCACAGTCACCAGATCAAACACCTATGGACTTTTACTCGTAGGGAACTGTGAAAGATAACGCCTATCGACGTAATCCACGCACGCTGGAGGAACTTCTCCATGAGATTACAGCAACATGTGCAGCAATCTCTACTGTAACACTGACTGACGTAGTTGCGGCGACCACTCATCGTTCTGCAATGTGTATAGCTGTCAACGGTGAACATTTTGAACATTTAAAGAAACTATTTTTTTTTTTTTTTTTGCTTTTAGGGTGCAATAAACAACTGAGGTTATATGTGCCCAAGTCAAAGCTATACAACACAAACAAAGAGACAAGGGAAATGACTATGTCAGTCGCAATGGACAGAATAGGAGACAGCTAAACAAGGCGCGTGGAAAAAGGGCTAAGACAATGCCATACAAAAACAGAGATCCAAAACTAAAAATTAATTGGCCTTCACCATATTGCTTAAGCGGATAAAAAGTAAAATATGGTTGACAGCCCGTATGTCATTTGCTAAAACAGCTGATAAATCGGACGGCAAACGCAAGCTGGAACGTAAATAAGTAAAAAAAGGGCATTCCAGCAGGTAGTGGCGGACAGTTAAGATTTGGGCGTAATGTATACAAAGTGGTGGAGCAGCGCCACCGAGCAAATGATGGCTAAAAAGGCAGTGCCCAATATGCAGCCGAGTTAAAATAATCTCCTTCCGGCAGGAAGGCCTACAGGAGGTCATCCAAGGTGCCGGGAGAGGCTTAATAAGCCAAAACTTATTCCCTTGTAGGGAGGACCATTGGTGATGCCAAGGGGACATCACCACCTGACAGACTGCAATGCAGAGATTATCGGAGGGAACAGAGGTACTCGCGGACCGAGGTACAAGGACTGCAGCCTTGGCAGAAGCATCAGCAGCCTCGTTTCCTGGCAGACTGTGACATGACCAGGGACCCACAGAAACTTGACATTGGCTCCACCAAGAGTGAACAAGTGACAGTTTTCCTGGACCAATTGAACTAAGGGATGAGCAGTGTACAGCGCACTGGGACTTTGGAGGGCGCTGAGTGAGTCTGAGCAGAGGACACAATTGGTTAGGCTGTGCCGCCGGATGTACTCCGTGGCCTGATACAAGGTGAAAAGCTTGGCTATAAATACTGAGGAGTGTGCCGGAAGGCAATATCAAAAGACTCAGGGGCCAATGACGAAGGCACACCCAACCCCACGGTCAGTCCAAGAGCCATCAGTGTATACAAAGGTACTAGCGCTAAGTTCCATGTGAAGGTTGTGAAACGGAAGGCGATAAACTGGGGCTGGAGTAGAGTCCTTAGGAAGCGAATGAAGGCCAAAGTTAACATGGGCCACTTCACGAAGCCAAGGGGGTGAAGGGTTCACACCCACTGGGAAAGTTGCAGGTAGCATGAAGTTAAGCCACCGTAGCAAGTGGCGAAAACAGACTCCAGGAGGTAAAAGAGAAGAGGGATGAGCCCCGTACTGACGATCTAAGAAATCATCAAAGGAGGAAAAATAGGAAGGGTGGCCACGCATTGCAGATAAATGGCATGCATACCTGCTGAGGAGAAAGTCATGGCAGTAGTACAGTAGTAGTTCAGCAGCTTCAGCATATAGACTCTCAACCGGGCTGGTGTAAAAGGCGCCTGTGGCTAAACGGATGCCATGATGATGTATAGTGTTGAGAGGGCGTAATAGGGATGGGTGTGCAGATGCATAAACAAAGCACCCATAGTCAAGTTTCGAATGGACAAGGGACCAGTGCAAACAGAGGAGGGTAGTTCGATCGGCACCCCAAGAAGTACCATTGAGGACATGTAGGACATTGAGGGGCTGTGTACAGCGGGCTGCCAAGTAAGAGACATGGGAGGACCAAGAGTGTTTCCTATCAAGCATGAGCCCCAGGAATTTTATAGTGTCAAAAAATGGAAGGGCAACAGGCCCAAGATGTAGAGATGGCAGGAGAAATCATTTGCGCCGTCAGAAATTCAAACAGACAGTTTTCTCAGTGGAAAAGCGAAAGCCGTTGGCGATGCTCCAGGTGTGAAGATGATCAAGACAGTGCTGAAGATGCCACTCAGTGAGACAGGTCCCTGGAGAACTGCAAAAGATGGCAAAAGCATTGACAAAAAGGGAGCCGGAGATGCCCAGTGAGAGACAGGTCATTATAGGGTTGATGGTGATAGCAAATAGGATGACGCTCAGGATGGAACCCTGAGACACAACATTTTCCTGAATACAGGTGTCTGACAAGGCGGAACCCACATGCACCTTGAAAACTCGGTAATATAAAAAGGCCCATAGAAAACAGGGCAGGCACCCACGGAAGCCCGACGTGTGAAGAGTATGGGGGATACCAGTTCTCCAGCAGGTGTCGTAGGCCTTCTCTAAATCAAAAAACATGACCACAGTCGGGGATTTCAGAACAAAACAATTCATGACATGGGGGATTTCAGAACAAAACAATTCATGACATGGGTAGACAAAGTAATGAGATGGTCAACAGCAGAACACCATGCTCCAAATCCACACTGTGCATTCATGAGTAAATGGTGAGACTTGAGCCACCACACAAGCTGGGCATGACTCATATGTTCTAGCACCTTGCAAATGCAGCTGGTACGAAAGATGGGGCGGTAGCTAGAAGGAAGGTTTTTGTCCTTACCAGGCTTAGGTATGGGTATGACGGTGGCTTCACAGAAGTGTCCAGGAAATGTGCCCTCAGCCCACATGCAGCTGTATGTGTTAAGCAGAAAGTGCTTGCCTGATAAACAAAGTAAGAGCCTACGGAATATCAGACCAGCTGTGTGGCTGGATTGAAGAGTTTTTAGCAAACAGAACACAGCATGTTGTTATCAACGGAGAGACATCTACAGACGTTAAAGTAACCTCTGGCGTGCCACAGGGGAGTGTTATGGGACCATTGCTTTTCACAATATACACTCCTGGAAATTGAAATAAGAACACCGTGCATTCATTGACCCAGGAAGGCGAAACTTTATTGACACATTCCTGGGGTCAGATACATCACATGATCACACTGACAGAACCACAGGCACATAGACACAGGCAACAGAGCATGCACAATGTCGGCACTAGTACAGTGTATATCCACCTTTCGCAGCAATGCAGGCTGCTATTCCCCCATGGAGACGATCGTAGAGATGCTGGATGTAGTCCTGTGGAACGGCTTGCCATGCCATTTCCACCTGGCGCCTCAGTTGGACCAGCGTTCGTGCTGGACGTGCAGACCGCGTGAGACGACACTTCATCCAGTCCCAAACATGCTCAATGGGGGACAGATCCGGAGATCTTGCTGGCCAGGGTAGTTGACTTACACCTTCTAGAGCACATTGGGTGGCACGGGATACATGCGGACGTGCATTGTCCTGTTGGAACAGCAAGTTCCCTTGCCGGTCTAGGAATGGTAGAACGATGGGTTCGATGACGGTTTGGATGTACCGTGCACTATTCAGTGTCCCCTCGACGATCACCAGTGGTGTACGGCCAGTGTAGGAGATCGCTCCCCACACCATGATGCCAGGTGTTGGCCCTGTGTGCCTCGGTCGTATGCAGTCCTGATTGTGGCGCTCACCTGCACGGCGCCAAACACGCATACGACCATCATTGGCACCAAGGCAGAAGCGACTCTCATCGCTGAAGACGACACGTCTCCATTCGTCCCTCCATTCACGCCTGTCGCGACACCACTGGAGGCGGGCTGCACGATGTTGGGGCGTGAGCGGAAGACGGCCTAACGGTGTGTGGGACCGTAGCCCAGCTTCATGGAGACGGTTGCGAATGGTCCTCGCCGATACCCCAGGAGCAACAGTGTCCCTAATTTGCTGGGAAATGGCGGTGCGGTCCCCTACGGCACTGCGTAGGATCCTACGGTCTTGGCGTGCATCCGTGCGTCGCTGCGGTCCGGTCCCAGGTCGACGGGCACATGCACCTTCCGCCGACCACTGGCGACAACATCGATGTACTGTGGAGACCTCACGCCCCACGTGTTGAGCAATTCGGCGGTACGTCCACCCGGCCTCCCGCATGCCCACTATACGCCCTCGCTCAAAGTCCGTCAACTGCACATACGGTTCACGTCCACGCTGTCGCGGCATGCTACCAGTGTTAAAGACTGCAATGGAGCTCCGTATGCCACGGCAAACTGGCTGACACTGACGGCGGCGGTGCACAAATGCTGCGCAGCTAGCGCCATTCGACGGCCAACACCGCGGTTCCTGGTGCGTCCGCTGTGCCGTGCGTGTGATCATTGCTTGTACAGCCCTCTCGCAGTGTCCGGAGCAAGTATGGTGGGTCTGACACACCGGTGTCAATGTGTTCTTTTTTCCATTTCCAGGAGTGTATATAAATGACCTAGTAGATAGTGTCGGAAGTTCCATGCGGCTTTTCGCGGATGATGCTGTAGTATACAGAGAAGTTGCAGCATTAGAAAACTGTAGCGAAATGCAGGAAGATCTGCAGCGGATAGGCACTTGGTGCAGGGAGTGGCAACTGACCCTTAACATAGACAAATGTAATGTATTGCGAATACATAGAAAGAAGGATCCTTTATTGTATGATTATATGATAGCGGAACAAACACTGGTAGCAGTTACTTCTGTAAAATATCTGGGAGTATGCGTGCGGAACGATTTGAAGTGGAATGATCATATAAAATTAATTGTTGGTAAGGCGGGTACCAGGTTGAGATTCATTGGGAGAGTCCTTAGAAAATGTAGTCCATCAACAAAGGAGGTGGCTTACAAAACACTCGTTCAACCTATACTTGAGTATTGCTCACCCGTACCAGATCGGGTTGACGCAGGAGATAGAGAAGATCCAAAGGAGAGCGGCGCGTTTCGTCACAGGGTTATTTGGTAACCGTGATAGCGTTACGGAGATGTTTAACATACTCAAGTGGCAGACTCTGCAAGAGAGGCGCTCTGCATCGCGGTGTAGCTTGCTCGCCAGGTTTCGAGAGGGTGCGTTTCTGGATGAGGTATCGAATATATTGCTTCCCCCTACTTATACCTCCCGAGGAGATCACAAATGTAAAATTAGAGAGGTTAGAGCACGCACGGAGGCTTTCAGACAGTCGTTCTTCCCGCGAACCATATGCGACTGGAACAGGAAAGGAAGGTAATGACAGTGGCACGTAAAGTGCCCTCCGCCACACACCGTTGGGTGGCTTGCGGAGTATAAATGTAGATGTAGATGTAGAGAGGTGCTGCAACATCTGAATGCGGATAGCGTCTGGCCCTGGGGTGGAGGACCAGGATGAACTGAGAGCATGATCTAGCTCCCTCATAGTGAAGGCAGCAATGCAGCACTCACGATTCAGAGAAGAGAAGGGTGTTGCCCAAGCCCCCTCCACTCGTTCCTGATGGATGAAGGCAGGGTGATAGTGGAAAGAGCTCGAAACTTCCGCAAAATGGCGCCCCAAGGTGTTGGAGATAGCAACCGGATCCATGATGACATCGGCACCTACTGTCAGGCCAGAAATGGGGCAATGGATCTTGGTTCCAGAGAGCAGTCTGAGATTGGCCGACATGACAAAGGAAGGTGTGGAACTGTTAAAAGAACTCGTGGATGAAACCCAACTAGCTCTTTTGCTATCCTGAAGAACTCAATGACACTTTGCATGCGTCTGTTTATAATGGAAGCAGTTTGCCAGCGTAGAGTGGCGGTTAAAATCACGGAGAGCACGTCTCCGTATGCGCATTTTGTCGCGGCATGCCTCAGTCCACCAAGGGACTGGGACACGACGTGGTAAAGAGGAAGTGTGAGGAATGGAACGTTCTGCAGCAGCAAGGATAACGTTGGTGAGATTAGTCCACCTGGTCATTGCAACTGAGGAAATCTTGTTCTGCGAAGGTTGCCAGGGAGGAGTAAAGCTGCCAGTCAGCCTAAGGAAGCTGCCATTTGGGCATGCATGTAGATGGGGTAGGAGTCAGCAGATGGAGAGCACACAGGAAACGGTCGCTCGAGTAGGCGTCAGAAAGATTGGACCACTCAAGACGATGGGCAAGCTGGGCCGTGCAAAAGGAGAGGTCCAAATGGGAATAAGTGTGCAAGGAGTCAGAAAGGAAAGTGTATGCTCCAGTGTTAAGGCAGAAGAGGTTGAGTTGATTAAGAATGTCAGCCAAGAGGGCATCTCTAAGGCAGGTCCTGAGAGAACCCCAAAGGGGATGATGTGCATTAAAGTCACAGTGTAGCAAAAACGGTGGAGGTAATTGCCCAATAGGCTGAAAGAAGTCAGCCCTGGCGATATCAAAGGACGGAGGTACATAAATGGTACAGAGGGAGAAAGTCAGTTGGGGAAGGAAAAGGTGAACTGCAACAGCTTGAAGACAAGTAGTCAGGGAGATGGGTTGACTTTGAAGGTCATCCCGTATAAACAGGATCACGCCCACATGAGATGGGATGCTGACCTCAGGGGGAAGGTCAAAACGAATCGGTAAGTAATGTGGAAACCCAAAGTGGTCTTGAGGGTGAAATTTTGTTTCCTGAAGGCAGAGTACAAGGGGATGCTGTAATGCTAGAAGCAGCTGTAAATCCTCTTTGTGGGACCAAAGGCCATGAACGTTCCATTGGAGGACAGTCATGAGGATGAAGAGATGTAGGGGTGTCAACTCGGTGGCCTCCGAGGGACAGCCGATGGAGAGTCGCTACTACAGGGAACAGAAGCAGGAGAATCCTGCTCCATGGGGTACACAGAAGCATCAGCATGGTTGTGCAGTCGGTCTGTGGGATCCAACACTCGAAAAACAGTTGGTGGTGCGCACTGGTGAGACAGAGGCCACCCGGGCTAAGTGACCACGTGGCGACACTGCCAAGCAGGATCTTCGAGTTGGTGAACGAGAAGATTGTTTGTCTTTAGCGGACTTCTTTGAGCCATTCTGATTAGAGGAAGACTTGGGTGTTGTTTGGCTGGAGGGGCGGAAGTCGTCTTGGGAGTGCTCCTTCTGTCCTTTCCTGCCTGCCGGTTGTGTAGAGGGTAGCTTCGCCCCTTTAGCCGAGAGTTTCACAGTTTGTTGCACAGTGGGACGGGGAAACAACGATGTTACCTTGACACTGGGCAACTTCACAAGCTCAGAGCCAAATATGAGGTCGCATGTCTGCGTAGCCATGTCCTTCATGGAGCGAGGGGTAACAAGAACTGAACTATAAGTACCAGACGGGAGAACACAGGGTTTGCGACTCGGCAGTAACTTGTGAGCTACTGGGTAAGGCACTTTTTCCTTTACCTGAATCTATTGAACAGCCCGCTCATCTAGATACATGGGACAATCCCGTGAGGAGGCGGTGTGGCCACCATTGCAGTTGATACAGCGGGGAGGAGGAGGCGGACATTTGCCCTCATGTGCATCCCTGCCACAGGTTACGCATTTGGCTAGGTGTGGACAAGACATTCTAGTGTGATAGAACTGATGACACTGGTAGCAGCACATCGGATTCACAATGTACGGCCAGACTGTGATGATTTCGTATCCTGCTTTAATCTTGGACGGCAGCACCGCCCTATCAAAGGTGAGGAAAAGAGTGCGGCTGGGCACCAAGGAGGAATCGACGGTAATGACACCCTGATCAGTGAGGTAAGATTGTATTTCAGCCTCTGTTAGACAGTCAAGCAGCCTCGTGTAAATTACACCACAGGAAGAATTCAAAGTTCTATGTGCCTCAACACGAACAGGGTAGCCGTGGAGAAGTGAGGCAGCAAGTAGGTGTTGTGATTGAGAATCAGAAGCCATCATCTAGGGGGCCCCTTCACAAGGGGATGCACCCGCCTTAGGTGATTGTTCACACTTCAGGTCATACCACCCGAACATCTGATGGAGGGACCAATGGGCAATCTGGGAAGGTTACAGCTCAGGCAATCACCCCTCCCTAGGCCTGGCCTGTACCAGACGGTACGTGCGAACCCTACCTGTTGACTCTGAGCTGGGAATTACGCATTACCCAGTCACCTTTTATGCATCAAGACGCGTGGTCTGGCCTTCAGGAACATGCAGGGAGGACGAAGATAAAAGAGGATCCTCAAATGCCGAAGCAAAGGAAAGAGAGGAGAAGGGAAACAAAGAAAGGAAAAGGGAGGCAAAAAGAAAGTTGAAACTATTCGCATGTTAGTGACAGAATGCAGAACATTCCAAATAATACCCCAGACATGTTCCCCAATCGAGGGGAAAAAGAATAGCAAGAGGATAGACATACAGCATGGAAGGGAAAAAGTGCTGTAAAGGCTGGGGCCCCATGAACTGAAGCTTGTACAACATGTGTTATCAATTATTATACATAAAATAAACATATAAGAAATACTTTTTGTTTCTTAACATGTGTATACATTTTTCTGGGTGACACTGTATTTTTCTCAATGTCAACATTCTCCTGCGTAGTTCCCACTCAGGTGTCTGAATGCATACATCCGGAATATTTTGCCCAAGAGGATACAGTCATTATTCAACTCTACAGTAGTGCCACCACATCCTCTTGAGAAACACATCAGCTATAGTTTCTCTTTGTTTACAGTAACGACATAGCAAGGTCATGTTGGCTAATGTTATAGGACCAAATCAGTCAATTATCCAAACAGCTACAACTAATGAAAAAGCTATCGCCCTCTTCAGGAACAGGATGTTATTCTGGTCTCTACGGAGGATACCCTTCCAAAGTGGTTGCATCTAATGTACAGCTGTCTGTACCACTGAAACATGTGAAGTCCATGGTTTGTGAGGTTCACAAGGATTTCATATGCACTGATAAATGCTGAATGTAGGAAGAAAATTTATTCTGTTAGCAGAGGGAACGATTTAAGACTACACAGGCAAAAGCCAGGCAATTCAGAGCTTTGAATGCAAGCAAGTATTTTATCACGACCAAAACAATGAGACGGTGCTGCAGTTTGCAAACTTGTGATAACCCATGAACACTGACATAGCACATTCTATTGCCCGCCAGTTCGGCTTCCGTACAGGAGGACATCCATGTTACCAAGCTGGTACTTGGCAAAACTGCATGAACTCTGTTAACCTGCCACCTGCCACCTGCAGCTTGCATCTCGGCTCTTGGCCTGCACTTGGCAGTGGGTGGATGTAAACACCTTCATAACATATGAGTGCTGCAAGTGGAAAGCTATCGCAAAACAATGCAATGACTTCCATCAAATTCTGGAGACTAAGTGCTTAACATCAACATTAGAATTCAAGGACAACCAAAATTCTGACTGGGAAGGAAATGGATGAGGCAACATTTTAGTGCTATCTATAGGTCTGGATCTGGCACATGTGCCAGGAATATTACCTAAAAGTAACATCAGCAGCAGTGTCGAACAAGCCCTCCGCGGGCTCTCCTCTAATACTACTGAGGCCTATGGGTCCTTGACAAGGCGAAAACGCCGAAGATCAACACCTCAACAGAACATGGGAATACAGGCACTCTGCAAGGGTGATGTCATGGCATCCCTAACATCAAATAAAGGTAAAGTGGAAGAATTGTTAAGGTCAGATGATTACTGAAGGACAGATTGACACATTACTACATAGTCAGGCAAACTAGCAAGTGGAGAGGGATTCTACACCCCTTATGATGCTGAGGATCATCTGCTCTTCAACAACTCAGTCATAGACAATGATAATTTAAGGATGCTTTACCCCAGGGAGCCACTGTGGCTTTATGGTCTCCCAAAAATAAAGAGCAAGTCCTTCCAACACAGCATAGGCAAACATCTGGCACATCTGCTGAAACCTCTTGTGGGTCATTGTCCATACCAAGTCATTGACAAGAGTTTGTGAAAAAGCTCTAAGGGGTATGCCTGGACAATTGTGACCTAGTCAATTTCACGTCATATCTCTCTCCACATGGGTGCGCCACTGGAAAACTCCATGGTACTACTCAAGGGTCAGTTTGATGACGACATGGTTAAACTGTTCCAACATTTGCTCACCACCACCTACTTCCCATGTGGTAGGAAATTCTGTGAGAAATGGACAAAGTCACCATGGGGTCTCCTCTAGCTCAAGACATTGCTAAATTATATACGTAACTCCTGAGAGAAAATAGCTCTCAAAATTGCACACCTGAAGCCAAAATCATTCTACAGATATGTAGAATACAGCTTCATGGTCTGGTGGCATCGTGAAGAAAACTTGACACAGGTTCCTATGTCACTTTAACAGCTTACATGACATCACATTCATATGGAGATGGAAGAAAATCAATGACTACTGTTCCTAGACATCTGATGAAAAACAATCTTCAGTCTGGTACACAGAGCCAGAGCCATTTGCATCAAAATAAGTGTCGAAATTTCTTGGCGAATTAGAACTGTGTAAAAAGACTAAGACTTCAACTTGGAAGCTTTGCCTTACATGGGCAAGTGGTTTACTGACTGAGCTATCCAAGCACGACTCACAACTTCTGAACATTGCGGATTTAGCACTCCTGCAGAGTGAAAATTCATTCTGTAAATGAGAGTATACCAGCCGAGTTAGAGCATCTGCGGGAAACTTTCCACAAGAATAACTACAATAAGACAAAAACAAGAAGCACTCTTCAGCCAAACAGGAGAAAAGAAGACAAGCTGCAAAAAGAGATCAAATGCTTAGCATTCATTCTGTACGCAGTTAGGATAATGCAGAAATACCACATATAAACTATCTTCTACACAACACACAAAAGCGAAGCATGTTTCATTAAATCAGATCAACTAGGACTGCAGATGCCTTGTATGTACAGTTATCAGGCAGCATGCAGTATATCGGCCAGGCGCAGCTTTGTGTCTGGCAGCAGTATATGGAGCAAGTCAGAAGCATCCACTCTGACCAAACAACAAGTCTGAAGTGGTAGAGCACAGTATCAACAAAGGACTCATGTTTGGTTTTGAACAGACGTAGGTG
Organism: Schistocerca cancellata; assembly: GCF_023864275.1. Taxonomy (NCBI): domain Eukaryota; kingdom Metazoa; phylum Arthropoda; class Insecta; order Orthoptera; family Acrididae; genus Schistocerca; species Schistocerca cancellata. The sequence continues at coordinate 299,422,477 of NC_064634.1, forward strand.
CTGAGGTGTGCCAAAGCGTTCTGCAACACTGCTCTCTAAGAAGAGAAAGGAAGATATGAGTTTAACATCCTGTCAACATTGAGATTATTAGGGATGGAGAACAATCTCTGTTTCAAAGATGGGAAGGAAGTTGGCCGTGCCCTTTCAAAGGAACCATCCCAGCATTTGCATTAGCAATTTAGGGAAAACCTAAATCTGGATAGCTGGAATGAATCTGAACCGTTGTCCTGAATGCAAGCCCCACGTGCTAAGCACTGCACCATCTCGCCCAGTTGTATTTTGAGAAGCAGTGGTAATAACATTACATGACAATCTCATCAAAAGAGACAACAATTTTCATGGGATTTGGCAATAGTGAAAGGCCATCAAGAACTTGGTCAGAAAGCAGCTGACAGAATGGGCAGGGAATACCAGGAATCTACATCTGGACCCCCATCCCACAAGGACCTACTCCATCACTTTTTGCAATACTTTCTTTGGATGGAACACAATTGGCCAACCTGCTATCTCCTCACCAGCAGTGTCAGAGTCCAGTGACAATAAAAGATAACACAAAACAGGAAACTATCACTTCACCTGAAAATGATGAGTAGGAAACACTAAATATTGCTACAAGACAATGCTGCCAATCAGCTGATATTCTGAGATTTCAGCAATGAAATAAAACAGTGAAGTTGTAATCAGGCATCATTTGGAGCAACAGCAGTTTTGTTACAGAACAGATATACATTTAATGCACAGTGTCGCTTCAAAGAATCGGCAAGTGCATTTTCTCTGGTGTTTCGGTAGATATCTTCTACTTCATATTTGCAATGTGTAGCTGGAGTAAACTGCAACAAACATTGCTCATCACATCTATCATGCAATGCCCAGTTTTGATGGAAAATATCTGTTTGTTCCCTGTAACAAACAAGATTACTTTTAAAGTGGGGTATTAAGTGCTCATTCAATAGAGCAGTCCCTAATTAGTCTAGTGCAATATTCAATCTAGTTATATGTATTAACAGTGGAAGTGAAACATGATGAACAACCAGTACTCCAGTGGGTATTGATAAAACAGTTATTGCATTAGACTATCTCGGGAACCATCAAATGGGCAAGTAAAATTTTGCTTTACAAATAATTTTGCTTGTAACAGAAAACACACATTTTGCATCGACACTGGGCATCGCAGAAAAGACATGATGAGTAGTAGGTCTATTGTATTTGTTTTAGCTGACTCCAGCTAAACACTGAAAGAACAATACTGCAAATATCTGCACAAACATTAGACGAAATGCACTTGATGACTCGTCAGAGGGAAACCCAGTATATGAGTAAGAATATTTAACATTTGTGGTATATCCACAGACAAAATGCACTTGACAACTCTGCAGAGGAACACACGGTATATGTGAAAGAATATTTAACATTTGTGGTATACCCAGTGTCAGAATGAAGAAATGGTTGTTCACTGGTGGTGTGACTGTGAACACAAGTGTTCAGGGTAAAGACCACCCGAATTTAGCTTCTGAAATGGAGTGAGTCGTCTTGAAAAAATTAATAAGTTGAGGTTCACCATCATAAGGACATGTGGCAAACATTTCACCCGTAACTAATATCAAAGTCAAAAACTGACAGTTATATGACTGCAAACCCTTCTCTAACTTACCCGTGAAGACAGTATCATTCTGGTTACATCAGAATTAATCCCAATTCAAGTTTGACTGATAAAGTGTAAATAATGCACAGTCATAATGAAATTGGTGAAAGCAATAAATAAATTGATATTTCAGTGTGATATACGTAGAGATACTAAATTCTCAGCAAAGGATAGATTGCTCGCAGCAGTGTATCGTCAAGTCTCTGGAGGAGTAAAGCATTCCAAATGCTTAGGGGGGGGGGGGGAGGGGGGGAGGGGGGGGGGAGGGGGTAGAGTCGTCAAACAGACTTCTAAAGGCCTCCGACATCAGTCTGTTGTAGCAAATTTGAAACACGTTTTATGCCCATGTATTATGACATTTCAGGAGACCGAAAATTTCCTCTGTAGAAATCAAGAATCCTGTGAAACCTAGTTCACTCTGTTCGTCTATGAGGCCCAAAAGCAATAGATACCCGTGGCCTTACAGATGCTACGTTCCTTTACTTCTGGAAGACATTCAGTCCAGTTCAGCACTGGCAGCTAATGACCAAAATATGAGCACACAGAATATCAGACCAACAGTGTCACAGGACCTATATTGTATGATTACACAATTTCAGAACAGTCTCTAGAATCAGTTACTTCTGTAAATTACCTTAGAGCACACATAAGGAGCAAGCTGAAGTTGAGGGACCACATACAAATAACTGCAGGTAAGGCAGATGCCAGACAGATTCACTGGAAGAATCCTTAAAACATTTAGTCTGCCAACAAAGGAAGTAGCTTACAAAACAATAATTTTATGAATACTTGAATACTGCTCATCATTCTGGGATACATAGGCAGTAGGATTGACAGAGGAAATAGAGAAGATTCAAAGAATAGTAGGAAAGTATGTTACAGGTTCATTTAATAAGCATGAAATCATCACGGAAGGAAATGCTCAGCTAACTCCAGTGGCAGACTCCGCAAGAGAGACATTCTGCATCACAGTGTGGTCCAAGTTCTGCCCACATATGTTCCTTGAAGAATCAACCAATATATTGCTTCCTCCTACATATACATCATGAAGAGACCATGAAGACAGAATTAGACAGATCTGGGTCCAAACAGAGGCTTATCAGCAATCGTTCTTCCCATGAACCACTCATAATTGTAACAGGAGAAAGAGGGGGTAACAATGGTACACAAAGTAGCCTCCGTCACACACTATGAGGTTGCTGGTACAGAAAAACAGCAACATCAGTGATGAGTGACTTCAGAAGAAGAGGAGGATGAGGAGAGTCAAAGGTCTCAGGCTGTTGTTGAAGTGGTTAAGAATCCTGGGTGAATGATTACAGTTAATCTAGGGCAAATGAAGGACAGGTGTGCGTCAATCAGACCAGAAATGTTTTCAATACAGAACACAGATCAAGAACAAGAAAGTCATTATTGAGTAACTGAACTACAGTATCTTAGTAATAAGGTTATGAGGACGTGTGAGGTTCTGTATATATTGGAGTAGATGTTAGACATGGGAAGCAGCCTAATTATTACAAAGTTGTTGAAATTCAGCCTGAACAGGACCAGAGTGTATAGTTTGTTCTGTGGCAAGGACTGGTAACACCTCTCTTAGTCATGCACTATGAAGAAAGACCACAAGGGTAGTTATAACAGAATAATTGTATTTGACTGAGTGGGTTCACATGATTAAGCTTGGACAAATCTGAGAAATTCTTTGACTTCCTAATGACAATGATTATACAATTTTGGGCACACAACAGTGGAGTCTGCAAGATCAGTAGCAAAGTTTTACAAGACTAGTTCATTTAAATCCAGACATTCATTTGCTAAGTACCATTCTCTAACATGCTCATAAGTTGTAAAGAAGAAACTGGAAGCTCAGTCTAACTTAAAAATAAGAAATAAATGTCAACATAATTTTGTAAAAAAGAAACTATCAGATAATGATGCATAAAGAAATATGGGATTTCTCTGATCTGCAACACAGTAACACCAAAAAAGAATGAGAGAAAATATAGATACCACACTCATACGAAATGGAAGGCAAATTTTAAAGCATTCTCTCACGACGAAAGAAAATGTACTCGCACATCATGAAAATCTACTTACTGCTACAAGCACCAGAAACTGTTGGGTAGTCCTGCCAAATAGAAAGATTCCAGCTGTAAAATACTTCCTATACAGAGATGCATCAACTTCCTTAAACAGAGGGCATTAATTAGTTTTTAATTTAAGAGAGATCATATAGAAAATATTTCATGGCTAGATTTCTGGTTTAGCTACCCATTCCATCACCTCTCATTCACTACTACTACTAGGCCTACTCTAAGAGCAACATGGCACATTGTAGAGGAGTAATAAATTGTATTACAATAACCAAACAAGCCTTATTAACTGTTATGCTATCTTCTTCATTTTCTTAAAGCCCTACTTAGTATTAAGCTACAAAACAAAACTCATTTCCCCTGCTTCAGTAAAAGAAGGGAGTTTCTGAACTAGTCCCTTTTCAACTGGCTCCTTAAGGTGCAAGAAGTCAAAATGTTATTTTTGTGACACAGCAAGGGCAGTTGTAGCATGAGATGACATTCACCTTTATAAATGTTTCATTATGAAATCATATTTGGGAAGGTATAATGAGACACCTGGTCTGAACGAAGAGAACATTCTATATAAAATAAAATCTTGAGTAGTAAGTAGCAGTTTATAATCCAGTAGGCCTCCATTTTATACCAGAAGAACAGGTATTCATGAAATATTTTACTGGAGGTCTCTAAAGACTAGGCAAGACCTATAGTACTGCTACCTGAATGAAATTTTCAGTATGCTGTGGAGTGTATCCTGATAGGAAACTTCCTGGCAGATTAAAACTGTGTGCTAGACTGAGACTCAAACTCGGGACCTATGCCTTTCACAGAGAAATACTCTATCGACTGAGCTCCCCAAGCAGGAGTCACACCACATCAGCACAGCTTTACTTCTGCCAGTACCTCATCTCCTACCTTCCGAACTTCACAGAAGTTCTCTCGTTAAACATGCAAGACTAACACTCCTGGAAGAAAAAATATTGTGGAGACATGGCTTAGTCACACCCCATGGAATGTTTCCAGAATGAAGGAGTGTGCACCAATATGAAACTTTCTGGCATATTAAAACAGTTTTAATCTGCCAGGAAGTCTCATCTCGGTGTACACTCTAACAAAAAAATTTTGTTCTGGAAATTTTCCCTAGGCTGTAGTTAAGCCATGTCTCTGCAGTATACATTCTTACAGGAGTGCTAGTCTCACTAGTTTTGTGGGAGAGCTTCTGTGAAGTTTGGAAGGTAGGAGATGAGGTACCGCCGGAAGTAAAGCTGCGAGAACGGGGCATGGGCTGTGCTTGGGTAGCTCAGTCAACAGAGCACTTGCCGACAAAGGGCATAGGTAACGAGTTCGAGTATCAGTCCAGTACACAATATTAATCTGCCAGGGGGTTTTTAGTACTGTTAATTTACTTTCTTAACACATTAGGTACATAAGTTTGACTTTAGGTTTTAGTAGTGTCTACCTATATTAGAAGGTAATGGAACAAAGCGCACTTGAGTATCAGTAGTGCTAAACTGAAACATACCTACAGAACTGAACACAAATTACTTACATTGTATATACAGCAGTTAATTTGGGACTAACTGAAGTATATTGTGCAAATAAACTTGTATATTATATTACAAAAAGTAATATCTGCTGCCCAAACAGAAATTACTATACTACTTTCATAATCTGCAGTGACACGTCTATCAATTTAGAGCCTGTACACAATTTTGTTTGATGATTTCTCAAAATTTTCTCCACCATAAAAAAGTTAAAAGAACTATCATGTAAGCAGGAACTTCAAGATGAACTTTTCAGTGTACATGGACACACTATTTAACAACCACACCAAAAATGTGAGGAAGAATATAATGAGAAACCAACATAGTGGATATGACTAAAACCTTTAATGTGGAAGACACTGCAACAAATAATAAAACTAATAATTACCAGATAAAAATAAAATTAGTACATCTTGCATCTATCGGTCTAAAATTTCTCTTTCCTATTTACAAATCTTTGGCAATGTTCACAGACATAGCCCCATAAGAAAACCAATATGTTGACTAATTTGTACAGTAGTTTTTAGAGGGGGGCTGAATTTTTTTATATGTATAAATAATTTTTACAAGGCATTGTGGGTACTTTGCAACTCTTACATTTTACACGACAAGGCAATTATGTCATAAATGCAAACTATTTTTGGAACTCTTCTAGATACTTAACAAATGTTTTTGATTTATAACATAACAGAAAGGACTGATTGCTGTGCTGTATGATATATAGTTTTAACTATTTTGTTAACCAATAATACACTATGTGATCAAAAGTATCCTTACAAGTTTGTGGCACCCTCCATCAGTAATGCTGGAATTTAATATGGTGTTGGCCCACCCTTAGCCTTGATGACAGCTTCTACTCTCGCAGGCATATGTTCAATCAGGTGCTGAAAGGTTTCTTGGGGAATTGCAGCCCATTCTTCATGGAGTGCTGCACTTAGGGGAGGTATCGATGTCAGTCGATGAGGCCTGGCACAAAGTCGGCGTTCCAAAACATCCCTAACGTGTTCTACAGGATTTAGGTCAGGACTCTGTGCAGGCCAGTCCATTACAAGGATGTTGTTGTTGTGTAACCACTCCGCCGCAGACCGTGCATTACGAACAGGTGCTCAATAGTGTTGTAAGATGCAATCAATATCCGCGAGTTGCTCTATAACAGTAGGAAGCAAGGAGGTGCTTAAAACACCAATGTAGGGCTGTGCTGCGATAGTGCCATGTGAAACAATGAGGGGTGCAAGCCCCCTCCATGAAAAATATGACCACACCATAACACCACCGCCTCCAAGTTTTACTGTTTCTACTACACACGCTGGCAGATGACGTTCACCAAGCATTCTCCATACCCACACCCTGCCATCGGATCGCCACATTGTGAACCACGATATGTCACTTCACACAATGTTTTGCCACTGTCAATTGTTCAATGTTTATGCTCCTTACACCAAGCAAGGCATCGTTTGGTATTTACCGGCATGGTACGTGGCTTATGAGCAGCTGCTCAACCATGAAATCGAAGTTTCCCCACCTTCTGCCTAACTGTCAAAGTACTCGCAGTGAATCCTGATGCAGTTTGGAATTCTTGTGTGATGGTCTGGATAGATGCCTGCCTATTACACATTACAACCCTCTTCAACTGTCAGCGGTCCCTGTCAGTCAACAGACACGGTCAGCCAGTGCACTTTTGTTCTATACGTGTTCCTTCACATTTCCACTTCACTATCACATCAGAAACAGTGGACCTAGGGATTTTTAGGAGTTTGAAAATCTCACGTACAGACGTATGAAACAAGTGACACATAATCACCTGACCACGTTCAAAGTTCGTGAGTTCCGCAGAGCACCCCATGCTGCTCTCTCATGGTGTCTGATAACTACTGAGGTTACTGATATGGAGTACCTCGCAGTAGGTGGCAGCACAATGCACCTAATATGAAAAACGTATGTTTTTGGGGGTGTTCGGATACTTTTGACCACATAGTGAGTGTCTTCAACAGTAAGCACATATACGTACCCAAGGTTCTCGGGTGTCCAGCCGGATCCGTTCGTCGAAGTTCCACGATATTTCGGGGGATAACCGTTCCGCCATCATCAGGTGGTGCTGATGGAATGATCTGTCTGCGCTGTGCCCGTGGTATTTATGTCCACGGGGTCCCGAGTCGTACCACGGCGCGGGGGGCCGGCGGGGCACCGAGTGGTGGGAGGGGTGGGGGAAGCTGCAGCCACGACCGGTGGTAGGCGCAGTCCATCTCCGTCCACCGTGGCGGAAGGATCTCGCGTCCGCTCGTGCCGTTGCTCTTTGATGGTGTTTAATAACGGTTTCCAGGCCTTGCTAAGTTGAAACCCAGAGTCCCTGTTGATGAGGTTATCTGTTACTCGAATTTCTATGGCCTTCTAGTAGATACTGTCCCAGTAGGCACTTGTGGCAGTCAGGACTTTTATCTCTTCGAATTTCACTGTGCGTCCGGTTTTGCAAATCCTACATCGGCCAAACAGTTCGCACGTTCGAGGACCGATGCAATGAACACGAACGTCACACCCGCTTACGCCAACCCAGCCATTCGGCCCTAGCAGAACACTGCATTGAAACCGGACACACAGCGAAATTTGAAGAGACAAAAATCCTGACTGCCACAAGTGCCTACTGGGACAGTATCTACAAGGAGGCCACAGAAATTCAAGTAACAGATAACATCAACAGGGACATCGGGTTTCAACTTAGCAAGGCCTGGAAACCATTATTAAACACCATCAAAGAGCAACGGCACGAGCGGACGCGAGATCCTTCCGCCACGGCGGACGGAGATGGACTGCGCCTACCACCGGGCGTGGCTGCAGCTTCCCCCACCCCTCCCACCACGCGGCACCCCGCCGGCCGCCCGCGCCGGGGTACGACTCGGGACCCCGCGGACATAAATACCACGGACACAGCGCAGACAGATCATTCCATCAGCACTACCTGATGATGGCGGAATGGTTATCCGCCGAAATATTGTGGAACTACGACGAACGGATCCGGCTGGACACCCGAGAACCTTGGATACAGCACATTCGCCGGGAAAGCCTGAGATCTAATAAGCACATACTTTTTCAATAGCATTCAAGAGCTCATGAAGGAAGTGTGAGGTTTGTTATGGCTTAGAGTAAAATTTTCTGGAAATTTAGACAGGAAATATACTAACCATGAAGGCAAAGACTGCTACAATTCAGATTCCATAAATAAGCCACCCCTCCCCCCAATTGTGATGTTCGTGTTGCAAACCAGATGAAAAAATGACAGCAGTCTTTACCTTCTTATTCGGCAGAATCTCTGTGTCTTCGTGTGCTAAGTTTTACTACAGACTGTATTAAGTATCACATCACTGTACTCCTCAAGGGGTCTAAAATGTTGTAAAAACTTCACAGTTCTGTTTAAAGTAGTTGTTGCAGCATCTCAGAATGTAACAGAAGTTAAAAGATTTTGTCATACAATAAAACAGAAAACAAGGGTCAATTTTAGAAGGAAGTTGAAAGTGCTGTCCTTGAAAGTTGTGTATGTGAACATTTACAACATTCTGATCATGAATAAATTATGACTGACAAGATTAGGTAGCTCATCAGCTTTGCAACAATTGATTTTTAACTTCTATAACGTTTGAGTAAGTCTGACATAATAAAAGAAGATGAAAAATAAAATATCTCACTATTTGTGCCTTGCATAGCTAAGAATTTCGTACTGTAGGCTACTTATTTATACTGATTCTGTTTTATTGCCATAGAAAAAGGCTATAAAAATGATTTTCTTAATACAATGTCAAGCCCACTGCTTTCAAAAATGTACATACCTGTTAAAAAGTCTGTCCAGTTTTAAACTCTGGCAAATTGTCACATGTGCATCAACACTGGGCAACTCCCAAATTTATCTACAAATTTCAGCTTTATTATTCACTCTGCATAAATAAATGAACTGAAATTTACTTTTAATGCATCATAAGAATGACATGAAAAATATTCTGTAATCTACAGTACTTTGACAACCAAATTAGTTTTTGGTCTCTCTGGTAAAAAAGTGAAAAGTGGAGTTGTCCACCTCTGATAAAGAATTTCTCAAGTTTTGGAGTATGGAGCAAAATGTTCTTTGGAACTCAAGATATACTGCATGTATCTGGCTGCCTTGTTCTATCATAACTAAAGATGTCATGTGAGAAAATTGCAACTTGGATTTCACACGATCAATGTTTTTCAGTCCATACTGGTTGACATGGAGGGAGTTACTCTGTTTGGTACACTTCACCACATTTGAATCCACAGTATATTCTGATATTCTACAACAGATCGATGTCAAGGATTTCGGACGACAGTTTGATTCAGCTCCGCTACCCTTATTGTAGATGGGTGTGACCTGATTTTATTTATTTATTTTTTTCCACCTACTGGGTACAGTTTGTTGCTTCAAGGGATCCGTGCTATAAAAACAGGAGCTAACTTCGCCGCAAACTTTATACAGAATCTGACAGGGATTCCACTGAGGCCTGATGCTTTGTTAAAACTGATCAATTTCAGCTCTTTCTCAATATAATTCCCACTTATATCTATATCCCTCATACTTGCAGTGGTGAGAGAATTAACTAGGTCAGTACTCTTTGATTTTCTTTTGTAAAGGAAAATTTGAAAATAAAGTTAAAATTTCAGCTTTTGCTTTGCTACTGCCAAGTTCAGTTGTTGTCCCCTCTATAAATATGTGTGCAGTAACGTTTTGCCACTAACAGCCAACACATATGACCAGCAATTCTCTGAGTTCTGAGAAATCTGTTGATAAGATCCTGCTACGGTAGTATCTGAAAGCTTCAGCTTTTCTGACAGCTCAACTTGTTTCCCTTAGTATCTCTCTATTTACAGCTCTTATCTTTGTGTTATGCCTACTGTAACATAGTCACTGTTTCTTTAGAAATTTCTTTACCAAGAATGTATCCCACAAATGGTCTTTTCCATCAAGAATTGTTGCATTAAGTGCGTGTCTACCTAGAGCTTAGTCAATTATTCTTCTAACTTGAGCCACAATTCTTATACATACTCCAGACCACAGCTTGAACTTCCTCTTTCAGTTACAAGACTTGTTTTAATTGCCTTTTGTTGCTACATAGGTATGGAAAAAATACCACTCAAAAGCTAGTGTTCACTGTTTTCCATCATGTGTTTGTGTGTGCCACGCATCAATCTTCTATACATAAGTGGTTGTCTTTCCCTAATTTTATGAGTTCACATGTTACACTCAGTTTTTCATAGCTGGCATTTAGTGTTTTTCTTTAAAAAAAAATGTTCATGATGAATAATTTACTTTCTTCCACAAATTGAACTAGCCTTTCACCCCTTTCGTTCCTCTCATCGATTCCATGGCAGTCTACTGAGACATCGCCCTGTTTTTTTTATACCGACTTTGGCATTTAAGTCCCCAATTACCAGTTTAAAGTGGCAGTCTCGTCCTTTGTTATGTGCATTTTTTATTTCTTCGTGAAATGCTTCTACTTCTTCATCTGAATAGTTTGCTGTAGGGGTGTATACTTGGACTATTTGTAGTTTGTATCTTTTTGATTTTTAATAACAAGCCTTGCTACTCTGCTTGATATTCCTTCTATTATTGATACTTTGTCTTTTTCATCTTTATTTATTACGAAACCCACACCCTTTGTTCTACCATGTTCTTTTCCGAAGTGATACAGAACATTTTCTGACTTCAGAGTTACACACTGTTCCACTTTATAATGTACTTCACTCAGACCACCTACAGTCCATTTTATTTTCTTCAATTCTTCTCCAATTTTGCTTAGTCTGTATTCACCCACAAGTAACTGGCAGTTTAATAACTTCATTAAATAACTATTCCATGATTTTTATTGGCCTGTCAGGCATAAATTATCAATACAACCTTGAAATAACATACTGGAAGACAAAACAACTGTAGAAGATGACAAACATATGAAGGAGATGACAACCTCAGAAACAAGCGAAGCAAAGAAACATGATCCATGTGTCGTGTCAAAGTATAATGAATAACATAATTATACAATGTATAGAGTGAAAATTTGCTACGGTATACCTTAGGTATGTGACAATAGATGTATCTGTTCATTCTATCAAATGATCACTGTAAATTCACTTATAGAGTATTATCTTTATTCTCATTCTGCTTTTAATCTGTCTTTGTGTAACATGGTTGATATGTTGATAATGCTACTGTTTATGCATACAGACCTGAAGATGGCGCATCACAGTGCCGAAACTGGTAACTACACAATAAGTAAGATAGTAAGGACAGCTGTAAGAGTTTCCTTTTCTTACAACAGTGAACAGCCTTGGTCCCCAAGAACTCCAGCCAAAAGGACGGACATACAAAAACTACCACTATTTTCTTTCCTATTCCACTTGCAAATGGAGCAAGGGAAAAACTATAGTCAATATGCCTCCATATGAGCCGTGATTTCTCTCATTTTTATGCAAAATGTACTTTGATGGCAGTAGAATCATTAAGCAGCTAGCTGCAAGTGTGTGTTCTCTAAACTTTCTCAACAGTGTTGTGTGGAAAAAACATTGTCTTCCCTCCAAGGATTGCCATTTCAGTATTGAGTACTTGTAGCATCTCCATGAGACCCGCACATTGACTGAATCTAGACCTGCACATTGACTGAATCTACCGATGAAACATCTATGGGCAAGCTTCTGAATTGCTTTGATGTCTTCTTTTAATCTAACCTGGTGGAGACCCCAAACAATTGTGCATGGCTTGCACAAGTTTTATTCACATGGTATCCTTTGTTGATGAGCTTTCCTAAAACTCTCCCAATAAATTAAAGTCAACCATTTGCCTTCTCTGCTACCACCCCTGCATGCTCATTCCATTTTGTATCGCTTTGCAATGTTATGCCAAGTTACTTAATTGACATGGTTTTATCAAGCAGCACACCACTAGAACTGTATTCAAACATTACAATTATTTTTTTTCTTACACATCTGAATTTACATATATTTCTCTACATTTACAGCAAGCTGCCATTCATCCCATTAAAAGAAATTCACTCAATCATTTTTTATCCTTCTACAATTATTCTCCAATGATACAATGATGATACAATTGGAGAATATGTAATTTGGAACAGAGGTTTTCTCAAAAGTTTTCACTTAAATCTGTGGCAAAGTCTGGTGTTTGAGAGAATGATCAAGTTATCACTTTGTTCCCTCCCTTCATACTGAGTCTTGCACAATCAATCTCATGAGCAGTTTCTGTTTCTGTCTTGGTGGATTTGTATCCCTTGACTACTTCAATTAATACATACTACACACTACAGCTATTGCTAGCCTATCCTTTCACTATACTCCTGGATCCACCCCGAAAGTCTCACTGCTGTCTATTTAGGGTTTCAGCCAGTTTTCTCTACCTAGTGTATATGACCTTCATTGCTTCTTTAAGAATGCTTCAAACTCAGACATTTTGCTGCTAAATCTCCAGCCACAATGAATGTATGTAAAACTGACCACATCTAAAATTAATTTCTAAAATGAAAGTACTAAAATGATAATTCATGCAGAGTTAAAACTTCACTAACAGTGTTTAATGTAAGTTATCAAACAATGGAAAATTTGGTATGGGATACTCGGAACATGAATTAGGATACATTGCTGTTCGCCACATAGAGATGGTGTTGAGTGACAGACATGCACATTAAGTCCACCAAGTAATCCTTCCTCAGACTTATGGGACAAAAGGGACACACACACACACACACACACACACACACACACACACACACACACACACACACACACACGAGAGAGAGAGAGAGAGAGAGAGAGAGAGAGAGAGAGAGAGAGAGGTAGGTAGGTGGAGGGATCGATTTTTCTATACCTGAAGGAAGATTGTTTTCAATAGATTAGACTACTTTTGAATGTACTTGAAATGTGTGTGTCTGTTGCTCAATCCCTTCTCTATGCAGTGCATAGCAATCTATCATAATTCACAGTATAGGTTGTGGGAGCGAACTTTCTTCCCTACTGTAAAACTACCCCAAAAATTTTAATAGCCACAGGAAATACTGAACTTAGTGACACCACCACTGCTTTGACCCATGACATGAAAGCAACGTATGTAAATGCAATATGCACAAAATATATGTCACAGTAAGTACTGTGGTTATCTTTATAACATCACATTCATAGCATTGTCAACTCACAACCAACTGTCAACTTCCAAACTAATCTAGAGCTTAAAGAATTTCTATGTCACCACAAAATAATACCTAAGTAATACAAACAACAGCTTTTACCATGTACACCAGTTGATGCTGATGGTAGCAACCATTACCCCATATTTTACACCTGAAATATTCTAATTCAGTCAAAACTAATAATCTATATAAATAAAAGTTTACTGGAATTCCATACATGGGATATGTTGTTAGCAAAACCCTCATGTTCTTTTCCTGAAAACTTAAATCTCCGAAGTGCTTCACCGATTACTTCAAAATTTTGATACAATACTGAATGTGAATATGTTTTTTTATATACCTGTTTTTTTTAAATACACATAATAAATACATAACATATAAAGGGGAAATATTATTACCAAAAATATTGAAAAGTTCTCAGCCGATTTACTTCAAATTTTTACACAATACTCTAATGAACATTTGGACACACATAGGATATATATTTTCAATATATATGATATGTAAATAAACAGGATGTTTGTGCTAACCTGAGACAACAAAATATCTCAAAAACAACGCATCATCCACAAAAAGTTTCTAGGTAAAGTTTCTAGGTAAACAGTTGATATTAGGAAAGGGGACATGTGTCTGTGCTACAACTGGCCATCATCTAACCCAGCGAGGGCTGGGTCAATTTTGTATTTTCAAACTGGAAACCCCCCCCCCCCTTTCCCCTTATCCATTTTTAATGCATATTCGTATTCTATCGAGAAACATCAAAAGTGCCAGTTTTTGCAATTAAGCACCAATGCATTTGATTCTACATTCATTTACAATGTATGAGGGGCACTCAGTAAGTAATGCGACAGTATTTTCCTCCCTCCCCCCCCCCCCTCCCCCAAATGCAGGTTGGTTTATTCAGGATTCCAATACACCAGCATATGTAAACAGTTGTGCTATTGTATACCAGTTTGTATAACGCAACAAGCAAGTATGAGCAATATGTATATAGACATAGCCTGTTGCACAAGGTGCTTTATGTTTTTAAATATTTTAGCGGTGAGAAACCTTTTATAATGCAATATTTTTATGTACTTGACCTCTTACACAAGAGGCCTGCATCAAATGAAAATGTTTTACAACAAAAGATTTTCTTACTTGTAGATGACAGCGTAGTCTGTTGAAACTGGTTGTCTTAAATAACAAAGGAATATTTTATGCGATCTTGGCTGTTGAATGTTTTTAGCAATTAAACAGATGGTCCTTCAATTCTCACAGAGTAAGAAATTTCAGTATTATGCCGCATTCTTTCGACTACAAAACCTTATTTTTTCAACATAATCACCGTTTAATGTGACAGATTTACACCACCTTAATTGAATGCCTGTATGCCCACATGGTACTACTCTAGTGGTTGACATTGAAACCAACATGTTGCTGCATCAGCAACCTCCCCATCATCCACATACTGCCTCCCACTGAATGAATCCTTCACTGGGCCAAACAGATGGAAGTTGGAAGGTGTAAGATACAGGCTGTAGGGTGGATGAGGAAGAACAATCCAATAAAGCCCTGTGAGCATTACCAACAGTGATGTCCAGTTGAGCAAGATGTTTGATTGTGATCTATCAGTCACCTCGAATGAGTGTGTCCGCACGTTCAACCACTGCAGGAGTCACAGCTGCATGTGGACAACGGTATGTTGGAGTTCGGAGAGATTTGTGCAACCTTACTGCGATGACAGATGCCTCACCCAATGGCGCACCATGCTTTTGTTCACTGTCAGACTTCCATAGACATTCTGCAAGTGGCTATGAATATCTTCAATGCTCTGGTTTTCTGCCAAAAGAATTTCAATGGCAGCTCTCTCCACAGAACACATCTCCATTACAGGCAAACTTTTGAAGGCTAAGTGTAGCAGCGCCACCTATCGGAACTTTATAAAACTGTACGGGCTGAAGTGGGAATATTCCATGACGTCCCATAACAAACTCTGCATTTTTCAACCAAAATTGGCTGAGAAAAAAAAAATGCACTGCATTACTTATTGCACACCCCTCTGTCTTCTAATGGATGTCTGAAGTTTACTTTAGTGTTACAAACCTGATGGTACAGTAAAATATGGTTCACCATTTCAATGTCTGGTTAGAAGCTATGTTCAGTGTGACCCAGGAACAGCAACATCGATGTCTGTTCCCAGTGTATTGTTGAGCCCCTTACCTTTCACCATAGGGGTGCTTGACTTTGGTGAGCCCCTTGCCTCTCACCACGTTTTAGTGAGCATTCACGGCAGGTGCATCTGTCATAGCTCCGTTGACGTTTTACCTTATTGTAATGGTTGTGGTTTGTATCCCACCGGTAGCACTGTAGCGGCCAATGGAAGATTTACAGCAGTTGGATGAAAACACACACCAAAATCAATCACCCTGGTGGTGGGGTTCAAAATGGTTTAAATGGCGCTAAGCAGTATGGGACTTAACATCTGAGGTCATCAGTCTCCTGCACTTAGAACTAGGCCCACTTAAACCTAACCAACCTAAGGACATCACACACATCCATGCCCGAGGCAGGATTCGAATCTGCGACCTTAGCAGCAGCGCAGTTCCGGACTGAAGCGCCTAGAACCGCTCGGCCACAGCGGGGGGGAGGGTCCAATGTGTAACTTTTACCCTGGTTACCTAAAACCATTCTCCCATCGGTTACATAAAATTATTTTACTAACGGTCGTGCACTAAAGTAAAAGTGTGCACACTTGCAGTGTTCTCAATCTTAAACCAATTTTAAAATAATTTGATATCAAAAAGTTTTTATCCTTTAAACAAGCATTTACTCCACAGTATTGTTTCAAGTGGTTCAAATTACGACAGCGACTCACCTTGAAAATGGTTGTAAAGTTATGCGCCCATTATCAGCCCAAATAGTGGAAGAAGAAATGAGACCATCCCAGGTGCACACCAGAAAGATGATGGAATATAGCCCCCCCCTTTTTTTATAGTGATATCAGTACCATCTAATCACAGTTCCTGAACATATGAGCAACATCCATTGTTTTCTAGTGTCACAGAAAAAAATATACAACATATTTTTCCTTCTGAGGTCCTTTATTAGAAACATTATGTCTTGGCAAGGTTAATATGCTTGAAGGTTGTTTATTCTGACATCTACCGATAAATGTTTGTTCTAGAAAACAGAAACTAAATGTATGAAAAGACAGAGACTCATCCTTTTTTCTGTCTTTGAACAACTTATTTTTCACGGCCATTTAAAGTAAACAACGTTTTTAATACTAGACTACTCCTATAAAATTCTAGATGCCAAGAAACCTACTCACCAACTCCCAGTTGCAAAACCTACAAATCCCAACAGCAAACACATCCCTCCTCCCACGCATCATCAGTCCAAGAGGTTGTTAATCTCCTCAAAAACAACAAAGCTTCTAGGGCAGATGGGATATTGGTAGAAAAACTGAAATTAGCTACAGAAAACACACAAAACATATATAAACAGCAGCCCTGAACATATGGGCCAGCAAGAAACTCCTTGAAAACTGGGCCTCAGCTGCTATCCACCCAATACACAAAAATAGAAGCGTAACAGATTGTGGTAAGTACAGAGGAATATTTCTCCTTGCAGTAACATACAAAATCTTTTGCAAAAACTTCAAACAACATGTAACAAGACAGCTGGATGAAAAGCCAAAGTCACTGCTCCCAAGGATATCAAAGGAGCTAAAACTGCAAAGAAATTTAGCGAATGGATCTCGGTGAAATAGTTGCTGTCAATCAAATGAAAATCAAATTAGATAGTGCATACCATGCTTGCAGAAAAATTTACACATTGAAAAATCTATCAATGAATATCAAACTAAGACACTATAACACAACAGTCAAACTGTCAGTTCTCTGTGCAGCAGTGTGCCTTTCCCTAATCAAGGAGATCCCAAAAGGAATCCTCTAATTACTAGAAAGAAAACTGCTGCGAAAGATAGTGGGTCCGAGGATCCTACCAGATATGAGACAATGGTAACACCTAATCAAAGTCTACCGACACCAAGAAAACGTCACCACCTCGCACACATGTACATAATGGGCTCCCACAGGTTGCCCTATAAGATCTTCAAAACAGCCAACAAGTGTAAAATCACTGGCTCCCTGTGGATCAAGCAAATAGAGAAGGATCTTGCAGAACTTCGTATTAGGCAATGCTTAATAACTAACAGAGGTGACTATCATTTAACTATTGAAACTGACCCTTCCTAACATCCCTAATGTCACTGGGAATTCTTTTAATAAAAAAAAGCTACAAATGAAACTTGCAAAAATTTAATTCCCACTAATGAATTTGGTAACTGGAAAGTCTTACTTCATAACACTGACTAGCTGTGAATTATGACTTATTTCACCTGACTTATGAATATTATCTCACTCCTGATTATCATAATCTTTATGGAGACTAATGAGACTGAGTAATCCCGTGCAGTTGTTAGCTATTTACAATTTAAATGAATTTCTTAATCTAGTGAATACGATCCTCAATTGAAGTAATCTTCAAATCAGACTTTATGTATTCTACCGTAGTGCTCCACACTGTACATTGCACTGGCTCCAATGGCTGCAGGAAGTATTACGCATTCACTTTGATAACACTGGTTGGGAATATGAGAGAGAAGCCTTACTCCTGGGAGTAATGCATCGCACAATGAGGCTAAAAATTATGGTCTACTGTTTGCTATATTCCACACAACTAATAACGCTTGATGTTTGGCTCCCCAGTGATCATGTGACTACTGGTAACTAGGACCTACTGTAACGAGAATGCAAAGCCATTTCACAGCATTTCATTACAGAATATTATGCTCTTATAGTGACAATATATAATAACAGTTATTCCCTTACACTACTGTAACTTATACAAGATAAATACATCCAGTTCCTAGAAAACATTTTAACTTATGACAGCTGTGCGTGTAACAGCTGCAATGCTGATACCTAAACAAATAAAAGCAAAAAAAAAAAAATCGCAAGTACATCAGCGAGCTGCGAGTCCGCATTTATTTATTTGCACTGGTTGATAACATCCGCTAACAGGTTTATAAACAATAAAGCCTTCCATGACATAAAGCAGCTAACCTTGGGCAGATTCTGATTGATCCACTACACTATGGTCTGCATTTTCAACTGAGCAACTATATCCACACCAGGCATCCAAACACTACAAGTGCCATCAGCTTCAGGGCTTATTCTATTTATGGCAAAAATCGTTTACAATGAGGTTGTTACAATGATTGGACTGGTCTACATTTAATAGGAACAAGTAGTTTTCAGAAGCGTTCTAGGACTAACCGGGGGGGGGGGGGGCGGACTGGAGCCGGGGACATGCAAGCCAAAGAAAGCTTTCTTCTAAACAGCACTGCTAACATGGAATGGGGAAGCCAAAATTGTTTTCGAGCAGAGTTAGTTTTCAAATTAAAGTTGTGAGCACAAACTGAGTTCATGCGAGCGATTACAAGTACTTACTCCGTCCGAGCAGCCCGCCGGCGGCGGCGGATAGACAGTTTGGACCCCCCCGAATTTTCGGCCCTAGAATAAACCCTGATTTGTACGAAGCATGACACCAAAATTATCTAACCGAACCTAAAAATGTTATTACTCTAAGGGATGAGTGAATGGCTAATAATACTCCTATGTAATCTTTTTTTCTTTCTTTCTACTTTAATGAGCGACAAAGTCGTGCAAGGTATTATCTACTGAACAGCTGAAGGCCGATTAAATGTCAAACTACTTCGCTGAGACTTTTAGAAAGAAAGTTAAGTTCTGGTTGACATCCATGGCCAGATTGTTATTGCTCTTAGCTACATAATGTCATGACATTGTTTTCTGCGCAAATCATTCGAATGACAGCAAAGCATTCTAGTACGTGCGAATGACATAATCCATATCATTTAGGTGAAAGTGTCTGTACAGTCTTACCTGTAATACGACAAAAGTCCATTAGACAGCACAAACCATCTTCGCTGGTATCCTTTTAAATAGTTGGTCCATTTGAAAAGCCATCCTTTCATTTCAGGCTCACTGTGGGACGATTTTACATCAGCCATTTCGGTAAATTATTGTTAAACTATTGCTGGCACATATCACTCCACGTAACGCAGACCACCATTTTCAAGATGGCAGCACCTCAATGCGACGTCTGAAGTATTACTACGCCAGCAAAGCGACGGGGTGTTGCGAATACAGGACACCAAATTAAGATGCAATGCATTGGACGTTGCATCATTCATTGCGCAAATATAGATATACTATATTTTATAGTTGTCTATGAAAGCAAATTCAAGTGTTTTTGTACTTGTGTCCATTGTTTTTTCTGTAATTTTCACTCACAAGTTTCGCCTCCGTGAAACGATTACATTTAGTATTATTACTGGCCGCAGCTGATGTGAAAGAACCCTATAATTTCCTTCGTGGTGTGTTTCACAAAGCAGCAAGTACTGTGCTTCGTGAAAGGCCATCTGCTCACCTGTTATACGTTATTGTAATATTTTATCACTTGTAAATACTTTGAACGCAACACTTGATCTTAGAGGACCAACAGTAGGACACATCTGTAAATTCAAGGGATGTTTTGCAGTCGTTCTGATCTTAAACATTGGCAGGCCCATTTTCTCTTTCTGCTCAGCGAATGTTAACTGATACTCAGTAAAGATGGAATACGCGCGTACGGAAAGACATGTATATACGCACTGAAAAAAATAATCTACAAAAAAAAAAAAAAAAAACATTAGCAAAAGAAAACTATCTTCAGTATGACATGAGTAAACATACTGTTCTTAACATTTTCAGGTCCACAAATCCCCATGTTGAGAGGCAGACATGCCTGCAGCCCCCTCACTGATATGAATGGATGACAAATGAAGCTGAAGATAAAGCAAGGGCATTTTAACAGGATCACATATAACTGCCAACACATTTACTCAATTACATGAAAAGTGCGTTAGTATAAGTTTCTGCCGCTTTAGTCCAAGGAAATTTGTGTGGGTCTCTAAATAATTTGGCAGCGACTCACTGCAACACCTAAACTGTAATTTATATATTTATTTTTTGAGTGATTGACTCATGATATGTTTCCAGCATACAAGTAAGTTGATGATTCCATCTTAGTGCACAGTATTTTTTTTTATTATTAAGCTAGTCACCTCCTTCAGATGTTGCATGGGCTGACTATTTGTGTGCTCACTAACAGCACTTCAGCTAAATAGCAAGCACCAATAATACCATTCCACACAGCCTGAAGAAGACGGTCATATTTGAAATTTTAAATGCACAAATTAAATCAGCCATTAAGCTTAACAGCCAAAAGTGAACCATCAATAGAGAACTGCAAAAATCAGGGACCAAACTGAGCTGAGACATATTATGTATGATTGTAGGGCCCGGCCACACTTACCACATTCATTGCCCAATTAACACCTGTAAAATAGAGCAATGTTGTACTGTGATTTTTATTTTTGATTACAATTGTTTTTTTTACAGTTCATTGTTTTTATACTTTTGATTTCTTCTTTTAAAAGGTCATGGATACTGATGACTTGTTTGTGAATGTGTGTTACAAAGACATATCACCAATGGTACACAAATATTGGAAAGCTTCACATAAAACTGTTAGGTGTTGCTCAAGTGAAATATGGGCAGTAGATAATCATTATGAAACTTCAAAAACATTGGTTTCAGCATCGGCAAGAAATAGACATGACATGAGTAGAATAAAAGGTTTGGAAATTACTAGTATTTTAAACTGGATCCTCTGACAAGATTACAGATTGTTCACTACGACACCACTAGAAGTCTCCTTGCACAGATAACAACATTGCACCTAAATTGCTTTGGTATAAGTTCTGTTTGGTGCAATAATCACATAGATTAGAACAGAGTTGATTACAGAACAATAAATCTTGACAAAATACAATTAAAGCAATGCTGGGTTCATACGCACTGCCAAAAACTTCTCTTTAGAGATTAGTCCACAATGATAGTAGTATAGACCTGCAATGCTGGTATTAAACTGTTGTTGAATTACTGAAGCTATTTTATGCTCACCTATTTTGACCTTTTTGTAGACCAGAAATCTCCACTGTAGATATCAACATAAACAACAATCTTGTGGAACTCTGCTTGTTAGAAGTCAGTAGGTGGAAGCATGCCATTTGATGTTGTGTTCCTCTGACTTCCAGAAAGCATTTGATATCAGTTCTGCACCATCCCTTAGTGAATAAAATTTTAGACTAACTTTTTGGTTGGAAAGAGAAGTTGTTAGTAGATAGAGCACAGCACATCACTCTCAATGGGGAGATATTGTCAGATGCGAAAGTAATTTTCAAGGAGTACACCAAGGGAGTGTCAATATGCCCATTTCTGTTCACAATAATGATGTTAGAATTTATGTGAATCTCTGCATAGATGTTGTTATCTATAAAAAAAAGAGAATGCATAAAACTAGCAAAATGTAGGAAGACCAACAAAGGGCAGATGCTTGGTGCAGAGACTGCCATTTGACCATCACCATAATCAAATGTAATGTGCAGCACACAAATAGATGGAAAGACATATTATTCTTTGAGTATACAGTTAGCAATCAGTTATCAGAAAGAGACACAATACTAATTTCTCAGAGTATACATCCAGAGCAATTTGAAGTGTAACAACCACAATGTCAGTTGTGAGAAGCCAAATAACAGATAGAGTTATTTGAAGCATTCCAAGGAAATGTAATTCACCTCCCAAGAGATAGTTAAAAAAGGAACTCTCATTCAACAAATTCCAAGTATTGTTCATTGGTCTTCAGCCCTTACCAGAGAGGGTTAATAGAGGAAATAAAGTTGATCCTAAGAAAATTGTCATTGCTTTTAATCTCAGATTCATTTAGAAAGTGCAGGAGAGTCATAATGTAACTCCAATGACAGTTGCTGCAAGAAGTTATCTTTGAGATAGGATGTGGTAAACTGATGTCAGTGAAGAATGCTTTTAAAAAGATGAAGTAGTCAGAATGAAGGTCTGTTGTGTTTTCTGATGAAAGCTTGCCTCAATGCCAATGATGGTCATGTGTTAGTTAGGAGGAGGCTAACAGAGTGCCTACAACCAACCTGTTTGCAACCTATATACACTGGACCTACATCTGGAGTTATGGTCCAGGGTGCAATTTCGTATGACAGCAGGAGCACTTCGTAGTTATCCCTTGTTGTAACCCAACATGCTCTATAGAGTATCAGCATGTTGCCTTGGCCTGCAGGATCACCAGAACTGTCTCCAATCAAGCATGTATGGGACATTATCAGACGACAACTCCAGCGTCATCCACAATCAACATTAGCCGTCCTTGTATTGACTGACCAAGTGTAACAGGCTTGGAACTCCATCCCACAAACTGACATGTGGTGCCTGCACATCACAATGTGTGCATGTTTGCAGGCTTGCATTCAACATTCTGGTGATTACACCAGTTATTAATGTACCACCATAAGTTCATTGTATAATATAAAAGCAAGATAAATGTAGCATTCTCTATTGTCAAGTCAGAGTTAGATGCTACAGTTAGTATTAATGAAATATCTAGGATTAAATTAGACAATAGCCTTACTGTAAAGCCTGCTCAAATATCAGGTTGTTTAAATGAATTGTTCATAAATGTGGCAAAGTCAGATTTTGATGTAGCAGAGTATCTGAGTAAAGTAAATCCCTTTGGTCACCACCAAGAAGCTGAGTATCTCATGGATTTTAAAAAAGTCTCAGTAAAGGATGTGGAAAATGTTATATCATCATTAAAAAAATAAAAACTCTGCTAGGTGGGATGGGTACCCACTGAAGTGATGGAATCAGTGTGTGACAGAATAGCATCTCCCATAACTAAAATAATCAATCAGTCTTTTCTGATGGAGTGAAGTATGTCAAACGCAGACCTCTGTTCAAGAAAGGGTCAAGAGAAGACATGGGAAACTTATCATCCTATTTCTGTTCTTCCAGTCCTCTCAAAAATGTTAGAGAAAGCAGCTGCAATCCAGATCAAAAATTTTATTGTAAAAAATGATATTTTTGTAAGTAACCAATTTGGATTTTAACCAGGAAAAAAAACACTCTGGATGCAGTGAATAACTTTCTTGAAAAGATATGCAGATTTCTGGATCAGAGGAGTAAAGTGGCAGGTATCTTCTGTGATCTTGCAAAAACATTTGACTCCATAAACCATGCCTTGCCTATCTACAGATTAGACAAACATGGGATTATGGGCAATGCTCTGAATTGGCTCATATCATACTTACACAACACAAAACAAAGGATAACTATCACTTCAAATGCAGTGAATTATTATTCTAAATGGAGTAGAGTTTCACAAGGTGTGCCGCAAGTCTCCATTTTGGGGCCAATCCCATTCCTGTTCTACGTAAACGACTTACTCATAAATATAAATTCCCCATCAGTTCTGTTTGCAAATGACACTTCTGTTTTAATTGAAGATAATGACACAGAAAAAATTCTGAGCTCCATCATAACCCCACTGGATACCGTAGAAAACTGGTTCCAGTTAAATGGGTTGAAACTGAACACTGCAAAAACCCATACAGTACATTTCAAAACCAAACATTCTAAATATGTGAAACTTAAAATACAACATAACAATTAACTTATGAAGAAGTTGATACTATCAAACTCATAGGACTAAATGTGGACAAGAACTTTAGCTGGAATACACATAATGACTTCCTATCAAACTAAGCAGTTTTGCATCTACAATGCAAATACTAGTAAATTCCATTGACTTGAACACACAAAAAATAGCATATTATAGTTATTTTGAATCTGTCATTAGATATGGTATAATTTTCTGAGGAAGTACAAATGGTGTATCTTGAATACTGAAACTGCAAAATATTTTCAACAATTTAAATTATATGCACAGACTCCATGGTATATGAGGATGACGATATATAACAAGTTAATGGGCAAAAACATATTTAACATGAAGCCAGAGATTTAAGGCCACAGCAGATTCCGGGCGAGAAATGCTGCTATTCACTAGAAGAATTCCTAGAGGATGAAATGATAATTTGAGCACGGGATGATGAAATGTTAGATTTTATTGTATGTACATATAACAAAATTGTATTACTATCATGATGCTGTTTGTTAACGTCAGCTGTTCTATATTTATGGTGAAATTTTACCACAATTTTGACATATGTCCTGTAACTGAATCAAATGATTTAGATTACGTACATAATGAGACTAGTAAACCACAAATCACACAATTCCAATGGATTTTCTAATGCTTATTTTAACCTGTGAACTTGCAACATTAGCCACTGAAATCTGTTATCTAGATGTATGTATTCCTGAATTTACATTAGTGTGCATTAATTATCTCTTAGTGCTGGGATTTTTTGTGGCGAGTGTATGTTCAAAGAACATTCAAGCACTATATTACTTCCTCCCATACGTATCCTCATAAATGACTGTGATGAAAAAAATGGGAGAAATTCAAACTATTGTGGGCGCTTACTGGTTCTAGAACATTTTTTACTCACTCATTCGGGGATCATCTCATGATGATAAATGATTTGTCATTATAATACAATAAAAATAAATACTCAAAATATACACACAGAATATATAAGGTTGCTTTTATGAGGTTAGGCCAGGTAGTCATCTGTGACCTTGCTGAAGGAACTATCCCGGTATTTACCTGAACTAGTTTAGGAAAACATAAATCAATATGGCTGGACAAAGTAAACTCCGTCCTCCCACATATGAGGTCAATATCTAACCAACTGCCGTGCTGCATTTGGTTTGTCCCTGTTGTATGATGTTCTTTTGATTATACACAATTTGCACCATATAACTTAATAGATAAAACAACGGAAAATCCAGGATGGAATGTATTCGTATTATGAAAAGGATAGGTACAACTCACTATATAGGGAGATTTTGAGTCACAGATAGGCACAAAAAAAAGACTGTTGGAAAGTGAACTTTCAGCCACCAAAGCCTTCACCGAAAACAGATGAAATCAGAAACACACATACACACACTCTCTCTCACTCTCTCTCTCTCTCTTTCTCTCTCTCTCTCTCTCTCTCTCACTCACTCACTCACTCACTCACTCACTCACTGTCATGCAAATGCAACTCACACACACATAAGCACAGTCTCTGGCAGCTGAAGCCAATTTGCGTATGTGTAGGTTGTGTATTTCTGATGAAGGGCTTGTTGGCTGAAAGCTCGCTTCCCGACAGTCTTTTCATTGTGGCTATCCATGACTCGGCATCTCCACTATATGGTGAGTAGCAACTATCCTTTTCACAATATTGTTAATAGATAAAACATAGTTGGTCACTGTACACACTGTGGCCACCTACAGCAAAATAACATGTTGCTACACCCCTTGCACTCTCTCCAATCTGTTCAGAAAACTGACTCCAACCCATAAACTTGCGACTATGCCCCATGCGCATCTTCGTGTTCTCCCTTCAGTCCATCTGAAAAACTGATTCAATATCCCCTCACGATGAGTGAGATGTTGAATGTGGTAAAATTGTGAGATGTCAGTATTATGCTCTATAGATCTTGCTACATAATTTTCTCCTAAAAGCATTAAATGGTGATCATATATTGTAATGTGACAAAGTTTTGCAATGATCACCTTTCATTACCAACCACAAGTCTTAAGTCCTTTAAGTAATTTTTAATTATGGAGTATGCATTACTTTGTTTTACCTCCCTTTTTAAACAGATGTATTTTAGTGCCTTTTTTCATGCCCTTGGGCAGTTTATTATATAATTTTATTCCCAGATTGAAGATTTGTTTTGAGATTTTGTTTGCTTTTCCTTCATAAATGTAAGTCCAGACAATCTTGTGGGGTATGCACAACTGAGTGGAAGATGTGCTCACCTGCTGCAATAAGGATACTCAGTTTTTTTAAATAGTTCTTTACAGTGAGCTCAACTACTACTTCTAGTTATTATTCTTATCGCCATTTTCTGCAGTTTAAAAAATGTGTCCATGTTTTGTGCATTTGATCTCCAGAAATAATCCCATAACTAAGAACTGAGGGCATATAGCAATTGTATGTCATCATGGAACATTGGCTGTTGCAAAGTGATTATAAGACCTTATGAGCATGACATGCTAAAGACTTTTTTTGCTAGTGTCTTTGATTGTTCATTCCATGTTATATCATCTCAAAAAACTTTATGTCTGTTACACAGTCTAAAGATTTATCAGCTATGCTAAATGTGACACAATTTTTTCCCACTTTGTGCTGAAGTACATACTGTTTGTTTTCTATGTTCAGTGTTAATTTATTACATACTACCCAATCATAATCATCCTTGAGAATTTCATTTGCTGAAGTTGTGGTAAATGTGAATGTCATATTGTGGCACTGTTGGCTACTGTTTTATTAGTGACTATGATGTTGCAGTCATCAGAAAGAGAACTTTTTCTCCATGTCTTATACTGTTTGGAAAATCACTGATATACAGAGTGATTACAAATGATTCATGGGTTTTGATGTCTTATAATTGCAGATATAGAATGTCTACAAATTTTTACTAATAACCTATGAAAAGAGCGTATTTTGAAGTTTTCTTTATGTTTTGCAATTTTCATTGTGGTTCACCAGGTAGCAGGGTTAATTTTAATTCATTACTTACATTAATTTTAATTCATTACTTCATCTTCCATCCTTATTGAACAATCAACGGAATGTTGCAGTATGAGAAGACTGAATCCATCAATACCATGCAATATGCGGTGTGAATACAGTCTGGCACACAGCTGCCAACCCATCAAAGTATTTTGCAGTACTATCAGCAGCTCAAGGGCACTGTTTGCCTCTATAAAGTAAAAAACTCTGGACCATCAGGTGTTGCAATTCAAAAAGTGGAGAGTGAACGAGAGCTATTCCTTCATAGCCCAAAGAAATCTACACATCATGAAATTAGTGAACTGGGCAACAGCTAACTGTATGGGAGAGTTTCCAAAAACAGTTATATCAGAAACCATACTGCATATAGCTGCCACAATGTTTATGATCAAGCAACTGCAACATCAGATGCAAATTTTGTGAACTTTTCTTGGAAGCAATGGAAGATGATGAATTTACACCCCCACCCACCCACCCTCGAGTTTTGTTCAGGAATGAGGCAATGTTTCACATAAGTGGTCAAGTAAGTCATCACAACATCCGCCTATGGGGCATGGAAAATCCCAGCTTGCCAGATGGGGAGCTGGGTGACTTTTCTAAACTGTACCCCTTTCCCTAAACCTCTCCAGTCTTTCCTCTTCAACTCTCCTGCTAGAAAAGGAGCCACTGACTTGGAACACTAGTAAAAGTTAAATCCTTTTGTGTGTGTGTGTGTGTTCCCTTGCTGCCACATATTGCGTAGATTTTTCTCATCTATCCATTTACCTTATATTTTTTGTGTAACACTTTGTGAAATACATTCATGCAAAAACTGGTGAATCATTTGTAATTATGATGTATATTAAGAAGAGAATTGGACCCAATACACTAGCCTTAGGAACAGGTGTATTTGTATGTTTCTTGACTGACAATCGTTTTACTATAAATTTATTATCAGCAGACATGTTAACAATCTCTTACTTTTGCTCCCTGTTTAATAGGTAAGAATGGAACCACTCCACCTGGTGCTTATATCTTGTTTAGTAGTATTGCATAGTCAAGAGTGTTAAAAGCTTTGGTCAAGTCTAAGAACATGTCTGTAATAGAGTCATCCTTGTCAAGGGCTTAAGTGCCAATTTTGTGAGCTCCATAACGGCTAATATTGTACTTCTCCCATTTCAGAAACCAAATTGTGCTTCATTAAAAAGATTGTATTTATTCATGTAACTCATTAATCTATCCTTCATGACTGATTCAATTATGTTGAGACTGCAGACAGTAATGAAACTGGCCTGTAGTTATTGATACTCTTCACATTACCTTTCTTTAGTAAGATGACAACTTGTGTTCTGGAAAAATACCTGAACTAAAGGACTACTGTCTTCTGTTTGTTAAGGGGCTTGTATACTGTTTGTGCATATCTTCAGAACAGATACTGGAACACCTATTTTCATATCCACTGACTTTTTTTAATTCCTGTACTGTCTTCCTGATTTCAAGCTCTATCATGGGGAACAGCATCATTGTGCTTGCCGCATAAGTTGCTGTGTGTGCTACATTTGTTGTGCGAAGATTTTGTTGCAAATTCTCTGCAGTACCAAAGAAATAGCCATTTACAAATTTTACCAAGCGTTACCTTCTTGTGTGAATTTTTTTATACTTGTGATAATAATTTAGAAACAATGGATTCGTTTGCTTTTGTAAAGAACTGAGAAATTTGTGTGTCTTGGAGGACAATTTGTTGTGTCACAGGTACAAACTACCACATGAAAAGTCATAATTAATTACAACTTGGAAAAGTTAATTTGAAAACAAGGCAAACATAACTTGTGTCCAGGTCCGTAGCCAAAGTTCATCTCCTGTAAACGCTATCATAGTAACAGCATCACGAGTGAGAGGAGACCTGCTCCGTACTCTGGGAGGCCCACCAGATGACTCCCCTTCCAGGCTGCAATGATGTGACTTAATCTTGTAGGGCTGTATCCTCACTGACTCTGTTGCTCCAGCAATTTGACTGCTGTCTCTTGTGATGCCCCCATTGTGAGAATTTTGAAGTATGCCGTGCTGCTGCCACTGGAACTTTGGCATACGGTGCTCAAGAAGGTGGTGGCCACATCTTACATGCAGCAACCGCACTGTATGAACACACGGCACAACACATTCTAATGGCCACAGTTACGCATCTATTTTCTTTAGCTGCTGCTGTTGAAGTGCTACTTTCAGAAATGTCTCCCCAAAAATTAATTTAAACAATGTGCAGAATTTAGAGAAGAGACATATACATTGCTTTCCATATACGCTTCTTCCCAGGTTTGATTTGCCATGCCCTAGAAAAGTATTTATTTTACATTTTGAGGAGATCCTTTTGTAAGTCTCCAGTTTTGTGGGTTTTACCATGCCTGACTGTAGCTTTATTATCTGACAGTAACAACCAGAAAGACCAAGCTTTTTTATGAAGATAAGGGGCAGTCAAATGAAAATGAAACAGATGGAAAAAAGTAAGTAAGTTCCTTATTATTTTAAAAGCAATCCTCATAACTATCAATAAATTTATCCCACTGTGAGACAAGATGGTCAATGAAGTCATGGAAAACATATTTCTGGTTTCCTACAGAAATATGATTGTGCCAAGGCATGCACCTCTTCATCCAAAGCAAATCAACAGCCACTGATGTCATTCTTCAGTGCTCCACAAATAAAGTAATCACATGGGAAGGGATCAAAACTGTATGGAGGATGTATAAGGGCTTCACAGCAAAACTTGGTACTCGAAACGGCCTAGGCAACATGTGAGTGGGCCCACATGTTTCAACCACACTGCAGGCCCACATGTTTCAACTACACTGCAGAAATTTCGTTCCATCCTCCACACAGTCCTGATCTCTCCCCACGTGTTTTCAATATTTTTGGAGCCCTGAAGAAAGATATTCATGGCTGATGATTGGCTTCAGATGAAGAGGCTCATGCCTGGGTACAGTCATGGTCCCGTAGACAATGTAAAACATTTTTTCGTGAGGGCATTGACTGTCTTGCCCTCTGGGATAAAAGTACTACACTTATTTTTTACTTTTGAAGTAAACAGTGTACTTACTTTTTTCCATCTGTCTTGTTTTTATTTGACAGCCCCAATATTTAACAATTTTCCATGTCAATATAAGTAAGTACATGGTCTAAGACTGATGGTGAGGTTTTTGATACCCTACTAGCCGTGTTTACCATTTGTACCAACCCAAAAGGGTTCTAAAGGTGTAGGAAGTTATTACTTATTTCACCGTCAACATGTGTTAATATACATGTCTCCACATATTGTTATGTTAGTTTTGGGGGCTGTGACTCTTTTCTTGACAACAGTTAATTCGTTGAAGAAAGTGTCCACATTACCATTAGTTGAGCAGTACACGCACTGAATAATGAGCTTCTTATGGATGGCTAGTTCAACAGCTGCCAATTCAAAATGTTTACAATAATTCCTACAGTTATCTTCTATAGCTTTAAAACTTCTTCCCATAAATTCCTATTTTTAAGAAGAAAGGGGGGAAAAGATCATGGTACCTGAAGTACCCTCTGCCACACACTGTAGTACACTTGTGGAGTATAAAGGTAGCTGTATATATGTAATGTGGAGATGACACATTAAGTTGCAGAGAGACTCCATTAAAAGACACTTAAATATAAGCTTTTAGCCACAGCCTTCACCAGAAAAAGACAGAGAGACACACACCATTCAATCACACTTCACACACACGACTGCTATCTCTGGCAGCTCAGATCAGTATTGTCATTTAGGTCCAAATGCTTATGTGTAAGTGGCTTTTGATTGTGCCCATCTGAAACTTAACGTGTCATGTTTACAATAAGTAGCAGTCTATCTTTTCCCGCAGTGTTGATATTCCAACCTGGAATTTCCGTTGTTTGTATATATGTAGTGACATTTTCAAGCAGCACTTGTGGCTCCTCCCCTTTTCTCTCTATCGGCCAAGTAATGAAACATTTGTACTTTACTCTTAATGCTTCTCAAGTGCATAATAATAACAATAATAATAACACAGCCAACTAATGAAACATTTGTACTTTACTCTTAATGCTTCTGCTAATAATAATAATACAAGGTGTACAACTTTGCTTCCACCATTTTTCCCCCAACATTTGAGGCTTTAATGAAACAAATTGGTTACACATGTATCATTCAAAGTATTTTCCATTGCTGGCCACTGCTTTCTTCCATCTTTCGGGCAGTGTACGAATCCTGCGTCGAAAAAATTATTCATCTTTTGAAGTGATCCATGAATCGATCCAATATGTGACTTCTTCATGAGATTGGAAGTGTTGGTTAGCCAGGCCATGCGCCATTGATTGGAACAGGTGATAGTCAGTGGGAGCAATGTCTGGGGTAGGACTTCCCATTTTAATGTTTCCAAGTACATTTTGACCTCTTTTGCAACGTGGGGTCGAGCGTTGTCGTGCTGCAAAATCACTTTATCGTGTCTCTCGCTGTATTGTGGCCATTTGTCTTTTAATGCTCTGCTCAAATGCATTAATTGCATTGGATAATGAGCAACGGTGATTGTTTCACTTGGTTTTAAGTCCTCATAGTATACAACACCGAGCTGGTCCAACCAAATGCAGAGCATGATCTTGGAGTCGTAAATATTTAGTTTGGCTGTCAACGTGGAAGCATGGCCAGGATACTCCCATGATTTTTTGCATTTAGGGTTATCATAATGAACCCATTTTTCGTTCCTGGTCACAATGCGATGCGGAAATCCCTTCCGTTTTTGCCTCTGGAGCAACTGTTCACAAACACCGTTCAACATCTCTTGGTTTCAGCTCACACAGGACCCAAGTTCCTTCTTTCTGAATCATGCCCATAGCTTTGAGATGTTTTGAAATGGCTTGCTGTGTCACTCCCACTAATCACGACAATTTTTCTTGAGTTTGATGCGAGTCTTCACTCAGCAATGTCTCCAATTCTGCATCTTCGAAAACATTCTCTCTTCCACCACTATGCCAGTCTACGATGTTAAAATCACCTTAGTTGAAGCATTGAAACCGCTCATGACACATTCTTTCATTAATAGCGTCCTTAGCACTCGTACTTGAGAGCATTTGATGAGACTCAACCGCTGTTTTATCATATTGAAACAAAACAGTAACACCTCCCGCAAATGACGAGAATTAGGCTCGTAAACTGACATTTTCATCAAGAACAACTTTGTGATGCAGACACAAATCGACTAATTTTTGAATGAGTTTATGTGGATTGAGGTCCAAGCTAACTGCCTGACATCTGCGTTCTGTTTCTTTCGACCGCTACTTACTGTTGTCGCCACCTATCGGGAAACAGCGGAAGCAGAGTTGTATACTTTGTAATAATAATAACAGTAACATTATTTTTTTTGCAACATCACATTTTGGTACACAATGAATGACTTTTCCTTTATTCAGTTAACTAGATTGAATTTTTTCACAGGATCCCATTTTATCCAGCATTTACGTGAACAACAGATGTGTTTAGTGTGTTTGTAAATTGAAATATATTGGTTCAAAAATAGATAAAAGGCAACAAATAATTGAAGGTGAAAAAATCAGTGATGAATGCATAATGATAACTTCCATTCCTTCTCATTTCTTTAAGGCCTATAGTGTGAAATAACTGCCAAAGGGAAAGATCTGTAGAACTACTGTCAAGTAATATTGTCAGAATGGAAACATGCAGATTATGCAATTGTGTATAATGAAGTTGCTTGTAAATTCGGTTGATGCAAAGACTGGAAACTTGCTTTAAATGTTCAGAAATGTAAAAATGTGCACTTAACATAACACAAAAATATAGTATCCTGTGACTACCATATCACTGAGTCATAATAACAATCTGTTAACTCGCATAGATACCTAGGGTCTAAATTTATGAGGGTAAAAAACAGAATTATTACATAGGCTCAGTTGTAGGTGAAGCAGGTGGTACTTTGCTTCATTAGCTAGGGTGCCAGAAAATTGCAGCCACCTCTGTTAAGGAGACTGCTTCCAAATCACTTGTCTACATTTATATTGTGCAAAATACTGTGAAGTGCATGGCAGAAGATACATCCTAGTTTAATAGATATTAAGGCTTTTCCCATTCTTTTCGTGTATGGTATGCAGGAAGAAAGATTGCTTGGACTCCTCTGCACACACTGTAATTAGTATGATCATTTCCTTGTGATACCTACAGGTGCCATATGTAGGGGGTTGTAGTAATTCCTAGATTCCTCAGTTAAAGCTAACTCTTGAAACTTAGTAAGTAGGTTCACATCCATCTTCAAGTGTGTGCCAGTTCAGTGTTTTCAGTACCTCTATGATGCTCTCTCAAGGGTAAAACAAACCTGTGGCCATTCATATTGCCAGTCTTTGTATAAATTCAGTATCTCCCAGTAGTCCTATTTGGTATGGGACCCACGCACTTGAGAAATATTCTCGGATGTTTCACACAAGTGTTCTGTAAGCAGTGTCCTTTAGAGCCTTATTGCATTATCTTAGTATTGTTACACTGAGATATTTGTAAGAATGGGCCAATTCAAGTTGTCTTATTGATATTGTCATCATAAGATATGTCTTTTTTTTTTCGTTTTGTGACAAGCACAGTTTTTACTTTCTGAATATTTAAAGCAAGTTGCCAACCTTTGTGCTACTTTGAAGTGTTATTAAGATCTGAAAATATATGCCTTCCAAGCAGCACTTAATTTTAAGGATGTTTCAGAAATGTTGCAACAATCTTCAAGGAATTAAAGTGTGAGTCTAAAGGTACGAATCGAGGATAGGAACCCATGTCCAGAAAAGTCATCCAACAGTGCTACAGAATGTCGAAGCCATAGGTGCAAGCACCTGCCACTAGACTACCCCTTCAGCATAAAGTGTGACTTTGTACACTGACCGACCAAAGGCAGAACATCTCACAATGTTGTTTGTTTTTCAGTGGTCAAAAATGATTGTCATGATCACTGATGGAAAAGGTGGAGCTAGCTGCTGTGTAGACATGCCTTGTCTCCTGTGAACAGGATGCTCTGTTGCCTTGGTGGATGATTGTTTCAGACATGTATTTCCATCTGCAGTTTATTTTTCTCCTGTGTACTGAAAAATATTGGAGATTTTGAAGGGTTCCAGGAGAAAAAAAAGCGGTGGATGGAAACCCATGTCTGAACCATCATGCACCAAGACAAGAGCATTGCATTCATAAGAGACAAGGCCTTTCAACACAGCCGCTAGCCCCATTTCTCCACAGGTGATCATAGCAATAGTCGTGATCACTAAATAACAAACAACATTGTGAGACATTCTGCCTATAGTACACCAGTGTACAAAGTCATATTTGCTGCTGAAGAGGTGCCTAGCGGCAGGTGCCAGCAACTATAGCTTTGAAACCCTGTAGCATTGTTGGTTGATGTTTCTGAGTATGGGTTCCTGTACTCAATCTGTTCTTCAAGGCACCCTCTACAGCCCCTCAAAGTTTGTCTCAACATTTCTGGGACACCCTGCAGATAACTACATAATCTGTGAAAAGTCTGATATTACTGTTATATTGCTTGCAAATGCCGGCTGCGGTGGCCGAGCGGTTCTAGGCGCTCAGTCCGGAACCGCGCGATTGCTACGGTCACTGGTTCAAATCCTGCCTCGGGCATGGATGTATGTGATGTCCTTAGGTTAGTTAGGTTTAAGTAGTTCTAAGTTCTAGGGGACTTACGGCCACAGATGTTAAGTCCCATAGTGCTCAGAGCCATTTGA
This sequence comes from Schistocerca cancellata, assembly GCF_023864275.1. NCBI lineage: Eukaryota > Metazoa > Arthropoda > Insecta > Orthoptera > Acrididae > Schistocerca > Schistocerca cancellata. The sequence goes on from NC_064634.1 coordinate 299,457,333, forward strand.
GCCATTCAACAGACTTCCCTCTTGTGTGCCTCAAGTTATTTCTACATCTGCCAATGATGCTCCATCCAAAATAACATGCTGCGTCCTTAACCAAGATATCCTCAATCCTGCATATTGTTGTACTTTTATAATAAGCATAGGTGTGGTACTGAGTAAAATGCTTTTCAGAGGTCAAGAAACACTGCATCTATCCAAATGTCTCTATCCACGGCTTTCAGGATGTCTTGTGAGAAAAGCCCAAGTTGGTTTTTGCTTGACCAGTGATTTTAGAACCCATGTTGATTAGCATGAGGAGGTCATTCTGCTTGATATGCCTGATTAAGTTTGAACACAGAATATATTTTAACATTTTACAACAAATGGATGTCCAAAATATTGGTTAATAGTTTTGTAGGTCACTTCTCCTGCCTATACTGTAGACAGGTGTGACCTGCACTTTCTTACAACTGCTATGCCCAGTTTTCTATCCAAGGGATCTACAGTATATCATAATTAAAAGAGGAGCTAACATAGCCACAAATTCTGTGTGGAATCTGACAGGGACATTGTTCAATTTTAGCAATTTTAACTGTTTCTCTATGCCATTTACAGAAGAATAAAACTGGGGCAGTACTTCTGAATATTCCTTTGTAGAGGAACATTTGAAAACAGATTCAGGATTTCTGCTTTTGCTTTGGTACCCTCCATTTCAGTTCCTATGTCATCCACAAGTGTCTGGACACTAACTATGGTATCACTATTTTATTTATTTTATTTTATTTTATTTATTCAGTCCTGTTGATTACATATTATACAGCCAGTGTACAAGTAATATAGAACAAGTCAATTGATGCAATTACAATAGTACATTAACATTTATACATCACATTGCACAGACATTGGTTTATTTTACAAGAACAATTGCTTGCATGCAGTATTAAAGCCTGCATTATGCCAAAAACAGTTTAAGTGATTGTTTAAAATTGTAGAATAAGTGACAGTGCATATTTTTATGCTAGTGACATATATAAGGAAGTAAATTTTCTTCATGGTCATGGTTTGAATGAATACAAGTTTTAACTGCATTCCTTAAGAAGAGGTTTAAGTGAATGCTCAAGAGAGTGGGATACATGGGAGTTCACATTTTCTCTTAATGAAACAAATAAATTTACATTTTATCACCACAATTTCAGTTAAACTACAAGTAACAGCATCACACTTTATCTTTAAGGGAGTGCTTTTATTCATTTTATAGAAAGTTTGTTCGATGAGGAATAATTTTAGTGTCCTTTTGGAAACCTGTACATTATTTATTTCCTTTTTTTATATTGATGGGGAGCTTATTGAAGACCTTTATACCTGACTCAGTAACTCCCCTATGTACTTTAGTGAGAGTTGCAGAGCCTTGATGAAAATTTTTCACCTGTCTTGTGTCGTGGTTGTGGATGTCACAATTTTTCTGAAACATTTCCCTGTTGTTGGGTACAAATAAAATCAGTGAGTATATATACTGATATGTGACGGTAAGTATCCTGAGAGATTTGAAGAGATGTCTGCAAGATGTCCCATTAGGGACCCCACATATTAGCCTCACTGCTCGTTTTTTTTATTCTGAAGACTTTTTCAACACCTGCAGCATTTCCCCAGAAGATTATGCCATAGGAGAGAACAGAATGGAAATATGCAAAATATGACAACAACATTATTTCTCTGTCTACTAACTGATGGAGAGCTCTTAGTGCAAAGCATGATGAGCTAAGTTTCTTGACCAGCTGATCAATTTGTTCTTTCCATCTAAGGTGACTGTCTATCTGGATACGTAGGAATTTTATATGTGTGGTTTCATTAATTTTGTGATTGTTAACATGTTTTTCAGGAACTTTATTTTTTTTTAATTTTTTGTCATACTGGTTTTTGAAATATTTAAGGAGACAAAACTCTACCATCTGGTGAGCAAGATATATGAAACAGGCGAAATACCCTCAGACTTCAAGAAGAATATAATAATTCCAATCCCAAAGAAAGCATGTGTTGACAGATGCGAAAATTACCGAACTATCAGTTTAATAAGTCACGGCTGGAAAATACTAACGCGAATTCTTTACAGACAAATGGAAAAACTAGTAGAAACCGACCTCGGGGAAGATCAGTTTGGATTCCGTAGAAATATTGGAACACGTGAGGCAATACTGACCCTACGACTTATCTTAGAAGCTAGATTAAGGAAAGGCAAACCTACGTTTCTAGCATTTGTAGACTTAGAGAAAGCTTTTGACAGTGTTGACTGGAATACTCTCTTTCAAATTCTGAAGCTGGCAGGGGTCAAATACAGGGAGTGAAAGGCTATTTACAATTTGTACAGAAACCAGATGGCAGTTATAAGAGTCGAGGGACACGAAAGGGAAGCAGTGGTTGGGAAGGGAGTGAGACAGGGTTGTAGCCTCTCCCCGATGTTATTCAATCTGTATATTGAGCAAGCAGTGAAGGAAACAAAAGAAAAATTTTGAGTAGGTATTAAAATCCATGGAGAAGAAATAAAAACTTTGAGGTTCGCTGATGACATTGTAATTCTGTCAGAGACAGCAAAGGACATGGAAGAGCAGCTGAACAGGATGGACAGTGCCTTGAAAGGAGGATGTAAGATGAACATCAACAAAAGCAAAATGAGGATAATGGAATGTAGTCGAATTAAATCGGGTGATGCTAAGGGAATTAGATTAGGAAATGAGACCCTTAAAGTAGTAAAGGAGTTTTGCTATTTGGGGAGCAAAATAACTGATGATGGTCGAAGTAGAGAGGATATAAAATGTAGACTGGCAATGGCAAGGAAAGCATTTCTGAAGAAGAGAAATTTGTTAACATCGAGTGTAGATTTAAGTGTCAGGAAGTCGTTTCTGAAAGTATTTGTATGGAGTGTAGCCATTTATGGAAGTGAAACATGGATGATAAATAGTTTGGACAAGAAGAGGATAGAAGCTTTCAAAATGTGGTGCTACAGAAGAATGCTGAAGATTAGATGGGTAGATCACATAACTAATGAGGAGGTATTGAATAGGATTGGGGAGAAGAGAAGTTTGTGGCACAACTTGACTAGAAGAAGGGATCGGTTGGTAAGACATGTTCTGATGCATCAAGGGATCATCAATTTAGTATTGGAGGGCAGCGTGGAGAGTAAAAATCGTAGAGGGAGACCAAGAGATGAATACACTAAGCAGATTCAGAAGGATGTAGGTTGCAGTAGTTACTGGGAGATGAAGAAGTTACTGGGAGATGAAGAAGCTTGCACAGGATAGAGTAGCATGGAGAGCTGCATCAAACCAGTCTCAGTACTGAAGACCACAACAACAACAAACAAGGTTAGGCTATTCGCAGTGACCATTTGTGTACTTGAGTAGAGACTGTCTTGGCTGTATCCTGCATTGTGGAGTTGGGTCCTTTTACAAGGACACTTGTATCATTGGTAAACATTACCATTTTTGCTATGTTTTTAATTGTGATTGGTAGATCATTAATGTAGATCAGGAAAATTAATGGCCCAAGATTTGAGACTCCATACTTTATATTTCCCCAGTCTGATGTTAATGCTGTTCCTGTCCCCTTTAAGACAACCCTTTGCTTCCTGTTCTGCAAGTATGATTCTAACCAAGTCAAAAATTTGTCTTTAATGCCATAATGTGGAAACTTTTTTAAGAGTGTGTTGTGATCTACACAATCAAATGCCTTGGTAAGGTCACAAAATATCCCCATTGGATACCTTTTGTAATTTAGTTCACCTAAAATTTCATCTGTTATGTTAAATATAGCTCTGTCTGTGGTGGAGCCCTTACGAAAGCTGAACTGTGTAGGAGCCAGTAAGTCATTTTGTGTAGTGTGACTATAAATCTTATCATACACTATTCTCTCAAATACCTTTGAGAATACTGGCAGCAGGGAGATGGGCTGATAGTTGGATTTTTCATCCCTTGCTCCACGTTTGTGGATTGGCATCACTACTGCATGTTTTAATCTATCTGGGAACACACCAGTTTCCATAGATTGGTTACACAAATAGCACAATATATAACTGATTAAGTCTGCACATGATTTTAAAATCCTACTTGATATGCCATGGTATCCACAGGAATCTGAGTTTTTGACTAATTTTGTGGTTTTTTCAATTTCTTTAGGGGTTGTACTTCTGAAATGAAGTGCTACTTTAGATGTTATTTGCATGTGGTTAAGTAGTTCAATAGCTTCTGTGTGAGCCTGTTTATTATGGTTCACTGTTTTTTCAGCCACAGAGAGAAAAAAAATTGTTGAAATCTGAGGCTGCAACTTTGTGTTTATTATTGTCAGGTTTTATGTTCCTATTTGTCTCACTTTTTATGATGTGCCACATGGCTTTTATTTTATTGTTTGAATTGCTAATTTTTTGTGCGTAGTGCAACTGTTTGGCCTTCTTGATTACTCTTGTTAGAATTTTACAGTATTTCTTGTAATTTAACTTTACTGCTGGGTCTGTACTAGTCCTCTGTTGTACATACAGATCTCTCTTTTTGTTACATGATATTTTTATGCCAGTAGTTAGCCACTCTTTCCTTTTACTACAGGTTGGTTTGATTTTAATCTGTCTTTGGGGGAAAGAAGCTTCAAAATGTTTATGGAATAAGTTCAGGAATGAGTTGAACTTCTCATTCACTTTGTCAGCCTGGTATACTTCCTCCCATTGTTCATGGCATAAACTATTTCTGAACAAGCAAGTAGATTCAGCATTTATTGATCTAACATGTTTAACTTGGTTACAATGGCCATGTGTTGTTTTTCTGCTGGCAAGTTTTAGGGTTGTCATTTGACCATCATGATCAGACAGACCATTTGTTACTGCTCGTGTCATCGCTTCATTGTAATTTGTGGCATCTAGGAACAGATTATCAATCAGGGTCTTGCTGTGCCCTTATATTCTTGGTGGGAATGAGATCATGGGGAGCAGATTGAAGGTTAACAGTAGTGATTCCAATAGTTTCTGGTTGTAATTTTTTGTGGGTAAGTTTATGTTAAAGTCACAACATACAATGACATTACTATTGTTTCTATAAAGTTTAGTAAGAACTGTTTCTAGCTGAGAGAGAAATTTTTGAATGTCTCCCATAGGTGACCTGTAAACTGTTACTATGATCAGGAACTGTGTTTCAAGCTCTACTTTGACTGCACAACATTCAAAATGCTGTTCAATACAATATTTAGATACATCTATAACTTGTGACCTAATAGTATTGTGTGTGTAAATTGCCACTCCGCCTTGCCTAAGTTGCTCCGACAGTAGGAAGAATCAATTTTATAACTATTTAAATGTAGCTGATTAATTTCTGTGGCTTCCAAGTGATGTTCAGTTAAGCAGAGCACATCAGGAATAATTCCGTCTGTGTCAGCTATTTCTTGCAGTGAAAGCAGCAGCTCTTCTTTTTTATTCAAACGACTTCTTATATTCTGATGAAATATTTTTAAACAATATAGCTTATCAATTGTATTTTTAACTGGTTCCTTAATGTTAGTTTTCACACAAGTTAAATTGTCAAAAGGTACAACATTTACATTGTGCTCTCTTCTGTTCTTTAGCCTAAGAAAGATCTTATTTGAGTGTTGACTATTACTGGAATGTGTTGCTGTGGAAAAAAATCACTATTTTTCTGTGGTTGGCAATGAAACAAATTTTGTCATTACTGTTGAATTTGTAGTAAACCTGTGCTTCTTTCAATTAGTTTTTGTGCTAATAGTTTTTAAATATCAGCCCATAATTTGTGTGTATTTTATGGGACCTTTTGATAAGTTTCTGCTACTATAATTGTTGAAAGCTTCTTGCAATACTCTCTTGACAGCCAAACAAGTTTCATTTAGCATTTATCTGTCTGTAGCCCTGGGCATTGTTTTCCATCTGTTGTGCAATTGTTTGTTTCTTTAGTGTGACTGAGTATCACGGAGGACTCCTGCCGTCATGATCGTTCAACTAGTTGCATATCACTCCAGTACATGGTCTGCTATTTTAAATGTGAGAATCTGTTGTACATGCTCATATCCAGAGCTAAATATTTCAAGCTCTTCATTGAAATGTAACAGTACCGCCTCTTTATATAGTTTACTGAACATATAAATCTTTCTAATTGTTTTAATTGCTTTTGTACTTAGGTACTTGTTGCTACAGCTGCCTCATGGCCACTTGTTTTGCTGAATGTTTTTTCATGCCTACCACATAGAAAACTGTTATTACCCCAATTATTTGTTGGATGATTAAAGTATACTCCCTTAATGACAGTATGATTGGTGAACTTATGTATTTGGGAAACGTACATACTAGCTAACTGATTTTATTCTGACTCTTGATACATAGTCTTGCTCTAATAGTCTTTCATGCAGCATCAGTTTCTATCTTAGTGGATTTAAGTTTGCCTACTGTGACGAATACACCATCCTCATTTCCCATTAGCCTACCCTTTCGAAATAATTTAAAATTTTCCCAAGAATCTCACTCTATCTATTTTAGGCTTACTTAGTATTATGTGAGCTCCATTGGATTGTAGAAGTAATGTGAACTCTCACACTTCGTTGTCAGTGCTTCAGCAGCTGGTCACTAGGATTCTAATACTATTGCCTGTGATGATCATTTCTTTGATTCTTACACTGGTATTTTGCAGTCTCCTACAGCTTCATTACCCACACCGGAAAGACACATAATCTACAAAAACCTTGTGTGTACACCACAGAGTCAGCTATCTGGGTAGCAACCCCTGATGCCTAGTGCACACCTGACCCATCTAGAGGGACATTGCAGTTCTCAAAACGATGTAATAAGTCTTAAGAGGTCACAGCCTATTTTGTCACAGCATATTTGAAGTCCGATGAGACCGATGACCTCGCTGTCTGGTCTCCTTCCCCAAACAACCCAACCCAATCCACAATTGTTCTGGGGATAATGCTGCTGAGCTACATTGAAACTCTGTGAGCAAGGCTGGTGTTCTCAACTTTTTTTCCCAGCCACTGGAATGACCCAAGTATGAGTTTGGAGCTCAGATTATAGGCATTGTTTGGCCCAACCCTGTTCCTTCAGTGGCTACCAGAACAACTTCTTCAACAATTTGAGACTTCCATACATATGCACTAAGTGCACAAGGTGATCCTTCCCATCCCTCATTGTCATTTCCCTAAGGGGTACCATTATTCACCATACATTTGGACTGCTGACAATTAGTAAACACTTATGCTTTTGCGTTTGGCTAACTTTGACATAGAGCTCCACATGTCACCCAACAGGCAAGTGACTCACTTTTTCACTTTCAGTAGAAGACAGCATCTCAGACATGTTGGTCAGGGGGATGGGTGCAATATCTTGAGTTCTCCCTAGCCCATCTACCCTCTGTAGAGCCTCAAGGTCTACCACTGATATGCCACTCACTGTCAAGTGGACTTGTGATAACAGATAGAGGAAACAGCATCTGTAAGATAGAAAAGTACTTGAGGTACCTTTGGTATCTCTGGTACATGTCTCCTGGTAGTGTTCTCCATAAATTCATTCACATCAGCTTCCAATCATGTGACCACGATCAGGGCAATTTCCATCTGCTTATGAACAGCAATTAACTCATCCAATACCTGAGAACATTGTGGCTAATGCAGTGGTTTACAGAACAGTACACAAATAATTTTAAAATAAGCTTGTTGGTGTCTTAATTCCTCAATCTGTTGAGTCCCCTGTACACCTAAGTGAACACAACTGAATGCACATTCACTTGCAAAGCATTGGGGGTTGCAGGCTTCCAACAAATGACTACACACCCTCCGACTCAAAATTGCAATATTAAAAGTTTTGGTTGGTTTTGTTGTCTAGGGACTGGGATACATAGTTGCCACATTACAGGCCAAATACTGCTGAGTCTACAGTATACGATAAGAATACACACACGAATCGAATGGTCGAAGGTTTCTATCTCACGGCATTTGTGAATTATGAATGTAACATAAATTTATAAATGAAAGATTGCAATTAATTAAAATCTGCAGGTACTATCTTAACAACTTTAAATGATATAAACGATAGTAGAAGTACTTTTTAGAATGCAGTGTATTTCTGTAAAACACTTATTTGTGTTGATGGTCCAGCAATTAAATAATATATAAGTTGAATAACAGGGAAACAATAGATTCTTACTTCATGTAATTAGATATGAGCAACAACATAGCTCGCAAGATATTCACTTCCAAACATGTACTGTGTCTTCACTACAGAAGCCACAGAAATCTCACAAATACACAAGTTGGCACTATGAAATATTTCTATCTCTCGCGACCACGTGCAAACTGCTCCCCTTCAAGTCATTCCCGCCAATGTGTGTCAATCATGCTGTTGTGCACAGCACTTCCCATGTCATTTGCCATCCTGTCTAGAACTGCCCACTGCTCAGGACTGCCTCGTGTCCTGTCCGAAAATGATTCTCCCATCCAGTCCCCCCTTTCACAAGCGCTGTGATTGATTAGAGCGCTCGCGCCATGTCTCCCAACCAATGCACCCACACACACATTTAAGCACATACGAAATACTAGATTTCATTTAAATACTTGAAATTAAATAAATATTCCTACAGCTGGACCATAAACACACTCTAACACACCTTATTAAATACATAAACAATTAAATAAACATACATCAAAAGAAAAGAAGCAAAGGGTAGGCCAAGAGCCTAATGTCTCTGTGCTTTCTAAAACACAGTAAATAACTGACCAGTTTCTTCATGAATAGCATATATCAGATATTAACAAAGACATAGATGAATCAGTATATTTATAAGCATGCTGCTACCATTTTTTCGTGTGACTGTGGAGTACTTATGGCTTGACACGATCGATAGTAATCGGCCACTTTGACCTCCAATAACTCGTGTATTATTTAAGTTACATGCGTGTAATTCATACCAATTTAGGTTTACGCTAATAGCTTTCTAAAGACATGGTGATCGACAAAATTGGATGAAGTGTTTATGCTTTGGAAATTCATTGCTGCGTTTTACTTGTATAATTTACGGTCAGGTACTAAACTTTAAACTAATAAAGATATTGAAAATCTGATTACACCATCAGAATCATCGTGCAAATAATAGTAATGTACATGTTTCTTTTGGAGGTACCATGATTCATCTGGCTACTATTAATTTCTCTACGAACTGTGAAATGTCTGCCATGATGGTTTCATAAAGTCTGCCATCTTTGGCTCTCCTGGCATATATACCTCAACCAACACAGCGTCACTATGGAATTCCCAGTCATGTGGCCGACGGACCATGTGGTCCAGCCGTTGTGCGGCATCACGCGGTTCTTAATGAGCCGCAGCTTTCCCAGTGGCCCGAGCGGTGGCCGCCAATTCTGAACTTAGAATATTTCCAGGGTGCCGCAACTCGCCCTTTACCTCACAGGGTTCACTTGTATGCACCATCATTAACTTGTACTTGTGACTTAGAATTATCACTGCAGCAAATGGAAGAGAACACATATGATGTGTTTTATTTCTGGTGCTAAAACATTGTTACAGTAAAATTGCTTAACTTATGTTCCATACAATGTGATGGAGAACAGAAACATACAACTCTGTTTATTTTGTGTAGTGAGCATGCTGTTGGCCATGAAGACAGAATGGTGGAAAGACAGAAAAATGGGGGTATCTGAATTTTTGTGCAGATACAAGAGAAGTGGTGGTTTGGCTGTGATTAGTGATTTGTAACTGCAATCACCACTTGATTTCTTCCAATACTTCACCTTCTTCTCAAGAGACGATTTTCACCTACTAGCTGCAACTGAAATAAATATTTTAGAGTAACACACAAATTAATGACGAGAAGGAGCAGCAGAAGGGAACCTAGCACTAATGCTGCAGTTCTTAGCTATTCACAAAATGAGGGAAAGGCAATGACACACCATCAGTGGACCAATGTGTGGAGCACAGTAATATGTAACAGAAACAGCATCTGCATTAGCTTTCAAACTCTTGGTCTTTTCCAGCCAAAGGCACACACTTGTTGTCACAGTGAGACTGATTATTGATACTCAATTACTGAAATCAGTTGCCGCAGCTGATGGAAGTGAGGAGAGAGTAAAAGGAAAGAGGCAGGGCTTTGTACAGATGACTCCAGTGACTGTGCAGCCACACAAAAAGATAAAAGGAGTACAGAAAGTAGAGCAAAAGGAGATATAGGAAGTGGGAGGAGGAGAAAGGAGTGGGGAGAGATGGAGAGTGGTGGAAAAGGATGGAGAAGGGGTGGGTGGGGCAGAGAGAGAGGGAGTGTACCCACATAGAGAGAGGAAAAAGATTGGTGGGAGAAGGCAGTATATGATCTGGATGAGGAAGAAGTGTTGTGGATGAAAGAGAGAAAGGAAAGGGTAAGGTGAAGCAAGGGAACACGTTTGTAGAGGTTAAGGCCAAGGGGACTGCAAGAAGGTGGAATACGCCCGAGAGGCAGTTCGCATGTGCGTAGTTCATAGAAACTTTTGCTGGAAGGGAGTATCCAAATTGCTCAAATACTGAAGTAGCTGTTGAAGTCATTTGTATTGTGGTGTGTGGTATGTTTGGCAACTGGATGGTCAAGATTGTTGTTTGTCACAGTTTGGCAGTGGCCATCCATGTGAGCAGGCAGTTACTTTTCGTGCCAACATATTTTGCTGTACAATAATTGCAGCACAGCTGATACATAAACTGGGCTTTTTTTTCTCACATGGCCCTGCCTTTTACTGGGTTGGAAATGCCTGTGTTTGGACTGTGGTAGGAGATGGTGTGTGGGTATATGGGACAGGTCTTATACCTGGTTCAAACACAAGGGAATGACCCATGGGATGCAGAATTGGAGTAGGGATGGACAAGGATATTCTGTAAGTTAGTGAGTGGTGGAACACTACGTTGGGTGATGTAGGTAGGATTTTGGAAAGGATATATCTCATCTCAGATCATGACAAGAAGTAGTCAAAGCCTTGGTGGAGGATGTGGTTGAGCTTTACGAGGCCAGGGTGATACTGGGTGATCAGAGGAGACCTAATCAGTAGCTGGTTTACACATTTACTGAATTCAGAGAAAGAGATGGCATAATGGATCTGATTATGGAGAGGTGGATTTGATATTGTTTGTCAGTAATGGCTCTGGTGAGGTTATCAGTATATTTTGACAACTGCTGCTTTCCACTGCAGATTTGGTGTCCACTGGTGGCAAGGCTGTATGGAAGAGACTTTTTGACATGTAATGGACAACAACTGTTGAAGTGGGGGTGCTGGTGGCTGGTGAACTTGACATGAACTGATATATTCATGGAGCCATCTGAGAGGGATAAGATCAACACCTAGGAAGGAGGCTCGTTGAGTTGAGAGGGACCAAGGGAAGCAGGTTTGGGAATAAGTGTTAAGATTATAGAGGAATGAGCAAAGATTTTTGTGCCATGAGTCCAGATCATGAAAATGTCATCAATGGGTCTGAAATGGACAAGAGGTTTTAGGTGTTGACTGTATAGGAAGGATTCTTTCAGATAGCCCATAAATAAATTGGCATAGGATGGTGCCATGCGAGTACCCATGGCAGTATCATGGATTGTTTATAGATTTAGTTTTCAAAAGTGAAATAATTGTGCATCAGGACATGGTTGGTAGAGGGATTAGGAAAGAGGTGATGGGTTTGGTATCGGGAGGATGTTGGGAAAGGTAGTATTCCATAGCTGCAAGGCCATAGGCATGTGGAATGTTCATGTACAGGGATATTCTGTCTACACTGACCAACAAGAAGTCTGGTGGTAGTGGGACAGGAATTGTGGAGAGCCATTGAGGAAAGTGAGCACTATCATGAATGTAGGATGAGGGGTTACAAACAATAGTTTGGAGGTGTTGGTCAACAAAAGTACAGATTCATTCTGTAGGAGCACTGCACCCAGCCACAATGGGATGATTAGTAGGGTGACCTGTGGGGCTGGATGTGTGGAGTTGGTATAAGGTGGGGTGTGGGGGCTTGCTGGTGTGACAACATGGATTGTGTCAAGTTTTGGGATGGATCTAAGGCCTTAAGGAGATGCTGGAGGTCATGTTGGACTTCTGGGATGGGATTGTAGTGGAAAGGTTTCTATGCAAAGGTGTTGGAAAGTTGCTGAAAACTCTGAGCCACAAGGCAGTCATGACCACTGCCCTTTTACAAGGTAAACTGTCATTTGACTGTGTATTACTATATTTATCTTCTGTATTATATAGATTTTGGCTTTTATGCCATTATCAAGTACAATGCTAAAAGTTGTTAGACCCTTATAACAACTTTTAGCATTGTACTTGATAATGGCATAAAAGCTAAAATCTAGATAGTACAGAAGATAAATATAGTAATACACTGTCAAAAGGTGGTTTACCCTTTCAAAAAATATTACATGACTGTGGCTCAACACTATCAAAAACTTTTTATCTGTGGGGAAGTTGATAAAGGTCTGAACTATTTTTCAAGTTATGGATAGCAGTTTGTTTCATAGGAGTAAAGTTGAACTCACTGGGGATGGATTTAGCAAAGGAACATGAGGCTGAGTTAGAAGTGAGGTATTCTTGAAAGATTACCAGACAATGTCTAGGTGGAAAGGGAGGAGGGTAATGGTTAGAGGGAGGATGGAACTGTTTTAAAAGGGGGTCTATATGGGGCTTTGGTTGGCTGTTGTCAGTGGGGTGTGTGATGAATAAATGTTTCCACTGCATCCGTAAACAAATATCCCATGCCCTCTGCTCCCAAGAGACCAGCAAACCTGTTAACCAGACATCGACCAGCACCCCTCTGATCACTCAGTATTACCCTGGCCTTGAAAAGCTCAACCACATCCTCTACCAGGGCTTCTAATAATGCTCACAGTGCCCTGAGATGAGGGATATCCTACCCGCATCACACAAAATACCATCTGCCACCCATCCAACAAACAGAATATCCTTGTCTATCCCATTGGTCATTTCTTTGTGGCCGGCCCAGGGACCTCATCTGAAATGTGGAGGAGGCTTTCACTGTGGCTGTCGAGCATGCAGGGTGCAGTCGTCTGCAGTTGTGGCTCCTGTTGGCACCAAAAATGCCTGTTGCTTTGGTTCTGAAGCCACCCTCAGTTCATACTGATAAGTGGCAGAGGTGGTGGAGGCTGCTGGCTTGCATGTGGTGTGCAAGTGAAGCTCGTAATTTGCAGCATTGTTCCCAGAGTCGATTGGGGTCCTTTGGTTTGGAGCAGTGTGGAGGGTCTCAACCGAAGTCTTCATTGACTCTGTGACTGTCTTGGCAGCAGAACTTTTGGATCTGCCTTGTTGGGTGAGGAATTGTAGGACTCCCCTTGACAGGTCAGGGGTGCACTACACAAAGGAAGCAGCTACTCAGATAGCAGGGTACTTGTGGAGTGCACATGGGTGCTTCCTGGACTAGGTGATAGGTTGAAGTTCTCTGCTGAACACTCACCAGACAACTCACAGGTAACAAAATCACAACACTTTCAGAGTAAAAACACTTTGGCTGTCAAACTGTTATCAGTAAATTATATTCATAATGAAGTTCCTGAATTTACTGCCCTCCAGGAAGCTTCTGGCACTCAAATTATTCTCGGGACTGAGAGCTGGCTGAAACCCACAGTAGGAACCTCTGAGGTATTTAGTGATTCATAGAACATGTATTGAAAAGACAGGTTAGACACCACAGAATGTAGTGTGTTCATTGGAGTTGACAAAAGTATTGTCTCTACTGAGGTCAAATTTTAGTGTGACAGTGAAGTTATATAACAAGTCTAGGTGAAATCATGTTAATTGTTGAATGTTTTTACCCATCATTAGCAGTTTTAGAGTTATTGACCGGAAGTCTACAGGCAGTACTGTGGAAAAAAGCTGATCATGCAGTATTAATTGGTAGTGACTTTAATCTACCAAGTATAGACTTGTACATCCACGGATTCAGTGCAAGAGGTACAGACAGTCTTGCAAAGTTCTTTTGAACACATTTTCCAAAAACTGCCTTGAGCAGCTAGTCTGATAGCCCACACACAGTGGAAATATTTTGGACTTCATAGCTACATACAAGCCTGACGTAATTGACAGTGCCAGGACAGAGACAGGGAATAGTGACGATGATGTCAGCATAGTGGCTTTGGTTGCTAAAATTAATAAATCAATCAAGAAGACTAGGAGAGTATTTCTGCTAGAGACAGTTGTTAGCATCCCAATTAGACAATGAATTGACATCATTTAGTTGTAGTATGATGGACATTGAGGAATTATGGGTAGAGTTTAAAGAAAGAAGAAAAAGGACCACTGTGCTTTAACAACAAAATTCAAAAAATGCTGAGGAAGCAAAGACTGTTGCATTCTTGATTCAAAGCAGAGTGTGCAAATGATGACATCAAAAACTTAAAAGGAATTTGTGCATCTGTAGAAAGATCAGTGCGCAAAGCTTACAACAGCTACCGCCACCATGCCTTAGCACTGGATCTTGCTGAGAACCCGAGAAAATTCTAGTCCTATATAAAATGGCTAACTGGGTCTAAGGCTTCTATCTAGTCACTCATTGACCAGTCTGATGTAGCAGAAGAAGATAGCAAAAGTAAAGGCGGAGTTCTAAATTTTGCTTTTAAGAAATCATTTACGCAGGAGAATGGTAGAAACAACTGATATAGTGGAAAGCAAATAAGTCACAAGATCCAAATGGAATTGTAATTCAGTTTTACGAAGAGTGTTGTATGACATTGGCCCCTATCTTAGCTTGTAAATCTCTCTCCCAGGACAAAGTTCTGAATGACCAGAAAAAAGTGCAGATGATTATTGTATATAAGAAGGGTAAAAGAACGGACCTGCAAAATTATAGAGCAATATCTTTAATGTGCATCTTCATGTTTTCACAATGTAAAGACGTCCATAAAATTCTTGGCATGCAGCCTCATAAATTCAGTTTCTTCTTTTAATATTTTGGCTGAATAACATCCAGCCATCTTGGACCTGATTTCAGAACAACTTTATCGCCTGCATCTAAAGATATCTGTGGAATTACCCTACAATTCATGGAACTGGGTTGATGGTATAACATGGGCCAGGTCAGACTGGATTCATGAGGTAGCCACAATGAGACAGATGGCAAAGTTTAGCCGACTTGAGACATCTTCACAGTAAGAAACTGTTATTTGACACTTCATCATTAATATGATGGATAAAGATTTGGACAATGCTACGATGATGGTTTTAAGTAAATGACTGAACTTTGCACCCACACCAAAGGTTTTACCAATACTAATTTTCATCAGTGCAGTTGAAGAAGCTGTTCGTCCTCTTTCTGTAGAATCAGCAGAAGTAGTAAGACGCAAGACTTGTCGAGCAGTTATGAAGACTCGCACACAAAGGAGTAACATATCTGTGGTATTTGTGGCAGAGAGGGCTGCACTATGTAAGCTTTGCCAGGATTTCTGAGATGGTGGTTCTTCCAGCTGATAAAGGTAATGCCACTGTCTTAATGCCTCGTGATGACTATCATGAAAACATTAACAGTTTACTGAGTGACAGCACATACCAGAAGATCAGTAAAGGCCCCACCAACCAGGTGGTAAGGAAGATTGCTTCACTTCCGAATGCCTCCCCCCTTCCACCAGAAGCTGTGCAAAGATTGAAACCAAATGGTGCTATTCCTCCAAAGCTTTATGGACTTCCAGGATCCACAAGAATGTTGTTCCTCTACAGTCCGATAGTGACTAACATTAGCTCTCCAACCCATGATTGTGCCAAACCCTTAGTGTCGTTATTAAGGCTTCTGGTTGGAAAATGTGCTCATCACATACATAATTCTGTGGACTTAATTGACAAACTGAAATCACTCAAACTGAAAAATTCTGATATGTTAGTCAGTTTCAATGTAGTGTCATTGTTCACAAAGGTTCCTCTTTCAGAATCATTGTCTCTCATTGGAAAGACTTTCAATAAAAAGATTTCAGCTTTATTTGAATACGTTTTTACCTCAACATATTTTTTATTCAGTAATGAATTTTATGAACAGACTGACAGTGTCACCATAGGTAGGCCTTTGTTGCCCTTGGTAGCCACCTCTTTTATGGAGGACTTTGAGGAGAAAGCGCTGGAATCTGCTAGCTTGAAACCCACAGTGTTTTAGAGGTACGTTGATGACATGTTTATAGTGTGGCCCCATGGTAAAGACAAGCTAAATGTAACTTCTGAAATTTTCCCGGCGTATTTCTTCTTCTAATAATTTCCGGGTATGCAGCCGGATCCCGTCGACATTCTGCCACGATATTTCGGCCCAGAGACGTCCGGCCATCATCAGGTGAGTACACAACTACTGAAGAGCCCAGGTGCAGTCACGGTATTTATGCCGAATCTCGCGCATGTGAAATGTACTGGCATCCTACAGCGCATGCGTCAGGTGTTGACATGCGCAGCATAGCCGAGTTGTACGTGCTGCCCTCGGTGGTGGAAATAAAGGTTCATCTAGTCATTGAGTATCGAATGACACTGTCGATTCCGCTGTGATTGTATAATTTTAATAACAGGATTCCAATTTTTATCCAGCTGAAAGCCGTTGTCACGATTTATAAGATTATTGGCAAGACGTATTTCCACTGATTCCTTGATTACGGAATCCCAAAAACCGGAAACCGGGGATAAAATTTTTGTTACATTGTATTCCATTGAATGTCCCAAAGAAATACAGTGCTCTGCTACTGCCGATTTTGACGGTTGCCGCAGACGGGTGTATCTTTCATGTTCTATACATCGTTCATGGACAGTTCTTGTCGTCTGGCCAATATATGCAGCGCCACATTCACAGGGAATTTTGTAGACGCCTGCCTTCTTCAGTTGTAAATCGTCTTTAACGGATCCAACCAGGGCCCGGTTCTTTGCTGGTGGACGAAAGATAACCTTGATTTTATTTTTCTTCAGTAATCGGCCTATTTTCGACGACACATTCCCGGCGTATGGAAGGAACGCAGTTGATTTAAAGTCATCATCTGCGTCCTCAGTGCGTTGCTTCTTGTTATGATAGTTGCGCATGGCCTTCCTTATTTGGCGAGAAGTGTAGCCATTCTCTTTGAAAACCTTCTCCAAGTGTTCTAATTCTGCGTGGAGGTTTTCATCATCCGATATTATATGTGCTCGATGTATTAAGGTACTGAGAACACCGGCTGTTTGTGCTGGGTGATGGCAGCTTGACGCCTGGAGATACAGATCTGTGTGAGTCACTTTCCTGTACACAGAATGTCCTAATGACCCATCATTTTTACGGCGTACTAGCACGTCTAGAAATGGTAAAGTGCCCTCTTTTTCAATCTCCATCTTAAATTTTATGTTCTCATGTAATGAGTTTAAGTGATGAAGGAATTTCTCCAGTTCCTGTCTGCCATGAGGCCATACAGCAAAAGTATCATCTACGTACCGCCAGAAGACCGTAGGCTTTAAAACAACAGACTCAAGTGCTTTCTCCTCATAGTCCTCCATAAAGAGATTAGCTACCACAGGCGACAAAGGGCTCCCCATGGCGACGCCGTCTGTTTGTTCAAAGAATTCGTCATTGAACAAAAAGTACGTTGAGGAGAGTATATGTTCAAACAAGGCCGTCATTTCTGCAAAGCCGAATATCAAGGAAAACTACTACCCTTTTGAACGACTGTTCTCTACCTGAAGAAGTTATCAAGAGATTGAGACCACACAATGCAGTACCACCAAGACTCTACGGTCTTCCGAAGATACACAAGGATGGTGCCCCACTACGATTAATAGTGAGTAATATTGGTGCTGCGACCTATTCTACAGCAAAATATCTGGCCTCGTTACTAAAGCCGTATGTGGGTAAGTGTTGCCACCATATACGTAATTCCGAGGATTTTGTCAGTCGCTTGAAGGAAGTTAAGCTTAGCAGCTCGGATTTATTAGTCAGCTTTGATGTGGTCTCACTTTTTACCCAAGTGCCTTTAATGGAATCATTACATCTTATTGGTAACTTATTCAGTGCAGAAATGACGGCCTTGTTTGAACATATACTCTCCTCAACGTACTTTTTGTTCAATGACGAATTCTTTGAACAAACAGACGGCGTCGCCATGGGGAGCCCTTTGTCGCCTGTGGTAGCTAATCTCTTTATGGAGGACTTTGAGGAGAAAGCACTTGAGTCTGCTGTTTTAAAGCCTACGGTCTTCTGGCGGTACGTAGATGATACTTTTGCTGTATGGCCTCATGGCAGACAGGAACTGGAGAAATTCCTTCATCACTTAAACTCATTACATGAGAACATAAAATTTACGATGGAGATTGAAAAAGAGGGCACTTTACCATTTCTAGACGTGCTAGTACGCCGTAAAAATGATGGGTCATTAGGACATTCTGTGTACAGGAAAGCGACTCACACAGATCTGTATCTCCAGGCGTCAAGCTGCCATCACCCAGCACAAACAGCCGGTGTTCTCAGTACCTTAATACATCGAGCGCATATAATATCGGATGATGAAAACCTCCACGCAGAATTAGAACACTTGGAGAAGGTTTTCAAAGAGAATGGCTACACTTCTCGCCAAATAAGGAAGGCCATGCGCAACTATCATAACAAGAAGCAACGCACTGAGGACGCAGATGATGACTTTAAATCAACTGCGTTCCTTCCATACGCCGGGAATGTGTCGTCGAAAATAGGCCGATTACTGAAGAAAAATAAAATCAAGGTTAGCTTTCGTCCACCAGCAAAGAACCGGGCCCTGGTTGGATCCGTTAAAGACGATTTACAACTGAAGAAGGCAGGCGTCTACAAAATTCCCTGTGAATGTGGCGCTGCATATATTGGCCAGACGACAAGAACTGTCCATGAACGATGTATAGAACATGAAAGATACACCCGTCTGCGGCAACCGTCAAAATCGGCAGTAGCAGAGCACTGTATTTCTTTGGGACATTCAATGGAATACAATGTAACAAAAATTTTATCCCCGGTTTCCGGTTTTTGGGATTCCGTAATCAAGGAATCAGTGGAAATACGTCTTGCCAATAATCTTATAAATCGTGACAACGGCTTTCAGCTGGATAAAAATTGGAATCCTGTTATTAAAATTATACAATCACAGCGGAATCGACAGTGTCATTCGATACTCAATGACTAGATGAACCTTTATTTCCACCACCGAGGGCAGCACGTACAACTCGGCTATGCTGCGCATGTCAACACCTGACGCATGCGCTGTAGGATGCCAGTACATTTCACATGCGCGAGATTCGGCATAAATACCGTGACTGCACCTGGGCTCTTCAGTAGTTGTGTACTCACCTGATGATGGCCGGACGTCTCTGGGCCGAAATATCGTGGCAGAATGTCGACGGGATCCGGCTGCATACCCGGAAATTATTAGAAGAAGCTAAATGTATTTTTAAATCATCTGAATTCTATCCACAGACAAATTCAGTTCATGATGGAATTGAAGAAGATGGATGCCTTCTATTTTTGGATGTGTTGGAACAGCATAAAGATGATGGCAGTTTGGGACATGCAGTGTATCAAAAACCGACCCATATGGATTTATATTTATGTGCAAATAGCTGCCACCATCCGCCACAGATGGTGAGTGTACTCAGAACCCTTGTACACAGCGCGTATGTCATTGCTGACGAGAGCAGTTTGGAGGACGAGCTTCTTCACCTGAGAAGAGTATTTGAAGCCAGTGGGTACTCTCAACAGCATATACGTAAGGTACTACAAATGAAATCAACATTGGGCACAAGAAAACCAGAAGAAGACACGGAAAGTTTTAAATCCACAGCTTTCCTGCAATAAGTGGGAAGCCTTTCATCAAAAATAGGATGGATCTTCAGGAAACACAAAGTGAAAGTGATTTTTTGCCCTCCAGCAAAGACTGCAGCACTCCTGGGTTCCATTAAAGATGATTTGGTGCTTTGGAAGCCTGGGGTTTATAAGATCCCATGTGAGTGCAGCCGTTCATACATCAGACAGACGACATGTACAGTCCAGGAGAGGTGCACAGAGCACCACAGGTATACCCATCTCTTACAACCTAATAAATCTGTGGTGGCAGAGCACTGTATTGACACTGTGCACTCTATGGTGTACGATAATGTCGAGATTTTACCCTCAACTTCATCTTTCTGGGACTCAGTAGTGAAAGAAGCAACTGAAATTTGGTCGGCGACAAATTTAATTAAAAGAGATAGTTGCTTCAGCTTGGACAAATCATGGAATCCGGCAATTTCTGTAATTAAATCACAAAGACGTCATGACGGTACAGCTCTCCCTGACACATCGATATCACCGTGTGGATCGACTGCACAGCCATAGATTTAATTTCCATGTATATGTTACACCTCTTTGACACCTGTCAACATCTCTGGTGCCTTGTGTATCTTTGGCCACAAATGCTGTGGTTCGCTCCTCGAGTTTAAAAGGACAGAGCAAATGCTTGAGCATTAGTCACCTCAGCTCACTCTGAAGATGGCTGGATGGTATTCAGCGGAAATGTTACAAGAAGAAACTCAATTTATGTGGCTGGATGCCCGAAATTTTATGGAATATTTTTAATATTGGTTTGTTATCAGTTTGAATATAAAACATTTCATTGAGAGGGAAAAGCTTTTGTCCACAGATCAGCATGGTTTTAGAAAGCACCACTCATGCAAAAATCAGCTTGCCCTTTTCCCACATGAGATCCTGAGAACCATGGATGAAGGGCAACAAGCAGATTCCATATTCCTGGATTTCCAAACCATTTGACACTGTTAATGAAAGTACAAGGGCACGGAATAGGTTCCCAGGTATGTGAGTGGCTCAAAGACTTCTTAAATAACAGAATCCAGTCCTTGACAGTGAGTGTTCATCACAGGCGAGGGTATCATCAGGAGTGCCCCAAGGAAGTGTGACAGGAATGCTGTTATTTTCTATATACATAAATGATCTGGTGAACAGGGTGACTGTTTGCCTATGACGCTGTGGTGTATGGGAAGGTGTTATCATTGAGTGACTGTAGGAGGATACAAGATGACTTAGACAAAATTTCTAGTTGGTGTGATGAATGGCAGCTAACTCTAAATGCAGATGAGTAGGAAAAACAAACCGATAATTTTCAAATACAGTATTAGTAGTGTACTACTTGACACAGTCACATCAATTAAATATCTAGAGGTTATGTTGCAAAGTAACACAAAATTGAATGAGCGTGTAGGGACTGTAGTAGGGAAGGCAAATGGTCTTCGGAAAGTATGGTTCATCTGTAAAGAAGACCACATTTAGGAAATTAGTACAACTCATTGTTAAGTACTGTTTGAGTGTTTGGGATCAGCACCAGGTCAGATTAAAGCAAGACATCAAAGCAATTCAGAGGCAGCCTGCTAAATTTGTTACTGGTAGGTCCCAACAACACACAAGTATTACAGAGATCCTTTGGGAACTCTACTGGGAATCAGTGGAGGGAAGGCAACATTATTTTCAAGGAACAATATTGAGAAAATCTAGAGAACTGGCATTTGAGGCTAACTGCAGAACAATACCACTACTACCAACACACATTTCGCGTAAGGATCATGAAGATAAGATTAGAGAGTTTAGGGCTCATATGGAGGCATATAGATAGTCATTTTTTCCCTTGCTCTAATTGCAAGTGGAACAGGAAAGGAAATGAATAGTAGTGGTGCAGGGTCACGTCTAGCACCATACAGTGGCTTGCGTTGTAGGTATGTAGATCTAGATGTAGGAAGACCTGTCCCGTACACTGTTAATATTGAAATAAGAGCTAATTTAGTTAATATTATATTTTAGACTAGTGCATTTACTTCTTATCTAATCTATCTATTGAAGGTTTTGATTTTCTAAACGTAATTACATAGAAAAGGAAGTATTTTGTAAAGGCTGGCAGTCACGAGTTTGTTTACATATTTAGGCATAAATTTCATACGAGCGTAGATATTTGTTTTTGACTAGACTTAGCGCTTCAAAGTTAAATTAATTTGTGTCTCTCATCCAGAGTTTGTGTGGTTAATTAAAAGTTTCTGAAGTTTGTTTACATTAGTTTTTAGTTACGTATTAGTACAGGTTACGAAACTATTGTGTTGTTGAAGTTATTTTCTGCTTTTGTGTTATGTTTTACTATCAAATTGTTGTGACTTGCCGATCATTCAAAGCGCCGCCGCGCAATTATGCGCGTCCTCTACGTGCGGCGCTGTCTGCCAGCCATGCAGCAGCTGCGCCACCTAAGCGGCCAGCCGAGCAGCGGCCGCTAAACTGGGACTCAGTGCTCATTCGAATGCTAACGTGTACACATGTCTTGCTTGTCAACTTACTCTGTGACTTATATGTGTAGTGTCATTCTGAAATATATGTGTTAAACTTGACGTTATAACAATTGGCGACAAGGATGGGATTTTTCCTTTTCACCGTTGACACACAGGGTTCCATGGCTACTGTCGAGCAACTATTGCAAAATCTCCTTGAACAGCAAACGCTTCTAATAGCGACGATTTGCGATTTCGTCGCGGCGTCAAATGCGGGGCATCTCTCGTCATTGGCTATACCTCCTTACGACGAGACGGCGGAAGACTAGTCTGATTATGAAAAACGTCTTCGACAGCACTTCTAGGCATTTCATGTCACGGATGAACAACCATGTAAGTCTCTGTTCCTTTCCTGGATTTCACCTCAAATGTATCGGTTGTTGTCGCAATTGCCTCTTTTGAAGGATCCTGCGTCTTTGTCCTTTGCTGAAATGTGCTCACTTCTGTCTGTCTATTTTCAAAAGCAAACGCGTGTGGTAGCCTCTCGTGTTGCGTTTTTTCGTTGTCAAAAACAGCCACATCAATCCTATCGCGCTTGGGCTGCTGAACTTCACGGCCTCGGTCGAAAGTGTCAATTTGTTACTGACGTTCACAAAGAATCCTATGCCGATTCCATGGTACGGGATGCTATTATCCGGTCGGCGCCCAACAAAGAAGTTCGGCAATGTGCCCTTCAGTTGGCGAATCCGACTCTAGATGAAGTTCTCTCCATTGCGCAGTCTTTTGAAATTTCTCGTGCCGCTGGGGCGCAAATAGAGGCGTGGGGTGTTGTTGGGGAAATACAACCTCTGTGCGCTGTTGACGACGCGTGCGGTGCGTCTCCGCCGGCCGACGTGGCCGCAGTGCGCTCCCACGCGCAGCCTCGGCCTAGCCATAAACAACCTGCTAAGAAACTGCAGCAAAACCCCCGGCAACTTCCTTCATGTCCGCGGTGTTTTACGAAATATTCACACGAGGATTTTCCCCAACGTTGGGCTGTGTGTCACAATTGTAAAAAGAAAGGTCATGTGTCTTCCGTTTGCAAATCCGACCCCATACATGATGTTCATGAACATGATGCTGATTCTGATTCTGTGTTGTCTGTCAATTGCACTTCTTCCCTTTCAGGGAAGTTATTCCTCACTGTCCAAATCCTTGGTCGAGATGTTCGCATGCAAGTGGATACCGGTTCTGCTGCCACTATAATTAATTCTCAGACATATCTTCAGTTGGGTTCTCCACTCCTGTCACCTGTCACTCGGCAATTACAGACGTACAATAAACAGAAGATTTCTCTCTTGGGACAGTTTAATGCTGAGGTATCTTACAAATCTGTCGTTCGCACTGTTCCCATATTTGTGGTCGACCAGAGCAACGCAGAAAATCTTTTTGGTTTCAATGCCTTTTGCGTTTTTGGGTTCTCCATAGATGACTCTGTCTCTGATGCTATTCCTTATGCTCAACTGGATTCCTTGTCGATGACATTTTCGTCCCTTTTTTCTCCTGGGTTAGGCTGTGCAAACGACTTTGGAGCTCATATCACGCTCGAACCCACTGCTCGGCCTAAGTTTTTTCAGGCTCAGCCCATTCCTGTGGCCCTTCGTGATCGGGTAAAACGGGAGTTGGATCATCTCACTACTTCAGGGGTCTTGCTTCCTGTCACTTCCAGTGAATGGTCCTCTCCTGTCATTGTTGTTGCTAAGCCAAATGGTGATACTCGTCTCTGTGGCGATTTCAAAGCCACTGTAAATGCTCAATACCTCATCGACACTTACCCTATGCCCCGTCCTGAAGAACTGTTCACTAAACTTGCTGGAGGCCAGTATTTTTCTAAGATTGACCTGTCAGAAGCTTATCATCAACTTCCTCTCGACGCTGCTTCCCGGCAGTTTTTGGTCCTTAACATGCCTTTCGGTCTCTATCAATACCAACGCTTGCCATTCGGTGTTACTAGTGCCCCTGCTCTCTTTCAGTGATTCTTGGAACAATTATTGCTCCCTGTCCCTGGGTTTATCAATTACATGGACGACATTGTTGTCACTGGCTCCACCACTGAAGAACATCTTCAAAATCTCTGCACACTTTTTCATGTCTTACAGACTGCCGGTCTTAAGTGTAATCTTCAGAAATCACAATTTTTTCAGGCATCTATCACGTACTTGGGGTTTCAACTCTCTCGGGATGGTATTCGTCCGCTTCAGCAAACTGTCGCTGCAATCGATGCCCTTCCTCGCCCTACATCTGTTAAGGAACTGCAGGCCTTCTTGGGGAAAATAGCATACTATCACAAGTTTTTACTGTCTGCGGCTTCGGTGGCTCAGCCGTTGCATCGCCTCTTGCATAAAAACGTGCCTTTTCACTGGTCCATGTCATGCGTAGCGGCTTTCCAGAAATTGAAGACTATGCTAAAACAGGCCCCGTGCCTGGCTATTTATTGACTTAGTACTTAATAGAAATATTTAGGTATAACACTATAGTGCAATAAAAAAAAATTGTTTCCTGTGCGCATTTCTTGTGCATTTGACACATTCCACATCACAACGGCTTTTCCGTGCTATGGATCAATGGAACACACAACTAACTAACTAACCTCCACCATCTCCTATTGCAGTCCAGTTACAGGAATTTCCTACCCAATAAAAGGCAGGGCCACATATGAAAGCAGCCATTTTATATATCAGCTGCACTACAATTACTGTGCAGAATTCTATGTCAGCATGACAAGTAAGAAGCTATCTACTTGCATGAATGTCCACTGCCAAATTGTGGCCAACTACAGACTTGACCAACTGCTGAACATGTTGCACACCACAAATGACTTCTACAGCTGCTTCACTAGGCAGGCCATTTGGATACTCCATTACAGCAAAAGTGTCTCCAAACATTCTCCAGCGTATACCACATTCTCGCAATTCTCCTGGCCTAAACCTCCACTAGACTGTTCCCACTGCCTCACCTTACCTTTTCCCTTCTCTCTTCTGCCCACACCACTCCTTCCCCATCCAGACTGTGCACTGTCTTCTCCCATCAATCTTCCTCACCCCCACACAGGCATCTCAACCTACCTCCCTTGCTCCCCCACAATCTCCCTACTCCAATCTCTTTTTTTTGCTCTGCCCTCTTGTTGTGCAGCTGTGGAGTTACCTGCCTCTTTCTCAGTGTCTTCTCCTTGTGTCCTTCCTAACACCTCTCTACTTCCATCAGCTCAGGCATCTACATTCAGTAATCGAGTTTCAGTAATCAATCTTACTGTGGGCACGAGAGTGTGTGTTTAGGAATGTGTACGTTTGCTAGAAAAAGAGCAAGAGCTCAGAATGTACTGTGACTACTGCTTCCTATTATGTGTTTCTGTGCTCCATGCATTGGTCTGCTTCAGGTGTGTGGATACCTTTCCATATTTTACATATTGTTCCACCCAAAAATTTTCATGGTTCTTAGGTTTGAAGGCAAATTACATGTGCACCCATTCCTGAAGTTGTACATGCTTCATACCTTTTTCACCTATAAAAAATGATTGTAAGGATTTCATTTTCATCATCATTTCCTTTGTTGGCATTTTTAGCACTTCAACAATTTCTTGTGAAGC
This sequence comes from Schistocerca cancellata, assembly GCF_023864275.1. Taxonomy (NCBI): domain Eukaryota; kingdom Metazoa; phylum Arthropoda; class Insecta; order Orthoptera; family Acrididae; genus Schistocerca; species Schistocerca cancellata. The sequence goes on from NC_064634.1 coordinate 299,483,179, forward strand.
ACCAGTGTTTTTTTTTTAAGTTGTGGCGACATCGGCTGCCAGACTCAACAGTGGCCAACCTGTTGACTAGCAACTATGGACATGGTTCATATGTAGCCAAAGCTCATGATCTTTGATCATCAGTTCCCGCTTTTCTCTAAAACGGTGCACATCACAATAATGTTTCTTGTACATGTTCCGTTTATTTTCATGGCAATAAAGTGTGGAACACTTCTTCATGCTGTTTGTATGTCATTCTACTTGACCCTAGCTACCTGTTATTCCTGCCCTGGTGACCCCAAACCACTGTACATTCACTGCATATTTAACAGGCATACAAACTGCAGCCAAGACAATGGATACCAGTGGCCAACAGAGAAGTCTCAGACCTTTTACTGGGGTGAATAGTGTTCTTCACAGACTACATAGTGCAATGAGTGATTTGGAACATGTCAAACAAGAAAGTGTGAGAAAAAAATCACTTCTTCCACTCTCCAACATGACCACTCCAAACCCTCATTCCCATATAGCACCAGCCACCACCACACACCACAATGTATCAGATCAAGCCATCTCCTACGGAACACCATCTGAATCCAACACATCTAAAGTACCATTCCGTCACATGCAATGCCAGCGTTTGCATGCAATGACACTTGTTCAGCTCCCTCACCAAGAGTTGTGTTACCTCATCAGGCTCTCAGGCAACAAATCTGTTCCTACTTAGCAGCAGTGCTTGGCTGGCCAATCCATGTCAGAACATTTCCAGTCTCTCTACCATGCTGCTTACTAGTAATGGGGTTCCACATGCCGCTACCCTTGGATCTAATGAAACAGTAACCTACGGACATCTTCCCTACAACACCCCAACAGTGCCACATACACCTCCAAAGCTGCCTTCATTCTTAGTGGATCAACCTCTTATCTGGTTTTTATTGCTGAATTGGTGTTCACCACACAAAACACATTTGACAAAGAAATTAAGTACTCAACTTTATTATGTCATTTAGGTTAACTCACCCAAATTTAACAAGTTCGAGGCAGCCAAGACAGGTTGCTCCTGTGACTATGAAAGACCCCAAAAAACAAGTACTTGAAGCCATCTACACAGAACAATTAAACAGACGACCACGTTCACAATCCCGGGTATTCAGGGATCTGATAGCTCCAGATGCTTGAGAAAATCAGTATCACATATCCTGAGTGACTTGGTCACATGAGGCTGATTCTTGACAGCCGTTAAAAGTTTGGTTGGACCACTGCACTAAATGCTAATGACCAAGAGAACACTGAGATTTTTCAGTGCCTATTTGAGCCAAAAGGATATGTTGCTGAATCCAGAGTGGTGGTCACCAGCCTGTGCACACACAGACTCTGAACTGTCCTGGTTCAAAAGGCTCTAGTCAATATCCGAATGCCCTCATGGTGGACAGCATCTAACATCCTGAGGTAGGAAATACGGGCTGATCCATAGACCACGCTGCCATAATCTAAACATGATTGAGCAAATGCCCTATAAAACTGAAGGAGGCAGGACCCAGCTCCCCATGCTTTTCCAATAATGCATTTCAGAATATTCAATGACAGGAAGCCCTATGTTCATAGGTCTTTCAGACATGGGAGCCAAGTTAATTTCAAGTCAAATAATAAACCCCAAAAGTGCACAGTTTCCTGAAAACTTAAAATATTGTCCTCCATTGTGAGCACCTCTTGGTTAAAACTCTGACGAGCTTGTTTAAAATTGACACATGTAGTGTTCTCTAGTGAGAACTGAAAACCAGTTGTCTTAGCCCAGGTTTGCAGCCTCCTGGCATTTGGCTTTAGCTGTGTCATCATCATTGTAAAATCAGAGGAAGAGTAGATGATTTCAAAGTCATCCACAAACAAAGAGATTGCAAAGTCATCCACAAACAAAGAGCATTTGACAGGGCCACTGACTATGGAGGAAATGTCATTGATAGCAATGGCAAACAATGTGATATGTGTGTACACTGCCTTGTGGGACCCCACTCTCTTGAACATAGCAGTCAGACAAGGTATCACTAACGCAATATCCTCGAGGAAAGATTGGATAAGATGCAGCAGACATCCACTTAGTCCCTATTCATGAAGTTGGCGAAGGATTTGTACCTCCAAGTAGTGTTGTATGCTTTTTTGAGGTCAAAAACACACACACCAAATGGTTAAGAAGGTCTTGTGTATCACCTTCCCCAGTAGAATTAAGTTGTCAAGGGTGGAACGGTAGCGCCTGAAACCACACTGGGAGGTGACCTCGGAATTCAAGCAGCCAGGTGAGGCTGCTCACGTTCAGGAGTCTTACCCATACAACTCCAGTAATTGTTGGGGTGTTATAGTTCTTGCCTGGTTTCCATAATGGAATTAATATTGCTTCCTTACAAACATGAGGTACTGCCCATCAAACCAGATCTGATTGAAACACAAGAGGAGCTGTCCTTTCGCTTCAGGGCACAGATGACAGAGCTTGGTGTAATGAATCATCAGGTCTTGGAGCAGAATCTCTGGCCGGTAGACAGCTGATTCCGGTTCCCGCATGGAGAATAGAATGTTGTAGACTTCCTTATTATGTGAGAAATAATGGGAGCGTCATCCTCTCCGCAGTCCTATGAGACAACTGAAACACAGGAGCTTGTCTGGACAATGCAGTGTCTGTAAAGCAGTGTTCAGCTAAAACCTGAGCAATGTCCTTAGGTGTGTCTACCAAAATCCCATTTCTTGACAATGCTATAAGGACATGTACTGCCCTTGCCTGAAACCCACGTTATTTATTCCCAAACCTATGCATTGGAAAAGAACAGTAAGAGGCCCAGAAGTTGCCCACTATCTCAACAGCCATTCAATTCATCAGCATGCAGCACACTTTGAGGCTGAGTTATGCAGTATGCTGTTGGTCAGGCAAATGTGTCAGATTTAGGTAATATAAAAAATGCTTGGTAGATTCTAAATCTTGTAACCTGACATAAATCAGGACTTTTGCGTTGCCAAGGATGCATCTTTTTCTAGACCTGGAGCATGTCTGTTTCAAATCCTGAGAAGGCTAATAACACTGAAATTAAGATGTTTAGTTTTGCAGGTAGAACACTTTCCAAATGCAAGTGTGCTTATTCGGCTATTGAACTGGAAGCTTAGCTGCAGTACGGACGTTCAAGAAGTTTAACTATTACATTTATGGCAGACACATTAAGGTATTTTGTGATCACCAGGCAGTAAGCTTTTATTAACCTGCAATTTACTTTATGCTCAGGTCGCAAGATGGACAACCTTTCTTTGAGAATATAGTTTGAAATAATGCATGTGAGAGGCAAGGATAATGTAGTAGTGGATGCCCTGTCACATCTACCAAAAGGTCTGACAGATCTTGATGACTTACCTAAAAAAATTACTGATTATCAAATTTTCATAATGAAAGACACATGTTATAGACAATACTACTTATATATGTGTGCTAACATGGCCACACTCCAAGATGCAGGCATTATTCACACAAAACCCACTGAGAGACTCATGTAATACCATTAAATGCAAAATAATGTATTGTTTTGCAGATGTAATATTCAAGATAGTAACTGGTGTGTGTAGGGGTGGGGCACATGTGTTTGTGTGTGTGTGTGTGGGGGGGCACTTGCATTTGTGTGCCTGATGCTAGCAGAAACACTTTAATTTGGCATATGTATTACTTTTTGGGGGACTGCCGTGCATCAAAATGTCTAAAATAGCTAAATTTTTATTGATATTTTCCTAATATGCGAAGATATGTAGAACAGTTGTTGAGAACTTGTCAGATCTCTCAAAGAAAAAAAACACAAATGAGTGCTGCTACACAGAACTACACCAATCTTTGCAAGTAGTGTCTGTCAATGTTGCTGGTCCAGTACCTTCTGCACGAGATGCAGTTTAATTACTTGGTAGGGCTTTATGATCTTTTTTCAAAATATGTCAAGCTGTATGGTATAAAGATGATAACAGTGCCTGCCATCATCATATTGACAGTTGGTAAGCCTGTCCCTTTCCTAACAGATAGTGCTTCCAACTTTGCATGCAAAAAATGGAAAGATTTCCTACATGATAGCAATGTCAAACACATTTTGATATCAAAATTTCATCTGCAAAGTAGTCTGACCAAACAAATTTTCAGAGAATTTGTTTTGTAATGACATATGCAAGTGTACAACATACATGCGGGTATAACTTATTGAACCCTCTTAAGAGCACACAGTAAACAACTTGGTAATTTACACAACCCCTTATATACCCTCAGATCTCTTAATGAACAGTAAAATAGTTAACAGTAGGATAAACCCACTGCCATGCATGCCAAAAAAAGAATTAATGCCGGAAGAAAAGGCAAGGAATGCACTGATTATATTCACTGAACTCTAAAGAATGTCTATAACAAAAGGTTAGGACGTGTACAAGAATTTTCAGTTGGAGAAACCGTTTTGTTAAAATCACAACAACTGTAGAGAAAATAAATAGTAAATGGGAGCTACTGTATACTCAAATCATATAAAATTATCCAGATCCTGCATCCAGGGAGCTACCCTTTCACTTTCCCAAAAACAAACAAAATTAAAGGACTTTACAGTCACCAAGATTTGAAAAGTTGTCTTCATGTAGTAGTGATGATTGCATTCCTTTGAAAAGAGAAATTTAAAAGGCATAAATCTGTAATGTGTGATTCACATGAATATGTGCTCTAGGCAATTTCTTATCTGAATAGTTTTTTTGTAGTTCATCAACGCGTAAAGCCCGGAACTATTTTTGCTTGAAATTTGCAAATAAATTTGTTCCTATGTAACTATGAATCAGAAAGAAGAAAACTTTATCTACTGCAAGAGGATGTACTTCATGTTCAGTATGTCCATATGTGACACTGATGTGTAGTGAAGATAAAGGAGCACTATAACACAAAACAAGAATAATGACTGAAAAGAGATTATTGTCTTTAATGTAAAATATAGGAGTGGATGTTTTAAAGTGATCACTACTTTTGTAACTGCTAAGATCAAGTTGTATGTATATGTATACTTGTCGTTAAGATGTTTTGAGTGTAATGAATGATTTGACCACGCTACGGAGGTGAGTGAACCACTGTGAGCTCTCAAGCAAATATAAATGTTTATGATACAGTTAATGTTTGGATATAGTTGCACAATCCTCTACTGTATGTATTTGTAAAATGATAATTCATGAGCCTGAATGAGGCAAACTTCTAGTCCATTAACTGTAAGTAGATAAATATAGTTGAGTGATGGATGCATTATTTGGAATGGAAGTTGTGTGTGGAATAAGATATGATCCCTCTAAGTATAACTACAGAATTGCAATTAGTTTTACATGTATTTTGCACAAACATGTGGTGGTTATTCTGCTTAGAGCAGATGAGCTATTTTCAAAAAATGTAACAATCTGTTGTTTAAACTTTAAGTCATGCTGGTCCTGTATAATAGTAAATCTTTAAAGTGGAATTGGCTCAATATAATCAGTAGTTCACAGATAAGAAAAGGGCACTGTTGTAAATAACTATAAAAGAATGTAATACCCTCAATGTAAATTTAATGAACATATTTCTAAGTTCCATTAAAAACTAAAAAGATCTGTGGGAACTAATTTGAAATATGTACATGTAACATAAAACCCTAAAGTGAAAACCAGTATTGAAGCTATTGTGAAATCTATTCAACACCTAAAAACAGTTAAACATTTGTGACTGGAATAAGGGTATTAACATACTGGGTAATGGGTGACTGAAATCCTGCATATGGTGTGTGTTGCATAATGCAACTGGACAGTTTTGTTGATGCAGATGCTTCAAAGAGGTGAGAACCTCATTTATCTGGGTTCAAACCTGTGAGCCGCTAGTTGCCTATGGCTTGGTATGCAGAAGGATGTCGAGCTGATTAATCAGGATCCCACACAAGAACACATACAAACATGGAATTGCCAACTGAGTGTTAGCCTTAGCCATGCACATACCCAGCAACAACACAGTGCCGCAGGAATTTCGTTGTCAGCACTGTCACACACAGGCAGTTAAAAGATGTTCAAAGAACATGATCAGGGTTAATATGAAAATATGTCTAATGAGGACACTTAATGTGGCTTTTATGAACATTAGTGAAATGTAGGACAGATTGAACACACGCTGTGGTGCACAATAAAAAAGGAACTAATGAATTCCACTACAAAATAAAAGAAAAACATTTTATGAAAACTAGACTCTAAAACCATGTACCCATAGCAATAAAAATAATGAACAGATCTCCTAATTCTATATGTATTTCTTATTTGATCTATGTTTGACTTTTATGGACAAACTTCTGTTTTGTAATAACAACCTTCATTTGAGCACAACCATTACGAATTCTGCAAAGATATTTCTAATTCCGCTTGAGTGTGAATTGCAGAGTAATCATGTAGATGTAGATGTAGATGTAATGATTGTTCCATGAAACCTGGCCCTCACTGGACACCTGATGCCTGCATGAGTGACCACCTTGTTGAGTCATGATAACTCATCCCAGTCCAACCATGCAACTCATCGCCTGGATCTTATGCTCTCGATTGGCTATTTTATGACCTCCTGGGGGGAGTAATGTGCCAGGATGACAGAGATATGGTATGGCAGACAAGGATGACTCAAGATGGGGCATGCAGAGATACATTGACAAGTTTGGCATTGACTTTTTTTCCACCAAAGAATACAAAGTGTCTCTGCTGACCCAGACGTGTGTATACAAGTATCAGTGCAAATGCTGGTGCCGCAATCTGCTGCTTCAGCACCCAGCCGTTCCATTCCTTTAGATGAAACACCCCCTGTTCTCACCTGGGTGGTGCAGCCAGCAGCGTGCGCTGACCAAGCCGGACACCTTGTGCTGGCCTTTCACCACCACCAGATGGTCGTTGTGGTTGGCCTGCAACTTTTTAAACAATCGCCATTCTCTCCAGGTCCAGTCATGGACAGAATGATGGTATGACTGCTTACCTTGAGCCTCTGGGCTCCTCTGTTTATAACCTTTTCCCCACACCTCTGACACAGTCCTTCTGGGAGTGTATGAGGAAAGTTTTCATTAATAATTATAACATCAGCCTTTTTCTAGCCCACTTTGGCTCCCACATACTGGTTGCAGGGTGCAGTTGTAACTGCAATATGTGGGTTTCTCATAGCATCTCAGTGCACTGTGTTGCACCTGATAACTTCGTACCTGTCTCCACACTTGTTTATAGTGTCCACCAGGCTCTCTCCCCTTGCCTGCGAGTGATGTCAAAAACATGTCTTACAGAACTGTGCTTAATATCAACATTGCCAGTGTCCACTACATTATGCGTACATCGGTCCCTTAACTTTTACTTTTGGGCAATAGCTGCACAAAATTTTTAAGAATTCCCCAAACCCACAACTATACTTATTGGTGGCACAGCATTCCTCCTCCCTTTTGAGCAAATTTGTCCCAAATCTTTAATATCGGGCTTCCACTAAACCCCCTTCACTTTAGTAATTTACATATTGAGGCCAATCCCTGAGGCCAATCCCCCCCCCCCCCCCCCCTTCCCCCAATTCACAATGTAGGTTGGCCCCGAACTATCATAGATGCCTATTATACTCTCATATACTAATTATATCCTTAAAACTAATTGCTTCTCCTGCCAATGCCAGTCAACCATTCTACTGATAATTGGTGTACTGGAAGGTCTGCAGCCTGTGGCCTGCTTGTGTTTTAGCAAGAAATACAGTATGCAAAAGCCTGTTAGAGACGTGCAACAACTGGCAGCCAATGTACTTACTACTATCACCAATACTGCTACTGTTGTTCCCAGAAATGGTGCATAAATTCTGGGTTGAGTGAGGGTTTTTTTTTTTTTTTGTTTTTTTGTTTTTTTTTTTTTTTAATACATTAAATTTTGAATGAATAACGCCCTCATAGATCCTTCTGGCCAATACAACATATTCCATGACAATGTTAAAACAGCTGAGCCTGTGGTCATAGCTTGAAGATGAAAGTCCACCTGATTACTTCACAAGTTGTGGCATTAATAATCATTCCCATTTCCTGAAACTCGAGTTTCCTCAAACTTACCTATTTTCCTCCTTCATAGCACTTCAACTACACAGTTTTCAGCATAAATACTGAGTAAACTAAAGTGTTCCCATTTTCTGGAAGTAAGTTCGAGCTGGCAGAAGCTCCTTCTCAAACACAAGAAAGAAAAGAAAATAATGCTATGGCAATAAACACACACACTCCCCAATACACTAACATGAAACAGCAGTAAAGTATAATCCTACAAGTTACTTACGCAATCTTAATCTACATGGTACATCACGCACCTTATGTTTCTCGCCAATTCCAGGCCCCTTCTTCTTATCCCTTTCTCCATGTGGTTGGATGCTGATGACTGCAGTATCCCCTCTACCGTTCCTTTAAACTGCTTTATGTGACTGACTTGTAAAACAGAATTTTTGTGGGGAACTATAGCTTTACGTTGACTGGTGATGTTATTTCAACAACTTGGTAAGGTCCCTGGTACTTAGTTAAAAATTTCTTTGCTCTTCCCTTTGGTGTACAGGGATTCATGACCATCACCCACTGTCACTGTGGTACTTAGGCAGCTCATCTATGCATCTGTTCAGCTGTTATAGGCCCGTTATGCTCATCTTCTGTACATGCCTCCAAATTCCCTTATTCTTCTGGCAAACTTCCTTACCAATTCGCCATCTGGCTCTAATTTAGGACTCAAAATGTCAAACAGGTATCAGGTAACCCAAATTTCAATATCCAGTTATTTACTAACACCTGTGTTTCCATGGTACTAGCCATTGATCTGGCACTGGTACCATTGTCAAAGATCATATTCCCTGCAGGTATTTTATTAAATGCCCGAAGGACATCCAGTCCCATGACACCTCTAGTAATCTTTGTAATGGCATGTTCTGATGCGCAATGTCAGCCCTTTGCGTTCATGGCACACAACCGCTAACACACTGCTCGATATCGAGCTTCCTGTTCCTCCACCAAAACTGCTCTCCCATATATCTGTGTGTCACATGTTGACTTCTGTGATCTGACTACATATGGATAAGAGCTTGATGAATACATATGGACATGAGCTTGCTGCAAAATGTCTGCCAGAACTACCACACTTGGCAGCTCATTGTCCTACACAACAAACCCTCATGAATAACAAAATGTGGTTGCTGTGATTTAAATTACCACTCCTCATCCTTTGCCTAAGCCCCTTGCACTCTTCCATAATGTACTAAACATCACTGGCCTATGACTTACCCCATGTGTGTTTGCATGTGATTTTCCTGGATTATGGATTACCTAGTACTCAAATTCACAAAGCTTAAGTATCCACAGAGTTAATCTGTTAGGCAGATCTTTCAGACCAAGCAATCATTTCAGTGAGGCATTGTTTGTCATGACGTTAAACTTCCTACCATATAGGTAACATCGAAAACATGTAATACACTGTATGACTGACAACATTTTTTTTGTCATTGAGATCTTTCCCTGTTTATCTGCCTTGAAGCATAACCTACTAGATGTTCCCTACCATCTACCATCTGAGCCAAAATGACAATCTACTGCCTCATTCAAAGCGTCACATGAAAGGATAAACTCTTTCTTGAAATCCGGAGAAACCAATATAAGATCTGAAACTAATTTTTCTATTAATTTTTTAAATTCCTATTGACAGTCCTGCGACCAATGGAATTTCACCCCCTTTTTCAGTAGCTTGTTCAAGGGTTCTTCTATTCCTACAAAGTCTCTCACAAACCACCTATAACAATCACAAAGGCTTAGTTGTTTGTGGTGTTGGAAAATTTTGAATTGTGTCTATAAGACAAGAATCAGTCTGTGAGCTACGTTCACTAATCATGTCCCCCACATAGTTTACCAGAGTTTGCACAAAATTGCTCTTGTCTTTATTTTATGTCAACGTGCTGACCCTAGTTGGTTAAAGACATCCTCCAAATGTCTCACATGTTCCAGTAAATTCTTTGAGTAGATGATTATGTAATCCAGATACAACACACAAGTTTTTGATTTTAATTCTCTCCATACCCCATCTAACAGCACGTCTTCATAATGAAAATGGCCACCAAGTACTGTAAATGCTGTTTTAGCTCAATCCTGAGGTGCCACTTCTTATTTATGGTACCCACTCCTGAGATCCACAGTTGTAAAAACTGATCCAGATATCCAAAGTCATGTGATATTTGACATTGGATAAGCATCCAAAATTGTTCTTGTGTTTAGTTATCTGTACTCACAGCAAAATTGGTATTTCCTTGTTTCTCCACTGATTTCTTCAGCATGACCACTATATTCACACTCCAAGGGCTATCACGCAGTCCTGTGATCCCACCCCATAGTCATTGCTCAATACACTCTTCTAGTAATGGTTGCAGTTGAATTGCTATATAGCATGGCTTCCTATGAATATTGGAGTACAATCCCCTGTTGGTATATGATGCTATGTCACTGAGGTTGCTAATAAATCTCAGACTATACAAAATAAATCACTGAACCTCAACAACAAATTTTTCATAGCCCTCTGATCACTGCTCTTCAAGTGACCCACTTTCCCTCCCCATGTTGATGGTTTGTTTGCGGTTTTCCTCTGAACTTGATGTATAGAAGTCTTCTACATCCAAGACATCTAGAGTGGCTATTACTGTACCCTTTGACATAGTCACCTACCCTCTGCCAAAGTTATCTATACCAACCGGAATCATACATTCCCCATTAATGTCACTCACACACGCCAAACTCCAATGGACAAAATAATGTGAACTATACAACACCTTCATTGCTTAAGAGTGATTCAACAACATAAAATGTTTCTCTCAGCAAACTGGTATCAACTAAAACCCACACTATCTTCCCTGTATCTGCTGATATTTTACCCTGCTGATTGATCTTTACTGAAAATGTATACAGTTCAGTTGGTCTCACCCCCACTGTAAGTGAGCCTTGTGTCATTGCCTCAGTTGCAATTGTGTTCCCTAAATGGAACTAAGTACCATTGAGTTCTACTGTATGTTGCCAAAGATCAACCTTAGCATGATGTTTGTCACGAAACTCTTGCCTGAGAATTGCTGAAAACCCTTCGCTTACCACGTGGAAACGCCTAAATGCATTTGCTGAACTTAGTTTTCCCAACTGGAAACTCCAGTAAAGTCATACCAAATGAGTCTAAACTATTATCGCCAACCCCACATAATGTAACTGTGGTGGTCACAGTCTCCTCTTTCTCACAAGGTCCAAATCAATAATGGACATATGCACCCCTGTGGCTATCAAAAACCTCTCTCTCCTCCCTCCCCAACAAGCCCACTAAGCAGTATTACGCCTGAGCACTAACTCGTGCACTGTTATGGTCTATCAGGACTGTCTTCTGATGGTTGAAGCACTCCCACTTGCTGCTTCCCTTGCTGTTGCCTCCCACTTTTCCTACTTCTACAATCAGATGCCTATTGGCCCACACCACCACACATGTAGCACTCCGACTGTATACACTGCCCCTCCCAACCACATCTATAACACCTGATTTTGGAAGCAAACACCTGGACGTCCACTCTATGTTTTGTGCCAATATCAACTTCCTCTATACAAGATGTGATCCTAAAAGCTGACACTAAGTCCTCTGGATTTTCCTTTTTTACCCTTCATGACATGTCTATCGGTATACCACACAGAAAAATGTCCACTGCCCTATTTTCTGCCTCTCACAACAACACCCTATTAGTTTCTGCATGTTCATATGTCTTTGCATTCAGTTTATGGATTCTATCCAAGAATGCATTCACAGACTCGTCACGCTGCATTGACAAAGTACTTAGTTTCTCTCAAAACAAAAAACAGAATACTGTTTTGGTTTTGGTACGAATGGCATAAATGAACAGCCCACTCCTGAAACATTTGTGCTTTCTCAATGTTTCATGGTGTACAACATATGCTTCAGCATCCCCTCCCGAACACATACTAACAACACGGAGGGTTGTTTTGTCTGACCATACACGTGCTTCCACAGTGTCCCTAACAATCTTAATAAACACTGTCAAGTCCTCTGTTGCCTTGCCCAAAAAGGGATTAATTAATGCGACCACTGCCAGATCATATGGAACAGAAGGCACTCTCAATCCAGATATTTTCATGACTCCAATTGCAGCTGAACCCAGCTTGCTTTCCCAGCTATTAACTCACAAGTAAGCTCAAAATTTCTCTGCCTCTCGTGCTCAAATTCATCTGTTAACAAGTGCACTCACCGAGTTAGCAGCTGTTTCCATGGTGGTAGTAGTACTATGTCTTTCCACCATTTATCGTACTCTGCTTCTACCTTAATTCAATTGTTAAACAAAAAACACACACACCATCTCCCATTTAACCACCCCCATACACAAAAATCTAATCACAAACTACTACTACTACTACTACTACAATTACTACTGGCAAATCATTGCCCATCTACACTCAGTGCAGCTACTAGTCAGATGGCCAGTTCGTCTACACACTGAACAAGTAGATGCTAAAACTATGGTACACTGCAATTCATGCCAGTCAAATAATAAAATGGATACCTAACTGGGTCTATATTATCATATCCATCATTACCACTAAACAAAGAGAAGTCCATGGGTTACTTTGTGAAGCCATAGGAACTCGAAAGCCCTCTGCACAAAGGCCAGTACTGGCCACTAGTTATCATCCCTCCACTGTCCCTGTGTGTAGAGGTACTTCCGTTTTACCATCCAGTAGGCTACTGGCAACCACCAAACGCAAACATGTTTGAATTTGGTGAACGCCAAAACACCAGTAACATGGTCACGTGATTTAGTGGCAGCCACTACTGGATGTGTCTTACAAGGTACAGACGGCCAATAGAGCACTAGACACTGTTGAGAGAGGAACTACTGTTGTGCATGTTGTTGCGAAACAACTTCAATATCAGAAAAAGTGCATTCAAAACCAACTGCTAGTGTTAAATGGAGTGCAGACAAGATACATACATTTTTATTAAACTTCTGTAAATTATGAACTATTACAGAACATATGGCATTGTGAACATACCAACAAATCGAAGAGGGAGACTTCTATGGTGAAGTAAAAGAGTGACTTAATAGGACTAGAGGTCGCAGTTCCTGACGTGCTTTTTGAGAGCCACAAGACCACGAACAGAGGTGAAGTCTTGAAAGAGATCTCGTCAAACACAAGCAGAGCGAGCACTGACAACATCTACGTACACAAGTTACCAGGGTTCACTACAGTCGAGAGTTTCTCGAGAGGAGGAGGTCAACATCAAATCTGATAAGTTTGGTTTTTAATCTTTTGTGTTTGTTAAATCAAAACTGTGAGCCCAGGTAAATCAGTAAATAGGTATTCAATTAATTGTCACCTTTCTAGATGTTAGGTTACTTACTAAAACAGAAACAAAAAACAAACATTTTTAAACATAAGGAGGAATGGATAATAATAATTACTGTAAAAGAAAATACTCCGCTGAACATGTGATTTAATAGGGTACTAGGCTATATCAAATGACTATGAACCCATTGCATTTTAAAACATTTTGCATTGTTGTTAATGTTATCAACTATTAACATTTAAATGAACTCTGTGACTCACTGAACAATAACACTAGTAAGAGTTCAGAACAATTTAAGTTACAAAGATCATCAGTAGCTAGGTAGAGCCTAAATGTCGCTTATTACAAGCCAATAGCCTTCATCTGCCAACATACTTGTCCTTCACAACTGAAGTACTCAGCCAATTTCTTCCTTGTTTCCAAAGCAGTTTTCGAATGTGTGTTTGTCGAGTGAGCCCCTCTCAATGATGGTAGTTCAGCCCCAGTGGAATGCCACAGACTGATGTGAAAAACTCCACTGTCAGTGTCTTCATGGTCAACCCATCCTCTTTCAGAATACATTGCTGGTGACATTGTTTGCAAACAGTTGTGGAGAGTACATGTACACTGCACAACCAAATCTATCTCTAAATCAACTACAACTTCTTTTCGAAAGGTTCTAAATCATGCCGCCATTATACCAAATGCACTTTCCACCATTCTGCATGCATGTGATAAATGATAATTGAATATACATTCCCTAATGTCAAATTTCGTTTGGCACAGGGCTTCATTAGTGTAGGTGACAAAGGGAATGCGTTGTCACCCAAAATAAAGTGGTCATCAGGAAAATTTAGTGTATGATTGTCTAGGGCTGACATAAGTGAGGAAAGCTGGAATACACTTGCACCCTGGGCTCTTGCATTGGTTCCTCCATTTGTGTATGGAAACATACAATCAGCATCTACCAATGCCAAAAGTATAATGCTGTAACCGTCATTTGTAATTGTAAAACTGAGAGCAATTCCCAGGCGGACACTTTACGGCCACGTTTTCTGTCAATAGCATCCCAACATAAAGGAAAATTCCATTTGGTTTCAAAATCTTGTTGTATTTCCACCCATTTCTCCGCTGTCTTCGGAACCTACAAAAGGATTATTATTACAAAATCTTCTATGGTTGACATAATTGTCAGGTGTGACAATCCCAAAATATACATGCACACTTCTGCATTTATTTACTCTTGTGAATCAATATTGCTAAGAATGTGCTCCTCTTTTTAGAAATGTTTATTACACAATATATAAAAACAGGCCCACTCTTTTATTCTACCACAGCTATAAATTAACTCGTTAGCAAGCAATTATTTGAGAGATCATACCTTTATATGTTCTTGTAATGTTGTGGTTATTGCTGCACTTCTGGCAGGGTGCTCAAAACAAGAAGGCTAGAGTTTGGTTTCTATCACCAGTAGCTAAAAATCTTGAGGCAGCCTCTAGTATCGGATGAGCAGGAACTGTGTTCCTCATTAACATATCTGTTTTTTATATTGTACATTCAGTTACAATATACAGCCCGTTAAATTGCTCCACACTCATTCTCATAAATCTCTTTTATTCTAGAGGATCCTCCTTGGCAATTTCCAGAAATATTGTAGATGAAGCTCCAAGCTGACCTCTACTACACACCCAGTCTTTAACCCATCACAACCTATTTTTGGTTAATACTTCTTGAAGTTCTTAACTTAATGTACAGTTTCACTCACAGCCTCATCAACAGGTTCCTCATACTCTTCGTCAAACTCTTCCATGCTCTCACATATCCTTGGACAATGTTGCACTCACCACGTCTATGCACAAACTAGTTATTGGCTGCTATTACAACAGTTTCACTGGAAGCCATTACTGTCTTCATGTGTAAATCTACTGTCGCAGCCAGTTTGTTGGCTGGCTGTACTGGCCACTACTACTGTCCCTGCATGCAGCGGGCTTAAATATCTTGTACCCTAGCTCACAAAAACAACTACGATGACGAGAGCCAACATAAACAAAACTAGACTCACCACACCACTCCGTGCTGAACTGATACCACCAAAAGTACGTCAAGTGTCACTGCCTCACTCACTACTCACGAAAACCAACGTAGTGCTCGATGTGGGCGAACATTTTCTAACACAACTTCTTGTGTTGGGTAGCTTAAAGCCCACTCTGAGTTGTTACGATCCCCTGTCCTATCCAGACGTTGGTGGTGCGATGTGTGTAGTGTGTCAGAGCAAACGCCAGCGCTGGAGTCTCCTGCATTGGCACCTGGCTGTTCTGTCCCTGCAGATGGGTGGCATGGCTAGCAGCATGTGCCGGATGAGCCAGAAGCCCTGTGCTGGCCAAGCTGGAGCATGGCTGGCTGTTCCCTCAAGCATTACTCATAGTCTCCAGGAAGAGTTCCGAAGGAAAACAGCCAGCAGCCATTGTTGTAGCAGAGTCTCAGCTTCAGTCGCCCACCCAGGGCTGCTCGGTTGGTGACAGAGGACAGCGTTGGACCCAGGAGGTTGTGAGATCATGCCCCGGCTCCGCCTTTGCAGACAGCACCCAAAGAGCAGTGGTTGGTCATCCCCTGCTCTCTGTGTCTGTGCAGCGCCAAGTTTTGTACTCACATCACCACGGCTGCGGCATGTCCATACAGCGGAGCTTGGTGGATGATTCAGCGGGCTGGCTGGCTGCCGAAATTTATCACAGATGGTTGTCATTGTTCGCTTGCAACTTAAACAAGTGGTATTCTTTCCATTTCCAGACACAGACAGCATGGCAGCACAGCTGCTTGCCTTGAAAATCTGGGCTCCCTTATTTAAGCTCCTTTACCTACATCTCTGTTGAAGACCCTCTGGAGAGGACAAGTGGAGAGTTCCTCTTCTTTTTTATTTTTTTTAAAATTTTGCCTGCTTTGGCCTCCACATACAGGTTGCTAAGTGCTGTTGTAACTGCCATTGTATGTCAGTGCCCTGAGTTTCACCTGACTACTGGTCACAGCTGCACAAAATTTTTAAGAATTCCCCAAATGCATGCCTATACTTATTAATGGTGCAGCAGCACCATCTAACAACCTCGTATATCTCATGTTCCTGGGTCCATTTTGTATCATACTGAAAGTGTGTTAACCAAACCGTTTTAGGTCATTTTTGAAACACTTTAGAATGATGAAAAATTTGAACAGCATATTACTGATGCAGGGGGAAACTTCAAGGAACAAAAACTGATGGAAATTTGACCAACAGATGATCTGTAAGTGTCAGAATAAGCACACCAACGGATGAGTGGGACATGACTGTTCTTCAGTTTTTGTCCGAGACACCCAACATTACTGTCCCCATGAAGGATCATGCACTGCTGGTAAAGTTCTTTTACAAGAAGTGACTATGCCAGTAGTCCTGTACAAGTTCTGGACACTCAAGGGTAAGAGAAAGGCATTGTCTGATGTCTCCTAAGGGTATGGAGAAAATGATTACAAAATTAAAAAAAAACACGTGTTCTTTTGAAGTGCAATGTGGCAGAGACAGGAACGCAATTGATCTGATGTCGCAGTTGACCTGACATCTGTCTAAGATGTGGCCACAGCACTGCAGGTCAGGTCAAGCGGTGGTGTGCAGAAGTGCAGTACCTGGTGCATACAGCCCTACGAAACATCCTGCATTGCTATCTATATAGAATCATCCATGTTCAGGAGTTGCTTCGTGCTGATCTTCCACCAAGACAAATGTACACTCTGGAATTTCTTGCTTGCATGGAAGTGGACAATGAATGGCCATGGAACATTTTGTGGACAGACAAAGCCCACTTCCATTTCCAAGGACATGTCAATATGGAGAACTGCAGAATATGACCAATGGAAAATCCGCATGCTCATCAACCCGTTCCACTTCATTCTTTACAGGTGACAGTGTGGTGCAGAATGACAGCATCTTATAGTAGGGCCATATTTTTTTTGAAGAGATGAGTCCTGTTACCTGTACTGTAACTGATAAGTGTTATAAGTGTCTTGAGCACCAACGTCATTCCAACCCTTCAACAGTATAGATTCAGGGGCACAATCATATTTATGCAAGTGGCACTCGTCCACACATTGCACAGCCAGTGAAGTGGCTTCTGCATACGCATTGCTGAAATGCTACAATTATCAGGTGTCATTTCCTTACAGCTGGCCATCCATATCACCTGACCTTATCTGTGTAATTTCTGGCTGTAGGATTATCTGAAATATGTTATCTTGGTTGCTTCAATTATGAAGCATATTTGAAAACGAAGCTCCATTTGGTCATTAAAAAAGCTCCTCGGAAAGAGTTTTTAATTCACAGTAAAATTTTACTACATACCTACTTTACTTTTTCATGTAATTGCTCTTCACATCTTTACACTTTCTGTAATGCTGCAGCAGCTTTTTTAACCCCTCCACATAGAATTCTGCTGCCTGGAAGTTTAACTAGTTGGTAATGCCAGTCTTGAGTTCATCATGGTTTTGAAATCGTTGTCCACCCACGCACTTTTCCAAATACAGCCAGAGGAAATAAGTCGCTTGGTGCAAGGTCAGGACTGTACGGAGGGTGATCGGAAAGCTCCCAACAAAAATCTTGAACCATTTCCTTGGATTTGGCAGCAGTGTGAGAACGTGCAATGTCACAGAGGAGGAGTGTGCCAGAAGACAGTTTCCTGCAGTGTCTATTTTGGATAGGATGTTTCAGTTTAGTTAACATTTCACAGTATACGTCAGCTGTAACTGTTTACCCACGGTCCATGAAATCAATCAAAAGGATGCCCTTTTCATTCTAAAGAACGGTAGCCATCATCTTTTCGATTCCAGAACACGGGTTTCTTAAACTTTTTTGGTTTGGGTGAACTTTAATAGCACCACTGCATTGACCATTATTTTGATTCTACACTCGTGTACAATTTCCACTCCTCATCACCCATAATGATGTGCGAAAACAAATCACCTGTATCTTGTCTATTAACTTTCCAAAGACTGCTGCACACTATGCATTCTTTGCGCTGATCTGTGAGCATTTTTTGAACCCGTATCACACACAGTTTGTGATATTCAAGCTGTTCAATGACAATCTTGTAAATTGAGGATCGAGCAAAATTTTGGAATTCATTAGCGAGACCACTAAAACGTTAATCACAGATCACTTTGAAGTTTGTGGTTCACTCAATCAACGATGTTATCAGTCTGAATACTGGGCCCGCAACCACACTGTTCATCATGAACATTTGTAAGGCCATTTTGAAATTCTAGACGCCATTTTCAAACTTGTTTGTCACTCATTATTTCAGGTGCATACATTAGATGTAAAATGTATCGGCCATTGTGATCTGCTCTCACTGACTGGCAAACAACTTCTGAATCAAACAAACGCCGTAGTAGTTTCCTAAAGAGTCTGTATACGGCACCGCACACATCATTCAGGCCTATCTTTAGTTAAATATCAGTCACCTGACCTTAATTTTGGAATAAACCTTGTACGAATGTAGCTGAATTGAAGATACATTGCACAACCCAGTTTGAATGTGATCCAAGAGACACTTCATATTTAAGAGGTCTTGCACCAGTCTCACGGCAGTTAGAAACTGATTTCATTTTGCTCTTTATCTGGTTTTTGGCCTGAGGACAATTAAAAACAGATTTTTCCATCTGGTGTGACAACTTTGTCACAGTGAATGGGCTTATCTGCTGTAATGTGCAACTAAAATGAAACGTCGTCATATTGTTTTTTCATGTGTCATTTGTAGCCGACCCAATTTACGTTAAGACATTTACATCGCCATCTAGTGGTAAAACTTGCGTAACCCAACAGTGTAGGTGACCATCAATAAAATGTTGATTCTACTATGTTTGTTGTTGTTGGTTATTACCCATTGTGTTATATCTATTATTTTAAAGGTATTGCGAGGTTTTTCTTTTGAGAAATATACGAGTACTCAGCGTACAAACCAGCAGCAACTGACGCAATTTTCTTCTTTTTATCATCCATACTTTCTAATCTGTAAGTTACTTTTGAAGTGCCAAAATGTACTAGAACAAATAAAATGCTACACTGTACACCTTACTTTTGGTGAGACAGTCTCAATTCCTGAAATCCATTGCCCATGGCCTCTGGCCTGCTGAAGAGCACTGCAGTCTTCAGTCCATGTACAAACCATGAAAGTCTGCTGCATTACACCACACAAAACAGACCTGGGCTGCAGGCAGACTAGACTCGATGGGCAGGGCCTGTATGTTAGTGGGAATCAAATGGCTTCGTATCAGCAGGCCTGATCCATTACAGATACTGCATAAATGGCCTGTGGTTTTAGCCTGTCATGGAAATCCACTCGTGTGACCAGCTATTCACTGAGCAACAGACAACATATTGATGAAATGAAATCATGATGATCAATCTGTGCAACAGATAACTTGTTCAAATACTCTGACAATCAATAAAGCTGCTATGTTAGCGGCACGAAGTGGTGGCACCACTAACTGCAAGGTGAGGGGAGTGATAGGAAGGGGAGAAGAAGTAGTAACGAAAGAGTACGGAAGCAGTGAATGTACTCAGCTGCACCCAGCCAGTGATGATGTACGACATCTCAGTAAACAAACCATTTCATCTACTGAGACAAAAATGAGATTTTTCAATTTTTCCTGATGTGTTTGAAATTCCCTGCTTTCCAGAACCTGTGGCAACCCTGTTTATATTAAGTGACATGTCTCAATTGATTTCACAAGTTCACAAAATGTGAGAAAAGTTTCTTTAAATATGGTAAAAAGAGGGGGAAGGTGTGAGAGGGTGGACAGAGGAAGCGGCAGATTTGAAATTACCTGAAGTGATATTAAGACATTATATATGACCTACAGCCTTGAAATGAGTTAATGAAGCTTTGAACAAAGTGAGAGTCTGGAAATAGTAAGGGGATTTATTCCAATTATGTAATGTTCCTTTAGGAATATTCAGAAATTCAATAAAAAATGTAAGCTCCAGGTAGGAGTATCAACAATGTTGGAAAAGATAGATTGACACCAGACATGTCTAATCCGGTATTTTAAGTAAAAGAAAATGATGCGATATCAAAAAATTTATTGTACACATATGCAACAATACATTTTTATGAATTATTGTTAAAAGATAAAAATGCTGCCTATAAAATACTGTATCACAGATATCTTTAAAAATATAAAACTTGTTAGCCCTGTACTGTAGCAGATGTTTCGAAAGGTATGTTCATTCCACTGCGCATCTTTATGAAAACAAACTGCATTTCAGTGCTCCTCTGAACTTTTCGTTGATGTGCTCAGCCTCCGCATAGCTTTCTTCACTTCCCTGAAAGAATCTTCTGCACTTGTGTGTCCAGAGGAGTCCACAACCTTAATATTTGTATCAACATTCCGAAGTACCCTCTGGAATGGAAATCCTTCCCTGTTACAATAAGAAGAAAACTGCTGTTAAGACACACAATTGTAAAGTAGGAGGGCTACTTTAAAAAATGTAAAATAATATTTCATATAACACTTACATTACCAATATACTATGATTTAAAAATTCAGTTCTATAAAATATACTAAGACAATAAACAACAAAATTATTTATATTAAATAATTAAATAAAAAAGTCAATATAATAATAAAAATAATCAAGACATCCTGATTTCCATAGAAAAAATTTTCAGTGAAAGTGAAATACTTTACTAATAAGTTATATCTTGAACCTCTTCCTAGATATACTTTTCAGTACATCTACTATGTTACGACTTATCTAAAAGACACACGCACACGCACACATAGAAATAACACTTTAATAGACACAACTATACTACTGTATTCCACAGATGACCTAGTTCATTCATTTTTAAGTTGAGGGGAAGGACACAAGGCATGGAATGTTCAAGTATCTCGAACTTCAAATTTAAAACTCTAAAACATGCAAACTTTTTTGTTAAAATAAGAAAGGCCAGATGCCTTCAGTTTTCACATCTTCCCCTATTTTATATTGAAAATAATGCAACAGAGTCCTAACATCTAAAATTATTATGTGGTCTATCAAATTGTGTCTAATGGTATGCCTCAGTAAATTTTTCAAAAGTCGAGAATGTCTTTTCTAATAGCAGCAGTTAAGCACATTAAAAGAAATTAATTGTTTTCAGTGCACATAACAAAAATAACTCTCCTTGTTTTTGAGCACTCGTTTGTATATAAGTTTTGAAGTACTTCAATTGACAGCCAATTTCTGGAAGTGATGTCAGAACACAATGCAACCCTGTTTATTTTTCAGCCAAGTTATTTTAACTTTTATATAAAAAAATGTGATATACAGTAACAATATAAATAAACAAAGCTGAATACCATTAATTTCAACAAAGACACTAAGCCAAAATGCAAATGACTATGTACAAATCCATTTATTGACATTTTCCTTTATTTGCATGTAATTATTAGACAAAAATCTATTTGACCCACACAGTTAGCTGATTTGATTACTTAAAAATGGTTAAAGAAACTCAATGAGGCACTGTGGGATGTTGAGACTTTTCCAGAATGAATTTTCACTCACCACCAGTGTGTGTGCACACCAATCTTAACTTTCTGCCAGACAGAAACTTTGTCAGACCAGCACTCAAACACAGAACCTTCATCTTTTCTTCCAGGAGTTTATTGTCCTGCAAGGTACGTAGGAGTACTTTTATGAAATTTAGGAAGTAAGAGAGATATTGGCAGGAGTTAAGCTGTGTGGGTGGGTCGTGTGTCATGTCTGGATAGCTCAGTCTCTAGACCTTTCGTTGGCAAAAGGCAAAGGTTTGAGTCTCGTCTGGTCCATAGTTTTAAACTGTCTTGAAGTTTCAAATCAGCACATGTTCTATTCCAGAGTGAAAAGTCATTCTGGAAACAATCCCCCTAGGCTAGGCTGTGCCAGATTGTATACTTGTTGGTGGGATGATGGATGGACATGGGACAGGGTCACGGATGGGCAAATGGCTGATGTGCGGACAGTCTTGCAGCTGAGCTGTAGCATATGCAATCTTACTCCACTGGCTGTACACTTCGGGCGAGAGTGGCCAAACAGCTTGTGCATGTATAGAGCATGCATAATATGGCCATCTGGTGGAAAACCTGTATGCTTTATTCCTGTCCAGGAGCAAACTTCTTATCTTATGGAGAAGTGTTGAAACAGCCTTCACCATGCTGTGGCCAAGCCATTTCTTCACAAAATCCTTTCTTCTAGAAGTGTTAGTGTCAGAAACTCTGCAGGAGAGCTCCTGTGAAGTTCGGAAAGTGGGAAAGAGAGAATGGGTTGTGATGGTTGGGTTGGCTTGGTTTGGAGGAAGAGAGAAACAGCAAGGTCATCGGTCTCATTGAATTAGGGAAGGATGGGGAAGGAAGTCGGCTGTGCCCTGTCAAAGGAACCATCCCGGGATTTGCCTGAAGCAATTTAAGGAAATGACGGAAAACCTAAATCAGGATGGTCGAACGCGGGATTGAACTGTCGTCCTCTCAAATGTGAGTCCAGTGTGCTAACAACTGCGCCAAATGGGTTGTGAGCCACCTTGGGATAGCTAAGTCAGTCAAGTGTTTGCCCACTCAATTCAAAAGTTACAGGTTCGAGTTCTGGAGCGGCACACAATTTTAGACTACCGGGAATATTTATGTAGACTGTTGTATAATGGTTACAGCCAAAAAAGGAAAACCAATGTCACTTACTGATTAGTTCTGCTGTAAAATGAACCAAGCAAAATATGACATTTCCACTGTAAGTACTATTATATATATTGCTGTTTTGTAAAGTTGTTCATTTTCTTTTTTCCTCCCCCACAAATGCAGTTTACAAGAGGGTACCCAAAAGACACCGAACAAAAATTTTTTTGGTGGGCCGAGCTTTTGTACGCATTTTGCCACTAGGAGCATATAGAAAGAACATTTCAGAGTCGGTAAGCTGAGTGCTATCACTGAAGGTGGTCAGGCCTAGTTTCGGTAGAGTTTATTGTGACAACTGTTTTGTCTGATTGTTCTTTTTGCAAAGGCCGATTTTCATGAACAGCATGTGGTGGTGAAGTTATGCTTTTTGCTTGGAAAAACTGAAAAACTCTTGAAATGTTAAAAACAGCACCTAAGCATGAAGCTACAGAGAAGACTCATGTGCTTGACTGGTTTTCCAGTTTCAAGAATGGTGAAATGTCAACTGATAACAAACCTCATTCTGGTCGTCATTTTATGGTCCAAACACATGAAAAAGTTAAAACATTCATGCAGTCATCAACGTAGATTGACAACTGAACACTGAAGAAATTGTGGAGCTGCCGGGAGTGACTCGAGTTCAGTGCAGTGATTTGTGGCAGCAGATTTGGGAATGAAAAGGGTGGCTGCCAAATTCATGCCACAACTGCTGACTACTGTACAAAAACAAAGTCAGGTGGAAGCACACAGTGCTTTGAAAGAAGAGCCTCGAAATGATCCAAACTTTCTTCAAAAATTATCACAGGTGACAAAACTTAGTGAGATGCTTATGATCCTGAATCAAAGCACCAATAAAGGCAGTGGAAGACTTCATATTCGCTTTGCCCCAAGAAAGCTTGTCAGATGAAATAAAATATTAAAACCATGCAAATTTGTTTTTTCAATGTGAGAGGAGTCATCCATTCAGAGTTTGTTCCACAAGGTCAGAAAGGTAACCAGGCTTTCTGCTTGGAAGTTTTGAAAAGACTGCGCAAAAGTGTGTGGCAGAAGCATCCTGATTTGTGGCAGTCAGGTGACTGGTTTTTCCATCCTGAGAATGCCCCTGCTCACATAGCCCTATCTGTATGACAATTCTTGACCAAAAATGATACAACCCCTGCTGCTCACCCCCCCCCCCCCCCCCCATACTCACCTGACCTTGCCCCCATGTGACTTTTTAGTTTCCTAGAATGAAAAAAGATATAAAAGGAAAAATAAAAAATGAATTCGCAATTGCGAATAGTGACTACAATCCGCTCATCATAACAATAAACCTCATGTAAACAAACAAACGCGATGATTGGTCAGAAGTCTTAGCACGCGTACACTGGTGTTGTTACACTCTTGGAAGTAGGTCCTACTTATGTATTAAATATTTTATTATTAAGTTATATCTAAAAACAAAGATGATGTAACTTACCAAACGAAAGCGTTGGTATGTTGACACACACACACACACACACACACACACACACACACACAAAATTCGAGCTTTTGCAACCTAACGTTGCTTCATCAGGAAAGAGGGAAGGAGAGGGAAAGACGAAAGGATGTAGGTTTTAAGGGAGAGGGTAAGAAGTCATTCCAATCCCAGGAGCGGAAACACTTACCTTAGGGGGAAAAAAGGACAGGTATACACTCGCACTCACACACACATCCATCCGCACATATACAGACACAAGCAGACCTATGTGAAGGCAAAGAGTTTGGGCAGAGATGTCAGTCGAGGCAGAAGTACAGAGGCAAAGATGTTGTTGAATGACAGGCGAGGTATGAGCGGCGGCAACTTAAAATTAGCGGAGGTTGAGGCCTGGTGGGTAACGGGAAGAGAGGATATATTGAAGGGTAAGTTCCCATTTCTGGAGTTCTGATAGGTTGGTGTTAGTGGGAAGTATCCAGATAACCCGGACGGTGTAACACTGTGCCAAGATGTGCTGGCCGCGCACCAAGGCATGTTTAGCCACAGGGTGATCCTCATTACCAACAAACACTGTCTGCCTGTGTCCATTCATGCAAATGGACAGTTTGTTGCTGGTCATTCCCACATAGAAAGCTTCACAGTGTAGGCAGGTCAGTTGGTAAGTCACGTGGGTACTTTCACACGTGGCTCTGCCTTTGATCGTGTACACCTTCTGGGTTACAGGACTGGAGTAGGTGGTGGTGGGAGGGTGCATGGGACAGGTTTTACACCAGGGGGTGGTTACGAGGGTAGGAGACAGGGTAGGGAAGATGGTTTGGGGATTTCATAGGGATGAACCAAGAGGTTACAAAGGTTAGGTGGACGGCGGAAAGACACACTTGGTGGAGTGGGGAGGATTTCATGAAGGATATACCTCATTTCGGGGCAGGATTTGAGGAAGTCTTATCCCTGCTAGAGAGCCACATCCAGAGTCTGATCCAGTCCTAGAAAGTATCCTGTCACAAGTGGGGCACTTTTGGGGTTCTTCTGTGGGAGGTTCTGGGTTTGAGGGGATGAGGAAGTGGCTCTGGTTATTTGCTTCTGTACCAGGTCGGGAGGGTAGTTGAGGGATGCGAAACTGTTTTCAGGTTGTTGATGGACTGGAGCAGATTTGTTTGCCACGAAGACCTAGGCTGTAGGGAAGGGTCCGTTTGATATGGAATGGGTGGCAGCTGTCATAATGGAGGTACTGTTGCTTGTTGGTGGGTTTGATGTGGACAGATGAGTGAAGCTGGCCATTGGACAGATGGAGGTCAACGTCAAGGAAAGTGGCATGGGATTTGGAGTAGGACCAGGTGAATCTGATGGAACCAAAGGAGTTGAGGTTGGAGAGGAAATTCTGGAGTACTTCTTCACTGTGAGTCCAGATCATGATGTCATCAATAAATCTGTACCAAAGTTTGGGTTGGCAGGCCTGGGTATCCAAGAAGGCTTCCTCTAAGCGACCCATAAATAGGTTGGCGTACGAGGGGCCATCCTGGTACCCATGGCTGTTCCCTTTAACTGGTGGTATGTCTGGCCTTCGAAAGTAAAGAAGTTGTGAGTCTGGATGAAGCTGGCTAAGGTAATGAGGAAAGAGGTTTTAGGTATGGTAGCAGGTGATCGGCGTGAAAGGAAGTGCTCCATCGCAGCGAGGACCTGGACGTGTGGAATATTGGTGTATAAGGAAGTGGCATCAATGGTTACAAGGATGGTTTCTGGGGGTAACAGATTGGGTAAGGATTCCAGGCGTTCCGAGAAAGTGGTTGGTGTCTTTGATGAAGGATGGGAGACTGCATGTAATGGGTTGAAGGTGTTGATCTACATAGGCAGAGATACGTTCTGTGGGGGCTTGGTAACCAGCTACAATGGGGCGGCCGGGATGATTGGGTTTGTGAATTTTAGGAAGTAGGTAGAAGGTAGAGGTGCGGGGTGTCTGTGGGGGTCAGGAGGTTGATGGAGTCAGGTGAAAGGTTTTTTAGGGGGCCTAAGGTTCTGAGGATTCCTTGAAGCTCCACCTGGACATCAGGAATGGGATTACCTTGGCAAACTTTGTATGTAGTGTTGTCTGAAAGCTGACGCAGTCCCTCAGCCACATACTCCCGACGATCAAGTACCACGGTCGTGGAACCGTTGCCTACCAGAAGAATGACGATGGATCAGTCAGCCTTCAGATCACGGATAGCCTGGGCTTCAGCAGTGGTGATGTTGGGAGTAGGATTAAGGTTTTTCCGAGAAGGATTGAGAGGCAAGGCTGGAAGTGAGAAATTCCTGAAAGGTTTGGAGAGGGTGATTTTGAGGAAGAGGAGGTGGATCCCGCTGTGACGGAGGACGGAACTGTTCCAGGCAGGGTTCAATTTGGATAGTGTCTTGGGGAGTTGGATCATGTGGAGTAGGATTAGGATTATTTTTCTTTGTGACAAAGTGATATTTCCAGCAGAGAGTACGAGTATAGGACAGTAAATCTTTGATGAAGGCTGTTTGGTTGAATCTGGGAGTAGGGCTGAAGGTGAGGCCTTTGGATAGGACAGAGGTTTCGGATTGGGAGAGAGGTTTGGAGGAAAGGTTAACTACTGAATTGGGGTGTTGTGGTTCCAGATTGTGTTGATTGGAATTTTGAGGTTTTGGAGGGAGTGGAGCTGGAAGTGGGAGATTGAGTAGATGGGAGAGACTGGGTTTGTGTGCAATGAGAAGAGGTTGAGGTTTGCTGGAAAGGTTGTGAAGGGTGAGCGAGTTGCCTTTCCGGAGGTGGGAAACCAGGAGATTGGATAGTTTTTTGAGGTGGAGGGTGGCATGCTGTTCTAATTTGTGGTTGGCCTGTAGGAGGATGTTCTGAACAGCCGGTGTGGATGTGGGAGAGGAAAGATTGAGGACTTTTATTAAGGATAGGAGTTGATGGGTGTGTTCACTGGCTGAGTTGATGTGTAGGCGAAGGATTAGGTGGGTGAGGGCTATGGATTGTTCAGTTTGGAACTGGTATAGGGACTGATGGAAAGAAGGGTTACAGCCAGAGATGGGAAATTTAAGTGTGAGGCCTTTGGGGGTAATGCCAAATGTCAGACAAGCCTGAGTAAATAAAATATGGGAGCGTAATCTGGCTAGGGCGAAGGCATGTTTGCGGAGGGAATGTAAATAATACTTAATGGGGTTGTTGTGGGGATGTTGTGAGGGTGACATGGTATTAGAAGGTGGAAAAGAGTAATATGAGGCTGAACCGAAAATTAAAATAAAAATATATGGGGAGAGATAAGGGTGAACTAGAAAGCAACTGGAGATCTGGCGTGAAAAAAGTCAAAAAAGTGTTGGTTAAAGCTGAGCTATGTTGATCCTGTGGTGAACTTGGGTTGGTAAACAACGATGTGCACAAAGGTTAGGTGGTTGTGTTGCCGCCAAAACACACTAAAGGGTGGAGAAATTTGGGAAAATTTCGAAAAAACTGCATGTAAATGTATTAAAAGGAGTGGTTTTATGGTGGCAGATTAAGAAAATGAGGCTGCCTGGAACAGTTCCATCCTCCGTCACAGCAGGATCCACCTCCTCTTCCTCAAAATCACCCTCTCCAAACCTTCCAGGAATTTCTCACTTCCAGCCTTGCCTCTCAGTCCTTCTCGAAAAACCTTAATCCTGATCCCAACATCACCACAACTGACGCCCAGGCTATCCATGATCTGAAGGCTGACCGATCCATCGTCATTCTTCTGGTAGACAAGGGTTCCACGACCGTGGTACTTGATCGTCGGGAGTATGTGGCTGAGGGACTGCGTCAGCTTTCAGACAACACTACATACAAAGTTTGCCAAGGTAATCCCATTCCTGATGTCCAGGCGGAGCTTCAAGGAATCCTCAGAACCTTAGGCCCCCTACAAAACCTTTCACCTGACTCCATCAACCTCCTGACCCCCACAGACACCCCCCACCCCTACCTTCTACCTACTTCCTAAAATTCACAAACCCAATCATCCCGGCTGCTCCATTGTAGCTAGTTACCAAGCCCCCACAGAACGTATCTCTGCCTACATAGATCAACACCTTCAACCCATTACATGCAGTCTCCCATCCTTCATCAAAGACACCAACCACTTTCTCAGAACGCCTGGAATCCTTACCCAATCTGTTATCCCCGGAAACCATCCTTGTAACCACTGATGCCACTTCCTTATACGCAAATATTCCACACGTCCAGGTCCTCACTGCGATGGAGCACTTCCTTTCACGCCGATCACCTGCCACCCTACCTAAAACCTCTTTCCTCATTACCTTAGCCAGCTTCATCCTGACCCACAACTTCTTCACTTTCGAAGGCCAGACATACCAACAATTAAAGGGAACAGCCATGGGTACCAGGATGGCCCCTCGTACGCCAACCTATTTATGGGTCGCTTAGAGGAAGCCTTCTTGGTTACCCAGGCCTGCCAACCCAAAGTTTGGTACAGGTTTATCGATGACATCTTCATGATCTGGACTCAGTGAAAAAGAACTCCAGAATTTCCTCTCCAACCTCAACTCCTTTGGTTCCATCAGATTCACCTGGTCCTACTCCAAATCCCATGCCACTTTCCTTGACGTTGACCTCCATCTGTCCAATGGCCAGCTTCACTCATCTGTCCACATCAAACCCACCAACAAGCAACAGTACCTCCATTATGACAGCTGCCACCCATTCCATATCAAACGGACCCTTCCCTACAGCCTAGGTCTTCGTGGCAGACAAATCTGCTCCAGTCCATCAACAACCTGAAAACAGCTTTCGCATCCCGCAACTACCCTCCCGACCTGGTACAGAAACAAATAACCAGAGCCACTTCCTCAGTGCCCCACTTGTGACAGGATACTTTCTAGGACTGGATCAGACTCTGAATGTGGCTCTCCAGCAGGGGTACGACTTCCTCAAATCCTGCCATGAAATGAGATCCATCCTTCATGAAATCCTCCCCACTCCACCAAGAGTGTCTTTCTGCCGTCCACCTAACCTTTGTAACCTCTTGGTTCATCCATATGAAATCCCCAAACCATCTTCCCTACCCTCTGGCTCCTACCCTCGTAACCGCCCCCTGGTGTAAAACCTGTCCCATGCACCCTCCCACCACCACCTACTCCAGTCCTGTAACCCGGAAGGTGTACACGATCAAAGTCAGAGCCACATGTGAAAGCACCCACGTGATTTACCAACTGACCTGCCTACACTGTGAAGCTTTCTATGTGGGAATGACCAGCAACAAACTGTCCATTTGCATGAATGGACACAGGCAGACAGTGTTTGTTGGTAATGAGGATCACCCTGTGGCTAAACATGCCTTGGTGCGCGGCCAGCACATCTTGGCACAGTGTTACACCGTCCGGGTTATCTGGATACTTCCCACTAACACCAACCTATCAGAACTCCAGAAATGGGAACTTACCCTTCAATATATCCTCTCTTCCCGTTACCCACCAGGCCTCAACCTCCGCTAATTTTAACTTACCCTTCAATATATCTTCTCTTCCCGTTACCCACCAGGCCTCAATCTCCGCTAATTTTAAGTTGCTGCCACTCATACATCGCCTGTCATTCAACAACATCTTTGCCTCTGTACTTCTGCCTCGACTGACATCTCTGCTCAAACTCTTTGCCTTCACATAGGTCTGCTTGTGTCTGTATATGTGCGGATGGATGTGTGTGTGAGTGCGAGTGTATACCTGTCCTTTTTTCCCCCTAAGGTAAGTGTTTCCGCTCCTGGGATTGTGTGTGTGTGTGTGTGTGTGTGTGTGTGTGTGTGTGTGTGTGTGTGTGTGTGTGTCAACATACCAACGCTTTCATTTGGTAAGTTACATCATCTTTGTTTTTAGATATATTTTTCCCATATGGAATGTGTCCCTCTATTATATTCATATCATTATTATTAAGTTACATTAATTAAGCTTTAAGATATTCAAATGTATTAACAGCAATCAACTTTTTTCTTAATCAGGCTTTACCTATGTAGTTTTTATTTCAAAAATCATGTGTAGTTACAGCCTCTGCAGTGTTGTACTCCAATTGTCACGCTGTTAATGAGCAATATAAAAATGACTGAGGCTGCTTTCTGTTCTGTAGTAAAGTATGTGTGTGGAACACGGTTAAAAAGTGCTGAGAAATAGGCTGTTTTTAATGTCTTTCGTAAATTTACGGAGATAATCGGATTTGAAATCTTCCCCCTGGCTGTATACTATGCAGTTGATTAACCTTTGCGCACAGAATGTGTAGCACAGATAGTAACGTAATAAGTAAGAACCAAATGCGATTATCCGTGCACTGGTTCAAATCTTCACCTATCCATTTGTTTTTCCTCGTTCAATCTGAAATACCTGCATCTCATAATTATAAAACTCATATGAGTTTTTTATGAATAATACATGTCTTCTCATTTCTAATTACATATTGGACATGAAATTCCTGTTCCATTTCAGATACAAATTCTTAATTATCGATGTTTTATAAAAGACTGTTGATACAAGTTTTCTGAATTAAGAAAACATAACAATTCAATTTTTAAGGCGAAAATGAAATACCAAATCCTCTTTATTTGGACTATGTCCATCATTTTATACCACAGAGGTTGATAAGTATCTTAGAAACACAAAAAACAATTATTTTCACAGCATCAAGCACATCATCCAAATGTTGCATTTTTACATTTGGTACTGTACCATTACAATATGAACCCAACAGAACTGATCTGGAGCCAAGCTGCGGGATTTGGCCCGAGAAGTAACGAGACTTTTAAGCTGCCATACGTACCGGAATTAACATTAAGCAGCTTTTTCACACATTACTGCCAAACGCTGGTGCGATATACAATGGCTTGTCACAAAAGGGGATGAGAAAATGCTGTGCCTTGTTGGCTTCATGGATTCTGTTGTTGATAGGCTCGTTATCAAAGTAGCAGGCAACATTTCCAGAACTGAAATGTATTTCTCGGATTCGGATAAGGAAGGTGCTAAGAGATTACCAGACTGTATGTAGGTAATACCTTCAGTGGCTTCAATATTTAACTACACAGTGAAATCCTTCAATACTCTCTTACATTACACACAGCTTATGCAGAAAAATTACCCTGTGATTAAGTCAGGAATATTCATCATTCTTGTTTTTAATTACAATAGTATGTCAGCTAAAAATGATAACGTGTTGTGGCTTTCGCCTAGTCTTCTAAGGAGCATATAACAGTAGATTTACAGTGTATTATTTCATTCTGTGTAAAAATTAAATGACCTTTGAAGCTATAATGCTCCTCTGCTCGTCTCTTTCTACATGTGAACTGCAGCTGGCCATGTCACTGCAGGCTAGCTGTACCAGCTGACCGGCCAGTGCTATCCAAGTTAAATGCGCTGGTAAAGCTGTTGTCCCATATTATGGCTAAGTCGATGTGAGCGTAACACACAGCACAAAACTTACCTTTATTATCGTATTTGACAGTACTCAAGATGTTTTGGCTGCAGTCCCACGTGAAACTGAAATCCAACGAGGTTCCAGCAAATACGGAAGAATACATAGTGCAATGTTTACAAACAGGTTTATTCTTATGATGAACGGATTATACCATCAGCTATAGAATGGAATGACGGCAATGGAAATTAGTGCCAGACTGGGACACACACACGGATCTCCTGCTTATTGTGAGCGGTTGACTTACCATTTGGCTATCCGTGCATGACTCACGGCCAGACCCAAACTTCCATATATCATCAACCATGTGCCTACGATCTGTACTCGTACACCCATTATGTGTATTCCCGTACAGATGAGACATGTACTGGAAAGTTGCATGCCCGGTATCAGCAGATAAATACAATATTGTAGTTGCATGGTTAACGACATATGAAGTTTGGGACTGGCCACGAGTTGTGCACGGATAGCCAGATGGTAAGGCGACCGCTCATGATAAGCGGGAAATCCGAGTTTGAGTCCTGGTCCGGCACAAATTTTCATTGTCGTCATTCCATTCTACAGCTGATGGTAGTCAATATTCGCAATAGCGAATTTATTTGGTATGTTTCATAATGGCTGTGATCACCTCAGTGCATAGTCACCTGTATGACACAGGCACTGCATTATCGTATAAAAGGAAAGAGTTTTACTGATGTTGCTAAGGTAAAAAAAAGGGGGGGAAAGAAGAAGGGGGGAGGTGCTATCAAGCATCACAAATGATGAATTTAAACAAAGTTTTGAAAAATGGAATAAAAGATTAGACAAGTGTATTAGTGCAAGTGGAGAGTACTCTGAAGAGGATTGAAGATTTGTGCTGAAAATGTGATAAATAAGTTTATAAAACAGTAAGTTCAGTTTCTTTAGGGTATCCCTTCGTATATGAATCTGAATTCTACAACTTCATCAATATTTTTGAAAGATATATGTTCTGGCTTATACAACTGGAACACTGCACGCTCTCACAAACATGCACGTGTGTGCATACACCACTATGTCCCACAATAAGTGTGTGCTCTGCGTGAACCAGATCTAGATCTACATCTACACGATTACTCTGCAATTCACAATTAAGTGCTTGGCTGATGGTTCATCGAACCACCTTCAAGCTATTTCCCTACTATTTCATTCTTGAACAGTGCCGAGGAAAAACGAACAGTTAAATCTTTCTGTGCTAGTTCTGATTTCTGTTCTTTTATTATGATTATCATTTCTACCTATGTAGATGGTGCCAACAAAATATTTACAAAGTCGGTGATTGAAATTTCATGAGAAGATCCTGCCACAACAAAAAACTACTTTATTTTAATGACTGCCACCCCAATGCATAATCATACAAAATGAGCTGCCCTTCTTTGAATTTTTTCGGTGTCCTCTGTCAATTCTATCTGATGTGGATTCCACACAGCACAGCAATACTCCAGAAGAGGGCCACCTCTTTAGCTGATCTGTTGCATTTGCTAAGAGAGCTGCCAATAAATCAGTCTTTGGCTTACTTTCGCCACAGCATTATCTATGTGGTCATTCCAATTTACGTTGCTCATAATCCCTAAATATTTTGTTGAATTTACAGCATTAAGGTTTGTATGCTTTGTCGTGTAACCGAAATTTAGTGGATTCCTTTTAGTACTCATATGGATGACTTCATTATTTGAAGTCAATTGGTACATAGTCTAAATAGTTTTGCACTTTGTTTTCATCATTTGATGACTTTATAAGATAGCAAATTAAAGCATCATTTTTGCGAACAATCTAAGAGGGCTGTTCAGATTGGCTCCTAAATCAATTATGTAGATCAAAAACAGCAGAGGGCCTATAACACTTCCGTGGGGAATGCTAGATATTATTTCTGTTTTATTAATGAGTGTCCATCAATTATGATGAGCTGTGGCCTTTCTGACAGGAAATCAGATGAATCCCGTCACACATACGAGACGATACTACAAAGGCACGCAGTTTGATCAGAAATTGCTTGTGAAGAATGGTGTTCAAAAGCTTTCAGGTAACCTAAAAATATGGAATCAATTCAACATCCCCTGTGGATAACACTTGTTACTTCGTGAGTAGAATGGTATTTTCTGAATCCACATTTCTTTTCTTGTGTACTCGTTTGACTTGCCTAGGTGTGGCTCTTTCGACGAGAGAGAGGTTTATACGATTGACAAGTATGGTGTTATTGTATCAGCATACTCTGAAAGGAACGTGTCTGTCATACAGGGTGCGCATAAAGCCCGGGAACACTTTCAATTATTTATTGCACAAGAACTAAATATTGCACAGATGTCATACACAATGCATTTTGAAGAGAAACTCTGGAAGTCTTTTTTACAAACATTCAATACACGAACCACGAGTGACTTGGCAGACATCAATACGGTAATTGAATTCTTGCCATACCCGTCCCAGCATGGCATCGTCGACTGCGGCAGTCGCTTCCTATATTCTCTCCTGGAGCTCTGCTACATCACGTGGTAGATGCGGTACATGCACCAGATCTTTAATGTGTCCCC
Source organism: Schistocerca cancellata (assembly GCF_023864275.1). Lineage (NCBI taxonomy): Eukaryota > Metazoa > Arthropoda > Insecta > Orthoptera > Acrididae > Schistocerca > Schistocerca cancellata. The sequence goes on from NC_064634.1 coordinate 299,517,647, forward strand.
ACAGAAAAAAGATACGGAGTGAGATCTGGTGATCGGGGAGGGCCATTTTATGAAACAGTTCTGCAGCATGGCCGATCCACCAATGCAGCAGCTCTGTGTTCAGGTACCCATGAACTTCACAATGAAAATGGGGTTGAGCCCCATCCTGCTGAAAGATGAACGGAGAGTCCGATTGCATTTGAGGCATCAGTAAATTGCTGCAACATGTCCAAGTAGGAATATCCAGCGACAGTGCTCTTGGCAAAGAAGAATGGCCCGTGCAGTTTTTGACATGACAAGGCACAAAAAACATTTACTTTTGGGGAATCATGCTCAAATTTAATGCATTTCCTGTGGATGCTTTGTACCCCATATTCAACAATTACGTCTATTCACTTTCCCATTAGTGTAAAAAGTGGCTTTGTCGCTAAAAAGTAAGTGATCAATAATGCCATCCCCATCCTCATTCAATTGTGGCAACTGCGAATTAAATTCTAAACGCTTGTCTCTGTTATCATTGAGCTTCTGCACTAGCCTCAATTTGAATGGTTTCATAGACAGCTTCTGTTGCAGGATTTTATACACAGTCATTTGAGCCATTTTGAGTTCACGGGATGCACGACGCACCGATTTCTTTAGACTTCTTATGAATGTCTCTCTTATGCGCTCCACATTCCCTTCACTCACACTGGAACATTCGCTTTTCTTTGCTGGACACAAGCAACACGTCTTAACGAACTTGTTGTGCCAGTGGTAAATTGCCTTCCTTGTTTGTGGCTTCTTACTGTACTTGGTTCTAAACATCTGTTGCACAGCTGTAGCACACTTGTTTTTGTCAAACTCAACACACAGAAAGCTCGCTCTAAACTTGAACTCGCCACGTTTGAGACTAGCGCTGACTACCGGAAAATTACCAAACTACACTCTGGTGGTATACATGAAGAGAGGGAAAAAACTCTTCAAAATGACATGTGTACGATATCTGTACAATGTTTGGTTCTTGTGCAATAAATATTTGAAAGTGTTCCTAGACTTTATGTACACCCTGTACAATGTGAACCAGAGGCCTTGCCTTTATTAAGTGATTTGAACTGCTTTGCTACACCACAGGTATCTACTTCTAAGTTACTCACGTAACATATGAAGCTGACTAGGAAAAGGGAGGGTGAAACGAAGGGTGGGGTGGGGCTGGGTTAAAGTCTAGAGGCACAGGACAGGAGTAGAATGGGAACGAATACAGCATCAGAGAGTGTACTCGGATGTAGACAGAGGTAGTAGCTAAGGATTGGGGTGGAGGGGTGGAGACTGGAGGCAAGGAGGAACACAGTTTAATATTCTGTTGATAAGGGCATCAGAGACAGGCAATGGTGACAGGATAGAACAGAAGGAGAGGAAGACTGCAGAGGGAACTACGAGGATTTAGGATCATAAATGTATGGACTATGAATAGCACTACAGAGTGGGGAAGGGGAAAGGCCTGTCAAAGTGAAGTATAATGTAAAATGTTTATGGCAGGCCAGGATGAAGTGGTGATGAGGTAGATGAAGGACAATGACAGCAAATTATGTAACCAGGGTATGAGAATAACAGTACCCCTATACCCAGTTCCGTAGAAATTGTGTTTGGGAAGGGATCGACACCACACAGTACAGGTTGTGAAGCAGCTGTATTGAAGTTTAGATTGTTGTGATCAGCAATACACACTGCCACAGGGTTGAGCATTGTCACTGTGGACATCTGTCTGTACAAACTGTTGCAAGTCTTGTGCATTCGCATGGCAGTTTTAATCTACCGCTGGCTTGCTATAGGTCAGTCTAGGGAAGGAATTTCAGCAGCAACTGATCATGTACTTGCAAAAGATATTTCAGTTCAGCACATTACCCTGTGTAGAAAATTTTTCTGTGGGCCAAGTTTGCAACTTGTAAAGTAAATGTCAGGTAGAATGAACAATTAAACTGGTCAGGACAATTGCTGCCTCTAGACTGTGGGATCTCTGGTTTGATTCCTGGTCGGGTCAGGGAGTTTACTTGCTAGGTTACCAGGTATTTATGTTTTCCTATTCATTTCATCTTATCTTCATCAATGCGCAAGTCACTGAAGCAGCGTCAAATAGAAATACATGTATAAATTACGATCATTTCATTTCATAATCACCATCATTTTACACTTTTCTACATGTTTATAATTCCATATATTCTAATAAATTACAGGAGGGGTCAATGAGGTAACTTTTACTTTGTTTCAGTGTGTCTGGGATTTTCAATTACCTGTCTGAAGCTTATATACAACCTGTTATGAATGTCTTGAATAGACAAGCTTCATGTGGAAGCAAAGACTAGAAACACTAAATTGAACATACAGCTTACTCAAACATGTTTCCTGCACTAGAGTGCAGCAGATTCCAAGCCACAAATCACACCTGTGCAGACAAATTGTAGCTTGAGTCTACAAATTTGAGCTATTTTTTTATAAACTCCCTAGCTTGAGTCTACAAATTTGAACTATTTTTCATAAACTCCGAAGTGCCAGTACCATGGTATTGAGGACATTGAGACATGTTCTTTCAGATGGGTATGGTCCTGTGGCAAACATCAGTAAATGAGATTGGCATAATGACAGAGCAGTTTTCCACTTGGCCAGGCCATCATCAAACTGCAACCAAAGCCAAGGGTGTCGCTGAGCACAACATATACTTCAATGGCTGTTTCTAGCATGTATTATCTGTGGTTCGCCACTCCCTAGCCCTCTTCCAACATTACTTTCTCTGAATTGTATAAGTGTGAATTAAGTTTTTCAGGATAGCCACACTCAGTATGTTGTATTGATTAGTTTCATTCTTTAATTAAACTAGAGCATCACCAGAAACTGCAGTACAATGAAATTCTGTCAAGTGCAGAAATGACATGTCTATACATGCCCATAAAAGTTGTGACTGAGAAGAAAATTTGTATTTCCTGTAGCAATATGAATTTCATAACAAACTGCAGTAGTTCGCCATATTTTTATGGTAGTGTAATAACTGAATTGCATTGATGGGTACCGTAACAGTCAAAATACAAAAGAGCTAAATCTTGAAGTGAAGATGATTTTGGCCATGGCCATGGATGGTGCAACCACTTTTGTAAGCCAACTTAATCTGTGGCACTGGCAATCTGATCAGCCAACCACTGCACTTTAAACATAAGTCATATTGTAAATGGAATACGTCCTTTAATGCCAATGTAAGATTCCATATTGTCACACTTTGTCGTATACTTCACAGTGTGAAATAATGAATGCCAGAGTTTCTCATTATGCTCTTGTTAAATTAAAGAGTGAACTGTCAATAAAACATGTGGAGTGTGACTTGTGGTTATTCTGAAAAAATAATTTCAGCGGTAGTTTTTTCCTCTGTAGGCAATGCCTGCTCTCACTAAGTGGGAACTGTTTGAGACAGATTTATTTTATCATTTTGCAGTCAGCTGTTCATTTTCCTTGCCTAACTACCATTCAATACCTCCACCACACAATGAGTAGTTATCATTTATTCATTTAATTTAATTTGATTATTTGAAACACTACATTTTCAATACAACAGGAGTAAGACTTAATATGCTGCCATTTGCATTTGGCTTATATTTGACACAAAGAATCATTACTGGTAAGGTTCTGCTATTGTGCACACATTCATTGTTGTTAGTCTAATATATTTTTCCAGTCTTCTTTCTAGTTGCCCAACCCAATTATTTGTATCAAACAGTTCATTATTGTGTATAAATTACATATTCATTGATAATGGATATGTCATTATCTAGGCCACTGATCATACACATTAGCAAATAAATGTAATACAAGGGGACCTCAATAAGTGGGTTACAGGATTATTATGGAAGACCAAGTGACTTACTGAATACTGTACCAAACTTCAAAGCGACACTGATAAGAAATACTATTTTTCACAAGCGACACTGATAAGAAATACTATTTTTCAACACATGCACTAAGTCCCTATAAATAACGGTGTGAACATTCTAGCAATCATTCAATTCCTCGACGATAAAAAAATCTGGTCCTTGGTCACTGAGCCATTCGGGAACTGCTGTAGGAACATTGTCATCATTGGAAAATTTCTAAATCCACAGGTGTTCTCAGTTTCCCAAAAGATAGTAGAAAATTCATTGTACAAGATTTGTACTGTATGGTAGATGCTTCTAAACCTCTCTTCGAAAACCCTGAAGCAAAGCTAATTTTGAATGAGGTGTGTAGTAGGGTGTTGTCGTGTTGTGCAAGAGAACAGTGCCTTCACTTAATTTTCCATACCTGCTTTTTATCAATGGCATAGCATAGCAATGTCAATATTGCATATTGCATAGAACGAATTTTACTATCTGGTGTAAATTAACTTTGGAGTACTGCTACACCTTTTCACTCACACTGTGATGCACATATGATCCGTATTGCAGCAAAATCTCTGCAGGGAACCCAGAAGGTGCATTCTCTTCTCACAATGCACCACTACTGTTGCGCAATGGTCTTAGGACAGGACAATGTGTGACTGACCTTCCTTAGTTGACAAGGTTGGAGGGCAGGGGGGGGGGGTGGGGGTGGGGGGCTTATGACTTATGTTCTGTAAAATAACCTAATGTTTTGTTGGGACAAACAAGAAAGGACAATCTATCAACTACAACAAAACAGTAAACACTTAAAACACTATCAACATAAACAGCTTGTCAGTTTATAAAATACATCTTTAGAAACAAAGTTTTATTTCAAAATCTTTTAGGACCAATACTTCTGAAGAAGATATTTTTACAAATATCGAAACCATGGTCAAGGGATAATAAACAATTATTTGAACTGGTTGGCTGATTTTTCAATCTATTCCAAAGTTTTCTTTCTGTCTGTCAGATGGAGTACCAGAAGAGGCTTTCTTCTACTCAACAACTGTAAGGAATTTACTTGATGCTGAGACTAGAGAGTAGCCTGCAATTTGAAGGTGAACAGTATTTACACAAATTAAAACTGTGTGTTGCACCAACACTCAAACGTGGAACCTTCGCCTTTCACAGGCAAGTGCTCTACTGACTGAGCTATCCCAGCACAACTACTCATGACCTTAGCTTTACTTCCAGCAGTACGTCATCTCCCGCATGTCATGCTTCACAGAAACTCTGGTGTGTGGACTGGTCAGAGTGAGTAGAGGTGTGATGGAAAACACTAAATTTGATTTTTTAAAATATATACTAACAACAATGTATTGCTTTACGTATTAACAACATTAATACAATGAAGAAAAAGGGAAAAAATCTGAAGGAAAAGGAGGAGGAGGAGGAGCTGGCTTTACCAAGTACCTGGACGAAGAAGGCGATGCACCAACTCCAGTTTGTGAATAATTACGGCAGGTGCTCTTGCGCCGACTGTGGCTGGGTCGCAGCTTTACCGAACGCAACATCTCCACAGATACAACAGGGCCTCGTAATGATTCATTCTGAAAACATCAGACACCACAATAACTTGACACTATCAAACTGAAAATGCACAATACATTGACTTCATATGAACATAAGGCCTGCAACACAACTGAATTAGTCACAAACATAACATGTGACTAATCACTCATTATCAAAAGTTCTGGAATCCTCAGCAGTAATTAGTGTGATTGAATCAATGAGCAAAAAGAACAGATGGACTAAAATAAATTAATACAAAGGAACCAATTCTACATACATATCTTCCTTCAATCTGGACAAAAATTCATGCACATGAATACAATCACAGTAACTGCTTCATTCAAATAGTGCCTAGGGTTAGTGATAAAGTTTGAAGGTACACCCCAAGCATTTTAGGCATTTAACAATTTATTGTTTTAACAAATCTTGTTTTCCAACATTGATCACATAAAAACAGTATAAATACTATGTGGAACATCTTAGGCAAAAAGCAAAAAGTTGCTGGAATTCAATAGAGTTGAGAGGTCAAATAGGCACATAAACAAGACTGAAATCATCACTAAGCTATATTTTGTGAGCTGCCACCATATCACTGGTCTGTATGTCTGTGCTACAAGCTTTTACGCTTTTGCATTTAGGGTCGGCTTCAATGTTAGTACTTTTGTCACTGTAGAAGTTTCAGGGCACTCATGTTTAGAGAAATATGAATTTATTAATAAGAACACACAATACAGCCATGTCCAATGTCAACATGTGCCCTACAATAAGAGGAAGATACTTCAGCAAATCATCACACTGGGATTTGCCCGATTCAGAAAAACAATAGGAAATGTATTAGACTGGCCAGACAGTGATTTAACCCTGCTCTTGCTGGATATATTTTTAAACATATGTACCACCACACTTGGAAAGATAGTGCAAGTCCATGCTACCAGGCAGAGGGTTCAAAAGATTAAGGTGATCCTTTTAAATATTACCTATAGTGGAATAACAACACAAAAGGCACTGAGTTGATGACAGGCACAATGAAAAAGAATATTAGAAATATTTTGGCTTTCGGATAAAGTACTTCTACGGAAGTAGGAAAACACACACACACACACACACACACACACACACACACACACACACACACTATATTTACACAAGAACAACTATCACACACATGGCCATTGTTTCCAGTGCTAAAGCTTGACTGCAGCTGCATTTGATGTGAGCAGCAATCTAGCTGGGGTGGGTTGTGGGGGTAAGGAAGAAGTGTGGGGTGAGGGGGAGTGGGGAGGGATAGCAGGAAAGGGGTGGGAGAAGATGCTAATGCTGCCTGTGGGAACATGCAGGGACAAGATAGGGTTGTTACGTGCAGCAACAGGAGGCAGTGCTGACAGAGGAGGGGAGGGGAGGGGAGGGGAGGGGAATCCAGATGGCACAGGCAATGAAACAGTCATAAAAGTGAAACAATCATGTTGGGCGGCATGTTCAGCAACCATGTTGTCCAGCTGTCTCCTGGCCACAGTACTGTTGATAGAGGATGGCTTAGAAGTCAGCTTGTGTGGTTCAAGAGGCCAAATAAAACATATGAAAGTAGAGAAAAAAAGAGGACAGACACTTAATAATGTAATACAACAAAGAATAGTAACAAAGGGAAGCAGCACCAAGGATTGTGGGATGAAAAGGAAGCAATTAGTAAACCCAAACAATGGAAAGTCCAGAATGGACTATGGGTAGGGGATATCTCAAAAACAGTTGTTAACTGCCTCAGTAGTGAACTACAAATAACTAATATTTTTAGCTTAGTGCACACCTATGTTATACAATATATGATTTAGATTATCTGGTAAAATATTTTGATAAAGACCATTTGGGGGTGCTAACAGCAGTTGACATTTTGTGTACACAGACTGAACAAAGTTTACGGAGATTTATGATACAATGCAGCATTTTTATTGAGTTCTACGGCTACGGGTGGGGTGGGGGGAAGTACAAGAAAGAACATCATTTTAATATGGTATCTCTTTCTAATACATAATCATTACTAACACATTTTCAATAACTCACCTCTGCAAGTGTTACGATTTATTTTGCCGAAGATAAAATTTCATGATTCCAGTTCAATACATAGTCAGGCTATTGCTTCACATAGAAAGATTTAGAGATGATATTAGGGTTGTTGATTAAATACCGACATTTCCAAAAATTGATATACATCGGCAAAATTTTTCCCCCAATACATCAACATCAAAATTGCAATATCAAGTGCCAATATTTTTATTTTATAATATAATTTTTAGCAACCTTTGGTAAATATTTGAAATTGTAAAAAAACAATTTTTCCTTTTGTTGTGCGATGGAGACTTACTACTTTTCAAGCTTTCATCACATCCAGTCTTTCTCTTTGACTGTGTGAAGCAAGTAAGGTGGCACAAGGAAGTCCAACTGCACTGGGAGGTGGTGGTGTGAATGGAATAACAATATTTCCTATGTGAAGAAATACCACATCAGTTACGTTAACAAACAATTTTTAATGCAACTGGTGTGCTATTTCTTCACATCGGCATTCTTCAAAAACAGTTGTTTAAAATGGTGAACAAAAATGTAAGCGACAAGATTGGTCTTTGCAGTGGACGAAGATGTTTGAGGGGAAATGCTGATGCACTCTGCATTACGAACAGCAACTGCAATGTTGAACTTCACTATGCAATTTTGACACTGCAGCTGCTATGTCGCTGGCATTTGCAGAAATGGGAAAACAGGAAGTCGACATGAAGAGTTCCAGACAAATCTGATGTGATGAAACCGAATAACATTCCCATCGGGCACATTTTATTGTGCCACTTACATGCAATTACCATTTTTAGCAATGTGGTTATCATCAAGTGTAAACATGCATCATTTTCCTTTGAATCCTTGTTCTAAGGGAGAAAAGCAGACTGCTAGCTTGTTGATGTACAGAATATCTACTACTAAATCAATATTTAAATATGCAGCTCTAAAACCATCCGTACATTTACAATGTGCAGCAGATATTTTTATAGACCTGTACGTTTATATTTTTTCTGTCGTTATATTGATACAAATTAAATACATTGAGGACAGATAATGATATTTTTTTAAATATTGATATATTGGATATTTTTAAAAATATCAGCAGTCCTAAATAATATGCTTCTCCTCTGCAGTCACTTTTTGAACTGTTAACACAATACACAATTATGGCACAAAATTTTACATCTGTCTTCTTTCATGTTGCTGTATACGTTTATGCTCCACCTATAATGTACATAACACATCAACAAGCTAAATGTAATCTGAAGGACACCTGAACCTTCTGCCTGATGCTCTCCCCTCCCCCTTTCCTACACACCATATTCACCAATACTGTTGTGTTGATTCTTTAGCCTTGGCACATTCGCTAGTATAATTTTTCGAGCAAGTGGGAAATTTTCTGCGTTTCTGTCACACATACTGAGCGACCTGCTCCTCCAATTCATGACTTTCCCTGGTTTGTTCCTCAAAAATTTGAGTTATAGAACCAGAATTCTTTTAATTTATTCTCCATCTGATGCAAATAATATCCTTCCCACTGCACAGCTGTTTGTGGCCACTGCCTTATGAATTGTCATTAACCTAAAATTGTCATCATATTGTCAGTGAACCAGTAGTGAATCAAGAACTCTTAGAGCCACATTTTTCAACAGTCACAGCTGCGATTAGAATCCGTTATCGACTGCTACAATTCACAGTTCCTGGAGTGTTGAGAAAATAAGCAAACTGAATGACAAAAATTCATTGTCCTCTCTGACTCTTTTTACAGCTAGATTGGCAGAAATCATACCACTTTGGGTGGATGCTGTTGCCAACATTAAAACATCAACAGTACTAAAGAGCAGTAGTAGCAACTACTGCACCATTTTGAAGCTCCAGTTTTATTGTGCCATGTTTCAAGTGCTCTGTGAGAACGTATTTTTATTAGCATTAATTTGTCTCCTTTAGAAATATGTACCATGGTTGAGTGTTTGTCCACTTTTAAACTAAATTCAATTCCAGCTACAATTGACTTCAGGTGAAGTGCAGTTTATGTAGCCAAGGCATGTAGTACATATTCCCTTGCTTGGCAGCAACACCAACTTTGTCACCTGCTCGCCAGACCCCTCCTCACATTTGCCTTAGTGCCAGACTGAGCTGGAGACACTGTTTCCCCTCCGAACCTTACAAATTCTTCAAATTAAACCTGTATGTTACCTCAAACTGCTGAAGTTTGAACTGTAGATATAAGAAAAACCATGTATTAAACTATTGCTAGGGACCTGAAAAATTCACAGGTGTAGAAAATAGACGTGAATTCTGCCTCAAAACATAAAAAAATAAAATTGTCTAAGGAGTGCTATTTCAAAATGAATTTTATCCAGATGAGTTATTTTATCAGAGCTAGTTTCAAATAGCTTCATTTTCTGCATATAGATACTGAAAATGTGGCCACTTTTCAGTTACTGGCATTGCAAATCATGATGAGTCAAATGTGTATAAGGTGTTAGCAAAATAAAAAATGCAAATGCAACTGTGTATCAATGCACGCAATACTATGGTGCCACGCCAATGGTGAGCAGCAGAACGGTCTGTATAAGATACACTGTGTAATGTAATCTAAGACTCAGCCACGGGACCAAACACCTCAGAACACTTACATTTTTCTGCTCCCTGGGGTTCAAATGTTGGTATAATGTGAACACGTTAACGTGGCACATGTTTTGAACCTTAGTTGCACGAAATACCAGTACAGGTCAGTTCTGAACTATCTCGTTTATGACATTGTGAACCTCAGTAAGCAACTCCACAGTAGCTGCCACAGAAGGCTCTGTGTTGTGGGTTGTTTGTTATTTTTTTATTTTGAAATGAGTGATCCTAATTCATTACAGATTACAATTATGGCCCTAACAAGACCAGAAGAGGTTGACAATCGCTATGACCTTAAGTCGGTTGTGCTTTTCCAAAACACGGATGTAGCCTAACTCTAACTGCCAGTGAGACATGGGGTCGGGGCTTGTGTTTTAGCACTCTTCCCTCTAGTGATAATGTTTTTAGTTTCTTTATGTTGACGGCTGATTGCCAGTTTATACTGTTCGCACTTCACGAAATAGCAACCTGAAAACAAAACCAATTAACATATTTTAACCACACAACGTTTTCCCCTAATGTGCAAATAGAGGCATTTTCAGTTTTAGTTGTATGCTACATATCTTGTTGGTACCATCTGTAGCATTAAGTACAGGTTGCACGGCTATGAGTTTCCATGAAGGGTTGAAGTCAGTACTCTGCAGATTTTGTAATTATCAAATTGGGTGGGGGGAATAATGCCAAAAAGAAAACACGCAAAGATCTTATCAGAAAGAACTGTTGAAGTTTTTGTGAAAACAAACATCCAGTCAAAAAGCTCCCCAATCATAACTTTTGTTTTTAACACTCAATTTCAAGCACTCATACTCTGTCTTCAGGCAAAATTATATGTCTAATCATTTACAAACAAAAAAGTTGATGCAAATTTCCACAGAAAAATAGATAATTTCACCAAAAATAGATCCTACATTTTCATGTCCCAAGCTATTACACAATGTAAAAGCACTGACCTCATGAACAAAGTTTAATCAGCATATTTAAAATGACCCTGTATTCACAAATGACGAATTTGGCAAAATGCCCTGTCATACTTGGGTGAAGCACTAAAAACAATAATATTCAGAGGCACAATGTTACAAATGTTAAAACAAATTAAATTATAGAGAGCGAGGGGGGAAAAAAAAAAAAGAGAGTCACAGTTAAGGGGGGGTGAGATGGTATTTTAAAGAAATAATGTAATATTAACATAAGAAACATATGCACACAACAAAACAGTAAAGTAACATGGAGTATAGTACGCGAGGGGGGCAAAAACACTTGTTAATACACTGAATCATGAATAATGGTTTCTTGATGAATGAAACTGTTAGATCAAGCTGTTCCAGCTTAATGTCCACCTGTGGGTAGCTGGGACTCATGGGCACTGAGGGGCAACAAGCTGATATGCAGGAAGTCAGGCAGCCAGATCGCTGCCTAAGCAACTGCACTGCCCCAGCCAAATGCCACTGGGCAGGGGTGAGCCAATAGCTTCTGCATGTGCAGAAGGCACTGTTATAAGGTTTACTTGTGGTAGGTAGCTTACCCAGCTGTGTCTGCCTGCAGGCACGCTAATAAGCCTTCACAGTTGCACGTGTCCTCCGGTATAACTATCTTGCCCACAGCAGTCATTCAAACTGACGATTGCACTTAAAAATCTTGAAAAATGTGGAACATTAGATAACATTCCGCACTTGTCAAGATACAGATATAATGTGGTTTTAGTGAATTTAAAAAATCAAAGCTTTTGACATTCATTGTGAAATCTGTCGTACACAGACTGATTGTCGCAAGTGATGGCGTGCATCAATGGTGTCACTGGTATAGAAACATGACAAGACATTTTGATAGCCAGCATGTCATATCTCAATTTCTCCCAGACTTTCATTAACCTAGACACAAATACAAAATAAGACTGTCACAGGACAAAATTTTGCTTTTTTGTAAGAAATCCTGCACACAATTAAGAGTCTTAGCTTCAATTCGCATGTAATTTCACTCTATTACAAACTCATTTACAGGTCTCAACTTATCCATACAACGCTTCCCAATTGCATTTATGTCAATGGGGCACCCTTTCCTTGGCCTCCACACTATTGTAATTGTTATTGTTATTGATCATACACAATCTGCTGTGTTACAATACTACCTCTAGATTTTTCATGTCTGCTGCGTTTTGTGACTCAAAAGTATTGCATTTTCATTCTCTCTAACAAAGATTCTTGCACAGCTGTATTTTCTGTAGGACAGTGGAAAATATTAACTGAAAAGTAATGATAAAACATTACACTTTAAGAACAAAGACGCCGTATGTAAAGTTGTGTTTGCGGACAACGGTACGATGAATCAAATGTACTTACCTATTTTTCTTTCTGAACAATGAAAACAGAGGATCATTGAAATATTGTCACAACGTTATTCATTTTTCAGGGTGTATACGTGGACAAGGAAAAAAAATTCCCGGATTTTTCCCGGATTTCCCGGTTAAAAATACACTTTCTCCCGGATGAAAACACACTTTTTCCGTGCTATTAAGTGACAGGTTTTTTTTATTTTTTGCATCAATAAGTACGCTGTATATTTTCGTATCACGAAAGTATAAATTCGAATCCCACCAAACACCGCATGTTACTTTCCGAACCATGTAATCGAGATTACGATACGCTTTTGTAAGCGAGTCATTGCTCATGTCACGTGATCCCGCCAGCCGATGACAGCGGATATTCAGAGCGTAGGACACGTGATGTAGTCCGCTAATAGCAATATCACTGTTAAGTAGCGCGGATACACAAACAGGAAAAGTTAATGTTTTAAATTAATATACATAGTGTTGCTACAAGGAAAGCAAAGCTTTCATGTACAACATTGGTCTCTAAGGTTAATAAGCTGCAACAGAAGCTAAGCTTTCACATATAATGTTGATTTTTCTTGTCCGTGTTACACTTTAAGATACATCACACAAATGTGCCAGTAAAATTTTTAGCCGAGTCCAGTGACTTGTTCTCAAAGTTTTCCACAAATAAATTAGCTACCGCAGAGGAGCGAGAGCTTCCCGTAGCACTACATCAATTTACTCGTAATAACGACACGATTGTCTGATCTGGGCTCTAAATACTTCTAATCGCTCGTCATCAAACGCTCTGTGATTTAAGGAATTCATCGCACATTCTCAGACATAGTTCCACTTGCGAAAGAATAAATTTGCTTTGAAAGTAACGTTTTCCAAACAGCCATTCGCAATATTTTCCCGCGACCTGTTAGAAATAGGTTCGTTTCAGCAGTCGTCAGAGAGCGCCAGGTAAGAGGCGCCACCGCGCTTTGGCAGCTACGATGACGCAGGAAGCCCGTATGTTCGTATGTGTAAAACATTAAAAGATCTTATGTTATGTCATAAAAGAAAAGAGGCCGAAATATCGGTGTCTAATGCTGCTTACGTTGTTAATACAAATACTACCCATGACTGGTGTGGTGTCTCAAATCTGATTACGTTTATTTTGTCGCTGTCTGCTAGATAAAACAAAATAGGTCTTTCTAACACTGCAGAAATTGTAACACATACCAAATAAACGAGACTGTTTTTGCACAAATGGTCATTTTTATAACACAACAGAATATAATTCACAAAGACCAACATAAAATGCCTATTAGGCCTACTACAAGCAAATAGTTTAATGTTAGAAAATAGTTTCACATTTCATTCATACGCCCCAGTTTCTCGAGCATGAGATCGAAAAGTAGTAGTACGAGATTTTTACTTAAATTTGGAATCGTCATATTCTTCCCTAATTGGTGTGGTGTCCCCATTCCTCGTCCTAACAAACAATCTTGTCATGACTATCTCTGGAACTATTCCTGCCTTTGTCAAAATTTAGTCGCTGGTTAACTTCACTAACCCTGCCAGAATCACCAGTTTAGTTATCCCTGATTATTCTCCGGTTAGGCGTTATGATGTTCGTACAAACCACTTTCCGCCCTACCTCCAGAATAGAAGTTGATCGGCTGCTAGAAGGGAGCTGTACACCTGGCCCTTACAAGTGGAGCGATCTGACCAAAAATTTTCTGACAAAATTTCATTTTCTTGGATACACCGAGAAGATAATACGTAATCTTTCTTACCTGTTATTCCTGTTAGTCGTTTATTTCCACTCTGGTAGTCTGACTCTATGGATTTCGCTAGTAATTATAGCACAGCTGATCATTCCAAGCCCAATCAACCACATAATCAGACAGCGGTTGGCGTTCACTCGTTCGGCTTTACTCTGCTCAGCTCGTATAACCCGGTCCCCTTTTGCTTGCAGGAAAGTTTATTTCTAGATGCGATGAGGATTCCCCTGACAGACATCACGTACACTAGGCACGCATTCAAAATCTAACTTATGATTCATTCAGAAATCAACTTACAGAGTGTGTTCAAAAACCAAGAGGGATGCGTGTCAAAATCATGAGTAATCGGTAGACCAACGTGCGCTGGGTACTAGGCTCTTTGTGAAACATGATTTTTTTCTTCTCAAGAATATGAATTTGGCGCCCCCTCCACCCCCGTAATTGTCATTCGGGTCAGATACATCGGTTTGCCCCGCCACTCAACTGCGCATGCGCATGAGCCCGCTCGAAACTCCTATAATGAATCTAGTTAAACCGTTGTGACGTCACTCTCATCGGAGACATTTTGTTGTTATAAAGCATTGCATAGTCTTCCTAACACCTTTGACACACTTTGTTGTTGGCAAACGTTTGTATGAGCACTGTGTTTTGTTGTTGTATATGGCACATTTCCTTTGCAATTTATGTTTTATTTTCATATTTTTTTCTCGTTCACGTTTTATTGTTGTAGTATTATTCTGCAGTAGCGGGATAGAGTAATATCCTTTGTTAGAGCATCGATTCTTACCAGTCAATATTGCAAAAATTTAACTGAAACCTAAAATAATGAAAAATTCCCGGAATTCTAAAAAATTCCCGGGTTTTTCCCGGTTTTCTCCCGGATGAAAAAATTCCCGGGTTTTTCCCAGATCTCCCGGTTGTCCCGGGTCGTATACACCCTGTTTTTTTACTTTAATAGTGATATTAGCAGCACAGTGAGCTGGTGATCATTCGCAGGAGAATGGAGCGGGGTTAGCCAAGCACCTGATGGACACTCAGATCTGTCATTTTGGAATACTATGAGTAAATAGGAATTACTAGTGTCTGCTGTGCAACATATTATTAACTTTCTCACCAACAAAGGTGTGGCAACAAATGACATTCTGAAAGGACTCCAAATACAGTTCAGTGATGATAAAATAGATAGTCAAAGCCATAAAAAGCATCTGATGTCTACCGTCAATTAAGACAATATTCAAGCCATGTATGAGCTTGTGGAAAATGATCCCCTCATTACTGTTATTGAGGTTGCAACACCCACAAAGCTACATTGGTAACCTCTTGAAAATCCATGTTCCAGTCCATATTTGCTCTCTTGTAACTGTCACATGTTTGGCCCACTAAAGAAGACATTACAAGGGGAATGCTTTCAACACAACACTGCAATTCAATCACATTGTATGTGTGCAACTGGCTACTGGGACAGTGAGTTGTTTTCTTTCACAAAGCTATCAGAAAGCTATCAATCCAATGAAGAAACAGTATTTCTTTTCCCACAAACTATGTACAAAACAACACTAGTATTTCTTTCGCCAGAAACTATATACAAAAACACACTCGATTTGTACTGATATGTATCACCAACAAAGCTACGTAATGATATTATGGTTTATATTTCAATGATCCTCTAAGGTTTATGTGCAACTGCTCCTTCATACACATCTACATCACCTTTGACATTTTATGCACACTGCAGATAAATTTGTTTCACATTAAAACAATCATTGTAATTGAATCTTACTACATCTGGGAGTAGTTTCATCAGGAACAATTAGATACTTAACAAAACAATTCTCAGTTAAAATGTTTTTCACATTACAGTTTGGGGGCTGGAAGTGGAGGATTCAGCAACAGCCTTTGTTACTGCATCGATGCTTAACAGCAATAATACCCATTTTCTCACCTTTGGGAGCACGGACGGCGTCTTACGCAGCTGCACTTTACGAAGATCGTCCACAGTTATTGTCATGCGGGTGTCTGCCTTTTGCTGCTGGTGATCTTTCTTCTTGCTCACAATGCCCAGTTTATTTGCAGGGAGAGCCAGTAATCCTGGTGGTGGTGGTGGTGGCGGTGGTGGAGGAGGGGGAGGAGGTGGAGGTGGTGGTGGTGGTGGTGGTGGTGGAGGGGGAGGAGGAGGAGGAGCACCAGTTGAACATGGCAGTGACGGTGCAGGTGGCGCTGGAGCTGTACTAATGGCTGTCAGGCACGACGCCAACTGCTGTCGCAGTGTCGCCAGTTCTCGCTCCACCTGAATGAGTCTTTCTTCTAAGGCCACCTGCAACACACATTCCATTCAATGCGCCAATTGACCAATGGGCACACGCTGACAAGGAAGTTTACAACTAATAAGCAGCATCAAAAAGTGAAGCAGCATGTTAGCTGAGAGCTTTATAACTGATTATTACACATTTGCTTGCGTTTCTCAAGCCACACCTTCATATAGGTCAACTTAAGTGAGCAACTACATTGAGTAAAGGCTAATATTTTAAATGGAAAAAAATAATCTGATACTCATTTTAAGTCAAATCCCACAACAAAAATTCAGCCTCCGTGGGATTAACTGGTACTCTGTACATTCTGATGCCACAATTTTATCTCTGTATTACAGCATTCAAACTCACTTCTTTCAGCCCGATACATATGCCTCATTGGACCCCTGGAAAGTGCTATTTCAACTGGAAATACTGAATTAACTCGACTCGTGCTTTAACCATTAAACATTTCTAAACATATGCACTCTAAGTTTCTCTTAGCTTGTGCACCACAACAAAAGAAGTGCAACATATCATGCAAGTTACAATGCTCAATGATTTAATTTAATTGATTCATCACATGAGGCACACTGAAATTTCTCTCAGCTTCTGGGCCTATTGCCTGACATCTCCAACAACATCTGTGCTTCTGAATACTGACAGCTTTACTTTTTAGTGATCTAGTAATTTTTGTCATCCCCTCAAGAGACAGCCTTGAACTGATGTCAGTTATCAACTAAATTAGTAAGCACCAGAGTAAATCTCCGGTATCTTTACTTTATTATGTAGTTTTAACAATACGAGAGAAGGAAAGTTGCTACTCACCATATAGCGGAGATGCTGAGCCGCGATAGGCACAATAAAAGAATCGCACAATCAAGGCTGTTGTCAGCAGTACACACACACACACACACACACACACACACACACACACACACACACACACACACACTTGCATGCGTGCCTACTGCAGACAAAGGCCTTAATGGCTGAAAGCTAAGATTGTGCGATTCTTTTTATTGTGCCTATCACGGCTCAGCATCTCCCTTTCCTTCTCTTGTATTGTTACATTCCATCCTGGATTTTCCATTGTTTTATTACGTAGTAGTTATGCAATCTGGTTCCACCAGCAAGCCTTCATTCAAGATGACAGCCATTTATTCGTGATGGCTAGTCACTTGCCAAAAAATGGAATTAATCAAATTTGTCCCATTTTCTATCTTTTGATTAATGCTACTCCAACATTACTTATTTATTCTCAACTTTCTTTCCAAACACAGGCTGTTTCTAAGTGTTTACACATTTAAGTTAGTATTTGCAGTGAAATTAGTAATCATTATTACCTCGAGACAGCTGAATCAAGAAAGAGACCTAGCTTTTAGGCGAAAAATATTTTCACCATACATGTATCTTTCTCCTCTTTTCTGTTCAGATTTACCCCAACATGTCTTAAGACACATTGTTCTAGCTCACGTGCCCACCGGTGGACAGTCTTGTGCCCATGAGAATAGGTAAGCAGGAGCAAACGCCTGCTGCCCAGACAGCCGGGCCACAACCGACAAGATCCCACAGCATTGACCGAGTCCACGCGGACAGGGGTGGCGAAGTACATGGCACTTGTGCAAAAAGCATGCATATGACTGCTTTGCAGGTAGCATATACCAGTTGTGCCCGCCCGAAGGTGAGCTGAGCAGTGCCCGCACCCTATGAGTCAACATTGTAACAGCCTGACTCAAGACAAAATTTGATTCAAATTATTCTATAACATTTAATAAGAAATTTGAACTTTTCTACAATCTATACTCCATAAACCACTCAATTGTTCTTCCCCACAACTCAGATTAAACTACTGTGTGTCAGTAAACCTTTCAAAAATATTCATTCATTCATTCATTCATTAGATTAAATCTTAAAGACCAGAATGTTCACAATACTGGAACATTCAGGGTGGAATATTTATGCATATATGCATATGCCAAACAGAGAAAGCACTGAGCAGTGTGCAGGTACAGAAAGAGAGAAAAATAGCTTTTCTTTCAAACATATTCCTTCACTACCAAAATAGATGCACTGTTGTCTCCCAAGAACGAGGTAAAGAGAAGAGACGACACGAGATGAGTTGCAGAAAACTCTAATACTAGCACATACCGTAATTATGTAACAAATCATGTGCTTGGATACTGATAACTTTTCTGGAGACAAAACATCTCCACTGTAGGGGTCAACATGGTTTCCTAAAACACTGATCACAATTTACTCAGTTCGTGCACAACATCCAGAAGGCAATACCTAGAAGAGCACAAACTAATGTCACATTTATGAAATTCAAAACTGGCTTTGTTCAGTTCTGCAGTACTGGATGGTAAACAAAATACGTGCATACTTTCTTGTTGGAGAGGCATTTTAATAGGGCTGCTACAGCCCATAACATGCATAAATGATTTAGCAGGTAATGTCTGGAGCTCTCCAAGTCTGTCTGCAGATAACTCAGATGTATACAGGAAGGTGGTCATTAAACTGTTACAAGATGCGAAGAAGGTTGCAAGTGTTCAGCACCTTGTGGCAATGATTGGTAAGCTGACTGAACATACATAATTTATCACACACACACATATGCAGAAGGACCTATTACTGGTCAATTACACATCTCTCAATAAGTCTATGAAATCAGCCATATTCTTCAAGTCTCTAGGGGTACCTGTCTGTCACAATTTGAAGTGGAATAACCACACAAATAATGGAAGAAATAGGGGGTAACTACGTCACCATGCAGCTGTGGCCACATGAACAAGATTTAGAACACTGCTTAAAAAAAAAAAAAAAAAAACCCACACACACACTAACAGATTAGTCTGATGCCTAAATTTTTATCAACTATAACAATAAATGCTGGTAGCACATTTACAATTTGTAAATACAGATGTTCTTTTATTATACATTACTACTTGTCACGCATTTTACACTGAAAGTTGCTACTTTTCAGATCTGAAATTTATTATTATTAAGTGCAACTGGACCTCATCTGATCATGCAACATTGTTACATTTTGATCATCAGGGTTTCCAAGAAGTTCTCAGATTCTCTCCAACAGTTTAATTTTCTTCCTTCAGTCATTTGTGTCCCTGGTGTGGTGATGACTTTATTTTCTGGCAGTACTTCCCATTTGTTGTTTTTGATTGAGTTATTGTTGAAAATGTCCCGACTTTTATGAGCCTTTCTGAAATCCTTTTTGATCTGCTGGTTCCTAAGTATGGTTTTGTGTAGTTCTATGTACAGTATAATTTTGTAAGTATGTGTTTTGGCGAGTCTGTGTACAAGTCCACAAAGTTTCAATCCTCCTCTTCCGATGTCTGCCATGGGGTGGGGTGGCATTATAACCTATATCCACTTATGTTCTTTTTGGGCCATGTAGCTTTTTCAGAAGTTTGCATTATTTTTTGTAGGATATCTTCAGGATAATTTGTCTGTGGAATGTAAGCATTTTTCAAGCGTATGAGTCTTCAGGCTTGGTAACTGTGTTATACTGCCTGATTTTTGTGTTAAGGGCATACTGTTGTACATGATGTACCATGAGCTCTTCTCAGCTTTTGTATGCAAATTTTCTGTGCCAACATCTCTCTCCCTATAATGCAAGGATTTCACCGAAATACTTTAAGCATGGAACTGTATTCGTCCACATTTTGTAATCAGTTTTTCAGTAGGTTGTTTCGAGCAATGGATTTTGTATTTTGAAAAATATATGGAGGCCATCTCTTTCAATAAATACCTTGAGAGTTTCTATCTGTTCCATTGTTGTCAGCCCCTCTGCTAGAATTGCCAGATGGTCTGCAATACGTAGGCATGAAATCTAGGAGTCTTTTTATGTCTTTCATATGGGTTTCCAATAGTTGAATTTTAGATAATCAGATAATTTACAGGAGTGCTTAATTAGGTATGTTGTTAATTTTCTTGGTAAGGCATGTTGGTTAACTGGGGGTTAAGGGACTAAATAGCAAGGCCATCAGGCCCTCGATACAGGGGTAATTCACGAGGAATTAGTGACACCAGCGAAGTACATGTTCTGACAACAAATGTACTTACGAACAGTGAGACTGAGGCACTGATGACAATACTGATGCTAGAGCTGAGAAAAAATTTGCAGAGAAGAGTATAGATCAGGCCAGTATGGAGGTCAGAGCAGGCGAGGGGTCTTCCAGGGCTTATCCACTGGTGAAGAAAGCCCCACTCTGTGTCCAAATCCTGCAAGCCCAATGAAGGGTAAACACCATTACAGAGCAAAGAATGTCTTCTACTGACAGATTCAGCACAGTAAAAGGAAGAAGGCAAAATAGTAATGAGCATCAGTTGGACGATCAATAAGAGGAGAGAAATAGGTAAAGCAACAATTGGGCTTGCCGAGGGCTTATGTACAATGTGAGTTTCACCCAAAGCCCCATCCCCTGTTCCAGTGTAGTCAAGGCATTAAAGCGCACACACCACTCAACAGAGACCTACCTCTAAAGCAGAAAATGGGGTATGGCAGAAAAGTGGACAACCCACATCTAAAAGCAGTTTTCTTGGTAAGGATTCCCAATGTCCTGCTTTAAGTTAGTTTGGACCTTGCTGAATACTTCTGCACCAGATTTTACAGGGTGTCCCACATGAAACGGATACACCTCACGTACTGATTAATCATCTCTTGTCGAATTACTTGTGAAGTGGCAACACTGTCTCCAAAGTTGACTACCACTTCCCTTCCAGCTTCTCTTATAAACATATAACAACATATTTTTTGAAATTACTATTATCTATTCTTTTTAGTTAGTGCACTGTTACTTGAATCTCTGATGTGAGGCACATCAGTCTGAAATATAGATGCAGAGTGATTGTAGCCTTGTGTTATGAGATCGAAGTGTGTCATTAGTTGCTCCTTTCATGTTGCAGTTTTAAGATGGAAAAAGCCAGTATCGCCAAAAGAGACAGGAAAACTCTTTCTATGGAAGAAAAGTTAAAAATTCTGGAAATACTTGAAGCTTGCCGTGCAACATGTGTTGCATTAGCACAAAGTATAGGAATACCCGTATCTATGTTGAACACTATTGTGAAAAGCAGAGACTATTTAGGAAAATGCAAGCAATAGTGGGCCATATTACAAAAAAAATGAAATGTGTCAACTACTCGAAATATGCAGCGCTGGAAGAAATTATGAAAACTGATTTCAGACAGCACGTGTGTCAAAATTCCATTAAACAGTGTGACATTGCACGAAAAGGCACTAAAGTTGACAATGCACTTGGGGTTGAAGACATTACAGCATCTAATGGGTGGATAGATAGATTTAAGAAGTGGCAGTATGTAGTGAATAAAACTGTATTTGGCAAAGAAAAGAGTGTGGACATAAAATTTGTTACTAAATGGCAGAGCAGCAGGTTACAGGAACTTTTGTAACAATATAAACTGAAGGGTATCTTCAACATTGATGAAACACGTCTCTTTTTCAGCATATTGCCAAATAAAATACTTGTCTTCAAAGGCGAAGACTGCCATGTAGGTAAACACAGTAAAGTTTGCCTGACAACGTTAGGCATGAACTTTCAGATGGTTCTGAAAAAATTAAACCGTTCGTGATTGGCAAATCTAAAAAACCAGGGTGTTTTAAAAATATAAAAACCACTACCAACGAACTGCAGTGCCAAACAACAAAGCGTGGCTGATGTCAGAATTATATGAGAAGCAATTACATTGCCTTGATGCACAGCATATACTTTCTCTTATTGTGGATTGTTGCCCTGCACATCCCAGAAATACAAGTCTGCGTAATGTGCAACTAGTTTCTGCCACCGAACTGCACAAGCAAATTACAGCCTTTGGATGCCTCCTTTAAAGTGTCAGTTTTAGATGATTTGCATTATACTGCGAAGGCATGGACAGAAGTTATGGCGGCCACCACCTCCAATTGCTTCCGAAAAGCAGGGTTCATTGAAGCCGACAAAGGAAATTGATCTGATGCACCAGACCTGACTGCTAGTGACAACAGTGAAAAACTGCTCGCTTCATCATGGGGAAAGGCTGCAGCTGCAACTTCGGGTTCACAATTTTGTACACACTGACGATCATGTTGTCACTGTAGAACGTGTTTCTGTTGATGACATGATAGACTTTCACACACAAACGCTGAAAGTGCAGAAAGTGACAGTGATAGTGATAAGGACAATGAGGTTCCCTCAATTGCAGTTGTTAATGCAGCAGTGAGAATAATTTAAAAATATATTTCAGCTGCAGATGTTGATGATAAAGTTTTCCAATGTGTTTACGAACTTGATAACCACAATGAAAAAATTCACCAGAAAAAATTAAAACAACCCACAATTTTGGATTCTTTGGCTAAAAAGCAGTAACTACTGTACCCATTTGTTCATGTCACATTTAGAGACAACCCAAATTAAAGGTCTGTATAATAAATAAGAATGGCTTATTAGTGTTTTGTAAATGTGTGCTTAAAATGGTTAAGTGTAATATGGTTCCTTTCCCTGTAATCTTTACTGTGGTACAGACCAATCTCTATTGCAGTCCCGATGTCTATGTTGATTTGAAAAAGACAATTTGGCTGCGAGCTGCTAAGACAGTGACTGTGAAATAAAGGCAACAGTGGCAGATTGATCTGTAATGTAGTGCCATATTTAATGCACTTTACAATATTTCATGCACCTCTATTTACAAAATCAAAAACGGCTACATAAGTGGCTGGTACTGTATACATCTGCTGACATCACTTTTGCAGGAAAGTTACACTAAAAATGACGTAGTTTAGAGAGATCTTTAATGCAGTATACTCTTCACCTGCACTTTTCATAGGCATCAAGTGTAAATACTAAAACCGCCACCGCCAATTGCATCACTTTATCTTTGCAAACATGTAAATCATCATGGTGGCTGCTTGGTTTAAGTTGTTTATAATGCAATTTATTGTGCTATAGTTCTTGTGAATGACATGTCACCTGCTAAACATAGCACAAAATTCAGATAACCTTTATTAAATAATAAACATTCCCTGCTGAGTATTTTGTTGCCTATTGTCTACACATATCATAGAAAACTATGAAAATGAAAGGGTGCCCCACATACAGCCAGTAAAACTTACGTCATTTCCTACATTTTACATTTGCCCACAGTTTATGCCATTTTTTCCAAGTCCCTTGAAAAGTGTAAAAACAGGGTTTTATTGTAGTTCTGTAATTAGCTGTGGTTTGCTTATCTCCGATTTTATAAAAACATACTGCGTAAGATTATGATTATTTTGTCATTAGGGCATTTAAGATGCCTTCCATCTGTTAACATCAATTTAATTCTATATTATAATTTATCATTCAACTGTAAACAGAAGAGGAGAGATACGAAAGACACAAAGTTCATAGCAAGGAAACTGTGTTGGTTCATTAAAGCTAGCCCCCCAATTTTTTGAAGCGTTTCTTAAAATTCTGATGTAATCGTAGATAAAAAACACTGAATGTTTTTTTGCAGGCTCCAGAGACTGATCGAACAAGAAAAGCTGAACATGTCCAGCAACGATTGCTATCTCTAAAATATATTACAGTACCATGCAAATGAAGTAAATGTACAAGTATCTACTTTCACATCATCTTTCTTCTGCAAATGCTCACCTTTCTAGCATTTTTTAACTGATACATGTTTAGTATGTATGAGAAATTACCTGTGAAACATGCTTAGAGCAACTGCAGCAGTAGCTTTCTGATGTGGATGATCTGCTCGCAAGCCTTTTCAAAACACTGTACACCTGCACAAAATTAATGATGGACTTACAACAAACAGTTAAGCAACAAATATACAAAAATATGGAGCGCAAGCAAGTGATCAAAAGTGAAAAACAATACTCTACAGAGATTATTTCAGTCATAAAATTTTACAGGGAATGTAGCCTGTGCAGCATACAATATTATCACATTAATATGAATAGTCTCCTTCAAAGTGTAAAAAATACAAGGAGGAAGAAAATGTTTTTGCGGAAGACAATAAAAATCAACAGTGCAAGAAATGTCAGATGTTAAACGCAGCAAGTATGCCTAAGAGTACAAAACAAGGTTCAGTACACACCAACACACAATTATGCAAAGAATACTACATAGCTAGTCAAAAACATGGAATTCCACGAACAGATGTCCACCACTTACTGCATTAGTGGGATGAAACATTTCTTTAATATACTGGAATGATAACAACAAAAAATATTTGGAATAAACTAAGAGACTCTTTGTAAAGAAATAGCACGAAAACACTAAATCTGTTACTATGATGAACTGGCAGTTCTACTTAACCTCCAGAACAGAATTTCAAAGGAAATCAACAGGGCATTAGGCTGTATGTTATTTTAACAGCAGCAACTGCTTTTACTATGCTAAAATACATATATGTAAATTTGACAGAGCACAGAAAGACCTAAGTGGAAACAAGGTATGTTGAGTAGATAACATTCCCTCACAGGTATTTATATTCTTGGGAGAGCCAGTTACAAAACTATTCCATCTAGTGTACAAGATGTACAAGACAGGTGAAATACTCCAAGATTTCAAGAAGAATGTAATAATTTGAACTTCCAAGAAAGCACATACTGACAGGTGTGATTATTACAACCTTATCTGTTTAATATGTCACAGCTGCAAAAATACTGATGGACACTCCATGCCAAGTGGTCTATTTTTGGAAAAAGTTCCCACACGACCATCATGGATTTTGCTAAAAGTTTGTGTGAACATGTGTACATGTCCCCAACGAACATAGGTAAAGTTTTACTTTTACCATTATAATTCTTGCAGAGATATAGTCATTTGCTTCAACCCATAATGCAGCCTTCAACTTCGAGACATTCGAACAAACAAAACTTGGCCATATTTTACAACTTCTTGCAACCTCTTGAGTAAAACAATAATAAATAAAGATTTCTTGCGCAATTTTAGTATGGATAAGTTGGATGAAAAAAATGTGAAGTTAAGCTTTTCATAAAACTTACACATAATAACTTACCAATATATATATAGTCCTAGAATATAAAATTTTATTCTTCTACTGCTTTCCAGTAGTTTACAAATTGAGGGCAGAGTTGATTTCTGTAACAATGCCAAAACTGGGTATTTTTCGCAAACTTCTGTAAACTCTCTTAAAACATTTTCATTAGGAAGACTATGTTCTAAACTACCTAACAACCTAGATTAGGTTTTGCAGTACAGGCATATAAAAACGACAATGGGGACGAGCACTGAAAATGCGCCAGTCTACTGGTACTCTAACCTGACATCTTTTATTAAGTTCTACAACTGTTTACTACTCACTGGAGAGGTTAGTATTGGAAGTACTGCTAACTAGGAATTGAGTTCAACTCAGAACTTTTTTTTTTTGAGTGTCCTTTTACTGTGCAATGCTACTGTTGTCGTGGTTTAATTCTGTTTGAAAGTATAGTGTATTTTGTGTTCACAAAACAACGGTTTATATGGAACATTAGTGTACTGATAAAAATTGTACAAATATGTTGTGGTCCATGATGGCTTAACCACTGATGGCTTCTTTTAAAATGAGAAAACCAGCATCCCCACTGCCACTGGAGCTGTTGCTGATGCTGTGCAACAGCACCAATGGGTGCTTTTCTTTACTGCAGGTTCCCAAATCTTAAGACAGATTTAAGTGTGAGTCCAGAGTTTCAAGAGGTCTCGTTCAGGATCCTAAGCTCAAGCTTCCTTCAAGCTACTTGAATTTTTGTAGGTTTGAATAATTTTCTATTTGATATCATTAGGGAAACCATACTGCCAGTCAGACAATATCACTGATGATGTTGGAATAACTGCAATAACGTGCTGTTCCGTAACTCAACATTTGTCATTCCTTGATGGCCAATAAAATGAAATTGCAGCGCCATGTGGGTGCATAAAGTTTATTTAATCATTCTGTCAGCACAGATCTAGAAGATATTTCCAACCCATCAATGTCAATGTTTTTTGTAAACATATGCAGCATATTATCCTGTCTTGAGATCCAATGTTAATAGACCTCCTTCATTACTATCATTAATTTTGTTCAGCAAAGATGTTGCATCATTTGAAACTAAGCTGACCAGATTTGCTGTTTTGTCATTTGACAAAACGGTATTAAATTTGCTTTCATCAGGAAAGAATAAATTGAATGAAATAAAACATTAAAAGAAGGGATGAGGATGGTTAATTTGGAGGAGGGGACCAAATGGCGAGGTTTTCCGTCCCGTTGGATTAGGGAAGGAAGTCGGCCATACCCTTTCAAAGGAACCATCCTGGCATTTGCCTGAAGCGATTTTGGGAAAACATAAATCAGGATGCCCAGACGCAGGTTTGAACCATCGTCCTCCCAAATGCAAGTCCAGTGTGCTAACCACTGCACCACCTCGCACAGTGTTACAAGAAGGGAGATTTAAACATGGGCATACTCCAGCAGGAACTACAGAGAATCATCACTTTTTGCCTTTTCATGAAAAAATAATACAGGTCAACAGAGTTTCAAATGATGCATCATCTTTTCTGGCCAAAATTAGTGACAGTAGCAAAGGAGATACAAGAGAGAATGAAATATAAATCAAATTTTCTTTGTAAGTTTGTTTAAGTTCCAGAAAAATTCATGCATACGAACTTTAATGGGAAAAACAGTCTTACCAGCAGATAAGCATTTTCTTGATCTCATTTTTGTAAAACGAATGTGGCTCTGGAGGCAGCCAGTTATGCAAAAACACACTGACAGTGCCATCAATGTCAAATCTGTGCCCTCCAGCTGCTTCCTTTAGAGGTCTAAACAAATGAAAATTGCTGGGTGGTTAAGTCCTGACTGTAGGGATGATGATCTAGTGTGGTTCAGAACAATTTCTGAATTTTTTTGTTTAGTTCGGGCAGCTTCAGGGGTCCAAGCGCTGTCATGAAGCACGATCACATCCTGGATGGCAAATGCACCTTCTCGGATATGCAGGTATTTTTGGTCTTAAAGTTGGCAATAGTTTGCAACATTCACAGTACAAAATTTGTGGAGAAAACTGATTAAGAGAACTTATTCAAAATCAAAAGAGACTTCTGCAGGATTTTTCCCCGTGGAGAGAGTTTCTCTCTCTGATGGGTGTAGATTTGTCCTTTTTGCACCATTCCACACTCTGCCACCTCCCTCCTCCTCCTTCTCCTTGATTCAGGGGTATAAGGGTGAAACCACATTTCATTGCAGGTCACAATCCAGTGCAAAAAATGTCCCACTTTAGTTTTGTAGCCTGTCATTAGCCATCTGCACAATGAAACAAGGCAGTTTATGCTCTGCAGTGAGAAGATGGGGCATCAACACAGTGGACACTTTCCGTAATCCAAAGCTGTCAGTAATGATCACCTGAGCTCTACCACAGCTTATGCCAGCCTCCTCAGTGGTAATTTCATCTGTAATTGGTGATCGTCTCCAATAAGCTGGCAAACAATGCGGATATTCTGTCTTGTTAATCCTTGGTGATGTCTGTGAGGCATTCTCAACTGTTTCTCATCCTTGTGAAAACTGTTTGTGCCATGTTTACACTTGAGTCTCTCTCACAAAGTGTTGTTCCCAAAATGTGCCACAAGTCTTTTCAAAATACCTCTGACATTGCCATTCTGACTGAAGAAATTGTACAACAATATTCTAGGTGTGGAGAACCATCGCTGGAAATGAAAGCAACAATCAGCACATATCGCACAGCTGTCCATTTACAAAAAGGCTTGTAAAACAACAATCATGGTTTATATTTGATCCATCCTCTCATATTAATGTTGGACCTCCAGTCAGGATAATATGTTGCATGCATTTACGAGCAATAGTCGTGGATTGGAAATATCTGTGAGGCCGCTTCTGAGCAGAAGAATGCTTTAATAAATTTTATGCACCCACATGGCCCAGCAAATTAATATTATTGGCAATCAAGGAATGACAGATGCTGGGTTCTGGACCAGCACATTATTGCAGTTACTTCAGCACCATCAGTGGCACCACATGGCCAGTAGTACAGATTTCCTCATGATTTTCAACAGCAATGTACTGAAATCAGTAAAAAATTCAAGCAGCTAGAAGCAAGCATGAGCTTAGGCTCCTAGAAGAGACTTCTTCTAACTTTGGCCTCTAACACTTAAACCTAACCTTGGCTGCTGTTTTACAGCTATCAGACATGGTCCCTATATGATGATGGGGATGCTGTTTCTCTCTCTGTCTCTAAATGAAACCAGCAGTGGTTAAGCTACCATGGATAACAGTAACACACTTTTACAATTTTTTCACTAGTGCACTATTGTTCCACATAAATCACAATGTAGGAAAAGACAGATTGCTGTTTACCATAAAGAAGACATGTCAAGCTGCAGACAGGCAGAGTTAAAAGACTTTCACATAAAGCTTTTGGCCGTAGCATTCATCAGTAAAAACAAACAGACAGACAGACAGACAGACAGACAGACAGACAGACAGACAGACAGACAAACAAACAAACAAACACACACACACAAACACACACACACACACAAACACACACACACACACAAACACACACACACACACAAACACACACACACACACACAAACACACACACACACACACACACACACACACCCCTGATGCACCAATGACTGCCAACTACAACATCTCAGGCCAGAATGCCACTATCACGTGGTGTTACCTATCATGATACCCTGAAATGAGGGACATCCTACCCGAGATACTTCCCACCCCTCCTACAGCGACGTCCCATTGCCCACACAAACTCTGCAACATCTTAGTCCATCCCTGTGCCACTCCCAATCTCAACCCCTTGGCACAAGGATCATATGCCTGTGGAAGAACCAGGTGCAAAACCTGCCCAATCCACCCACCCAGCACTTCCTATTTCAGTCCTGTCACAGGTTTATCCTGCCCCACCAGGGGCCTGGCCACCTGTGAAAGCAGCCATATCATTTATCAACTCCATTACAATCATTGCACTGCTTTCTATATTGCTATGAAACCAACCAGTTGACCACCAGGATGAACGGCCACCGCCAAACTGTGGCCAAGAACAAAGCAAACCAACCTGTGGAACAACACGTAGCTTAAAATTACGTACTTGATTTCAATGCCTGTTTTTCTACCTGAGCCATCAGGATCCCTCCCTCCACCACCAGCTTTTCTGAACTGTGCAGATGGGAGTTATCCTTACAACACATTGTCCACTCCTGTAATTACCCCAGCCTCAATCTATGGTTGTCCCCACACCCTCCACCCAACAGTTTCCAACACCTCTGTCCTATCATCTCCTCCCCATGTCATCTCCCACCATGTTTATTTGCAGCCTTCTGCCAAGGAATCTAACTGTCTTTCCACACCCCCCTTTTTCTCTTCTTTTTGCCCCCATCTCCCTGCCCCACAACCTTCTGCACTGTGCCTGTTGACAGTCTTGTCCCTGCACACTTCACCAGACAGCATTCATCTCTCCCTGCTTGCTTGCTTTGTGTGTGTGTGTGTGTGTGTGTGTGTGTGTGTGTGTGTGTGTGTGTGTGTGTGTGAGAGAGAGAGAGAGAGAGAGAGAGAGAGAGAGAGAGAGAGAGAGAATGGCATATATATCTTACTGACGAGTTCTGTGGCCAAAAGCTTTATGTGAGTGTCTTAATTGTGCATGTCTGCAACTTGACATGTCTTCTTTCTGGTAAGTAGCAATCTCTTTTCCTACATTGTTGACATTCCTACCTGAAGTTTCCACATAAATCACAACTATGCAAACACGAAATATGCTGTACTTTTAACAGGAATCAAACTAGCACAACAATTGCATTGCAGAATAAAGACATACTCAAAATTCTTTATAACATGGAATCCTTTCCAAAAGATGTCAGGCAGACTGCTATGAACTTCTCCAAAATTTATACAATGTGACAGTAGCATAAAATTCTAAGGCAGTTCATAAGATGTATGTTGCAGCTGTTGTGCGATAATTTTACTAGCATAGCAAAATATTTTGTTGGCACTCAGCTACATCAGGTGAAATGATAATCATAATAGAATAAGAGCACTCACAGCTGACATGGAAAGATTTAAGTGTTCAGTTTTCCCATGCGCTGTTCGAGGGTGGTAGAGAAGTAACCTGAAGGTGGTTTGACGAACCATTTGTCAGGCACTTAAATATAATTAATACAGTAACAATGTAGATCTCTAGTGCCCCGGCAATGTACAGTCAAATTTTGAAGTTTGTATCCCATCTGATGCTGCAGCTTTTATAGCAGAAAAACAGGCTGAAATATATCATGCGTCATGACAAGACACCCCCTCTTTGAAGTTTTTCGAGTTCTTCCACCTCACTTCCTAGTAATCAGAAGTTTTGGTATTACCTTCTCCAGACAGTACTAAACAACTGTAGAACTTTAGTTTGTAAAGTACTGAAAAGCAGCAGAGGAATAATTTTGTATTCTAAGACTTTGTATTGGTATGGTAAGATATCACATGCAAAGTTTCAGGTTTATTTATTCAATTACTTCCGGAGATATAAAAAGGCTAAACAACTTATCTTTTCTTTTTCGAGCAACCATGTTTTGAGCTCTCTACTTCGAATTAATCATACAAAAGTTCCCTAAGTTCCTTTTTAATTATTTCACTTAACAGAGTGCGAAAAGTTGTACATGATGGCCAAGTTTTGTTTCTTTCAAGAACATTTTGCCCTCAAAAGTTGCCGAAAACTTGGGTGCACTGTTGAAAGCTGTGCTGCGAGATCTAACAAATGATTATATCTCTACAGATATTATAATGACAAAAGTAAAACTTTACCAATGTTCAGTGGGAACATGTGAAAGTGAACACAAAATTTCATCAAAATCCACGATGATCATGCAAGGACCTCTAGACCATTTGAGATGTAATGACCTTGACACCAATTATCAGTTTGAGTTCTGGAGAAATACCGAAACACTTGAGACAATACAGTCACTATGACTTAGGAGATAGGTTGAGGAAAGGCAACCCGATGTACCAGGTATTTGTAGACATACAGAAAGCTTTTGAAAATGCAGGGGTAAAATACAGCTTATTTACAACTTTTACAGCAACCATATTGCAGTTAAGAGTCTAAAGGTATAAAAGGAAAGAAGTGGTTGAAAAGGGAGTGAGACATACTTTTAGACCATCCCCGATGATGTTCAGTCTGTACTTTGAGCAAGCAATAAAGGAAACCAAAGAAAAATTTGGATAAGAAATTAAAGTTCCGAGAGAAAAAACAAAAACTTTTGTGGTTTGCTGATGACATTGTAATTCTGTCACAGACATCAAAGGACATAGAAGAGCAGTTGAACAGAATGTCCAGTGTCTTGAAAGTATGATACAAGATGAAAATCAACAAAAGCAAATCAAGTGTGATGGAATGTAGTGGAGTTTAAATCAAGTGATGCTGAGCGAATTAGATTAGGAAATGAGACACTTAAAGTAGTAGACGAGTTTTGCTATTTGGGCAGCAAAATAACTGATGATGGTCGAAATAGAGAGGATATAAAATGTAGACTTGCAACAGCAAGAAGAGAAATATGAACATCGAATATAGATTCAAGTGTTAGGAAGTCTTTTCTGAAAGTATTTGTCTGGAGTATAGCCTTGAATGAAAATTAAGTTTAGAGGAAAAGCAGTTCAGACAAGAAGAGAATATGTGGTGCTACAAAAAAACGCTGAAGATTATAGGAGTAGATCGCTTAACTAATGAGGAGGTACTGAAATATAATTGAGGAAATGAGAAATTAGTGACACAATTTGACCAAAAGAAGGGATTTGTTGATAGGAGGGGCCAGGGGAATTGCAAACAGAGACTAAGATATGAATAAAGTACGCAGGTTCTAATGTATATAGGTTGCAACAGTTATTCGGAGATGAAGAGTCTTGCATAGGATATAGTAGCATGGCAAGGAGAGCTGCATCATAACCAGTCTTCAGACTGAAGACCACTACCAGCAATATAAACAATTGTTTAAACCTTAACTGGGCCGTACAAAACATTTTACAGTTCACATAACCAAAATACTCAGCTTAGCCTCAGTTTAGCAGAGCTCAAACATTTCTATTTGCCATGTGTGAACTGGTAAATGCAGAACTGGCCAGGTTACAAGGAACTGTGCTTATTGCATCCATTACATATTGATAGTAAGCAAAGTCTATGCTAGTTGTTAAGAAACCTACAGGATCTAATATAGTCATGTCAATATTAGCGCTCCCAACAATGTCCAGAGCAATTCTGATATCTACTCTATTCCAATGCCAGAGGAGCTATGGGCAAAGCTAGTCCCCAAAATAGATTTAGCAGATACACCTAGTTAAAACTGGATGTAGAAACCTGGAAAATCTCAGTGATAAATACACAACAGGGACTGTATAGGTAGACCAGATTACCTTTTGGCATATCAAGTGCACTAGCCACTTTTCAAAGATACTTGGAGCAACTCTCATACACGATCCCTCAATGCATAAATTATCTGTATGACATTGTCACCGTAGCCACAAGATAGCTACACTTTCAGAATCTACAAGTGCAATTTGATGGACCCCATTCAAATGAGTTATGCTGTGCACCTGGATAAATGTTTTACCAACCTAATGTCAAGGATTTATAGCCTATGTTAAGTGATGTGGCATCCTAGGTAGTTAAAATGTTTATTCAAGCCTATTTTAGATGTTACCGATTGACTCCACTGAAATACTATCACTTTTGTTTTTATCTACAGACAATGTTAGGTTGCAATCTTAGGCTATCTGCTGCAGCTTACAGACTCCCATCTGAATGTAATCATTCTCTCTTATCAAAATTAGGTCATCTGCATATAAAATTACATTTAGCCTAACCATAACAGGCAATATGCCTAATACATGAAAAGAAGAAGAAGAAGAAGAAGAAGAAGAAGAAGAAGAAGAAGAAAGTTATCGTTGGGGTAAAACCAACTGTCTAACAAGTGGAGCCATAGATACTCTGCCTACTACCAGAAATCTGGAAGAATTACAATCATTACTTCAAAAAGTATGTCTTATCCTCCTCCTAGTGCTTATCCATTCAATATGGTGGTGACCATCACAACATTATTATTTTTGTTTGTTCAAGAGAGTTTCCCTCTCCTGTGTGAAGTCCATGTCATTAAGTTTGAGTGAAGATGCTGTTTTCTCCCTCAGCCTCATTTTACCAGATGTCTTTCCTTTAAAAAAGTGTTATGCGGAAGTTTATACCTGTTTCCAGGCCTCATAACATGGGTGAGATACTATAGTGCTGCGCCACAAATAAGTGCAGGCATGGATTTGGGGAATTCTTGTTAATTTCTTGCATCTATGGCTGTAAGGTAGTAGCTGAGAGACTTATGTCAGATGGCAGGAGCAGGCAATGTTGATATTTAGCAAACAACAGCTGCGAGGCAGGTCTACGACACAGTGTGCAGGCAAGAAGGCACAGCCTGGCGGGCACTGTATACAAGTGTGAAGTACTAAGGGCAGCAGAGGGCACTTACATGCTGTGAAGAACCCATACATTGCAGCTGCATCATCACCTAGTGACCTATGTGTAGGGGCCGAAGTGGGCTAAGGAAAACTGACATGGTATTATTGAAGAGCACTCCACTTGTTCCCTTCAGAGGAATTTATTCAGAGTCATAGGGAAAAGACGTATAAATAAGCGAGGCTGGAAGTTCAAAGAGGGCAGTCATGTTATCATTCTGTTCGCATCTAAAACCGGACAGAATGAAAGTTGCAGGCCAATCACAACAACCTTCTAGTGATGGATATCAGCACCTAACCTGCCCACTTAAACTACCATCAACCTTCACTGCAGAGACACGCCAAAGCTGTGGCGGGGCAAGCCGTATCTGGGAGCTGCACTAGCACAAGGAGTGAGAGGTCTGCTAGCCTCTGCTGCTCTGGGTGACACTGCCCAGCAGACTGCAAGCTCTGTCTGTAGAGGCGGAGCAGGGGCATTGTAACTCATGGCCTCCTCGATGCAGAGCTGTCTGCAGTCCCTAACTGAGTTGGGTGGATGGTCAGAGCTGCTTAGGCTCATTACATTGATGGTGGTCAGCTGTTTCCGTCTGGCAAACTACATGAGGTCCACGAGTTGTGCTTGAGGTAGCCGCCAGTCGTGTCCCAGGCTACCGGCAAAACCGACACATGCGGTGGCCACTGACCTATGACGTGAGTAGGAGGGCTACATCTGCAAGGCGGGGCAGCTGGACACCGATGCAGCTGATTCTGCCATTGGCATTGACCCATGCATGGACTCTGCGTAGCACAATCATTGGGATCAGCAGAAGGCTCACTGTGTACCTTCAATGCAATAAAATCAATGACATTCTTGACAGTGTTTCTCTGCATGTTTCAGCATGAATCACCGTTATTTCCCAAGCCATAACCCTCTGTCATTCTGATGTATTACAATCCCAGTTCAGGGGGTTGTAACAGTAGTTTTCCACATTTTACTACCTTTGAAACTTTTTTTCCTTCATTTCACGAAAATTCCATGTCAATAATTCTATTTGTCCATGGTACTCTTAGCTTTTCTCCTGGATAGCCACCTCTCAAATGCCTCAAGTCATTTGCCTTTCAATCTCAGTCAAAGTTCAGGTCCCACATCCACAGAAAAGAATGGAAAACATGTAGCAATGTAGAAATCTTAACTTTGTTTTTATTAAGAGGTGATGGCTCTGTCATTTTACGAACTGCAGCTCCCGCTTTCTCAACAGGAACTTTAATTTCTTTCAAGTTATCCCATTTGTTGTTAATGTTAGTTTATAGGTATGTATAATTTGTTTTCTTGCTCAATAAATTCACCATTAATGTTTAGGCAATACGAAATGTCTGTTACATTTGGTGCTTTGCAGCTTTGTATAAATTGTAAATATGTCATTAATGATTTACTGTTTGATGTAACCTGCTTGTTTGTAGTATTTTATTTTACTGCACAGGTTTGGGCATATCTGGGTTACAAAGGACCTTCTTTTATGTTACTTCTAGTATATGAGGTAGTATTTTTTGTGTATGTGATTTTTCATATGATTACAATTTCACATGCCTTCTATGCAACACTTTTTAGCATATGCCAGTGACAATATTTCTTAATAAGCTTTATATGCAAAAACGTAAGGTATTTTTTTTAATGAAAATATACACAGTTGTCACTGGCAATTGCTGTACATGCAAAGATTATTGTCATTCAAGAATACTAATGAAATTTTCAACATTTTTTGGTTTTGTAGATCAATCTATTAATTTATCTAAAAAGAAAGATGATGAGACTTACCAAACAAAAGCGCTGGCAGGTCGATAGACACACAAACAAACACAAACATACACACAAAATTCTAGCTTTCGCAACCAATGGTTGCCTCGTCAGGAAAGAGGGAACCATTGGCTGCGAAAGCTAGAATTTTGTGTGTATGTTTGTGTTTGTTTGTGTGTCTATCGACCTGCCAGCGCTTTTGTTTGGTAAGTCTCATCATCTTTCTTTTTAGATATATTTTTCCCACGTGGAATGTTTCCCTCTATTACATTCATATCACTAATCTATTAATTTAGAATGTCAGGATGTATTGGAAATGAGCATTTGGTGTCACTGGCCGGGAGGCCCCTTGCTGGGCAGGTCCAGCTGCTTTGGTGCAGGTCTTATTACATTCGACGCCATATTGGGCGACCTGCACGCCAGATGGGAATGAAACTATGGTGAAGACAGTACAATACCCAGTCCCAGAGCGGAGAAAATCTCCGACCCAGCCGGGAATCGAGCCCAGGCCCATAGAAAGGCAATCTGTCAAGCTGACCACTCAGCTATTGGGGCGGACAGGATGTATTGTTATACGGGGAAGTTGCATATTTCTTCCTATGTATTTAGTAAGCTGCCTTTTTCAGCAATATATAGAACTGACAGGCACTATGTTTTGTCACACACACACACACACACACACACACACACACACACACACACACACACACCGCTCCCGGGATTGGAATGACTCCTTACCCTCTCCCTTAAAACCCACATCCTTTCGTCTTTCCCTCTCCTTCCCTCTTTCCTGATGAAGCAACCGTTGCTTGTGAAAGCTTGGATTTTGTGTGTATGTTTGTGTGTCTATCGACCTGCCAGCGCTTTCGTTTGGTAAGTCACATTATCTTTGTTTTTAGATATATTATCATGTACAGTAATTGTCAATGACAACTGCATATATTTTTATAAAAACACTTTATGCTTATTGCATTTATGTATGTATAAAGCACATTATCTTATTACAACAAGATTATTATGAAATAATATCATTGGCAGATGCTAAAAACCATTATGCATATGGCAAGTTACATTATAAAGACAAGAAAAATCACACACGCATAAAACACTACTACATATACTAGAAGTAATGTATTAGAAGAAAGCTCTTTTGTAGTACACATACTGCTGATGAAAGGCAACACCCAAAATAAACTACCACCAAGAAGCTGCTTACATCAAATAATTAATAATTAACATGGCATATTTATGGTTTAAGTGACAGTATGGTGTATACTTCTTGCTGATGACAATGAATTTTGTTTTACCTGTGTTTATTTCTAGGCCACAACACTCTCTTCTTTTGGTGATGCAAGATACAAGATATCTAAGGCTATTTAAGCTGTTGGCAAATATTACAGTTATAATAGTGGATACTGTTCAGCTTCAAGGCAATTCTTTCTTAAACATTTTCATGGGCTTCTTTGAAGGGAATATGAGCTAAAATATTGGTGGCAACAAAATACAGCCCCGTCTCACTTCTTGGCATATCTTTAATGTGTCATATTTATCATTTTCTATTCTTGTAGTGGCATATTGGTTCCAATACAAATTAATTATGATCCAGGTCGTTGTCATATACCCCACTGTTTTTCAGCACCTTGACTGTCTTGCAATGTTGTACTCACTAAAAAGCCGTTTGATAATCAGTAGAACAAGCACAGACACCACAGTTCATGTCTTCACCTCCAATATAGTTTTAATGGAGAGACTTTGTAGATTCTTTTGTGAATAATTTTTAGAAATATTTTCATGACAAGACTCATCACATTTGTTGTGAAATCAGTACATTTTGGCTTTTTTTTTTTGGCAAGATTACAAACTCTTGACTGAGGGCACTGAGGAGTGGTACCTGAATTACACATAATTTTTATTGAATGGTTTTATCATCCAGTCTATTTGTTCTTCATCAAACAACTTATGGAATTCAGAATGTATCTCCTCTGGTCCTGCTGATTTCCGACCTTTCACCATACTGCTGACTCATTATTTCTGCTGGTCCTGTTTTTCCAGTGGCTTCAGGTGAGTCTAGCCTATCATCATGAGAAAGTTCAGCAGTTCTTCCTAGCAGGTATTCTTATGCTTTTGTCGGTCAGCTTATCATAATCACAACCCAAGCAACAGCCCAGTCCACAGGATAGGATACATAACTTTGCAGGATATTGCTAGGGTAGCCAGAGCAATTAACGAAACGAGCACATCCAGAATATCTTACCCATTTCTCCCTCTGACGCCATATCAATGACAAGGATGCTGTCTTTATGTTGGCCATGGAGGCTGTGAGTTGCTGGATTGACATTTAACCTACGTTCCAGCCAAGAATTCTACAGTTGCCTCACCAGTCGCACTGGGACACGAGCAGCATGAAATCATTAGTGCAACGATACATACATTGGCCATGCACTCGTCAGGCAACTGAAACAACAGTCTGTTCTCAGCATGTATGTTCCCAGAATGTTACGTACTACACAGCATTTTCTGCATAGCCAAAACAAAAGTATTCTTGGGATACAGTGCACATTAATCATGCTGGACCACTCTAAAGGCACAATGTAGCTGTTGATGTTGGACACAGTGTACAATCCCAAATGTGTCACCCAGAGGTCCTTAAAGAATACTATTGCAAAATTCCTGGCAACGCATACATAGCTGCAATAGAGTAAGCACCACACAGATCTACATCAGATGACAGCCCTCAGTTTGCATCATTTGAGATGATGGAGACTCAGTCCCCAGTGGAGCCTTAATGATCTTTCTCATGAGCTATTGGTATCCTTACGAATCTTTTCAGAACCTGCCAAATTAGCCCACCTAAAAGACCTCACTGTTTACTTTGATTTCCCTTGGGATGTTCATACTCTGCCTGTTGACAGACACTGCTCTATTTACAGAATGGTTGACTCACTACTTTTCTTGTGAAGTTGCTCACCCCCATCATCTCCTGGCAGGTAGAAACTTTGAATGTAACCTTTGTGTTCTCCTGCTAATCCATCAGCATTTACTGATTGTAGAGTCTAACCCTGGTTTGTGGGACATTTGTTGCATGGATGTAGTGGATTATGTTTGTATCCTGAGGGATACAGAAAAGACCACAACAATGTTATGAGTCAGTTGCTTTTCTTGGAAAGCTAATTTAAGCTTTTTTACTAACCGCCATAAGTTTATAAAAAAATATTTTTCATTATAAGCAATTGTATAGGAGATGCAATACAGACAGTTAGGAAACGTGAGAAAGCAAACTAACTCTGGTGAGAGAGAACCTGTAGAAAAATTATAGAAAGTAACAATGTATTATAGGATTTTGACTTCTTTTCCAGTGCATTGTTCTTTCTTTCTAACTTTCTGCATTTGTCTGTTCTGGTTCAGAATTTGGAGTGACTTTACCTCAAGTCACTTCTCCTATACAGTTGTCATTTTCTACATTTTCCCCTTTTCTACTTGTCCCTTCTCCTTATGAGCATAAGCTCTGGAACTCTTATAGCCTCAGATTCAACACTGCTTGTGTCAGAAGCCCTCTTCTTGTTCTTATTAAAATAAATTAAGGAGGACACCGTTCTCACAAGCAAAGCAAATTCCTACATAACTTCCACTGTAGTGAGTACGGATAATTCTTAAACTTATTAACTTTGCGCTGCTGTGGACATGAATACACATATTTTCCCCACTGCTCCCCAGGTGCTGTTGGATGTGTATATGCAGGACACATGGGTTTTCCTTCACTGCTATGGATGTCTATAAGCATCCTGAGCCACTGATCTCTCACTGCCGTCGATTGAGTTACTTCCATTTTTAAGTGAACAAAAAAGTTTTGAGTTTTTATCATACAAATTTTTGAGTATTTATCATGCAACATATGTGCCTCATTATGTGCTATCATTTACAGAAAACCTCATTGTGATACCTTTAATCATTTATTAGATATGACAGTTGTTATGCCCACGATTCGCAATGAGTAAGGACGTGAATGGGTGTGTCGCGTTGGACCACTCATCGGATATAAAACCCATTAACTCTAGAACAAAGTGAGGCATTGTTCTGCTTTCAATTTCAAATAAAATTTAGAGATCTTCTCTACATTTCATTTGCTGTAATGTACGGCCTAAAATCAACCATATGCGAAGTTTATGCAATGCATTTTTATCTCTGCGAAACTTTTAAAATTTCACACACAGTTTTAAGTAATTTAATGCAGCACAGTAATTATGGCATATAAGGAAATGAAATTCAGTCAGTCATCAAGCGAAGATATCAGCATATAATATGTGCAAAAATCAATTTGTTTCGCTGAATAGCTTTCAAAAAACCATATATGTATTTCCTACCATCTACAACAGCGTCTCTCAACACAGGCACCAACATTTGGCGAGCAGTACATCCATAACAAAGCCATCCTTATGCCGAATGCAGAGAGGACGCCTGTAGCAGCAAAAGGGTTAATTATCAACAAACGCGGAAGACACTATTTCATATGCCATTGACAATAAGTTGTTTGGAAACTATGTGATGACAACTTTTGGGGGTGGTGGTGCTAGTGGTGGTGGTGGTGGTGGTGGTGGTTGAATTTATAGTTCACAACTGATTTCTACTATTTTTGGCCTCCGATTTCTTAAATAAATGTGGTGCAGCTCCACAGTCCAAGTATCTTAAGTACATCGCACGAAATCAAAGATAGATACACAGTTATCGAGCAGAGGAGTGGGCAGCAGCAGAAGGAACAAGATTTAACATTTATAACTGAAAATACCATGATTATATTTGATCCTTATTTCTTATCATTCATCAAAGAAGTACGATTTTCATCTCTGAGGACGTTATCTTATGGAAATCCAGTACTCAGTACAGCTAACATGTATTATCATAAATTTTCTTACTATTGCGTCAGCAGCTTCATGACAGAAATTAAAAGCATGCTTAAGAACCGAAGTTATTTAAAAACAAGCTAATAAATAGAACCAAAGAAATACAGTACAGAATTGAAAAATTTATCCAACTGGCGTGAAACTGCATATCTACAGACACTGAATATAACTAATAATTTACACTAATTACGCACTTATTTTACTACTCAACCACTTTGTTACAGAATTTGAACTACATATCATACATATTAACAGTAAAGCAGAGGTTCTCACTTTCTTTGCTAGCCACGAAAATAGTTCAATGAGCTTTGCTAAAGATGAGGACCAATTCAACGTAAACGACGTTCTGTACCTCCTGATGGCTTCACCAATATTCAATGGCTCACACAAGTCTAATGGCTGACATTGCACATGAGGTGGTATGCTCTGCAAGGCCTGCTAAAAACAATAATACTTTACACACGACTAGCACAAAAATTAAAACAAGTCAGAAGAGTCTAACAAACACAACAAATTGACAGTTATTCACCTACTACCATTCATTAAACTTAGTAGCATTTTTCCATGTGTATGAAGTGCATAGTTACCTGAGCTATAATAATTCATTCAGTTTGTGTATTAATCTTCTATGCAGCTGAAATTTGTGACAGTTACTTAGACTATGCATGTTTTGCATTCTTATTTCCAAAGACGTCAGCAGTGGCAACTTTTTTTTCACACATGCCCAAATTTTCACTAAAATGAGATTCTTTCCAAACACTCATTTAACAGTATAAAAATTGCATTCGCATGGACATAATACTGTCCCTGTCCGCTAGAATATGGACAGCGTGTTTATGAAAGCACGGCATACAATCTGACAAAAACTGAAGTGCAGGATTTAACAAAAAATTGCCACTGATAATGTTGAACATGGGGAGAAAACATTGCTTAAGATATAAATATGTCTTCTTTATCATCCACTTGCATAATCAAACAAACACAATGAACAATTATGACAATAAAAAATGTTAATAATTCAGTTCCGAAAGATGTCAGGAGTTACCTTACAAAAATTAAATAAATTTTTAGCACATCTAGGTGGGGAACACACAACATTGACAATGTCTCACATTCAAAACAGCAAAAGTTGTGTCTGAATTCAGTGAATTATTCTACAATAACAACCAAACATCATTGGATTGCCCATAAGGTGTCTGAAGTATATTTGTTTAGTACTTATAACTACAGAATGTGGGTGAATTAAGAGTTCTACATGTGGTAGTGGTGTTGTATAATTATAACCAATGAGAAACAAGGAAGAAGGCAAACACCAATGCTGACACAGGAATGCTGACCTCTTCTGGTAGTAGCACTACAAAAGAGGGCATCAAGCCACCAGTGTATTTTAGCACTTAAAAATTTGTTAGCCTCAAGATTTACGAACTAGGAAGAATTGCAAAGCAAATGTCAAAATGCATTGTTGTAATTCAGCAATTCTGTCTGCAGGTTAACATAGGAGATATTTCTAGTTAACATAATAAGAGATATTTCTATGTCTGAAGCAAGCAAAACTGGACCTTTTGGTTAACTTACTTATGTGCTAGAACCATCTCAGTTTATTATCCATCTGGATGGCTATGAACTACAGTTGAGCTACTGCGCAGAAGGTGTATTGTGGGAAACAGTGAACAATCATAAGGCTTCAA
The DNA here is from genome assembly GCF_023864275.1 of Schistocerca cancellata. Classification (NCBI taxonomy): domain Eukaryota; kingdom Metazoa; phylum Arthropoda; class Insecta; order Orthoptera; family Acrididae; genus Schistocerca; species Schistocerca cancellata. The sequence goes on from NC_064634.1 coordinate 299,559,942, forward strand.
TTGCCATTTAAACTTTCCATTTTCACCACTTAGTACATCAACTGTTAAAATGATGTCAGACTTAAGTAAATTTAAATCCTTAAGAAATCTAAAAAACCTTAAGTGCTACAAAATTCTACAACCTATTTACCTGATATGTCATATCACAGTTTCCTCTATCTGCTGGTGTGTCCACTTCTTCTACACATTCTAATGTCTTAACTGGTTTCCCATGCTCTCTTATACTTTTTATGCTGGTGTCTTTTGGGCTTCCTGTTGTCTCCTGGAATACAAATACTTATACATAATTACATTCAACAGCATACTGATAAGGGGTACAGTAATCATATTTTTGTAATTTTTCATATCTATGGTATGCGACATTCAGAATTCAAATATGAATTGGCCAAAGCAGTTTAACGCAGCTCTCAAAATTCAAGAAAATTGATCCTGAAGTTCTCCAACAGGCCTTAATTTACTAAATATAGGTCAGTTTATAACGAGACATGTAGCTCTATCAGGGGCACTTGAGCTGTAATTGCTGGAGTGCTGGTTGAAGTCTTGCTTCAGTATTTTTTTTATCTAGTTTAATTCTAATACCTACATCATTTAAATATAAAATTCATTAAATATATGATAATTAACACACATCTATCATTTTTATGAGAAGTGCACGTGAGTTTAATAGAAATGCGACATTTGAGTGTGTGTCTTCACAGAGAGTCTCATATGTGCGTTTTTACAACCTCTGCAGTATGCCCGTTACTATTGGTTAACATTGACATCAGTTGGCAAAACTGAGATCCCATGCCACTGTTCGTTGGCTGGGTTGTTGGATGAGTAAAGGGATCGAACTACGGGGTCATCAGTCCCTTTTTCCTCAAACAGACAGGTCTACATGACTGCACATCAGAGATAGCCTACCATGCTAAACTCTAGCACCAGAGGGGGGGGGGGGGGGGGGAGAGTGTACGAAATGCCAATGAAGGCAAGATAAGGGACAAAAGGGAGGATGATGGGCATTCAAGGTGCCCCATCTGGAGAGTAGCAACAAAGTAACATACATCTCCCAGTGCCCGACACTTACCACAGTTAACTCCACTCAGAAAAGCATAGAAAGACAAAAGATGAACAAGTCTAACAGACAACAGGAGAAGGGAGAAGAGTAAAAGAGCAGGTAGAGCGAGGACCCAGCTGGACCACCAAGCCTAGACAACCACATCCTGGTGTGGGCAGAGGAGGCAACAGAGTTTTCTCCCAACCCCTCAATAAAGTTACGTGTCCTTCCCTTAACGAGAAAGGCGAAAGCCCCTTCATAAATAAAATGTAAAATTAAGTCAGTAGCTGGGGCATCACCTCCTCACAAAAGGGGTAGCGAGTCAGGGAGATTGAGAGTCTGCCACAAGGTGGGTAGTTTGGGGACTGTCCAGCAAAATGTGGACTACCATCAAATGGTAACCACAACGACCATGGGGAGGGTCCTCATGATGGAGGACATGACCATGCCTCAGCCACGTATGGGTGATGCACACCCGGCAAAGGACAGCAGAGTCCTTGTGAGGGGCCTACATGGAGGGCGACCACAGAGACTCCTAACACTTGACTGCACAATACTGATTGGAGGTCTGTTTCCGGAATACTGATACCAAGAGTCGGTTTACTGGTAGCCAGTTTGGCCAGGCTATCAGTGAGTTCATTCTCCAGAATCCCGACATGACCTGGGGTCCAGACGAAAGTGACTGGGCATCCACATTGTTCGAGGGCACACAGAGAATCCTGGACAGTAATGACCAAGGGATGGGGTTAACACTGGTCGACAGCTTGCAAACTACTCAAGGAGTCGCTGCAGATGAGAAAGGACCCACCGATGCAGTAAGCGATACTCTTAAGAGCACGAGAGATGGCTATGAACTCCGCAGTGAAAACACTACAGCCATTCAGAAAGGAATGCAGTTCAGTATGTGTTGTGTGAGTATAAGCGAAGTCCACTTGACCAGCAACCATCAAGCCATCAATATAGACTACGTTTGAACCCCAGGATTCGCCAAGGACAGAGAAAAATTTGAGACAGAGGGCCTTGAGAGGGACCGAGTCTTTCAGACCTTGTGATAGGTCAAGATGAAGCTGTGGCCAAGGGATACACCATGGAGGTGTATGTGAGTGGGCCCAGAGGAGAGGTGGAAGATTAAACTACTGGAGTTCAGAGAGGACGGACCAAACGTGGACTGATCATAATCCCTGATCTAGGCCACTATTGTGGAAGATGGATTTCCGTGTTAGGAAAGAGAAGATCATAGTTTATGTGCTCAGGAGAGCTGCGGACATGGGTTACATACCTGACGAGCTGCTGTTGGTGCCTGATCCACAATACAATGGAGGGACCCCATCCTTCGTGAGTCAGCTGGTCACAGGACTAGTTCGAAAGGCTCCTGTCGCAAGTTAAACCCTACAATGGTGTATCAGATCCAGTATGTGCAATGCTGAACCGTATGCCAGACTCCAATAGTCGAGACATGATTGTATCAGGGCTCTGTAGAGCTGCAGAAGGGTTGTGCGAGCTTCATCCTAGCTGGTGTTTATCAGGTAGCGAAGTGTATTAATATGCAGCCAGCTTAAGCTGGCAAAGATGGGATATCCATATCAACCAAGAATCAAAGACCAGTCCTAAATGCGATAAGTTGCCACCACATTGAGAAGCTGGTTGTTGAAGTAAAGTTCTGGTTGTGGATGAACAGTACAACATTGACAAAAGTGCACAAATTGAGTCTTAGCCGCTCAAAACCGAAAGCCACTGGCAGCCAGCCAAGGGTGACAGCAGAGGTGAAAGCACTCCACGCAGCACCATTGAGAGCCCATCTGGGCAGGCATTCAGGGGAGCGATGCTGAGGGAGGGATAAGAAGATTGTGAACTGCTCACTGCCACACAGGTCATCATGGACTCTCCAGTGGATGGATGGCAGAAGACAAGGCTGCAAATGGAAAGGTCAATGGCCAAGAAAGTACTGTGTTCACACTGAAGGGTGTGATGTTATCTGTAGCCAGGAGGCAAAAGTCAAGTTGTGCCAGTGTGTGTGTGTGTGTGTGTGTGTGTGTGTGTGTGTGTGTGTGTGTGTGTGTGTGTGAGAGAGAGAGAGAAAGAAAGAGAGAGAGAGAGAGAGAGAGAGAGAGAGAGAGAGAGAGAGAGAGTGATAAGAAGTTGTAGGAAATGCTGAAAGTGGAGAAACTAGTCCCAATCATAAACCAGGTCAAGGCAGAGTCTGCACCAAGGAAGCTGTTCGATAGAGAGGCAGAAGGGGAAAGGGTAAACTGAAGTATAAGCTTGCAGCACGGAAAGGAAGAAGTAATGCTGTGAAGGCTGGGGCCCTGTGGTAGCCAAGCACTTACTCACAAAAGAGGTGTGAGCCTCTCTGAAGGGGGAGGGGGGTATCATGCCACTGTCATAACACTTACCCCAGTACCTAGTATTACCTGCAGAGTGGACCACAGTAGGTTGGGGTAAAGGATTTTGGTGAATTCCACAACAGTGGGAAGGGAAATAACATCTTTTACAAGGGACAGCTGCGGCTGTAGTGACATTTCAGGGTTCGATGCCTAAGCAGCAGATAGTGTTTTGCAGCTTTACACATTAAAATCTAATGGAGGGAGGGAGGGAGGGAGCATGGGCAATGGCAATTTGCCTGATCCCGCACAAGATGATGATGCTGAAGGGTATTTAAGCAGTGATGTTTCAAGATTACACATGAGATATATCTATGTATACTAAAAGCAAATCATCACAGAAAATAGCCTCATCAAACCAACACAAACAGTGGCAGTAATTTCTGAAGAAGCAATGTTACTAGCAGACTTATTCCATTATACGTTACAAACCTTACACGAAAACAGTATGTAACATGTGAAGAGGTAATTATGTTCAATGGACAGAAAAAAGGAATTTTTTCCATGGTATTACAAAAATCAGAAGTAAGAAAACACACATTTTTCATAAAAAATGATATTTAGGGGTGTGAGTTGTCATATACTTAATGAACTTTATATTTAAACAGTGCAAGTTTTTGAACTGAACGAGAAAAAAAATTATGAGCAAAGAGGATCTCAAACCAGCAGTCCACTGGTTACCACCATCAAGTGCTACTGACAGAGCCATGCAACACTCCAAAATCTCTCCTACCTTTACTAAATTAAGGTCACTCTGAGAACTTCAAAGTCTATTTTCTCATTTTCTCGAGAATTTCCAACTGTTTCATCTAACTGCTTTCAGACACTGATATTTGAGTTCTGAAGTTCACATGCCATAAACATGAATAATTACAGAAATTTGATAGCAGTGCAGCCCCTTGTGAGATCGGTTCCCAAGATTTCAAAAAGGCAACTATCTCCTCTTATTACATGTCTCGACAAAAGCAACCACAAATTAAACTATTAAAAACTATGCAACAAAATACCGGACAGAACGCAGTGTGTTCAGAATTCAAACTATACTGTACACATGCACAACAAAGGAAACATCCTAGATGACCATTTCAGGGCTACTGAATGGTAAAACTAACTACTTACACAGCCATTTATAAATTAATAACTTAATAAAATCATGTTACAGTTAAATGCATTAAGTGTCTTTATGCTAGTAAGCACTAGGAGAGTAGAACATGGAAGGAGCCTTCATAAGAAATAGTGAAATACAAAGTAACAGGCATTTGATTAGCAACACTTTCATTACAAAAGTCATACGATTCTAATCAACGCAGAACTTTAAAATAAGAAGGAGAGCATGGTTAATTCTGTGACACGTACACACTAGGCCAGTGAATGACAGACTGCATTCAGCCAAACACTGGTCACCAGGGCACTGGTGTTGGGCTTCTCCTCCACACCATACAAAGAGCCTGAGCCAAGGGATTTGGTCATGTGCAATCACAGTTGGCTTTGATAGCTTGCTGATGCTCCCATTTTGTTATTGTTGTAGAGTTTTAATTACAATTTCACTGACTAATAAGGAAAGAAGAGGATTTAGCAGTCACTGCATGCGCAATATTTATTTTACTACAAGAAGCTGATGTTCAGAAAAGGTAGGACAAAATTAATGTCTATCTTAAAGTTGAATTAGAATATAGGCTATGTCATAATATCTGTTACTGAACTGTGTAAGCCCTAAAATTCCCAAAGATACCACCTCTTTTAGGAGAGCTGTACCTGCAGCAGAAAGTTCATAGATACTCCCACTTTTGTTTGTATCTCTGTCATCACAGCGAAAACATGCCAATAAAGAACACCATTTTCTTTTTTATATAGTGCATATCACTTTCTAATAGCTGAGTTATTTCCCTTTTCTAATAGCTGAGTTATTTCCCTCCAAGTGCCTAGTCTTTTCAGTTTGTTAGTAAGGGCCCATAAAATTCCCATTCGTGTTACAACTATAAGCTTTAATGCTTTCTCCATATTCCACTCTATACTCCAGTATTTTTAAATACAATGAATACCTACCCTTAGCAAGAGCAGTCATTGCTTGCAGGGGAAGCAGCGACTAAGTTTTTCAGGACAGCCACGAGTAGCACTCAGTATGTTTTACCGACTGGTTTTGCTCTTTAACAGCAAATTACTGTACTTTATACAGTAAGTTCCAGAGTTTCTGATGATGCTCTTATTAAATCAAAGAGCAAAACAGATGAACAAAACATACTCAGTATGTCTTGTTGATGTACGGAAACACATACACACCCATTCCAGAGACACACAAAATCGCTATTGAATCAACAAATATTTCATCTGGCATCAACACTATAAGAGGGGTCCCAACACCAACCAACTGCCAATGCTTTGATTTTAAAGCCAGCAAACCAAACAGCAACCAAGGCCAACCACTTTGTTGGTTCCGATTTGCCACCTGTACACACTAAGCAAATATCTGTCAACAACATAGCGGGCTGTCATTCGTTGGCCTACTGTGTATGTAGCTGTAGAGCTATAATTGGCACCTGCACCCCCTCGCCTCTGGGTCACAATGACAACACTAACTCCCCTGCCCCCCCCCCCCCCAATCACTCTCTGTCTGTGTGTGTGTGTGTGTGTGTGTGTGTGTGTGTGTGTGTGTGTGTGTGTGTGTGTGTGTACGCAGACACCTCCTATCTGTGGCTAATTAAATTTTAAAATCACCCCTGGCCTGAAGCCTTAACTAGACCAATTGAAGACTGCCATCATAATTAATAAGACCTTCTAACAAACACATTTACACAGATTCCTTAATAACTGAATCCCAGAAGGATTTCATTGTGGACAAGATTTTCATAGTAGAAAAATCAATGAAATGTCATGCGGAGATGATATGCTCTACTACGGCTGACTTACTTGGTCACAAAAGACACGTGGCAATAAGGATCGTGCACCTTTCATATGCTCTGCATTTCATTTAGATGTTACCATCTTGGCAGCTCTTTCTCAACATGGAGAAAACACTGAAAAAGTACAGTCTACATATTGTCAGAAGACTTTAGGTTTAATTCTGCCAATGCCCTGATGTTGCTCACACATCTACTTCACTACTCTCTAGTTCACACGTAAGTGCCTGGCAGAGCGTTCTTCGAATCACGTTCTCTAACAATGTGTAGGAAAAATGAACATTTAAATCTTTCTGTGCGAGCTAGGATTTCTCTTATTTTCTATGATGATCGTTTCTCCCTATGTAGGTTGCTGAGAAAATATTTTCACATTCAGAGGAGAAAATTGGTGACTGAAATTTCGTGACAAAATCCTGCACCAAAGAGAAACACCTTTGTTTTAATTATTGCCGCCACATCTTGCTTCTCATATCATGACACTCTTCCCTATTTTGTAATAAGACAAAATGAGCTGCCCTTCTGAGAACTTTTTTGATGTCCTCTGTCAATAATATCTGAGAAGGACACACAACGCACAGCAATATTCTACCAGAGGACAAACAAGCATAGCGTAGGCAGTCTTTAGTAGACCTGTTGCACCTTTAGTAGTGTTCCATCAATACAATGCACTCTTTGGTTTACCTTCCCCATAACATTATCTATGTGATCATTTCAACTTTAAGTTGTTCATAACTATAATTCCTAGGGATTTAGTTGAATTTTCAGTTTTTGAATTTGTGCGATTTATCGTGCAACCGAAATACAATGGATTTCTTTAGTACTCATGTGGATGACCTCACACATTTTGTTATTTATAGTCAATTGTCGCTTTTTGCACCATAGATGCTGTGTGTAAGTCATTTTGCAACTGGTTTTGACATTCTGGTGACTTACTAGACAGTAAATGACAACATCATTTGGAAACAATCCAAGAGGGCTGCTCAGACTTTCTCTTAAATAGTTTATATGGGTTAGGAGAAGTAGAGGCCCTAAACAGTTCCTTGTGGAATTCAGATATCACTTCACCTTTACTGGATAATTTACCAGGTTATAATGGTAGGCCTTCCTTGTGGATTTCAGGAAGACCACACATACTTCATTTAAAGTAACATTTCAACAAGTTGAGTCGTAGGGCAGCTGTCAGCCAACTGCTGTTCTTCCTCATGTGCCACATGCTCACTGTGCTGCCTGTTCCGTTGGTATACAGAGAGCCTCGTCAATGTGGCTGGCTGCAAGCAGGCAAAACTGCCTTCCAACATTGCAAGTTGTCAATCACAATTACTTTATTCAACAGTAAAATGCATATTGCTTCGAGAGATGTTGCAGTCATTTTTAATGCACTCAAAATCTGATACTGGTCTTTACCACTGTATTTATTAATTTTATACTGGCTTACACATTTTGGCTTTATGCTATTCTCCAAGGCTCTACAAGAGAAATACATGAAAGATTATCAGTGAAAATACATTGGATGGTTGGATTAAAAGAGGGGGAATGGGACCAAACTACGAGGTCATCAGTCCCTTGTTCTGAATAAACAAAGCCACAAGTGTGAGAATAAAACAAATGAGACTGACAACTCTCAACGGAATGAAGGGAAAAATCACAAGAACGATGAAGGGCAACAAACATGTAAATGGACAAAGGAGGATGAGAGAACCACAGAAATGTGAAGAAGAGATTAAAACAACAAAGCAAATTACCATGGCTGGCTGACCATGAGAATAAAAGGAGAAGCCAGCCACTCTGCAACACATTAAAATCTCACCCTAGAAGCACTAGGGTGGAGGGCACAGAGGGACAAAGGACATGCGCTAAAACTTTTATCAAATGATAAAACCCACCCTCATGAATAAAACGTAAAACTAAATCAGCCGATGAGGCGTCGTCAGATAAAATTAGCAGAAACGAGTCCGGTAACCCAAGATTTCGTTGCTGGGCAGTCAAAGTGGGACAGTGCACCAGAATATGGGTCACTGTCAACCAGGCGCCGCAGTGATACTCAGGAGGGTCTTCACGGTGCAGGAGGTAACCGTGGGTCGCAGAAGCGTAGCCAATGCGGAGCCAGCAGAGGACAACTGATTCCCTGCGAGAGGCCCCCATGGAAGACTTCCACATATTCGTAGTCACACGCAGTTTGTTGTGTGTACTGTTACGCCGTTCCGTCTTCCAAAGCCAAAAAACCCTACGGCATAAGTCAAGATCAGAGATGCCCATCTGCAGAAGCAGTTTCCATGTAGTCGGTTTGGCCAGCCTATTGGCAAGTTCATTGCCTGGGATGCCGACGTGTCCTGGGGTCCACACAAACACCACTGAATGATGGGACCAGTCCAGAGCATAGATGGACTCCCGGATGAATGCTACCAAAGGATGGCAAGGGTAGCACTGGTCGATAGCTTGTAGGCTGCTCAAGGAGTCAGTACATAGAAGAAATGATTTCCTGGGGCATGAACGGATATACTGAAGTGCATGAGAGATGGCAACCAGATCTGCAGTGAATACACTGCAGCCATCGAGCAAGGAATGCTGTTCAAAATGGCCTCTGTGGACGTAGGCAAAATCAACATGACCATCAAGCCATCAAGCAGTCTGTGTAAACCACTTCAGAGCCCCGGAATACGTCAAGAATCGAGAGGAAACGACAACGGTAGGAGTAACTGATTCCTTAGGGTCACACAAAAGGTCCAGACTAATCTACGGCCTAGATGTACACCATGGAGGTGTATGCGGACGGACCTGGAAGGGAGGTGGGAAAAGGAAGAACTCCACTTCAGACAGAACGGATCGCACGCAAACTGTAATCGTTAGCCGTGACCTGGCCCGCCGATGCAGGAGATAAACTGCCGCGAGTGGAAAAGGGGACGGTAATTCAGATGTTCAGGAGAACTATGAATGGATGCAACGTAACTGGCAAGCAGTTGTGCACGTCGGATCTGCAATGGAGGGACTCCGGCCTCCACCAGCACACTGGTCACCTGACGCATAGGCTCTAGCATGGTACTCAGCAAAGTGCTCGGCAATTGCGTTTGCATTGGTACATAACATGCCATTGATTATAACGCCAGGGTCACCTGTTGGGGTCTGGTACCCAAAAAACATCTGATCTTTGTCCAGACTGGGGAAGGTGACATGTGGCACCCAATGGTTGTCTCATACCTCTCCCAACACCCCTGTTTCCATTGTTTTATAAGCTGGCGTACACGGGGATGGACCTGCTTAAAGGTTATCAGATGTTCTAGGGAAGGGTGTCGCTTATATCGCTGTAGAGTTCGCCAATGCTCTGTAATTGCCTCAGCAACTTCCGGCAACCACCAAGGGATTGTCTTTCGCCGGGGGGCACCCTACAGAACGAGGGATCGCGTCACCTGCTCAACCATCACATCGATGTTACCATGTGATGCAGAGTCAACAGTGACATCAGAGATGAAATTTTCCCAGTCCGCCTTGTTTAAAGCCCGTCTGGGCAGGCATCCATGGGCCTGACACCGGGGCAGTGACAGGAAGATGGAAAAGTGGTCACTGTGCACTCCAGTGGATAGATGGGAGACGCCCAGGGCTGCAAATTGATAATCGATGGCCGAGTAACTACCTCAAGCCACACTGAAATGCGTGGCAGCCCCAGTATTTAACAGGCACAGGTCAAATTGATACAGTAAAGTTTCGACATCTTTGCCTCTGGCAGTAAGCACGGTGTCACCCCACAAGGGGTTATGGGCAGTAAAATCTCCCAAAAGTAGGAAAGGTTTAGGGAGTTGATCAATCAGTGCAGCTAATACTTTCAGGGGTACTGCACCACCTGGAGGAAGATATACAATGCAGACAGTTATTTCCTGTGTCGTCCGTATTCTGACAGACACGGCTTCAAGAGGGGTTTGAAGGGACACAGTTTCACTACAGACTGAGTTTAGGACATAAACGCAAACTCCACCTGACACTCAATTATAGTCTCTATGGTTCCTGTAATATCCCTTATAGCTACAGAGGGCAGGGGCCCGCATTGCCGGGAACCAGGTTTCCTTAGCATTAAAGTTAGACTTTGCCCACTTAGAGACTGCTGGCGGTGCACCACCAGCAAGAGATGATGTACTACGCTTCATGGCGTGTCATTCGCCCTGATGCCACCCACTCCCAACCAGGGGCCCTCTCCACGGGCACCACCCAGCCGCAGCAAAGGCCACCTGGCACGATGGCCATTGCCGGGAATCCTGATGCCCCAGGATGATGGGCACCTACTCCTTGGCATATGTGTGGAGTTAACAGCGCAGGCATCAGCAGAGCAATCCCTGTGTTATCTGGAGCTACAACCATCAGGGTACACGGTGGCCCCGCCACAACAGACTGGCTACCATGCTGGATATTAGGTGCAAGAAGTCCATGGTCATTGTCGGCACAGAAAGTGACACTGCATAGTGCATGGTGGAAAATGCACCCAGGAAGGTGTCCTCGCCCAAGAGATGGGAGAATAGGCGGGACTGCAATGTGACGACAAGAAAGCGGGCTAAAGATCTCAATGCACGATGGACATAATGCACCATATAAGGCGCCTTTCCCCAATTGGCTAGCTCTTCGGGAAAATTTTGAAAAATGGAGGTCAAACACTACAGGGGTCCAGCACAAAGGCCGAAACATCACCTCTTACAACGGGCAAGAATACCTTGGCCCTATTCTTACCCCAGGACCAGGAAGGGGGAAAACACATTGGTACAATTACATAAAATGCACTTTGTTTGAACAGAACTAGTCAGCGCCCAGCAAAAAAACATTGATAAAATGCACATCATAAATGCAGAGAGAGGTAGGAGTAACCAATATATCAATATTATGGTTCACTAAACAGGTGGCGATTGTCTTGTTGTAGGTAAAATAAGGTACCATTTCACTTATTCATTAAAAGAACTGTCATGTGAGGATCTTCTTGTCGCTTATATAGATGCCCTTTCCATGGAGAAAATATTACATTTCTGAGGAGGCATTTATGTGTGTTTCACTCTTAATTTCTTCTGCTGCATCACTAGAGAGAGGTCTAACAGCCTCTTCAATAGCATTAATAAATTCAGTGTCAGTGTTCTTTTTTATTTTTTTTTTAGGCACAAGCGACAGTGTTGCATTCTCCAACATCTTATTTGTGCAATACTTATTTTGAATGACATCTGTGACAGGTGGATGAACTTTGACGACTGCCTTTAAGAAGGCTCCTTACGGGCCCAGTCTGACTTGCCCATGTTACATCATTGAACCATTTCCAGGAGAGATACCATATCTGTGTGCTGAGAAAACAGTAGTTTCACAACTGCATCCAGTTCGCAGCAAATCCTCTCCTTCACCAGCGCTGTGATTGCCTGTATACAATAGAGGGTGTTAAACTCAAAGGGCACTCTGTGGCCAAGGTCTGTGCACATATACCATTGTGCCATTTTGGTTGTTGTTGTTGTGGTCTTCAGCCCTGAGACTGGTTTGATGAAGCTCTCTATGCTACTCCATCCTGTGCAAGCTTCTTCATCTCCCAGTACCTGCTGCAACCTACATACTTCTGAATCTGCTTAGTGTATTCATCTCTTGGTCTCCCTCTACGATTTTTACCCTCCACGCTGCCCTCCAGTACCAAATTGGTGATCCCTTGATGCCTCAGAACATGTCCTACCAACCGATCCCTTCTTCTAGTCAAGTTGTGCCACAAACTCCTCTTCTCCCCAATTCTATTCAATACCTCCTCATTAGTTATGTGATCTACCCATCTAATCTTCAGCATTCTTCTGTAGCACCACATTTCGAAACCTTCTATTCTCTTCTTGTCTAAACTATTTATCATCCATGTTTCACTTCCATACATGGCTACACTCCATACAAATACTTTCAGAAACGACTTCCTGACGCTTAAATCAATACTTGATGTTAAAAAATTTCTCTTCTTCAGAAACGCTTTCCTTGCCATTGCCAGTCTACATTTTATATCCTCTACTTCGACCATCATCAGTTATTTTGCCCGCCAAATAGCAAAACTCCTTTACTACTTTAAGTGTCTCATTTCCTAATCTAATACCCTCAACATCACCCGACTTAATTCGACTACATTCCATTATCCTCGTTTTGCTTTTGTTGACGATCATCTTATATCCTCCCTTCAAGACACCATCCATTCCGTTCAACTGCTCTTCCAAGTCCTTTGCTGTCCCTGACAGAATTACAGTGTCATCGGCAAACCTCAAAGTTTTTATTTCTTCTCCATGGATTTTAGTACCTACTCTGAACTTTTCTTTTGTTTCCTTCAATGCTTGCTCAATATACAGATTGAATAACACCGGGGAGAGGCTACAACCCTGTCTCACTCCCTTCCCAACCACTGCTTCCCTTTCATGCCCCTCAACTCTTATAACTGTCATCTGGTTTCTGTACAAATTGTAAATAGCCTTTCGCTCCCTGTATTTTACCCCTGCCACCTTCAGAATTTGAAAGAGAGTATTCCAGTCAATATTGTCAAAAGCTTTTGGTATAGGCCTAAATGAAAGACATAAGTAGGCATCTTATACTGCACAAGAGTGATATGCCAAGCTCCAAGTGGTTAAGTAGCTCATTAAAACTGCAATTATTTTGCGAGGTCAAATTAGTAGATAACAGACAAGGGATTCAAGCAAACCAAACGCTGCTCTCATGCAGCGGCCTGCCTGTAACCACAACATGGGCAGGCCCATACAATGCCGAGGTTGTTTCAAATATGCTGCAGAAGATTCTCTGTGAAGCACTATCACATCCTCCGCACAATCCCGATCTCTCCTTATGATTTCCATATTTTTTGGAGTCTTTAAGAAAGACATTCATGGCCATCAATTTGCTTTGGATGAAAAGATGCACATCTGGATACAATCATGGTTCTGTAGAAAACCTCGAACATTTTTCCAAGCAGGCACTGACTGTACTGATTTTCAGTGGGATAACTTAGCAGATATGGTGATTAATTTTGAAAAAATAAACCATTTACTTAATTTTCCTCACCTGTCTCATTTTCAATGGACTGCCCCTTATACTGTAAGACTGACATGGGATAGACCCTTGTTACCTCAGCATTAACAACAAAGTACCAGAGTTTGAAGCACAAAACAATGAAGCCTACGTAATACGAAGTACAGAAATCTGGTTAAAAACGAATACATACATAACAGAAGACATGGAACTCAAATCTAACTGAGATCAGAAATGTTGCTCAATGTGAGAGAGTGTCAGCAAGGCTCATTCTCAAGGGTAGACATAGATGTTTATTTGGATCCTTCTATCAGCCACCACTTCACCCACGATAAAACCAGAAGCTTTAGAGAGAACCTGAGCCCAATAGCAAGCATGACAAGACACCCTACGAAGCAATACTAAATACACAAACAAATAATATTGCAGTGTAATGGAGCATCTTAAATATAAAATAAATAGTAAATGCTTTCTCTGAAAGTAACACACAATATAGATCTGAGGTTGAAGATGCCCACACTGAAACTTACCAGTGGGGATGAGATTTTTATAACGTTAATGGCTACCACAGTAAAAAAGACAACTAAAACAAGTAGAAAGATTTACACATTCAGTAAACCAAATAGAAGCACCACAGTTCAAAAATTTACCCCCTTGCAGGAACATGCATACATATGTACCAAGTGTAGAAAAACGGTTGACCTAGGATTGCACAGGTATGTTTGTATAGTATGAGAACGATAACGTGCTGACTGGCACTTCACATCGTGGAACTTAGTTCCTCCAACCAGAGCTCCTAATGTTACTTGTGGACTGCCATTGTTGCCAATGGCATACAACGAAGTAGCATTCAATTTGGAGTTATGGAATTGTGTGCTGTACACACATCTGTCATCAGGCATTGCCAGCAGCCCAGTCAAAGCAGACAAATATGCGTTCTTCCCATGTCAAAGACCACTCCCTATTGTCTGAGTCCTAAACAAGGTAACTGATTTCACAGCAAATCAAACGTAAAATTATACAAAGTTTTACTCACAGTATAAAAGAACATTTCACAATAGGCAGAACCCCGTGGAGGCATGGTATACAGTTCCCACAAAGAAACTTTTAATTGAACAGACTACAACATAATAAGTGAAAAATTAAGTACATGACTATAGACAGACAGATGCTGAATGAAACACTTTTGGCTGTCAAAAGGGAAATGCATGAAGCCTTCACTGAACATTTTAGCAGTCTTATTGAAAAATCAGAAAAAACCCTACAGCTAGGAATAATAAAACCAAAACACCTCAAAAATCAAACATCCATACATAAATCATAACACATCCAATACACAAAACATTACAACTCGAGAAAAATCACCAGAGGCCAACATCAAACAAAACAAGACGACATCCACAAACACATCAAACTCAAACTCCACACCATAATGACGTCACACACCACAACACCCTTACATCACAGGTCAAAGCAGATGGGTGGAATCTGGCACTTCCATTGACCTAAATCAGGAATGCTTAACTCATTTTTCAATGTTTCTTTACAATGGAATTACCAGGAATGCTACTCAGTTTAATTCTTGGACCACTGCAAAGATGAGCGATACAGAGTGTAGAATTTAGCATAAACAGCTGAAACCACTTAAACTGAACAAAGATCCAGGGCTCCAAGGAGCTATCAGATTATACACAGAATATGCAGCTGCATTAGTAACTCTGTTATCCATAATACACATCTCAGACAAAATCTCGTTGGAAAAAAACCCGTATCACACCCATCTACAAGAAGGGTAACAGACAAAACAAAAAAGTGAGCCGCAAAGCTGTTTTTCACTATCACTGTTTCAGAATTACAATAATAAGAGTTAGTGCCTGTCAAAATAAATCTGCGACAGTCATGAGGATTTCTTTTGAGGGAGTACACAACACATTCCAAGAGTCATCAATAAACGACAATTTCAGACATACCAAGGTAAGTGCATTTGGACCCGTGCTGTTCATGACTTGTAAGCCCAAACTGGAATCTTAACTCACGCTACTATCTCTGTGTAGAACTCTATGACAATATGAAATAGGATCATTAATTAGGCTCAGACAGAAGTAAAGCAGATGGCATACTTCAATTCACTGGTCGATTATTGCATAAAGGCAGTCAGCCTACCCAGGAGATTACTCAAAACGCACTGGCGCAACTCAGCCTATCAAGCATGCTTGATTTACAGGACAGTGTCACGAAAATGGCGATACATCTGAATTGGCAGATTCTTTAAAATAAAGATGTCAATTATACTGCAAAATCCTACGTTAAAAAGTTTCAATGACAAATATTAAGTGAGGAATATACCCCCCTCCCCCACGTATGTAATCACTCTCAGAAAATTAGACCGATTACAGCATGCACAGACGCATTCAACATTGAGACATGGGACAATGGGAAATACTCTCTACCATGCACTTAAGTGTTTCCAGAATATGAAGTGAAAATTGAAATGGCAAAGAAGGCACATAACAACATGCAGAGTCTAAATCAACAAAAATATGAGAGACAAGTGAATTTAAACACTTTGAAATCTTCAGCATTTAAATTTCTTGTGTATTGAGCAAATTGAATACATGCAAGAAGGGGTAAAAGTATAACTACTGAAAAGATGGAGATATTACCTGAAAGTCTGGACCACATGAGAGAGGGAGAGGGGGGGGGGGGGGAGAAAGAGAGACATTATTTGTAATCTAATATTCACACAGGTGTCTCCAGGTTATACTGAACAGAACACACCGGTTTCTGGTTATCTTATGCTTTCCATAATACTCTTCCAATATAGAAAACGAGATAACTAATGAAATGAATAGCTGTTAACACTAAGCATATGTACCTGAGACACACACACACTATTCTCAATGGAGCCTGAACTGTGCACCGTACTCATTTGTTCCGTATGGTCATAGGAACAAATTGTCTTCTGAGCTTCATCTCCACTTGCTGACTGCATTAAGGTTAACCCATTCTTTGATTCACTCTGAGGAATTATAAATTAAAGTTGGCATTAAAAGTGGAAAAACAGAGCAATAGTGTTTGCACAGATTACAGCTGTTATACATACCTGTGCTGCATCAGCACTTGAAGCCTGCATAACTTGGATGTTTTCTGCATCATATGTTTTGACATCTCCTTGATGTATCAGATGAACAAGCTTCAGCTGTGTTTTGATGCTTTGTTTTGATTTAGCTGTTGGCGTTGTAGAGTAGTCTAAACATAATTGGGTCAAAGACTTTGAAGACGATATCTTATTTTCACTTACTGAGCCATAACTCAAACTTTTTGTTCGTTTTTTGTAGAACCCTTTTGAACAGTCTGCACAACTGGCTCCAACTCTGTCTAACTTTGAAAGCGATGGCGTTCTTTGTCTTATATTTGGAGTTGAATGAATAAAAATTTTACCCTCGTCTCTAAAATGACTATCATCTTTCCTAGTGCCTTTTTTCTTTATAGTGCTACAGCTGCTGATATTCTTCAAATCATCACTTTGATCAGCCGACGGTCGAAATATCTGTTCAGCCTCCAATAACCACGACGATAGATTCGGTGTGCGAGAACCACTGCTGGGCCATTTCAGCTCACTTCTTGGCGTTGCCGAAGTCCGAGTTCTCTTGAAAATCTTTCTTGCAGGGGAGAAATCTAATTTCCTTTTTTCTGACAAACAAGAAGATTCAGCTGCTTCACTCACACTTTGGCGGCGTTCAGGAGTCCCTGCATCAAATACGTTGTCTACACCGCAGTCTTCAGAAAATGCTGATAAATCAGTCTCCACTAAATTTTCCTTCTCCTCATTCACGCGCTTTAACAAATTTTGCATGCGTTTTCTTTTGGCTTGCTTCTTATTATATGCCCGCCTTCTCCTTCCGCCGCCCATGCCGTATCTGAACAAAAGAAAGATTATAGATTAAATCTACGTGTATATAAACACAGCATATGTGCAGAAAAAGTTTTGCGACACAATCAGCTCGCACTTATGCAGACAATAACCGTACACCTCCTAAAGCACACGAGTTTGCACAGCACTGGTTCCACTAGCACTGCACAACAAGTGGTTCAAATACACCGGCTCCCGCTCCCAGTGCATCACGTCATTCCGGCGATACGCGCACATGTCATCTTTAAAAATAGAAATTCAAACTTTTCTGCGGGCGCAGGCCTGTTGTGATACAATGCTAAAACAGATACCTGTCCAAACTGCAAGTATTCATACCACAGAGACTGGAATTCGTACACATGCATGAAAAGCAATATTATACACATATCTAGCATTTAAAACAACTCCAAAACTAATCTGTATGTAGTGGCTTCGAACGCACCAATAGAAAAGAAGAGAATTACAGATGCTGAGTCACAGATTTTGCACATAGGCTATCAACTATTAAGTCCAAAAATTTTATCGATGACAACCTTCAAATGCTCAAAGGCACACGCGCGCAGTAGGGTGTGTTTCAATGCATCAATATTTGGGAAATCTGTTGTGACTGAACGCAATGTGCTATCTATTAAAAGCTATTACATCAAACAAGCAAGCTTAAATCCAGAATCGAAAACCGAAATTATCGCAAATAGTGAAAGTAAAAACACGCATTACTATAAGTGTAAAGCTTCAAAATATAAAACCGAAATTATCGCAAATAGTGAAAGTAAAAACACGCATTATTATAACTGTAAAGCTTCAAAATATTTAATCAGGCACAAAGTAGGCATTGCGGAGAACGTTCTCCCGTCAACGTAGAGTTCCCTTCCTATGGAAAAAAACGATGATCCTATATTAAAAAACCGACGGAAGAAAACAAAAACTTTAGAACTAAAAAAAAAAAGAAAAAAGACTTCAATACATGACCCAAGAATGTCGTGATACCAGGTTTTTTATTCCTGAGACTGATGACCCGGCTTCAGTGCGACAGGCTTTCTGGAGATCAAGAGCATTTCAGTTGAAAAGGAATAGATACTACTGATACCTTTATATCTCTCTTCACTGCTTGTACAAATCGACATCCTATACTAACCTGCAGTTTCTCCTGTCTAGCAAATTTTGGTTTCATAGGCTGGGGCTGATGACAGTATTTTAAGGAGCTTAGAAATATTTCAGTGAAAACAAACTTTTACATACTAAAAAAGTACTTTAAGTTTGTTATTAATAGCCTCCTGTATGAGCTCTTATGAATTCTGGCAATCTGTTATACCACATTGAGCTGCTCGTATGTGGATTAGGTTTTTTACTTTTAACTGAAATAACTGTTTATTTTTCGCCCTCTACTTACGTTTTTCTTAATATTTTGGTCATATTGTCCTGACTGTATACGAAAATATGATTAACTTTCTATAAATCCAAGGATTATACAGTGACACATTCATTTGCGATAAGAGCATGACACCTGACCACCACCTATATCAGACTAGGTATCAGCGAACAGTTCTCTTTTGTGCCACCAGTATTCCGTTCGAGTAGACATCAGCAGCACACTTAATAAAATCAAGAAGAGAATCAAAGAGAAGAAAATAAAAAGTTCTTCTGTGGTGGATACTACTACCATGTCATGATTACACAAGCAGTTCTGTGTCATATATGTAATGAATCCTCACATCAAGGTACTACCGCACTGTGATTAAAATATACACCGTGAACCCTCTTTTCAAGAAGAGTGAAAACTGATGTCTCTAACCATTGCCCAGCCTCCCTGTCAACAAATTTCTTCCAAGGCCATAGAGAAACAGGTGTTCAGAAGAACTGTTAATCTCCTGAAATCCACAACAGTCAGTCTAACAGAGGAACAATTACTGATAGTAATGGAATACTAGCTTCAGTCTAACAGAGGAACAATTACTGATAGTAATGGAATACTAGCTTCGTCTAAGTGGGATACAGTAAACAATTGAATACCTCAAGGCTTGATGACGGGGCTGTGACAATTTCTTATAACTACAAATGACCTCCCACTCTGTTCTACTACACTGAGCAAGTTAATTCTTTCTGCAGATGATACCTTTCTTATACTGGATACCACTACAGGGATAAACCTGAAACCCTTTGCTGATAATGTATTTGATGGCACTCTCAACTGGTTTAGCTGTAACGGTCTGTCTCTGAATTTAAAAAGAAAGTCATTATATAGACAGAAAGAACAACAGGACATATACAGTTAAGAGCCAAAGAAACTGGTACACCTGCCTAATATCGTGTAGGGGCCCGCAGAAGTGCCGCAACACAACATGACATGGACTCAGCTAACGTCTGATGCAGTGCTGGAGGGAACTGACACCACGAATCCTGCAAGGCTGTCCATAAATCCGCAAGTGTACAAGGGCGTGGAGATTTCTTCTGAACAGCACGTTGCAAGGCATCCCAGATATGCTCAATACTGTTCATGTCTGGGGAGTTTGGTGGACAGTGTTTAAGCTCAGAAGAGTGTTCCTGGAGCCACTCTGTAACAGTTCGGGACGTGTGGGGTGTCGCACTGTCCTACTGGAATTGCCTAAGTCCGTCGGAATGCACAATGAACATAAATGGATGCAGGTGATCTGACAGGATTCTTGCTTACATATCTCCTGGCAGAGTCGTCTCTAGACGTATCAGGGGTCCCATAACACTCCTCCCGCACACACCCCACACCATTATGGAGCCTCTACCAGCCTGAACAGTATCAAGGATCCCATATCACTCGAACTGCACACGCCCCATGCCATTACACAGCCTCCACCAGCGTGGAAAGTCCCCCACTGACATGCAGGTCCATGGACTCATGATGCTGTCTCCATACCCATACACGTCCATCCACTAGATACCATTTGAAACGAGATTCGTCCAACCAGGCAAAATATTTCCAGTCAGCAACAGTCCAATGTCGGTGTTGGCAGGCCCAGGAGAGGCGAAAGCTTTCTGTTGTGCAGTCATCAAGAGTTCACAAGTGGGTCTTCGGCTCTGAAAGCCAATATCGATGATGTTCTGGTGAATGGTTCGCATGCTGACACTTGTTGACGGCCCAGCATTGAAATATGCAGCAATTTTCGGAAGGGTTGCACTTCTGTCACGCTGAATGATTCTCATCAGTCGTCGTTGGTCCCGTTCTTGCACGATCTTTTTCCAGCCTCAGCGATGTTGAAGATTTGATGTCTTACTGGACTCCTGATATTCACAGTACGCTCGTGAAATGATCATGCGGGAAAACCCCCACTTCATCGCTACCTTGGGGAAGATGTGTCCCATCGCTCGTGGCTGAATGTAACACCATATTCAAACTCACTTAAATCTTGATAACCTGCCATTGTAGCAGAAGTAGCCGATCTAAAAACTCTGACAGACACATGTTTTATATAGACGTTGCCGACTGCAGAGCCGTATTTTGCCTGTTTACACGTCTGTATTTGAATACACAAGCCTGTATCAGTTTATTTGGCGCTTCAGTATATATAAAATGTAATGGACAATAAATACAGCAGGTGGACTCTGCTAAGTTATTGGGAATGTATATCTATAGTAAGCTAGTTTAGCACCTGCAGCTTTGCTCGCATAGACTATATGACCCGCACAGATTTTTTGTTCTGTATTTCTTTAATATAACTTTTATGCCACTGCTCATGTGTAAATCTACACATTATACAAAGAATTAGTTATTCTTTGCATGTCATTATATAGACAGAAAGAACAACAGGACATATACAGTTAAGAGCCAAAGAAACTGGTACACCTGCCTAATATCGTGTAGGGGCCCGCAGAAGTGCCGCAACACAACATGACATGGACTCAGCTAACGTCTGATGCAGTGCTGGAGGGAACTGACACCACGAATCCTGCAAGGCTGTCCATAAATCCGCAAGTGTACAAGGGCGTGGAGATTTCTTCTGAACAGCACGTTGCAAGGCATCCCAGATATGCTCAATAATGTTCATGTCTGGGGAGTTTGGTGGACAGTGTTTAAGCTCAGAAGAGTGTTCCTGGAGCCACTCTGTAACAGTTCGGGACGTGTGGGGTGTCGCACTGTCCTACTGAAATTGCCTAAGTCCGTCGGAATGCACAATGAACATAAATGGATGCAGGTGATCTGACAGGATTCTTGCTTACATATCTCCTGGCAGAGTCGTCTCTAGACGTATCAGGGGTCCCATAACACTCCGCCCGCACACACCCCACACCATTATGGAGCCTCTACCAGCCTGAACAGTATCAAGGATCCCATATCACTCGAACTGCACACGCCCCATGCCATTACACAGCCTCCACCAGCGTGGAAAGTCCCCCACTGACATGCAGGTCCATGGAATCATGATGCCGTCTCCATACCCATACACGTCCATCCACTAGATACCATTTGAAACGAGATTCGTCCAACCAGGCAAAATATTTCCAGTCAGCAACAGTCCAATGTCGGTGTTGGTAGGCCCAGGAGAGGCGAAAGCTTTCTGTTGTGCAGTCATCAAGGGTTCACAAGTGGGTCTTCGGCTCTGAAAGCCCATATCGATGATGTTCTGGTGAATGGTTCGCATGCTGACACTTGTTGACGGCCCAGCATTGAAATATGCAGCAATTTTCGGAAGGGTTGCACTTCTGTCACGCTGAATGATTCTCATCAGTCGTCGTTGGTCCCGTTCTTGCACGATCTTTTTCCAGCCTCAGCGATGTTGAAGATTTGATGTTTTACCGGACTCCTGATATTCACAGTACGCTCGTGAAATGATCATGCGGGAAAACCCCCACTTCATCGCTACCTCGGGGAAGATGTGTCCCATCGCTCGTGGCTGAATGTAACACCATATTCAAACTCACTTAAATCTTGATAACCTGCCATTGTAGCAGAAGTAGCCGATCTAAAAACTCTGACAGACACATGTTTTATATAGACGTTGCCGACTGCAGAGCCGTATTTTGCCTGTTTACACGTCTGTATTTGAATACACAAGCCTGTATCAGTTTATTTGGCGCTTCAGTATATATAAAATGTAATGGACAATAAATACAGCAGGTGGACTCTGCTAAGTTATTGGGAATGTATATCTATAGTAAGCTAGTTTAGCACCTGCAGCTTTGCTCGCATAGACTATATGACCCGCACAGATTTTTTGTTCTGTATTTCTTTAATATAACTTTTATGCCACTGCTCATGTGTAAATCTACACATTATACAAAGAATTAGTTATTCTTTGCATGTCATTATATAGACAGAAAGAACAACAGGACATATACAGTTAAGAGCCAAAGAAACTGGTACACCTGCCTAATATCGTGTAGGGGCCCGCAGAAGTGCCGCAACACAACATGACATGGACTCAGCTAACGTCTGATGCAGTGCTGGAGGGAACTGACACCACGAATCCTGCAAGGCTGTCCATAAATCCGCAAGTGTACAAGGGCGTGGAGATTTCTTCTGAACAGCACGTTGCAAGGCATCCCAGATATGCTCAATAATGTTCATGTCTGGGGAGTTTGGTGGACAGTGTTTAAGCTCAGAAGAGTGTTCCTGGAGCCACTCTGTAACAGTTCGGGACGTGTGGGGTGTCGCACTGTCCTACTGAAATTGCCTAAGTCCGTCGGAATGCACAATGAACATAAATGGATGCAGGTGATCTGACAGGATTCTTGCTTACATATCTCCTGGCAGAGTCGTCTCTAGACGTATCAGGGGTCCCATAACACTCCGCCCGCACACACCCCACACCATTATGGAGCCTCTACCAGCCTGAACAGTATCAAGGATCCCATATCACTCGAACTGCACACGCCCCATGCCATTACACAGCCTCCACCAGCGTGGAAAGTCCCCCACTGACATGCAGGTCCATGGAATCATGATGCCGTCTCCATACCCATACACGTCCATCCACTAGATACCATTTGAAACGAGATTCGTCCAACCAGGCAAAATATTTCCAGTCAGCAACAGTCCAATGTCGGTGTTGGTAGGCCCAGGAGAGGCGAAAGCTTTCTGTTGTGCAGTCATCAAGGGTTCACAAGTGGGTCTTCGGCTCTGAAAGCCCATATCGATGATGTTCTGGTGAATGGTTCGCATGCTGACACTTGTTGACGGCCCAGCATTGAAATATGCAGCAATTTTCGGAAGGGTTGCACTTCTGTCACGCTGAATGATTCTCATCAGTCGTCGTTGGTCCCGTTCTTGCACGATCTTTTTCCAGCCTCAGCGATGTTGAAGATTTGATGTTTTACCGGACTCCTGATATTCACAGTACGCTCGTGAAATGATCATGCGGGAAAACCCCCACTTCATCGCTACCTCGGGGAAGATGTGTCCCATCGCTCGTGGCTGAATGTAACACCATATTCAAACTCACTTAAATCTTGATAACCTGCCATTGTAGCAGAAGTAGCCGATCTAAAAACTCTGACAGACACATGTTTTATATAGACGTTGCCGACTGCAGAGCCATATTTTGCCTGTTTACACGTCTGTATTTGAATACACAAGCCTATATCAGTTTATTTGGCGCTTCAGTATATATAAAATGTAATGGACAATAAATACAGCAGGTGGACTCTGCTAAGTTATTGGGAATGTATATCTATAGTAAGCTAGTTTAGCACCTGCAGCTTTGCTCGCATAGACTATATGACCCGCACAGATTTTTTGTTCTGTATTTATTTAATATAACTTTTATGCCACTGCTCATGTGTAAATCTACACATTATACAAAGAATTAGTTATTCTTTGCATGGCTGTCAGTCTTTGCATAATTAAAGTCTTCCAAGAGGTCCAATTTAATTCCATACGGCAAGTTAGAAAAAAGAGAGACAAGTTGGATAAATGGTTCTATTATTACTAAAACTAACGTGACTCTGAATTCTCTCATCTAAAATGGATATTCCTTACATGGAATTGCATTTAAAAATTGTGGCTGATTTGTCACAGGAATGATTAGGTTGTGTAATAATTACAGCAAAACGAACTTTGTAAACTTATTACAGCGTTACTGAAAAATTAAAATATGAAAAATCCGTTTCTTTTTTATGCAGTTGTGGCATACGATTTGTCCTGGTGACTGTTAAATAGCTCTATTTGACTTAATTCTCATTTGTAAGACCTTTTACCCTTGTCATGTTAATTAATACCATAGAAGCATTGTCTTTTTTGAATGTACTTCTGACCAAAAAGTGATTCTGCTTTCATAATGATCTATTTTCAATAACACTCCTCATCCCCTCTTTCACTCCCTTAGGGATTCAATTTCCAAAAACACTGAAAAAATATTTTTTATTGAATTTTCTAAAACACAGAAACATTTTTTTTAAAATTTCTAATGGAGAAGTCAAATTACTGTTTTCATTGATGTAATTTTAAAAATGCTATACCAGTTCTTTAATAATTTATTTTCTGAAAAATCTTTTATCCAATATTTCATTCCCTTAGGGGAAACCAAATATCTATATTCATAGTTCTACCTTCATCATTACATTTTCATAAAAAATTTTGTCCCTGAAATCAGCTACAAGGGTCGAAGTTCCAAAAACATTGAAACACATATTCTTCTATTTGTAACTGAGAAAAAATATAAATTTTTATAATTTTAGCTTCAAAAATGCTTTCATAATGAACTATTTACATAAAAACTTTCATCCCATATTTCACCTTCCTTAGTGGTTGAATTTACAAAACAGTGAAACCTGTGTTTTTTTTATACTGAGAAGGCAAAACAATTTTTCTTAGACTTAGCTTTAAAAATGGTTTCATAATGAAACTTGTCATCCCCTATTTCACCTCCTTTGGGGTTATATTTCAAAGAACACTGAAACATGCTCATTTTTATTTCCAACTGAGATGTCAGATACAGATTTTTATAGATGTAGGTTTGAAAGTGTTGTAGTAGTTCTTTAATAATGGATTATTTTCAAAAACGTTTCACCCACTATTTCACCCACTTAGGAATCGAATTTCCAAAAATGCTGAAATATGATTTTTTTTTAAATTTCTGATTGAGAAACCAAATAAAAGTTTAGGAGTTATAGCTTCAAAATTGCCTTAATAGCATCATATTTTCAGAAAATTCTTCATAACCTATTTCGCCCTCTTAGTGATGTAATTTCGACAAATACCTTCTTAAACAGTGCTTACATATTACATCAACACCCTCTCCAAATTTCAAGTTTCTATTCTTAACGGTTTTGACTGGTTAATAGTTTGTCAGTCAGTCAGGATTTTTTCCTTTTGTACACAGAGATTAAACTGATCCTGCCATATCCTATACCTGACAAAAAGACTTCAAACTGGTCCCATCACATCCTAGATCTGACAAAAAGACTTCATTCTGAAATTCATATTTTTTTGCATAACTGCATCATCTGCGCATAAGGATGCCACCAGAGCTGCTTACTTAGGGTATTTACATGCTCTATTATTTTACAAAAAGAAGTATGAATTCTCAAAGTGAGTTATGCTGGTATGCCATATTAGTGGTGCTCACCACACACACACTTGCAGGAATCTACTGCAGAAACTACAGTTTCTCACACTTACATCTTAATATTTCCACCTAGTATATTTCATTAAAAAGAATTGCTCTTTTTTTCAAAATCAGTAGCGTCTATCATGGTCACAATATGAGGTGAAAATTGGACTTACAGAATAACGGGGCATGTTTCGCCCTTGTGGAGAAAGGTGTAAATTATTCAGGCATGAAGGTTTTGAATGCTTACCTACTGTCATCAAAAATCTTTTTCTTGAAACACCAGAATTAGAGCAAACTGATAGAATACCGGGCACAAAAGTCATTCCACTCAATTAATTAGTATTTTTGCATAAATGAGTTGCATGAGTGTGGTTTTGTTGTATAAATGGGATGCCCCTTTAGAGCAAGTACAAATGTAAATTATTTTAAGTAAGGTTTTGAAAACAGCCACAAGTTGCACTTTGTATTTTTTTTTGTTTCCTGGTATTTTCAAAAACTTAAGTTTTAACAGCCATTCTCCATACAACCAATGCCTGCTTCTGATAATTTGTTTTCAGTAAAATATATCATATTGATTTTGAAGTATTAAGATATGACTCATAAGAAAATCCCATAGTGTATTTGCAAATCTGATATCTTGTGTTATATTCCTTATTTATTTTCACCCTATTGTGTGGTTACATGAAAGGATTACGTAATTTCATGAATCTACCACATTATACTCTACTATAGATTATTGAAAATTTTATAAAATGATCTTGACCCTAAACTTGTAAATACTTTCATATCCTAGCAACTTTAATATCGTTGGGACCAATGGAAACAGTAATAAAATAAAATGAAACAACTTGCATGTCTATCACACAACTTATAAGTGACAAAATTGTCCCATAGGACAATATTTTTGGCATTTTTTACATACACTTTGTGCAGCTGATTAAGCAAGTATAAAGCACTGCTTATTTTTCTGTACAACAAATTTCCATTGTTTTCCTACAGAAGCTTGTCATTCATGTGCAGGCCAAGAAATTTACAGTTTTCATTGTCTCTACACGAAATTCCACAATATTTGCTATACATTTGTAGTATGTGTAGCCGGCTTTGAAATCCAATAACTGTGATTTTACGACACCGAGTTTCAGGTCCTGGTTACTACAATATCTAATAATTTCTGATGTCCAATACATTGAAAAACGTGTTCTCTCCTTCTCATTGCCACAATAAAAAGGCAGAGAAGCGTTGTCAGCATAAGTAATTACACAGGAATGAGAATGTTGTACAATGTCATTTACAAATATAATAAAAATAAATGATTTCAATTGCAGGACATATATACAGCCACTTTGGCTCCACAAAATTTTGTCAATTGACCACAGTTTATGACTGTTCTCAGTAATGTGTGTTTTGAAATTATCTCCAGTCCCATGTAAATTAAGTCAATACTGAAACCATTTAGAAATTTTACACATTTGGTTGGCTGTGAACCATCAGTCGTACACTATTTAATTACAGGACGTATATCCAGCCACTTTGGTTGCACAAAATTGACCACAGTTTCGATTGCACTAGAGCAATCTTCATCAGAATAAAAAGTTATGTGGAATACATGTAATCACACCATGGTTTAAAACTTCTGAGCAAAAGTGCTCTTGTCAAACAGAAATGTCATAGGAATAAAAGCTAAAATGTAAAAGTATAACATGATTGTCAACCAGAAGAAATACTCCATGTTATACTTTTATATTTTAGCTTTTATTTCTATGATATTTCTGTTTTATGTGAGCACCTTTGCTCAGACGTTTTAAACCATGGTGTGATTACACGTATTCCATGTAACTTTTTATTCTGATGAAGATTGCTCTAGTGCAATCGAAACTGTGGTCAATTTTGTGCAACCAAAGTGGCTGGATATACGTCCTGTAATTAAATAGTGTACGACTAATGGTTCACAGCCAACCAAATGTGTAAAATTTCTAAATGGTTTCAGTATTGACTTAATTTACATGGGACTGGAGATAATTTCAAAACACACATTACTGAGAACAGTCATAAAGAGAGACCCTTCATGACCCTAATGAAAAACTTTTGGACTATTTGTGGCAAAAGTGATTATGCCTGTCTTGACAATATTACAACAAATTTAAATAGTTGGGACTAAAACATTAGAGTGATCAAGCCAACAGGAAACAACCATGAAGGCAGAGACCAGGTTTTTAAGTATCGCCAGTGAAATCACCACCACACCAAAAATATCAAGGGAACAAAAATGGACTGCACACTTGCACAAACAGCGAGGATTCATCCAGTCTCAAGAAAAACTAACAGGTGCCACTGAGGATGTATTGAATACATGAATATTTGGGTGGCTCTTTCAAAATTTTTGTTAAATTTTCTGAGGCTACCACCCTGATTGATTTCATTCCATGTAAAAATGAGCTGTGTGAAATTTGGGGTCCGTGGGATAACAGGACGAGGAGCCCTCTTGGCCTACAAAATCGGAAAAAAACAGGGAAAAAAATAAAACTAACAGCTTTGCAAAATGCTGCTTCTGCATGATAAATTCGTTCATTATCTAATGCAGGACGACTGTTTACTTTATTTTTGATAGCTAAATAATTTCTTTTTTCGCAGATCACATTGTCCGGGTGACCCCAATATAGGTAGCGAAAATGTAAAGCAAGCCATGCTGTTCCTTTTTACAACTCAATCTGGGCCACCCTTAAAGGCTTTTAATTTTTAAGGGAAGGTAGCAACCGTAGGACATACAGTATTTTCCATTACAGGAGATAACATACTTGGTTATTACTTGCAAGGAATAACTGGAAGTAAACTGCCATGGGGAAAATAAATGGTTACATTTTGCATATGTCTAAATTATCTGTGTATCAGAGTGCCACACAAGCTGTGTGGAAAGACATGAGTTTTTGGGAAAAACTAGACATTCTGCCATAGGAGCTATGAAACTGTATGCCAAAGTTAGGAACTCCAAAATTATGCTGGAAGAGCGTTGGAGGAACTGGAGAGCATGGTGTATGCTAATGCTTTGAAGATCATTATTATTGAAGTACATACTTGGATTTTGATCAGTCAACGATTGAAGGAAAGGTCAAGGGTGGTGCCTGGAATCAATGATTCTGATATCTTGTACTCGACTTCAGAAACACTGAAAATCGTTAACGCCATCTGTCGTCTCCCGTTCTGTATCTGTGGCTACTTTTGACATTAAATATTTTTCCTGAATAAAACCGAAAATGTTAATTGAACTGAATCATGACAAAAACTAATGTCTTTAATAATAAATAAATAAATACAAAATGTGTACACTTCAAATACAAATCATTTGTCTGCAAAGGAATTTTCAGGTTTTATTAATGTCGTGACATATTCATATAGACAGGGTGAAGCTGAGTATTTCCGGAATATTTTCTGAGTATTTTGGTACAAGAGACCCGTGGTCTGCAGTAGTGTGTTACAGAGTTAACAGCATTTAATATGATTTCTTAACCCCATTTATCTGAATTGTAATTAAAATATATGTACAACAATGCGAACGTCGACGGTCAGCGCCCTGCGTGTTGTTTGGAAGCAAACTTGTTCCACTCAATTAGGGTATGTGCTACTGACAACAGTAACACCCACTTCATGACTTCGTTCTCAAGCTTGTAATCAGTAGAGCCCCAGCCGCCCAGGAGGGGGAATTAGCAGCAGTAGTTGTTTCTGTTTGCACAGAGTGTTTAGTGTTTTCTCACGAGATTCTGAAAAGTGAATAATATTTGTGTTTTTGTCTGTCGTGATTGGTGTTTGATTACATTTTCTATATTCCTGTGTTGCTATTTCGTGCATTAGCTTTTGTGTGAGCTGACTTTTTTGTGTAGCTTCACGTCGCCATTAAGGTATTAGAGCTACTGTTGCAAATAGTACTTGTGGCTCATGTCAGCACCAGTGCGCCTTTTTCTTGGGTTCTGAGGCCATCCTGTCCGTACAGGATGTGATGAAGGCTCGTTTTCGATGTGGGTTTATAATTTTCAGTATTGTACCAAGAACTAGTCGGGGACCTTAGAAATGGGAAGTCTCAACCAGAGGATCCATCAACTTTGTGACCGTCTTGGCTGCAGATTTCTAAACCTGCGTTAAGATGTGCGGAATTGTCGGCGATCTCTCGATAGGTCAGGTGTTCACCATCCAGCGGGAGTAGCTAATCAGATAACAGGGTAACGAAATCAGATCGGATAAAAAGTAGATACTTCAAATGTCAACATTTTAACAGTCAATAGTCGAAGCATGAGCAATTTGCGGCTGTTTGTTGATGATGCTGTGGTGTATCGGGAAGTGTCGTCGTTAAATGACTGTATCGACTGTATTTTGGTGTGACGAATGGTAGCTTTGTCTAAATGCAGAAATATGTAAGTTAATGCAGATGAGTAGGAAAAATAATCTTCTAATGTTCGAATACAGTATAGTGGTGTGCTGCTTGATAGGAAACTGTAGCCCACCTATGAAGGATATCGAATGTGGAACACTAGTGAAACCCATTCTTGTGCACTACTCGAGTGTTTGGGATCCACATCAGGTCGGACCAGAGGGAGGCAGCGAAGCAATTCAGATGTGTGCTGGTATATTTGTTACTGGCAGGTCTGATAAATCCATGAGCTTTGGGGTAATACTCTGTGAATTCAAATGGGAATCCCTGGAGGGAAGATAATGTTCTTTTCGCTAAATACTATTGAGAAAATTTAGAGAAAGGGCATTGTAATAGAGTGCGGAACGAGTCTACTGCCTCCAACGTATTTTTGACATAAAGATCACGATGACAAGATAGAGAAATTAGGGCTCGAACGGAAGTATACAGTCATTTTTCCTTAGCTCCATCTGCAATTGGGTCAGGAACGAGAATGACCAGTAGTGGTACAAGGTACCCTCCGCCACCCAGTGTGGTGGTATGCGGAGTATGTAGATGTAGATGCAGTGTTAGTTGTACATTAATAGTGATACACAACACTTCAGATAGGTTTATCGATGGATGACTAGTTGGTCAGTATGCATCTCGTGTCTGGGTCAGTGAATGCAACAGAAGGGCAATACAAATGCACTACACTGAGCTGTTTCCTCAGTGATAGCAACCACATCATAGTACCGTTATGAGGTTGGGGCTGGGAGGTGACTGAGAAAACAGCTGCATGAAGGCCAGGGTGGAGCAATGCTTTCTTCGTCTGGACATGTGTTGGGAGTGGATGTGGTGACTGAAATCGAGTGGCAGATCGCTAGTACGACATCCCTGAACAAATTAGACTTTTATTAATGTTAGGTACAGAGATCTGGTAGCCGCTCGTGTGGAAGTCGTTGGCCCTGGGGTGATGTAGTGGGCAACAGAAGCTCAGCAAGCCGCTGTGTTCAAGACTGCCTGGGCAGTGGCGTGCATAGGCAGCATCACCCGTTGATGTCAGCAAGACAACAGTAGCTGACAGGGACCTAGCACTGTGGCTGATGAGTTACAACTACAAACAGGCTGGTTGCCTGGCTCATGCCATAGAACACAGCACAGGGAAGGAAAGTACTCAAACTATAGCCCCCAGGATGACCGACTTCGAAGGTGTTTGCCCACCCTGGGTGGTGGTCAGCGACATGGTGTCCCAAAAGTACGGGAATGCAGTGACAGAGTAGCCAACAGCTACCACTCCTAACTTGTGCACATATCCCATCAAGGAGGTGGACACACTCAGAAGGTGACTTGGTGGTCTAAAGATGCTGTCATGTAGTCCACAAACAATCTTCTGCTCAGGCAAATACTTGCAGTTGCTGGAGCTTAAGTCCAGAGCATGTGACAAGCTGAATGCTAGTATATTGCGGGCAGTCTTCGTCCCAAAGTTGGAAGCTGGTGCTGGTGGCATAGCTCAGCATTATGTGAATACCTGTATACTGTCTTAAAACATCTGAGCACACTTAGAGAGAGGGTCTGATTCAAGTACTATTTATGTGAACCAGTCCAGCTAGCGTTCGCCTATATCTAGCACTTCCAATCGAAAACGAAAACAAGTTACCATGCTCGCTCGCTCCGTGATCATAATTTGACTACTTTTCTCGTCTGGTCTGACTTTCCGGAAGCGCTATAGTAGATAGAAGGTTCCTCAACTTCGCTTTTTAGAAGCGATGGTGGGAGTTTATTGTACTGTCGATGTACTCTTATCTTATCAGCGCGATTTGGATATTGTAACATCCTTCAGTTTCCATTCAGGTGCGCTACGAATCCTGATTTGTTTTCCAACATGATTAGTGCTCCGTCTGTAGACACATAAACTAATAATTCCTTGACTTGCTTACATTTTCTACACTTTCTTCATCGCCGGTAAGAATGTCACATTCAGGTATGTGACCATGATATCTACACATTCACAGAGCACTAACTAACATGCTAAAAAATCTTTACAAAGGCTATGAACTTCATCTGTCATAACCTGTGCAGGACGTATGATTGTCATATTTGATAACAGCACCACATGAATTGTCAACCTCGAGTGGACATAAATATTCAGCTACAACTACCAAGCATTCTTTTATTAAATTGCCATCTAAATCTACATCTATACTCTGCAAACCAACGTGAGATGCCTGGCAGAGAGTACATCCCATTGTGCCAGATATTAGGGTTTCTTCCTGTTCCATTCATGTATGGAGCGCAGGAAGAATAATTGTTTGAATGCCTCTGTGCATGCAGTAGTTATTCTAATCTTATCCTCACGATTCCTGTGTGAGCGATACAATTGGGGTTGTAGTATACTCCTAGAGTCATCATTTAAAGCTAGTTCTTGAAACTTTATTAACAGGCTTTCTCGGGATAATTCACATCTATCTTCAAGAGTCTGCCAGTTCCGTTCCTTCATTAGCTCTGGGGCACTATTCCACGGATTAAATAAACCTGTGACCATTCGTGCTGCCTTTCTCTGTAAACGTTCAATATCCCGAACCTGGAGTAGGTCCCACACACTTGAGTGATATTCTAGAATGGGTCACATGAGTGATTTGTAAGCAATCTCCTTTGTAGATTTATTGCACTTCCCCAGTATTCTACCAATAACCGAAGTCTACCACCTGCTTTACTCAAATCTGAACATATGTGATCATTACATTTAATATCCCAACAAAGTGTTACACTCAGGCATTTGTATGAGTTGACCGAGTCCAACGGATATTCGTTGATATTATAGTCATAATCTACATCTACATGGATACTCAGCAAATTACATTTAAGTGCCTGGGAGAGGGTTCAACGAATCACCTTCACAATTCTCTATTATTCCAATGCCGTACAGCGCGCGGAGAGAACGAACACCGATATCTTTCCGTAAGAGCTCTGATTTCCCTTATTTTATCGTGGTGATCGTTTCTCCCTATGTAGGTCGGTGTCAACAAAATATTTTCGCATTCTGAGGAGAAAGTTGGTGATTGGAATTTCCTGAGAAGATTCCGTCGCAACGAAAAACGCCTTTCTTTTAATGATGTCCAGCCCAAATCCTCTATTATTTCTGTGACACTCTCCATATTTCGTTATAGTACAAAGCGTGCTGCCCTTCTTTGAACTTTTTCGATGTACTCCGTCAGTCCTATCTGGTAAGGATCCCACAACGCGCAGCAGTACCCTAAAAGAGGACGGACAAATATAGTGCAGGCAGTCTCCTTAGTAGATCTGTTACATTTTCTAAGTGTTCTGCGAATAAAATGGGCGGCTGGAGTGGCCGAGCGGTTCTAGGCGCTTCAGTGTGGTCGCAGGTTCGAATCCTGCCTCTGGCATGGATGTGTGTGATGTCTTTAGGTTAGTTAGGTTTAAGTAGTTCTAAATTCTAGGGGACTGATGACCTCAGATGTTAAGTCCCATAGTGCCCAGAGCCATTTGAACCATTTGAACCAATAAAACACAGTCTTCCCCACAACACTTTCTATGTGTTCCGTCTAATTTAAGTTGTACGTAATTGTAATACCTAGGTATTTAGTTGAATTTACGGCTTTTAGATTAGACTGATTTATCGTGTAACAGAAGTTCAACGAATTTCTTTTAGCACTCATGTGGATGACCTCACACTTTTCGTTATTTAGGGTCAACTGCCAATTTTCACATCATTCAGATATCTTTTCTAAATCGTTTTGCAATTTGTTTTGACCCTCTGAAGACTTAATTAGTCGACAAACGACAGCGTCATCTGCAAACAACCTCAAGTTTTCTCCCAAATCGTTTATATAGATAAGGAACAGCAAAGGGCCTATAACACTACCTTCGGGAATACCATAAATCACTTCTGTTTAACTCAATGACTTTCAGTCAATTATTACGAACTGTGACCTCTCTGTCAGGAAGTCACAAATTCACTCACATAAGTGAGACGATATTCCATAAGCATGCAATTTCACTGCAAGGCGCTTGTGTGGTACAGTGTCAAAAGCCTTCTGGAAATCCAGAAATACGGAATCGATCAGAAATCCCTTGTCAATAGCACTCAACACGTCATGTGAATAAAGAGCTAGTTGTGTTTCACAGGAGCGATGTTTTCTAAACCCATGTTGACTGTGTGTCAATAGACCGTTTTCTTCGAGGCAAGTCATAATGTTTGAACACAATATATGTTCCAAAATCCTGTTGCATATCGATGTTAACGATATGTGCCTCTAATTTAGTGGATTACTCCTACAACCTTTCTTGAGTATTGGTGTGACCTGTGCATTTCCAGTCCTTGGGTACGGATCTTTCGTCAAGCGAACGGTTGTATATGATTGTTAAGTATGGAGCTAATGCATCAGCATACTCCGAAAGGAACCTAACTGGTATAAAGTCTGGACCAGAAGGTACTACGTTTTTTTCGTTTGGTGATTGCATTTCTGAACGTTTAAAGCAAGTTTCCAAGCTCTGCGCCACCTTGAAATCTTATCAAGATCTGACTGAATATTTATGCAGGTTCTTTCTGATAGTACGTCATTATAGGTATCTGCATCATCTGCAAAAACACAGATTTTACTGTTAATATTTTCTGCAAGGTCATAAATATATAACGTGAGCAGAAAGAGTCCCAACGCACTTCCCTGGGCCACATCCAAGGTTACTTCTACATCTGATGATGACTCCCATCCAAGATAACAGGTTGTGTCCTCTCTACTAAAAAGTCCTCAATCCCATCACAAATTTCACTTGATACCCCATGTGATCCTACTTTTGACATAAGTGTAGGTGGGGTACTAAGTCAAATGCTTTTCGGAAATCAAGAAATACAGTATTTACCTGATTGCGAAAACACACTTGACCTCTTAGCCACAAACGATCGAGAGCTAATAGAGAGCATCATGACTGATACAGGGATTAGTGATCACAAGGTCGTTGTAGCTAGGCTCAATACCGTTTCTCCCAAATCCACCAGAAACAAACCAAAATAATTTTATTTAAAAAAGCGGATAAAGTGTCACTAGAAGCCTTCCCAAGAGACAATCTCCATTCCTTCCAAACTGACTATGCAAATGTAGACGAGATGTGGCTCAAATTCAAAGATATAGTAGCAACAGAGAGTCATACCTCATAAATTGGTAAGAGATGGAACTGATTCCCCATGGTACACAAAACAGGTCCGAACGCTGTTGCAGAGGCATGCGAAGTTCAGAAGAACGCGAAATCCCGAAGATTGGCTAAAATTTACAGACGCGCGAAATTTGGCACGGACTTCAATGCGAGATGTCTTTATTAGGTTCCACAACGTAACATTGTCTCGAAATATGGTAGAAAATCCGAAGAAATTCTGGCCGTATGTAAAGTACACAAGCGGCAAGACGCAGTCAATACCTTCGCTGCGCATTGCCGATGGTATTGTTATCGAAGACTGTGCCGCTAAAGCGGAGTTATTGAACGCAGTTTTCCCAAATTCCTTCACCAG
The DNA here is from genome assembly GCF_023864275.1 of Schistocerca cancellata. NCBI lineage: Eukaryota > Metazoa > Arthropoda > Insecta > Orthoptera > Acrididae > Schistocerca > Schistocerca cancellata. Next base: position 299,595,589 of record NC_064634.1, read on the forward strand.
GGAAGACGAATGGAATATTCCAGAATTTGAAACACGAACAGCTGCTAGCATGAGTTTCTTAGAAGTAGATACCTTAGGGGTTGCGAAGCAACTCAAATCACTTGATACAGACAAGTCTTCAGGTCCAGATTGTATACCGATTAGGTTCCTTTCAGATTACGCTCATACAATAGCTCACTACTTAGCAATCATATACAACCGCTGGCTCACCGATAGATCTGTACCTATAGATTGGAAAATCTCGCAGGTCGCACCAGTGTTTAAGAAGGGTAGTAGGAGTAATCCATCGAACTACAGACCTGTATCATTGACGTCGGTTCGCAGTAGGGTTTTGGAGCATATACTGTATTCAAACATTATGAATCACCTCGAAGGGAACGATCTATTGATACGTAATCAGCATGGTTTGAGAAAACATCGTTCTTGTGCAACGCAACTAGCTCTTTATTCGCACGAAGTAATGGCCGCTATCTCAAGTTGATTCCGTATTTCTAGATTTCCGGAAAGCTTTTGACACCGTTACTCACAAGCGACTTCTAAACAAGCTGGGTATCGTCTCAGTTGTGCGACTGGATTCGTGATTTCCTGTCAGGAAGATCGCAGTTCGTAGTAATAGACGGCAAATCATCGAGTAAAACTGAAGTGATATCAGGTGTTCCCCAGGGAAGCGTCCTGGGACCTCTGCTGTTCCTGATCTATATAAATGACGTGGGTGACAATCTGAGCAGTTCTCTTAGGTTGTTCGCAGATGATGCTGTAATTTACCGTGTAGTAAGGTCATCCGAAGACCAGTATCAGTTGCAAAGCGATTTAGAAAAGATTGCTGTATGGTGTGGCAGTTGGCAGTTGACGTTAAATGACGAAAAGTATGAGGTGATCCACATGAGTTCCAAAAGAAATCCGTTGCAATTCGATTACTCGATAAATAGTACAATTCTCAAGGCTGTCAATTCAACTAAGTACCTGGGTGTAAAAATTACGAACAACTTCAGTTGGAAAGACCACATAGATAATATTGTGGGGAAGGCGAGCCAAAGGTTGCGTTTCATTGGCAGGACACTTAGAAGATGCAACAAGTCCACTAACGAGACAGCTTACACTACACCCGTTCGTCCTCTGTTAGAATATTGCTGCGCGGTGTGGGATCCTCACCAGGTGGGATTGACGGAGGACATCGAAAGGATGCAAAAGGGCAGCTCGTTTTGTATTATCACGTAATAGAGGAGAGAGTGTGGCAGATATGATACGCGAGTTGGGATGGAAGTCATTAAAGCAAAGACGTTTTTCGACGCCGCGAGATATATTTACGAAATTTCAGTCACCAACTTTCTCTTCCGAATGCGAAAACATTTTGTTGAGCCCAACCTACATAGATAGGAATGACCATCAAAATAAAATAAGAGAAATCAGAGCTCGAACAGGAAGGTTTATGTGTTCGTTTTTCCCGCGCGCTGTTCGGGAGTGGAATGGTAGAGAGATAGTATGATTGTGGTTCGATGAACCCTCTGCCAAGCACTTAAATGTGAATTGCAGAGTAGTCATGTAGATGTAGATACCTTGATCAAAATCTTTCAGTATGTCATGAGAGAAAAGTGCGAGTTGGGTTTCACATGATCGATGTTTTCGAAATCCATGTTGGTTTTCATTGAGAAGGTCATTCTGTTCAAAATACCTCATTACATTTGAGCTTAGAGTATCTTCTAAGATGCTACAACAAATCGATGTCAAGGATTGGAAGGTAGTTTTGTGGTTCACATCGATGACCCTTCTTAAAGACGGTTGTGACCTGTGCCTTTTCCAAGAATTGGGCACAGTATTTTATTAGTGGGATCTACCATAATGAGATTTTCACTCTGCAGCGGAGTGTGCGCTGATATGAAACTTCCTGGCAGATTAAAACTGTGTGCTGGACCGAGACTCGAACTCGGGACCTTTGCCTTTCGCGGGCAAGTGCTCTACCAATTGAGTTACTCTAGCACGACTCAGTTGGTAGAGTAGCTCAATTGGTAGACCACTTGCCCGCGAAAGGCAAAGGTCCCGAGTTCGAGTCTCGGTCCGGCACACAGTTTTAATCTGCCGGGAAGTTTCATATCAGCGCACACTCCGCTGCAGAGTGAAAATCTCATTCTGGAAACATCCCCCAGGCTGTGGCTAAGCCATGTCTCCGCAATATCCTTTCTTTCAAAAGTTCTGCAAGGTTCGCAGGAGAGCTTCTGTAAAGTTTGGAAGGTAGGAGACGAGGTATTGGCAGAAGTAAAGCTGTGAGGACGGGGCGTGAGTCGTGCTTGGGTAGCTCTTTGGTAGAGCCCTTGCCCGCGAAAGGCAAAGGTCCCGAGTTCGAGTCTCGGTCCGGCACACAGTTTTAATCTGCCAGGAAGTTTCAGGACCTACCATAGATTATAGTTATAGTTAAAAGAGGGGCTAACTCAGTCGCAAATTCAATATACAATATGACAGGGATTCCATCGGGGCCTGGAGCTTTGTCCACTTTAACGATTTCAGCTGTTTCTTAACACCACTAACACTACTACTTATTTCATTCATCTTTTCAGTGGTAAGAGGGTTAAATTGGGGCACTTTCCCTGAGTTTTCTTTTGCAAAGGTATATTTGGAAACGGAATTAAGCACTTCAGCTTTTGTTTTTCTACCCTCAATTTCAGTTCCCGTCTCATTCGTTAGAAACTGGACACTAACTTCGGCCTTTACATACGACCAGAATTTCTTTGGGTGCTCTGAAAGATCACTTGACAATATTTTACCAACGGTTGTCATTGAAGGCGTCACACATTGCTCCTTTGACAGCCAAGTGCATATCATTCGGCATCTCTCTATGTGTGGCCCAATGTTTTATTTTATATCTATTATGCAGTAATTTCTGTTTAGAAGTTTCTTTACAGTGACTGTATACCACGAAGGTCTCCCATTATGAACTGTTCCACTGGGTACGTATCTATCCAGTGCATGGTCAACTATTCTTTTAAACTTGAGCAAGAGTTCCTCTACATGCCCCTGCTCTGTGCTGGAAGTTTCGAGTTCCTCACTCGCATATGACCTTATGGATTTTTTAATCTAGTATACCGCATATATATATATATATATATATATATATATATATATATATATATATATATATATATATATTGCTGCTTCTTTTAGTTGTCCTTTGTACTTTGGTTGTTGCCACAACTGCATCATGGTCACTGATACCAGTTTCGATGTGGGCGTCCTCAAAGAGGCCATGTATGTCTATTTGTTGCCATTAAATCCAGTATATTTCCATCATGAGTGGGGTTCCTAACTATCTCTCTACATAGTTTTCAGAGACGGTATTTAGTAAAGTTTCACAGGATGTCTTATCATTCCCACCACTAACAAAATCGTAATTTTCCCAATTAATTATTGGATGATTTAAGTCTCCATCGATGATTACAGGAGGACTGAGGAACTTACGTACAAGCGGAGTGAGGTTTTCTCTATAGTTTTCATTTACATCAGGAGACGAGTCTGGCAGGCGATAGAAGGATCCAATTGTTTTATGGTGACCCTTGATACTGGGTCTTCCCCAAACAATATCACATGCAGCTTCAGTTTCTACTGCAGTTCTAGTGCAACAAATACACCACCACCATTTGCCATTTGTCTATCCTTTCGATATTCACTTAAATTTCCCCCAAAAATCTCAATGCAACCAATATCAGGTTTCAACCAGCTTACTGTACCTAGTATTACGTGAGCTTCACTGCTTTTCATGGGCGCCTCAAACTTTGGCACTTTGTTGCGAGTGCTTCGGTAGTTTACCATTAGGATTTTAATACTCTCACCTGTGGGAGGTATTTCTTTTGATTTTACACTGATAATTCTAGGTTTCCTACAGCTATCGTTATCTGGATTGGATGAAGAGCTGCCTGACCTAAGTAACCCTTGTGTGCACCCCACACACAGTCAGCTACCTGATGTGTGGTGCACATCTGCCCCATTGAGGAGGACCCTACAGTTCTCAGCCCTATGGCGCAAGTCCTGGAAGTTGCAACCTAGATTGTCACAGAACTTTCGAAGCCTCTGGTTTAGTCCTCCCACTCGATCTCAGAACCAAAGGCCCACTATCAGTTCTGGGGACAAAGCTGCAAATTGTGAGCTTCGTTGTAATTCCATGCACAAGACTGGTCTTCTCAACCTTCCTGTCAGTCGCTGGAATGACCCAAGAGTGATCTCGGAGCCTAGACGACAGGCATCATTTGTTCCAACGTTGCCATATTCTGCAGTCGGGTGCGCCGTGTTCCCTCAATGGCTGCTGGAACAGCCTCTTCAACATGCTGAATGAGGCCCCCGTGCATATGTACTTTCTTGTCCCTTGCTACCATTTCCCTGAAGGGTGCCATAATTCGCTGTATGTTTGAACTGCCGACAGTTAATGGACCCACACACTTTTGCATACCTGACAAAACTCGTTTGCCCATAGCAGGTGAAGTGAGTCCCACTGACCCAGTTTCAGTTTCAGTGAAAGGCAGCACCTCAGACTCGTTGGTTAGGGGGATTGGTCCAACACTCTGAGTCCTCCCGGATCCCTGTCCACCCTGTACAGGTCGCCTAGATCTACCACTGATACGCCACTTGCAGTGAGGTGGACGAGTAATGACAGACCCTGTACTTTCACTATCTGTGAAAAGGTGCAAAAACTTCACCAAAAGTATTGCAGTTTTGTAGCTCATCTGCAAGGCATACTCACCTGATTTTTCTTGCTGTTCCTCCTCCACCTCAGAGAGATTCCTTTACAATTTTAAAACCTCCTGTACACTTTCAGGTCATCCACATTTTCCGTTTCCGTATTCTCTGACGTGGTAAGATGTTTAGTGCCTTTGTAAATTCAACTTTCTGAAAGCATTCAATGTCTTACGATACACTAAACATTTTGCGAATACTTCTTTTAGTGTAAAATGATCAGATTCTTCGTACTACAGATTGAACTGTGAAGACATTGTCGGTGTTACACAATGCTGACTCGCCACTGCTACTATTAGATGACGCCGCTGTCAAAACCGACCCTCTCCTATTTCACAGTTAGCGATTCTCATGTACTGTCACAACCTAATAAGGTATCCCACTCCCCAATAAGCCACAATTGCTCTGCTCGCGAGCAAGAGCCGAAACAAGCGAAAATGCTTACGCTCAGCGAATTGTTAAACCCTGTTGTAAAAAGTAACAGCTCCCTTAGAGCACACCCGAAATTAACTTTACACCACGCAGCCTAAAATAATGCTCGACTGTGTAGGATCCATGCAAAATAGAATTAACTTAGGAAATTGAATGTATGCAAAGAATGGCAGCAGAAATGGTCACAGGCTTGTTGGACCCTTGGGAGAGCATCGCAGAGATGCTGAAAAATCTCTACTGGCATAAAGCTTGAAGATAGGATTAACTATAAAGATGCATATCCCATGAGAGCCTACTTACAAAGTTTCAAGAACCGGCATCATAGAGGAATGTAAGAATATACTACACGGTCCAGTCACATTAATATGACCATGGCGAATGTTCGACCTCAACGTACAATAACCACTCACAGAGGCTGGAGGCAGCATTAGCAGTAGAGGGTACATAAAAGCGTGTCAGGGGGATGCGCAAAGCAGTGCAGCCGTTGTCGTAATGCGGAAACCGACGTGCAAAAGGGCATGATCATTGGGTTTCGGGGCAAGGGTGGAAGCATTTCCGCAATGGCTAAGTTTGTAAACTGTTTGCGTGCCGCCGTGGTTAAAGTTCACTCATGATCGTAAATTAAGCATAATGCTGATACATGGTGAAAAAACGATCTGGTGGGCGGTTTGCGGTTTTAAATCACCTCGGGATATGACCATGCGGTTCATTTGATCTGCGGTCGTCGCACGGTGGCGCTGGGAGCAGTCCACGTACGCAGAGGTGTGTTGGTGCATATCAGAGTATGGTGCAGCGAGTAAATGTGCAGCCGTTTTCAGATGTGCTCATGGTGACTGTGTGGCTCAAAGAACACACATTGATGACGTTATGAGGGGTAGAATACTAATACTAGAGCGACTGGAGGCTGGTCAAACACAGCAGGTCGTAGCACGGGCCCTCCGTGTGCCACAAAGTGTGCTCTCAGGATTATGACAACGATTCCAGCAGACAGGAAACGTGTCCAGGCGCTACAGTACGGGATGTCCACAGTGTACCACACCACAAAAAGACCGATATCTCACCATCAGTGCCCGCAGACGGCCAGAGTACTGCAGACAGCCTCGCTCCGGACCTTAACCGCAGCCACTGGAACAGTTGTCTCCAGACACACAGTCTACGGACGACTGAACAGACGTGGTTTATTCGCCCGGAGACCTGCAAGGTGCGAACTGTAACAGGTCAGGTGTATCGGGACATCATTTTGCACCAGTATGTCCGCCGTTTCAGGGGTGCAGTGGGTCCCACCTCCTCCTGATGGACGATAACGCACGGCCCCACCGACCTGCCATCATTGAGGAGTACCTTGAAACAGAAGATATCAGGCGAATGGAGTGGCCTGCTTGTTCTCCAGATCTAAACCCCATCGAGCACGTCTGGGATGCTCTCGGTCGACGTATCACTGCACGTCTTCAAACCCCTAGGACACTTCAGGAGCTCCGGCAGGCACTGGTGCAAGAATGGGAGGCTATACCTCAGCAGCTGCTCGACCACCTGATCCAGAGTATGCCAACCTGTTGTGCGGCCTGTGTACGTGTGCGTGGTGATCATATTCGATATTGATGTCGGAATACATGTGCAGGAAACAGCGGTGGTTTGTAGCAAATGTGTTTCGGGACGTTTTTCTCAACTTATCACCAATACCATGGACTTACAGATCTGTGTCGTGTGTGTTCCCTATGTGCCTATGCTATTAGCACCAGTTTTTGTAGTGCCACGTTGTGTGACACCACATTTTGCAATTATCCTTAATTTATGACATGAGTATATATCGTGCACTGCAAAATGGCGCTATCCAAAATCGGCGCTGAGGCAACTGTTGTGCACCACGAACTGCAGACGAGAGGGCTAAACGATGGCGGCGAAGACATGTACAGGTGAGTAGATGTGCATCTGTTGAGCAACTGAACGCCCAAATGAACCAAGGAGCTATCAACAGTGTCTCCTCAACGACCGTTCAGCTAACGTAGCAGCATAGGGCCTCTGCAGAAGGCGCCTGTTTCAGGCATTCAAGATGACTGCTGTTCATTGGTGATAGCGGCTGGAGTTTGCACGTCAATACTGCAACTGGATATTCGCTGAGTGGTGACAGGTGGCCTTTTCAAATTAATCACGTTTTATGCTCCACGGAACGTGTAAGACTCGAAATATCTGAAAGCAAACATTCTGTAATAATTGGTGGAAGGGCCCAGGCCAGAGGAAGGATCGTTAAGTTCTGGAGACTGTTTCTGAGGCATTCCCTGGGCGATGTAGTCATTCTGGAAGGTACAATGGATCAACACAAGTATGCATCTATCCCGAACAACTATGTCCACCCCTTGCATGTAGTTTGTTTTTTCTGCGGCACGATGGCATCTACCAGCAGGACAGTGCAATGTGCCACACAGCTTGGAGCGAACGTATATGTTTTGAAGAGCACCAAAGTGCCTGGATTCAAACCCAGTCAAGAATCTGTGGGACCACCTTGATTGAGCTGTATGTGCAACGGATCCTCAACCAAGAAGCCTAGTGGATCTGGCCATAGCAGTAGAATCGGCATGGCTCCACATCGTTCAAGAACCTGATTTATTCTCGTCCTGTAGATCTTGCACTGATCTGTACTGCAAAAGGTAGTTATTTAGGCTTTTGGAAAATGTCACATTAATGTGACTGGACAGTGTAGAGTCCCGAATGTACTAATACCAAGTGGGATCGTGAAGACCAAGATTAGTTTAATTACTGCACTTAGAGGGGCGTTTAAGAATCGTTATTCCCGTCCTTACGTGAATGAAAAAAGAAATGAAGGAAGACTGGGTTTAGCGTCCCGTTAACATCGAGATCATCAGACACAGAGCACATGCTCGGATCATGTCAAGGATGGGGAAGGAAATCGGCCGCCCCTTTCAAAGGAACCATCCTGGCATTTGCCTGGAGCGATACAGGAAAACCACGGAAAACCCATACCTGGATGGTGAGACAAGCGCTTGAACCATCGTCCTCCCGAATGCGAGTCTAGTGTGCTAACCACTGCGCTATCTCGCTCAGTGTGAATGGAACAAGATGAAACCGTAATATTTAGCACTATGGGAAGTACCCTCTGTGATGCACTTCACAATGGTTTACAGAATACAGATGTAGATTTACGAGGGTTTCCCAGAAAGTAATGCACAGCATTTTTTTCTCTGCCGAAAACAATTCTACGAACGCGAAACGTTACGTATGTATTATTTGAAGTCTCCTGAGTGAGCGCGCCAAGTTGCCGCCACTTCAGACAGATAGCGTAGCTGCAGGACACTTTCAAAATGGCGTCTGTAGGTGATGTACGTTACAAGCAGCGTGCTGTCATTGAATTTCTCACTGCAAAGAAAGAAACTGTGGAGAATATTCATAAGCGCTTGTACAAAGTCTATGGAGCTTCTGCTGTCGACAGCAGTACAGTTAGTCACTGGGCACGGAGGGTGAGGTCATCAGAAGGTGGTTCGGCGGAGCTCCACGGTTTGCAGCGGTCGGGAAGACCATCCACGACTGTCACACCTGACAGGTTGCAGCGAGCTGATGTTGTCATTTGCAAGGACAGACGTATTCGTGGAAGACATTTTGAGGACAATGAGGAGGTGATTCACACAGTGAAGCACTGGCTCCGCCACCAGGACAAGGACTGTTACTGACGCAGCATACACGCCCTTGTTTCGCGCTGGAGAATGGCCAAAGACGGGATGAGATTACATGGAGAAATAGGGTGTGCAGATAAAACACCATTCTTTCGTGTTGTAACTCACATTATGTTCAATAAAGAATTGCTGAAGAAAAAAATGGGTGTATTACTTTCTGAGCAACCCTCGTATATCTGACAATTTGGTCCCATAGAGTTTTATATGCTAGGAGCTCTTGAATCTAATAATAAATCTGGTCACAGCTGGAAAGCTCGTATTTTGTTCACTGCATGGAAAGCCTTCTGGAAGTCAAGCAACACAGCCTGGGCTCGTTTCTTCTATGGCGCTCTGTGTTTCATGGAGGAAGAAAGCGAGTTGTGTTTCAAAAGATCTCTGCTTATGGAATTCATCCTGATTTTTATGAAGAAGCTTTTAGTTTTCCAAAAACGTTCGCCAGACTTGACACCTCTGGATTTTTTTCTTGTGGGGATTCGTAAAAGACATTGTTTATAAAGACGTTCTGGCTACACCTGAAGATATGCGAGAGAGAATTGTCAGCGTATGTGCTTCGATAAGTGCTGATGTGGTGAGGAATAGCACTTAATCCATGACAAGAAGATTGCAGCACTGCATTGATACCAATGGTCACCACTTCGAACACCTTCTGTAAATGGACGTTCATACCACCTTTTTGACCTTCGTTGGTTCAAAGACCTTACTATTACACATCATCGGATTCGTCTCGATAGCCGCTATCAGAAAATAAGTACCAAACTATAGCATCCCACTTAAAAAAACAAAGTTTATCTTCATATATCTGACGTGACCCCACCTAGCAACAAAAAGCCAACGTCATATTATGGCCCCCGTTTTCCCACGCAACATTTGTCCCAAAAACTTTTCAGCTACTATCATATTTTTGGAGTCATTCTAAGTGGCAATAGTTAGTGACTCACCCTGTATACTGACGGACAGGGACCATTCAGCATTGCGGGTGATGGTTGTAAATGACCTCATGAAATCAGCGGAAGGAACCACTCGTGAGTTCGAAAGTGCTTCCAGCAGTCTAGTTAGCATAATGACTGCTCGTAGGCAATTAAAAAAGAATGGGGTTCATTGGTCGAGCAGTTTCTCATAGGCCACACATTTCTGTGGTGAATCGTTAGGGACGCTTTAGGTGGTGTAAAGAGCTATACTACCGGGCTGTGGGTGACTGGAAACGAGCGATTTGGAGTGGTGAAATCGAGCTATTCGGTGTGACAGTTGGTTGGTTCTGAGCACATGGGACTTAACATCTATGGTCATCGGTCCCCTAGAACTTAGAACTACTTAAACCTAACTAACCTAAGGACAGCACACAACACCCAGTCATCACGAGGCAGAGAAAATCCCTGGCCCCGCCGGGAATCGAACCCGGGAACCCGGGCGTGGGAAGCGAGAACGCTACCGCACGACCACGAGCTGCGGACTGGTGTGACAGTTGATGGAAGGTCTGGGTGTGGCAACGGCCTGGAGAACGTGACCTGTCATCAGGTGTAGTGCCAACAGTGCAGTCCGGAGAAGACCGTGTTGACGGCAGGGGGTAATTTTTCGTAGTTGGGCTAATAATAATAATTCCGTGCGGCCCTCAGCCTGGTGCAACTTCTTCCATTGGACGCCACTTCACTGACTTGCGTCTCCCTAGCCTACCCCAATTATCCAACTGGGGAAAGTGGACCTATAGTTTAGCGCGAATCGGAACCATATGTCGTTTCTGGCGACTCCTCACATCGTTGAGAGGTGAAGGCTAGATTAAAACAAAAAAAATTCGTGGTCTAACGAGTCTCGACTCCGCGAGCTCTCGGTTTCCAGGTACGCGCTTTACTGCAAGACCACCAGGCACGAAGTGGTAGGGTGTAGTCCCCTTATCAGGCTTAACAAAACCCTAAATACGAAAGTACATGAAAACGTTTTACGGCGTTGTGTACTGCATACCATAGAGGAACAGTTCCGATAAGATGACTGTTTCTATCAGTATGATAATGCACCTTGTCGTAAAGCAGCATCTGTGTGAGGCAACGATTTGTGGACGATAACATTCTAACAATGGATTGGCCTGCTCGGAGTTCCCACCCGAACCCAACACAAGACCTTTGGGGTTGAGTCAGAACGTCGACTTCGCTCCAGACCCCAGCGTCCGCCTCTTCTTTCGCCTCTTGAGGAAGAATGTTCTGCCATCCCTCCACAGGTTTCAAACACCTCGCTGAAAGTGTACTCAGTAGAGTTCAAGCCGTCACAAAAGGGAAGGCTGGACCCTCCCCATATTAATGACCACTAACAGATGTCCAGATATTTTTAATCACATAGTGAAAATATTGTAAACTGTTTTCTGTTTTACGATGCATGGCCACAAAGTCAAAGTATTATCTTATGGATTTTTATGGAAATATGACTCAAATTTTTACCTGCGCATTTTCACCAAAGCAGAAGCCGCCAAATAAAGGCCACAAACTGAGGCAGATCTACGTAACGCCAAAAAAGTCAATGAAGTCCCTGAAAATTAAGTTGGAGCTGCAAAACGCATTGGAAAATAAAACATTATGATTGAATGCAGAGTATTACTAGCAGAAATATTCCTAATTTTTCACGATACTATATAATATGTTCAAATTCTCTTCTAAGTCTTTTGCAGTTCGGGTAATTTCCAAGAATGATTGCCTATCGAAGTCGCGGGGTCCAAACGATACATATCGAGCATGCGATCGTAAATCGATCATGCAACACTGGTGGCGGGCGTTATGAGTATGTTTACGGTAGTCACTACAGGAATGACAAAAGAAGAGCGTCACAAAAATACTTGCAATTGCAAAGGAGCCGACTTACCTTACTCGTAGTCGGTGTTGTCGTCATGTTAAGGTCCATTACTGTGGTCTGGATGGATAATTTGGAAGGGTCGAACCACGTATTCTTCCTGATACTTGTTCTTTTCCCGTACTGTCCGCAGTGAAGTTGTAATGGTATTTCAGCATCGAATGTTCTTACGAAGTTTTACACACTTCGCACCACCACAGTCTACACAGTCCCTTCTTCCCTCGTCTGGTAGTACTCCATATTTGCGACAAAAAGTCAAATTTCTACGCTGGATAAACATGGAATTAGATTTTTCCGTGTGAGAGAATCCGCCGAAGAAACATCAAGAACACCAGACATCCCACTCACTAACGACATAAATCGTCTGGAAGACAGATAAGAATGACGATCACAAATAACTGATCACAACGCCTGCCACCGGCGGCGCATGATCGATTTACGATCGCACGTGCGATATGTATCGTTTGGACCCAGGCAATTATTCTTGGAAACTACCCAGGACTTTTGCCATCGGTGAAGTTAAAGATTTTTCACCCTCTTCACGAACATTAAATTTCTTTCTAAATTTACAGCTACAAAACTATCTCACTCTCTCTTTTATCACTGGAACCCGTTCGTGGCCTTGGACACGCAACTGCAGTATTCCTGAGTGTATTTCAGTCAACATTATCAAATGCTTATTTTCTAAATCTACAATGACTATAAATGTGGATCGTCTTTTCAATCTATCTTCTAAGGAAAGTCGTAGGTGCACTGTGTTGTGTCTGTGGTGCTTCACCAAAACAAAGTTCCTATCTGTACTGCGTGAAGTCGAGATGCAACGACTCTGAGAAGAGCAGCCAACATGATGGGAAATGCGAAAGGTAGCTGTTTAACAGAACGACGGGAGTACCGTGCAGTTTCTACATGTAAATACGAAGTTTCGTCAGGTGCCACAATGCGGGAACACTGTTTTTCTTGGGTTCAGGTACTCTCTAGCAATTTAACTACACGGCATAAAATACGGCCGCGGTTTCACTTCTGTCTGTTATGATAACAATATATTAACGGTATAGTGTTGCTCAAAATTATACGCTCCGACATTTTTCTTTTATTTACAGCTACCGCACTAAACACATTTTCATAGTAGTTCGACTGCGGTTTAGCCATTCGTTAGCGGTTTCTTATACTATCTTACCGTAAGTCATTCTCGTCACTCACTTAGCCAGTTTCGAAGCTTCTTTCACAGATACGAAATGATAAAACTCGCATCATCGTCGTCTTCATTATTTATGTAGTAATAATCCACTCACAATTTAACTTACCACCCATATTTACGGAGTGTCACGAAAACATGATAAGTTTATCTCACGAATTAACAATCTCTGGAATGTTAATAACACAGCCAAAGAAACTACAAGAAACGCTGAGCGACTGAACAAAAATTTATTCCTGTTCTGTCGACGTCAGCAGTGATGTAAACAGATCAAAGGGCATGTTAACATTAAATGTAATGAAATGATCGATGTATTAGCGAAACCCGCCGCTCAAAGCGGCCATTTTGAAAATAATCATATTACGGTCATCAGACCTGAAGACTACGCTACACAGAAGAATAAGACGCCAGTGAAAAGAAGAATATCAATTACAAGTACCCACTAACGGGAAATATTATGATGAAATTCAACCAAAGATTCCCTCGAACTCCAGGTTCCACACAATTAAGGCGGATAAGTTTCATAATTCACATGAGATTTAATCATGGATCATTCCCTCCCATCTTCACCGAATACACGTTCGAGATAATCTTTATTGTGAATGTGATGGAATAAGAATAGGAAATATTAATCACATTTTTTAATGTAAACTGTCTGAAAACCAGCAAATGGACTTCATGCAGCTAATCAGATGTCAGCAACCATTACCAACTACTATATAGCAATTCTCCTTGACGAAAATAATATCTTAGCTTTAAAACTAATTATGAATTTCTTTTACTCTGTAAAACTCCAAAACACTGAAAGATGACTGCATGGTCTTCAGGCTAAGTCACAACAAATAAATAAACAAATACAAAATAAAAAGAGGCTTAATAGTACCAAGTGACATGCTCCAATCAACAATTGTAGTTTCACATAAGAAATGTGAAATAATACAGTGATTATGTAAACCAATAGTAAAATTACTTGGGCCAGACATGCTTCACGGAAATAAGCGTAATATGCTCACAATTCTGATTCATAAAAGCTTCGAAATTTACAATGGAGTTGTCACATTTGACATGTCGAAAACTGCTGTGATGTTTTGACCACTCATCGTTAATCTGTCGATATACAATGGAAATTTAAAAAAAAAAAAGGTATTTCTGGGACTGGAGGTTGCAGATATCTGTAAGAGAGGATTATTACTGGATTCGGGAAAGTACTGCGCATGATCGGCGAAGTGAAGCTGTCTGATAAAAGGCTCACCACTCATTGAAGACGAATCTTGGTTCGAAGCTTTGTTAAAAATGGAAGCTAATATTCTTTTTTCATTATTTTTGTGTTTTCTGTCGTTCCCTAGTTGCTTTTACATTATTATCATTGTTATTATTACTATTATATTTTTGAAGTTGTGATCCGTCTATGCAAATAAATAAAGAACTATTTATTTTTGTGCTTCCTTTTATTTACGAAGCATCACCAGTGGCATAGAATACACTTTGCAGTTTGCTTGTTGTTGTTGTCGTCGTTGTGGTCTTCAGTCCTGAGACTGGTTTGATGCAGCTCTCCATGCTAATCTATCCTGTGCAAGCTCCTTCATCTCCCAGTACCTACTGCAACCTACATCCTTCTGAATCTGCTTAGTGTATTCATCTCTTGGTCTCCCTCTACGATTTTTACCCTCCACGCTGCCCTCCAATGCTAAATTTGTGATCCCTTGATGCCTCAGGACATGTCCTACCAGCCGATCCCTTCTTCTAGTCAAGTTGTGCCACAAACTTCTCTTCTCCCCAATCCTATTCATAGCCTCCTCATTAGTTACGTGATCTACCCACTTAATCTTCAACATTCTTCTGTAACACCACATTTCGAAAGCTTCTATTCTCTTCTTGTCCAAACTATTTATCGTCCATGTTTCACTTCCATACATGGCTACACTCCATACGAATACTTTTAGAAACGACTTCCTGACACTTAGACCTATACTCTATGTTAACAAATTTCTCTTCTTCAGAAATGCTTTCCTTTCCATTACCAGTCTACATTTTATATCCTCTCTACTTCGACCATCATCAGTTAGTTTGCTCCCCAAATAGCAAAAACTCATTTACTACTTTAAGTGTCTTATTTCTTAATCTAATTCCCTCAGCATCACCCGACTTAATTCGACTACATTCCATTATACTCGTTTTGCTTTTGTTGATGTTCATCTTATATCCTCCTTTCAAGACACTGTCCATTCCGTTCAACTGCTGTTCCAAGTCCTTTGCTGTCTCTGACAGAATTACACTGTCATGGGCGAACCTCAAAGTTTTTATTTCTTCTCCATGGATTTTAAAACCTACTCCGAATTTTTCTTTACTTCCTTCACTGCTTCCCTTTCATGACCCTCGACTCTTATAACTGCAATCTGGATTCTGTACAAATTGTAAATAGCTTTTCGCTCCCTGTATTTTACCCCTGCCACCTTCAGAATTTGAAAGAGAGTATTCCAGTCAACATTGACAAAAGCTTTCTCTAAGTCTACAAATGCTAGAAACGTAGGTTTGCCTTTCCTTAATCTTTCTTCTAAGGTAAGTCGTAAGTTCAGTATTGCCTCACGTGTTCCAACATTTCTACGGAATCCAAACTGATCTTCCACGAGGTCGGCTTCTACTAGTTATTCCATTCGTCTGTAAAGAATTCGCGTTAGTATTTTGCAGCCGTGACTTATTAAACTGATAGTTCGGTAATTTTCACATCTGTCAACACCTGGTTTCTTTGGGATTGGAATTATTATATTCTTCTTGAAGTCTGAGGGTATTTCGCTGTCTCATACACCTTGCTCACCAGATGGTAGAGTTTTGTCAGGACTGGCTCTCCCAAGGCTGTCAGTAGCTCTAATGGAATATTGTCTACTCCCGGGGCTTTGTTTCGACTCAGGTCTTTCAGTGCTCTGTCGATCGAACTCTTCACGCAGTATCATATCTCCCATTTCACATTCATATACATCCTCTTCCATTTCCAAAATATTGTCCTCAAGTACATCGCCCTTGTATAGACCCTCTATATACTCCTTCCACCTTTCTGCTTTCCCTTCTTTGCTTAGAACCGGGTTTCCATCTGAGCTCTTGATATTCAAACAAGTGTTTCTCTTTTCTCCAAAGGTCTCTTTAATTTTCCTGTAGGCAGTATCTATCTGACCCCTAGTGAGATAAGCCTCTACATCCTTACATTTGTCCTCTAGCCATCCCTGCTTAGCCATTTTGCACTTCCTGTCGATCTCATTTTTGAGACGTTTGTATTCCTTTTTGTCTGCTTCATTTACTGCATTTTTATATTTTCTCCTTTCATCAATTAAATTCAATATTTCTTCTGTTACCCAAGGATTTCTACTAGCCCTCGTCTTTTTTCCTACTTGATCCTCTGCTGCCTTCATTACTTCATCCCTCAAAGCTACCCATTCTTCTTCTACTGTATGTCTTTCCCCCATTCTTGTCAATTGTTCCCTTATGCTCTCCCTGAAACTCTCTACAACCTCTGGTTCTTTCAGTTTATCCAGGTTCCACCTCCTTAAATTCCCACCTTTTTGCAGTTTCTTCAGTTTTAATCTACAGTTCATAACCAACAGATTGTGGTCAGAGTCCACATCTGCCCCTGGAAATGTCTTACAATTTAAAACCTGGTTCCTAAATCTCTGTCTTACCATTATATAATCTATCTGATACCTTTTAGTATCTTCGGGATTCTTCCACGTATACAACCTTCTTTTGTGATTCTTGAACCAAGTGTTAGTTATGATTAAGTTGTGCTCTGCGCAAAATTCTACCAGGCGGCTTCCTCTTTCGTTTCTTACCCCCAATCCATATTCACCTACTACGTTTCCTTCTCTCCCTTTTCCTACTGACGAATTTCAGTCACCCATCACTATTAAATTTTCGTCTCCCTTCACTATCTGAATAATTTCTTTTATTTCATGATACATTTCTTCAATTTCTTCGTCATCTGCAGAGCTAGTTGGCATATAAACTTGTACTACTGTGGTAGGCGTGGGCTTCGTATCTATCTTGGCCACAATAATGCATTCACTACGCTGTTTGTAGTAGTTTACCCGCATTCCTATTTTCCTATTCATTATTAAACCTACTCCTACATTACCCCTATTTGATTTTGTGTTTATAACCGTGTAGTCACCTGACCAGAAGTCTTGTTCCTCCTGCCACCGAACTTCACTAATTCCCACTATATCTAACTTTAACCTATCCATTTCCGTTTTTAAATTTTCTAACCTACCTGCCCGATTAAGGGATCTGACATTCCATGCTCCGATCCGTAGAACGCCAGTTTTCTTTCTCCTGATAACGACATTCTCTTGAGTAGTCCCCGCCCGGGGTTCCGAATGGGGGACTATTTTACCTCCGGAATATTTTACCCAAGAGGACGCCATCATCATTTAACCATACAGTAAAGCTGCATGCCCTCGGGAAAAATTACGGCTGTAGTTTCCCCTTGCTTTCAGCCGTTCGCAGTACCAGCACAGCAACGCCGTTTTGGTTAGTGTTGCAAGGCCATATCAGTCAATCATCCAAACTGTTGCCCCTGCAACTACTGAAAAGGCTGCTGCCCCTCTTCAGGAACCACACGTTTGTCTGGCCTCTCAACAGATACCCCTCCGCTGTGGTTGCACCTACGGTACGGCTATCTGTATCGCTGAGGCACGCAAGCCTCCCCACCAACGGCAAGGTCCATGGTTCATGGGGGGGGGGGGGGGCAGTTTGCTTATAACAAGTGTATTGTATAAAATTTACACGTACATTTTCGTTATAGCGCAGAATCTGGGTGGTTATCGGAGCGCACCACTTCTCCACTTTAAAATTATACGAATAGTTTTGCACAAAGGTAGTTAAATGGATAAAGGAAAAAGAGATTTTTTTTATCGAGTAATTTTTATCCGTTGCCGAGATACGATGGTTTAAAGTCGACGTAAAAATTATTCTTACGCGAATTGAAAGCGCGGAAACGGGTTAAAGTGATTCAAGTTAATAAAAAATGCGTTTTTACCATAAGATTAAAAATTTGTTTTCAAAAATCCACCTTCATTCGGATTTTACGAGGTGTGTTTTTTAAGTAAGTCCGTTTTGAAATTTAAAAAAGACGTGCTAAAATATCTCAATAATTTTATTTTTACATGAAAGCCTGTACCTTAATCTACTTTTCTAGATAATTTCCGTGAATATTGAGGCACTTGTCATAACGTTGTACCAGTTTTTGTATACCCTATTCATAGAAGTGTGCCGCCTGTCTAGTTAACCACTGCATCACCACTGTTTTGACTTCGTCATCGTCTTGAAGACGCTGACCGCCCAGATGGTTCTTCAAGTGCAGGAACAGATGGTAATCACTGGGCGCAAGAACGGGGCTGTACGGAGGATGATCTAGAGTTTCCCATCGAAAAGATGTGATGAGATCTTTGGTCTGATTCGCCACATGCAAACGGGCATTGTCTTGCAGCAAAACGATGCCCTTGCTCTAATTCCATGGACTGTTGCTTTGATTCTGGTGTGACGTAGGCCACCCATGTTTCATCGCCCGTAACAATTTGGCTTAAGAAATCATCACCGTCGTTGTGGTACCGCTCAAGGAAAGTCAATACACTAACTAATCGTTTGGTTTTGTGCACATCCGTCAACATTTTCGGTACACAACGTGCGCACAATTTTCGGTAATTCAAGTATTCGGTCACAATGCCAAACAAAACACTACGAGAAACAATAGGAAAGACATCCCGCAAGGAGGAAATCGTAAAGCGTCTGTTTTCTCTCACCTTATTGTCCACTTCCTGCACCAAACTTTCATTAACGACCGAAGGACGCGCACACTGTTGTTCATCATGTACATTTGTGCGGCAATTTTTAAATGCTTTCACCCACTTTCTTACCATTCCATCACTCATAATGTTTTCTCCGTAAACTGCACAGATCTCACGATGAATATAGATCGATTTTAGGCCTTTAGCGCTAAGAAATCTTATGACAGCCCGTACTTCACAGTCGGCGGGACTCACGACTATCAGAGGCAGCTTAAACACTCAGCATACAACGTAAAAAAGGAAGAATCTGACTGTAATGGCGTCAGTGCGTATATTAAGGTACATGCTTTCACGTAAAAATAAAATTATTGAGATATCTTAGCACGTCTTTTTTTTAATTTCAAAACGGTACTTACTTAAAAAACACGCCTCGTACGTGCAAAAAACACGCTTTTGTGAGTTTTTTATGTTTGCAATTATATGATTCAAAGTTGTGTGATTCGGTTCAAAATTTGTATGAAGATAGACAAATACATACAGTGTAATTAACTGGCGCTCTGTTGTTTTGTGAAAGCTTATCCGCTGCTACGATATAGGCAACGTGGTTCGAAAAGACAATAAAAAGCTTTACCGGATCAGTTGTCGCCCAAGTCAAGAAAAATCTACATCGGTCGCCAAGCTATGGCGCTCTCACATCAAAATTATGGTAGGGTAAAACTAGGGAAACGGAATTAAAAATGCTATCAGAGCACAAAAAAGGGGAATATGTCCTGGGCAGAGTTAGGGATTTAGAAGAAGGGAACTAGCTTTTCCGAATTACCTGTCAGCTGCAAAAAATCGAAATATCTTGACGTATTCGTGCTTTCTTGCGGGTTATCCAACTTCTCCAGCGCAGTGAGCTCTATTCCGTGCAAGTTGTTGGCACACCCGCAGTTTGCAATTTGTAGGCTAAAATAATTGGTTCTGTACCAAAAACCCATAAAATTCGCCAGCCGCATCAAAATATGTAATAATGTCATATGGTTGAAGAATATACATGCAATAGCTAAAAAACGTTTTTCTGGGGAAAGGGGGGGGGGATAAAATTTCTGGGTGTGGATTTGAACCTGGGGGACGCATCATGTTACTTTACTTGGCTCTGAACACTATGGGACTTAACTTCTGAGTTCATCAGTCCCCTAGAACTTAGAAATACTTAAACCTAACTAACCTAAGGACATCACAAACATCCATGCCCGAGGCAGGATTCGAACCTGCGACCGCAGCGGTCGCGCGGTTCCAGACTGTAGCACCTAGAACCGCTCGGCCACTCCGGCCGGCTTTACTTGATATGGTGCATTATATTACATGGGTACTAATACAAACAAGTGAGAAAGAGCGAATATGTCTAGATGTTTTGATTTAAATGTCTCTGAAGCTGACAGGTAAGTCGAAACACTAGTTCTCTTCTTTTAGATTCCTAACTCTGCCCAGGATATCTTCGCCTTTTTGTGCTATGTTGGGAGCAGTTTTCATTTTCGTTAGAGTTTTTTCGTTATTCTCTCAGTTTTAAGTAAGAAACAACTATTTTGAAGCGCAAGTTTCGTGTGGTTAAATTACTGTTTGGTTCTACTTACGATCTCTTGGGTTCTTGTTACTTATCACGTAAGTGTAGCTCTGGAATTGTATATCGTTTTTGCTGCTGTTTCTTTTAATTTCTAGTAAACGGCTGAATAAAAATGGTTCTGTCCGTAATTCGCACTCCAGAAATTATTTTTTGGTCATATGGAGATATAGCCCTACAACAGTCGCCGACTGACTCTATAAACAGGAAATAGGCGTGAAGATCTTATGATGCAGGCAGTGATGGTCAAGTTTCTAGAAGAATATAACTGTGGTGTCACCGCCAGACACCACACTTGCTAGGTGGTAGCTGTAATTCGGCCGCGGTCCATTAGTACATGTCGGACCCGCGTGTCGCCACTGTCAGTAATTTCAGACCGAGCGCCACCACACGGCAGGTCTAGAGAGACGTCTTTACTAGCGACTACACTGACGAAGCCTTTCTCTCATTTGCCGAGAGACAGTTAGAATAGCCTTCAGCTAAGTCCATGGCTACGACCTAGCAAGGCGCCATTAACCATTTCTAGAGAGAGTCTCACTTGTATCATCAAGAATGCTGTATACAAATGATGGATTAAAGTTAAGTATTCCAGCAGCTACGTACTTTTCTTTATAGCATTCATTACGTATCCTGTTCCAGACCTCACGCCAGTCTGCGTTAGATTATAGCGTGCATTTCGGCCTCCTCTAACTACAAGGTGTTGGCACATCTGCCAACACATCAATAACAGTGCAAACATATGGTTCGTAGCGATTGAAAACACTCGATATTAAATACTGCGGATCCAATGACGATGATGATGAAGATAGTTCAAATGGTTCAAATGGCTCTGAGCACTATGGGACTTAACATCTGAGGTCATCAGTCCCCTAGAACTTAGAACTACTTAAACCTAACTAACCTAAGGACATCACACACATCCATGCCCGAGGCAGGATTCGAACCTGCGACCGTAGCGGTCTCGCGGTTCCAAATCGACGCGTCTAGAACCGCTTGGCCACACCGGCCGGCATGAAGATAGTTATTCTCACGAAGAATCTGCGAGTAATAATACCAAAATTGATTAATTAGTGTTCCTAAATAATAGTCAAGGACTAAAATGTTTTTGTCGTGCGTGGAGAATGCAGTAGTACTGAAAAGAGATTTCGCTTTGCCCGTTCTGAGTGTGAATGTTATGCAAATAGAAACATGTGGCAGAGTCATCGTATATAGGAGGGAAATAGAAGTTGCAGTAGAACACAAGAGTCGATTGGAAATTATGGCGATTTTATTTAAATAAGATTCTTTTTTAATTATTTTCGATACGTACCATCTTAGATCTTAATTTTACGTGTTATAACGAATTTACAGCTTAGCCAAATTGGCTCACTCTCTTAAAAAAGAGTATAAAACTGCAGATAGAATGATAGCAAAATTTTATTTAGGAACTTGGAGAATATAAATATGATTCATTATGATTTGTTACAAATTCAGGGGATAACGTCGCTAGTTTTAGTGAATCAAATTCAAATGGCTCTATGCACTATGGGACTTAACATCTGAGGTCATCAGTCCCCTAGAACTTAGAACTACTTAAACCTAACTAACCTAAGGACATCACACACATCCACGCCCGAGGCAGGACTCGAACCTGCGACCGTAGCAGCAGCGCGGTTCCGGACTGAAGCGCCTAGAGCCGCTTGCGTGAATCTTGTGTGTTCAATGCAAATTAGTCTAATTTCGAAAAAGCAATGCACACTAAAAGGAAGCTGTCGTTCAAGGGGGGAAGAACATACGATTTCTGCACTTACATATTTATACATAAAAAAGCCCGTTGTTAATCTGGATGATTATTATCTGTTTGAATGGAACCGACACTTCGGACCATAACAGTATACACAGAGAAACTTGTGGTAGCCTCACTGACATCGGGAACAAAGAGAAAGGAGAACGTTAACATGTGTCACACTTTTCCCCTGTTTCGTGAAAACACATAAATAAGGCACACCACGAAGGAATTATCCGAGTGGTTCAGAAAAACTGGATTATTTATTGAAGAGAATGAGCTTCACAAACTGAGCAAGTCAATAAAATGTTGCTTCACCTCTGGCCCATATGCAAGCACTTATTCGGCTTGGCACTGATTGACAGAGTTGTTGTATGTCCTTCTGTGGGATATCGTACCAAATTCTGTCCAATTGGTGCTTTAGATCAGGGGTCTCCAATCTACGGCCCGCGGGCCGAAACCGGCTCGCGAGGGCCGGCAAACCAGCCCGCGTTAGCTGGCCGGACATCCCCGGTATCCGGCCCGCCAAATATTTTAGGTGGTACCTATACTGCCAACAATTGAGTTTCGAGGCCTATCGCGACCAATACACCGCGACATTGGCTCTGCTACTCGCTACAAGACTACATAACTAAATTTATTGTTGCGCCGCTTGAAATAACAATGCGTTGACATACTCTACCTCTGTTACGTCTTGTAGTAATAGAATTGCTAACAATGATTTTGAGATTTCGTTAACTTTGCAGGACGCTTTCGTGAAGAATGTGCACTGACATACTTTTTTGTCGGTGAAATTCGCCAGAATAAAATACGCCAGAATTTCGATCAGGTACGTCCACCAATCAAAATTATGTAATTAAATAAAAATCGTAGTTCGTTTCAGTGCTAGCTATTCCCACAACCTTAGATTTTTGCGATTTCGTCTTTCCTTTAGCCTTACATTACGGTGATCATGGAGTGCTAGGGTGCTTTAATCCCACTATGTAGATCTTGGCCCTTATGACTTCGTGGAGGAGTCAATGCGGCCCGCGGACTAAAAAGTTTGGAGACCCCTGCTTTAGATCGATAAAATCTTGAGAGGGTTGGAGAGCCTTGCCCATAATTATCGAGAAACTTGGCGACCTTGCCGGCCGGTGTGGCCGAGCGGTTCGGAGCACAATATCCTTCAGTGATGAGTCCAGCTTCGAAATGTGCCCCGATGACCAACGAAGACGAGCCTGGAGAAACTCCAGGCAACTGTGGGGTACCAACCTGACTGTGGCCCACCATACGGCCCGTAAACGAGGAGTGATGATCCGGCGTGTCATTTCTTTTCACAGCCGGGCCGTCCGCGACTCGTGGTCTTGCGGTAGCGTTCTCGCTTTCCGCACGCGGGGTCAGGTGTTCGATTCCCGGCGGGGTCGAGGATTTTGTCTACCTCGAGATGACTGGGGGTTGTGTGTCTTTCATCATCATTTCATTCTCATTCCTCGCAAGTCGCCGTAGTTAAAGAACTTGTGGAGCGGCGGCCGAACCGCCCCGCAAGGTGTCTCCCAGCCACCAATGCCATACGCTCATTATTATTCTTATAGCAGGGCCGCTTTGGTTGTCATCTGCGACACCCTTGTAGCAATGCGTTACGTCGACGACATTACACGTCCTGTTCTGTTGCCCTTCATGGAAAACCATCCTGAGCTTACATTTCAGCAAGATAACGCCGTCCCGTACACGGCAAGAGTTTCTGCTGTTCCTCCTTATGCCTGCCAAACCTTACCTTCGTCAGCAAGATTGTCGGATCTCTCCCCAATTGACCACTTTTAGACCATTACGGGCAGCCCCCCCACCCACCCATCTCGTGATTTTGACGCTGTAACGCCTCAATTGAACAGAATCTGGCACAGTGACCATCAGGAGGGAATCTAAGTTCCTTCTCTCGAACAAATTATCCGATTTTTGTGAAATCGTATCATTTGATTGTCTGCACATTGAAATCATATCTATCAATTTCCATTCCACTTGGATAATTGCTTCGTGGAACGTCGTTTTTTTTTGGTCTTCCTGCTTCTAGATTCTTATTCAGGTTATAAGATTCCTCAATCATTATCTACAGATTTTCGAAATCACGTTGACAAAGAAATACAGAGTCGGAGTTCAGCTGGCATGATGAATGTACTTCGGTCGTTTGAGTGAGACTTCTCCATCACTGACACGCATTTTATCGATCATTAAGAGAGAAAATTTTTATGAAGAGATATATGTAATTTCATGTCTATCAACGAGGGAAAGAAATACAGCTATGTCGGATTCCACCTGGTACGACGAATCTATTTCAACCATTAGAATGAGAATTTTTCCATCATTGGAAGTCATTTGATAGATCATCAAGACAAATAAATACCATCGACAGATCAGTGCATTTTTCAGACCAGCACAGTGATAATATTCTTCAATTGTAATTACTAATACACAGTATCTTCTCTCTCTCTAAGCTTCAAAATCTAATCAGCAGCGCATGGTGCATTTCGAAATGTACCGGTAACAGGCCCGACTCTTTTCTAGCTCTTGTTACTTTTGCGTAAAAGCATGAAAGTCTATATGCGAGTCTCATGACTGTGAAACGTCGTCCTTACTTGATTTCCCGTTGCGCCAACATTTTATCAATAGTTCATGCTTTTGCAATATTTATAACAAATAAATTAAATGATGACATTCTGGTAATCTTGTATTTCTTTCCGTATACTTCTCACTTATGTAGGAAATAAGTCGTATTATTCTATGAATATTAAGTTATGTTTCAATCTCTTTCAATCCACGATTCAGCGCTGGCCTCGCAGAAACAATGGAAGCAGACAATGCCGTGCCGCGTAGCGCGAGAATTCAGAGCTGTACACGAGGAAGTTGCAAGCATGGGAACCAAGCGAAAAAAGTCATACTGCATAACTAATTTTGACTAACTTTCGGTTCATGTTGGCCGCTGAAATTTTACGTGAGGCATTTTTGCTAAGTTGATTAGCAATGAAAAAATTCTAAACAAATTTCGGCATGACAAGTCAGACC
Organism: Schistocerca cancellata; assembly: GCF_023864275.1. Lineage (NCBI taxonomy): Eukaryota > Metazoa > Arthropoda > Insecta > Orthoptera > Acrididae > Schistocerca > Schistocerca cancellata. The sequence continues at coordinate 299,620,631 of NC_064634.1, forward strand.
GTTCCCTTGTCGGTATACAAATTTGTAGAGCTTGGAGGAGGGGCCAGGAAGCAGCATAGACTGTCTAAACTGTCTTGAGGCCTGATACCCTAGCACTGCTCCGGACTCCTCTGTACATTTCAGGCCGGCCGTGGTGGCCGAGCGGTTCTAGGCGCTACAATCTGGAACCGCGCGACCGCTACGTCGCAGGTTCGAATCCTGCCTCGGGCATGGATGTGTGTGATGTCCTTAGGTTAGTTAGGTTTAAATAGTTCTAAGTTCTAGGGGACTGATGACCTTAGAAGTTAAGTCCCATACTGTTTAGAGCCATCTGAACCATCTGTACATTCCAGAAATTTTCGTGACACTTGCCATTGCTGCCAATCTTTACGAGCTGACACTCAGTGACACTGCAGTAGTCATTGCGAAGTGAACAGCTTACTGTTTCACCTTGAGCTGTCGCCTGAATTTAATTTTACATACACTGCAACAAATAAATATCACGCATTCGTTGTAACGCGCTTCCACGAAGCCTTGTTACTTCCGTGTGTCATTGACCTCACACAGGTGGTCAGATCGCGGCGTAAGCTGCATGTGGTATAAAATGTATCTTCTGACCGTAAAATTCTTGGTCAAGTGGCGACATAATGGTTAGTTACTTCTTCATTCACTGCGGTCACCGCTGACGTGGCTCAAGAAAAGTTGGACAGACTATAGCTCATCATACAACATACTGAAGTGTTGAATTACCCCCAAATTTTCGTTTCAGGACTAGACGGTGATTGAGATATCTACAGCACAGGGAGCGGGGATGGACTTCACTCCGCAATTTCAGTTGGCCCTTACGGGCAAGCATCCATGTTACTTCACTGCGCGGAGATAAACAATGTGCGTGCTGCGCTTTACGTATTGTTACGACTACTTCCGACAATGGTAAATATATAGTAATGAAGTTTTCTGAAGAGTAGAAACACTGAATGCAGTAGTACAGCATCATATTTTGCGCAACATGTGAGATCTGAAAAGCAAAACTGAGAGGTGGCATGAGCCCCCTCTCATATTTCTATCTTACGATTCTCCTCTCTAATTGGATGCGGTGGAAAGTTGCTATTCCTTCACACGCGGACTTCCCACGCAGCGTCTCTTGTCACTCGGGTGGTCCAGTGACAGGCGGGCTCTGTTTGACTTTGAAAGGGTAAGCCGACAGGTGTGAGGGAGTCGAGTGAATGCTTTCCAGACGCCGACATTGTCAAGAGGCACGCCCGCAGGGCCTGAAGTAGCGGCTGGGCTAGAGGTTCTGTTACTTCGCAGAAACTTAGCGAAAACACTTTCTGGCAGCTACCAGCGAGGCGTGGGAATGACTTGTGTACCCAGGCAGCTGTGGCGGGAAAATTCCCGCGCTTTCTGCAAAATAGTAACTGTGATTGGCTTGCTCAGGGCATAGCTCCGTGACGTAACAAGATCGGCGCAGAAATTGGCGCCAAGAATCTCCATTGGTGGAATGGTAGCGTTCCGGCAATGGAGTGGAATTTTCCGCCGGTTTTCGAGTTGATGATTGGAACGTATAACCACTGTCGTGGGGCGGGAATGTTCTGTGTTCGGTTTTGTACGGGTGCTCTTGTGGGTAGTCGGCTCTCGCTTTTCGGTCGAGGACGTCGAAGCAACCAGCCAACGGTTCCGGTACGCCAGATCGTGTCCTGGCAGTCAAGAAGACAGTTTGGTAATGTATGTCCGCAGCACCGGCAGATAGCGATTTTCCTAGGTGATAATCAGAGCTCAGCAGAGCGCGCCTGTTCGTCTTTTTTCTAACTTTGTTCTGTCTTGGGTAGCAGCAATTAATGTTGGGTTGGCTACGTGTTTTCTCTAAGATTTGAGTTGCAAGGAATTGGCTGCACATACCACTTCGTCATAATCTCACAATCTAGTTTAGGGACAACTTCACATTCACTGCGTTTGTTTGAGTATCCAATTTGAGCCAATTTGATGTATTGTAAATGTTTCATGTGTTTTTGTTTATTATTTTGTGTTTAGTCTTAATAAATCATATTGTTATTTTGGACAGAACTTTCATTCTGTTAATCGGTAGTGCAACCCCATCATTCCTCACTATGTTAATGAAACCTTCGTTTATTTAACTTATTTATCAAATTAAATTATTGCAGGTGCCAAACTCTCTTCTACTCCACTGGCAGGGTTGATTAGAGTCAGTTTGTGTATTTTTTTTATCCTTGTGCAACAGCAAAAGTTGGAGTTAGAATAGGGGGGGGCTTAGAGCATCATGTACACATGTAGATTCTAGAAGAACTGAGTGTTAAATACACTGATAGCCCTGGCACCTCGCATAAAATGGCGACCCTTAGCCTCGGATCTTTCCTGAGAATCACTGATTAACAAACAGTATTCTTAGTACGAACAATTCAAATTTTTTTTCTCTAATTTTTTTATTGATTAATACCCAAGTTTTTTTTTCTGGTAGTTCTGCGTTTAGTTTTAAGTAGCGGCGCATGATTACAGTTTTAGTTTTCAGTGTATATATTTGTTTGTTCATTGTTTTATGTGTTTCTTTGATGTGGTGTCCGCACCACATCACATTTTGTCGGGTTTTTGTGCACTTTCTGTACCACAACAAATCGTGCATGTAATTGCAGCGTTGGAACGGCGTTGTTGAAATTTTATGTCTATGTGGAAAAATATATGGAGTAGATTATTTTTACTGTGCATCGTAGATAAATTAGTTTTTCGTGAATGATAACGAGAAGTAAGGCACGACTATTATCGAGCGAAGCTAAAACAAAAGAGGATAGCATAATGGATAAGGGGCAGTTTACTGACGGGAATAGGTTCAGAGATGAGATGGGCACATTTTTAGCAGGACAGGACGCCAGGGTCATTGATGAGGAAGGTGGTTTGGACGCGATCTCAGAGCAGCGTTGCGGCCGTGATTATGATAGTGATTTAGAGGATGAAACAGAGACAGGCACACAGGTCGAGACGGTAGCAGAAGTTTATAATCAAACGAACGAGAGCAGACAGGGGCTAGCTCGGCCACGTCAGAGCTCTAGCGCCCAGGTGTCCAGAGTTACATCTCCCACGTTTGAAGAGGATCAAAAAGATGACGTAAACCCGATACTGAGTTTCCTACGGTCAATGAAAGAAGAAGCTGACGAACAGCGCAAGAAGGACACTCAAGCAATAATTTCGCATATGGGGGAAATTCGTGGGGAATTACAAACAATAAAGAAAGAATGTGGAGAAGCAAAACAAATGTCAATGGTAGCACAAAAAGTAGCAGGCCTAGCCAAAACGGCAGCAACATGGGCAATGAAAATCGCAAAAGCAACTTCTCAACTCGCAGGGCGCTTGCGACGAGCGACACAAGCCCACTCAAAATCCCTAGCAGTCTTAAAGACTCAAGGTAATATTGTGGTTACGAACATCACGAAACGAATGAAAGAAGTAGAGAGTCGGATAGCAAAACTAGAGCGAAACGGGCACACGAACACTGCGCGTTCGGATACCAATGATGGAGTACACAGAATTGTGTCTCCGAGGAAAAGCCCGCCGTGCTCTAGCCCAGTGACAGACTGCGGAACTAACAATTCACACGCAGAAACAGAGAGTAATAGCTCCAATAATTGCAGCCCACTTAGGAGAGTGAATGCTGAATGCCACGTCCACTGTAATACAGAGGCAGCAAATCACAGTTATCAGCAAGATAGATCGGGACACTCAGCAGACGTGCAAGTACCGGAAACGAGTGACAACAGAAGTGCGAGCATCGGACAGGATTTTGATCACAATCACTTCCTGTCGATACTAAAATTCCAGAAGTTCAAAGATAATGGAGGGTCGATGCATCCGAAGAGCTGGGTGACGCAGTTTACAAATTCATTACCGTCATCATGGCCAACCCAGGCAAAATTAGAATTCATGTGTGGACACATCGAAGGCCAAGCCGCGGAAAAGATGCGGGGTGTGGCAGCGACGTGTCGGACTTATCAGGAATTTGTTGGTGCATTCCTGCGGACCTACTGGTCAAAGGAAACGCAAGACAGGATTAAGGAGGAAATAATATTTTGTCCTGAACTGGAAGTGTCCGGGCATAGGAACGCAACCAAATTTTTTGATGATTTACTCAAGAAGAATCAGTTTTTAGATAGTCCATATAGCAACGGAGAAATCATTAAATTTTGCTTTTCCAAATTGCCTGTTAGGTATCAACAGACACTTGTCGGGAAGTGTGGATCTGACATAGAAGCATTCAAGAGTCTATTGCGCGAACTCGAAGTAGTCTTCGATAAACAAGACGCAAAGGACAGGAAGAAGGCGCAAAATAACAAATACCACGGGCCAGCAAGGGAAGACGACAACAGATCGCAAAATCGCACTCGTCAGTTAGGAAACCAGGGTTACGGAAATCAAGGTTACGCTATTCAAGGTTATGGAAACGAGAGACACGGAAACCAGAACGTCAGGGAACAGGGTCAATCTAGACAAGGAATCTGGGACAGGAGGAATAACGAACGGCAAAGCGACCGTAATTGGAGAGAGCGAAATCAAGGACAACAGGAGAACCAGGAGATTGAAATTAGACCTGCAAATCCTAATGCACGTCAGAAGAGGGGGAGTCTAACAAGGGATTGGCGCTAGTCCATAGGATTCCACCACATCTCTCACACAAAGAAGTTCGTGGAATAATAGTAGTTTAAGTAATGTACATAGTAGAATAGGCAAATATATGAACCTTTCTTCAGGGAACAATAATTGTTGCATTAATAGATTAAGATTGTTAAAATATTAACACGCTGCGTTTTCTCACATAAGAATTTACTGCTGTTAACTTTTTTTTTTTTTGTCTATGTTCGGGATCTCCTCTGTCGTTGCGATAAGAGGCACTACCTTTCCATGAGCAATGTTTTTGTCCTTTCCTATCTGGTGTCCATGTTAAGGGATAAAGATGAGTGACGAGATGTCGCACAAACGGGCGCATACAAGAACGTGCTCTTAGAAGCGTTCTGAGAAGTCGTGATACGCTCCACAGCGGCCACAACCAGTTCGTGAGACGTTCATACCAATGCTTGCAGGCACGCGTCAGTGCACTGCAAGATTGTGGTATATTGCGTGATTTCAAGGATGAATATGGGCAGTATAGTTTTTTTTGCAGAGCTGCGCCAGCTTCGTTGTCTTGCAAGTCGGGGTGAACCTGTGAGCGTTTGACTCCAATGGTGCCCTAGACGAGAGAAATGCGGGCATAAAGCCTACCACGCCAATGTGCTGGTTGGGGATTTAGCGTGCTGCTCGTGACTGTCACAGATGAATAACCAGGGACTTATACTTAGATATTCGTGACATACTGTGTAGCTGGCGTGTGTTGGGCGACGGAATCCTCAACAGGAACCAGTCCTGGCTTGGTCATATTACATTGCCTCTGCAAAGGTGTGCTTTCATCGCGAATACTGCATAACATAAAAAAAAAGAAGTTGCAACTATAAATTTATTGTCTTATATAGCCATGGCTAACCCAGTCTCTGGAGTTTTAGTGAGGCGTAGTGAGAACTCGGAGGCCATGTCGTATGGCGCGCACATCACTGTCGTCAATAGCGGCGTGCAGCGAGACATCTCAGCGGAACAGGAATTATGTAAGAGTGTTGTATAAGGTAAATAATAATAATAATAATAATAATAATAGAGAGAGTACCATATACTAGGATAAATTAAACTTTAGGATTTTACAATAACTAGATCCTTAATAGTGTGGCGGTTTTCTACCACTAGTGTTCAGCAGAGCGCGCCTGTTGAGATGCTATTTTTCAGATCACCAAACCACAGACCCGAGATGGAGGGAAGGCTGGCGAGCGAAAGTAGCATAGTTGCATGTTCTTTATAGCACAGTAAAACTTAGACCTGCATAACAACATAATTTAATTAAAATACATAGAATGTAGATCGTTGGCAAATGGTAGTTAATTCTTGAGCATGTCTACTGTCGCTCTATATAATTAATAGTAATATTAGTGCGGGCCCACACATTTAGCTGTTCATCCAGTGTAGCGTCACACACCATGTACAGTAGTGAGACCGGTCTCTATTTTGTTATAATGATAGCCATAGATTAATAGCTATAAAAGTAAAATAAGAGTGTCTGAAATGACAGACCATCAATGTGTCATTATGTAAATTTATTATAACATAGAAGGTCATGAAAAAAAAGTTAGGCATAAGATTTTTGTCAGAACTGTGCAGATGACGGGTATCGTGGCAATGCAGAGGCCAGCCAGCGCAAAAACAAGAGGTCTTCGGCCACCTGACGCGAAGGGTGCGAGAACATCCGGTTCTACAAGCTGACAGTCACCGGGCCGTATACCTGAGGGATTAGGCGGCAGACAGCCCTCGCCAGGCCACAAGCGAAAGTGAGGCTGGCCGTTGACACTGACACGCGACCCACACGCGACAGCCAGCTAGCTCTCTGGACGCGGCAGCCATTTGGAGGGATTCCCTGCGGCAGACCACGTTGTCGTGAGTACACGAAGAAGATCACTTATGGTGTCATAACCAGCGTCTCATGTGCCTCAGGACAGAAAGGGACGCTATATACTCACCTGTTTGGGTTTTTACAACTCACTAGCATTGGCCGATCTGCATACACAAAGCAGTATCGTGCCACACTAACAAATGTATGGTCTCATTTCTAACTTCTCCTCTCTATTAGAGAGCTGTTTTAGCAATCGTCGCTCCTAGTTCGATCCTGTATGGATGACCTCACACACTTGTGGAGTCACTCCACATGCCATCATCCCTCGTCGAACTGCAATATTGGGAAACGTAAAGTACTGTCCAGCGAGAGAAGAGACCTAGACTAGTGATGAATCCCAACAAGTAGACCTCAGAGACAATTAATCGACGTGAGGAGGGCCTATCACTGTGTCTTCCTACCGTACTGCCGTGAGCATATGCATGGGTCTGACTACAATCTCAACAGCGTACTGCAGACGCTCCAGCACTCCCTATTGCTGTTGCAACAACGTAGCAACAACACCCGACATTTAGCCCTATGTGATGTCAGTACTGTGGCCCCATCCCAAAAGCCCCCCTCCGATGCTCAAGACATGGAACCACGTGCATCAATGCATATGACTCAACATACCAACCCCCTCAGAGAAACTAATGAATTTGTGAAGTGCTTCGAACATTTCTAACAATGTGATTTAGTGCCTCATTCTCAGCACAGTCAAGAGCAGTGTGCAATGTGCACGCACAACTTAATGTCCCATGAACCTTATTTTTTTCTTAAATTTCTTTCTCTAGTGTTGTTTTTGTAATGTATGTGATACCTTGTATGTGTTTGTTTTACACTGTAATTCTTATTACAAATTACTGTATTGTTCTCCACACCATGTTTTTTTTGTATCTTATATTTATTGTTGTGTGTATGCAAACAGTGTGCCTGAAATCCCCATAAACTGAAGCAGATACCACCACTGTCATTGTGAATGGACCATCAGTTCAGGGAACATTTTGTAAAGGTTATTCTTGCTGAAGGGAGACAGAATGAATCGGAGGTTGTAATTAGATTCTGAAAGCTCACAAGGAGATTGTTAACTTAAATAGTATCATGTGTGAGTGAGTTCAGGTTAGTTTAATGATTAAAATTGTTGTAACATCTTGGGCATTTAATTGCAGAGCACTCCAACTCTGATTGTAAAGAATAAATTGCTCCATATTTGGCTCACATGTCCGGGCCATATTTAGAGAGTGAATGTCTGAGTGAATCGGTGTTTGGAAGGGGCTCCCTGGGTATGGATGTGTGATGTGAGTGTTAGTGTTCCATATTAAGAAGGTAAAGTTGGCTACATCATAAATAATCCTCCCTCTATGAGCTGCATTTTTCAGTTGCAGTGATTTTCTTTATAGAGTGCGGCATGTGCAGCCAGTTTGCGAGATTGTTCTTGGGCGATTGACTCACTACCTTGCTCCTAAGTGAGCCAACCGCTCACCAATTACAATCTAAAATGGCGTAGTGGCTATAAGAGGTGGCATGAGCACCCTCTCATATTTCTATCTTACGATTCTCCTCTCTAATTGCATGCGGTGGAAAGTTGCTATTCCTTCACACGCGGACTTCCCACACAGCGTCTCTCATCACTCGGGTGGTCCAGTGACAGGCGGGCTCTGTTTGACTTTGAAAGGGTAAGCCGACAGGTGTGAGGGAGTCGAGTGAATGCTTTCCAGACGCCGACATTGTCAAGAGGCACGCCCGCAGGGCCTGAAGTAGCGGCTGGGCTAGAGGTTCTGTTACTTCACAGAAACTTAGCGAAAACACTTTCTGGCAGCTACCAGCGAAGCGTGGGAATGACTTGTGTACCCAGGCAGCTGTGGCGGGAAAATTCCCGCGCTTTCTGCAAAATAGTAACTGTGATTGGCTTGCTCAGGGCATAGCTCCGTGACGTAACAAGATCGGCGCAGAAATTGGCGCCAAGAATCTCCATTGGTGGAATGGTAGCGTTCCGGCAATGGAGTGGAATTTTCCGCCGGTTTTCGAGTTGATGATTGGAACGTATAACCACTGTCGTGGGGGCGGGAATGTTCTGTGTTCGGTTTTGTACGGGTGCTCTTGTGGGTAGTCGGCTCTCGCTTTTCGGTCGAGGACGTCGAAGCAACCAGCCAACGGCTCCGGTACGCCAGATCGTGTCCTGGCAGTCAAGAAGACAGTTTGGTAATGTATGTCCGCAGCACCGGCAGATAGCGATTTTCCTAGGTGATAATCAGAGCTCAGCAGAGCGCGCCTGTTCGTCTTTTTTCTAACTTTGTTCTGTCTTGGGTAGCAGCAATTAATGTTGGGTTGGCTACGTGTTTTCTCTAAGATTTGAGTTGCAAGGAATTGGCTGCACATACCACTTCGTCATAATCTCACAATCTAGTTTAGGGACAACTTCACATTCACTGCGTTTGTTTGAGTATCCAATTTGAGCCAATTTGATGTATTGTAAATGTTTCATGTGTTTTTGTTTATTATTTTGTGTTTAGTCTTAATAAATCATATTGTTATTTTGGACAGAACTTTCATTCTGTTAATCGGTAGTGCAACCCCATCATTCCTCACTATGTTAATGAAACCTTCGTTTATTTAACTTATTTATCAAATTAAATTATTGCAGGCGCCAAACTCTCTTCTACTCCACTGGCAGGGTTGATTAGAGTCAGTTCGCGTATTTTTTTATCCTTGTGCAACAGCAAAAGTTGGAGTTAGAATAGGGGGGCTTAGAGCATCATGTACATATGTAGATTCTAGAAGAATTGAGTGTTAAATACACTGCTAGCCCCGGCACCTCGCAAAACTACACTACTGGCCGTTAAAATTGCTACACCACGAAGATGACGTGCTACAGACGAGAAATTAACTGACAGGAAGAACATGCTGTGATATGCAAATGATTAGCTTTTCAGAGCATAAACACAAAGTACAACGTGCTGATATGAGGAAAGTTTCCAACCGATTTCTCATACACAAACAGCAGTTGACCGGCGTTGCCTGGTGAAACGTTGTTCTGATGCCTCGTGTAAGGAGGAGAAAATCGTACCATCACGTTTCCGACTTTTATAAAAGACGGATTGTAGCCTATCGCGATTCAATGACTGTTAGCAGAATATGGAATCGGTGGGTTCAGGAGGGTGATACGGAACGCCGTGCTGGATCCCAACGGCCTCGTATCACTAGCAGTCGACATGACAGGCATCTTATCCGCATGGCTGTAACGGATCGTGCAGCCACGTCTCGATCCCTGAGTCAACAGGTGGGGACGTTTGCAAGACAACAACCATCTGCACGAACAGTTCGACGACGTTTGCAGCAGCATGGACAATCAGCTCGGAGACCATGACTGCGGTTACCCTTGACGCTCCATCACAGACAGGAGCGCCTGCGATGGTGTACTCAACGACGAACCTGGGTGCTCGAATGGCAAAACATTTTTGCAGATGAATCCAGGTTCTGTTTACAGCATCATGACGGTCGCATCTGTGTTTCGCGACATCGCGGTGAACGCACATTGGAAGCGTGTATTCTTCATCGCCATACTGGCGTATCAACCGGCGTGATGGTATGGGGTGCCATTGGTTACACGTCTCGGTCACCTCTTGTTAGCATTGAAGGCACTCTGAACAGTAGACGTTACATTTCAGATGTGTTACGACCCGTGGATCTACCCTTCATTCGATCCATGCAAAACCCTACATTTCAGCAGGATAATGCACGACCGCATGATGCTGGTCCTGTACGTGCCTTTCTGGATACACTAAATGTTCAATTGCTGCCCTGGCCAGCACATTCTCCAGATCTCCCACCAATTGAAAACGTCTGGTCAATGCAACTGGTTCGTCACAATAAGCCAGTCACTATTCTTGATGAATTTTGGTATCGTGTTGAAGCTGCATGGGCAGCTGTACCTGTACACGCCATCCAAGCTCTGTTTGACTCGATGCCCAGGCGTATCAAGGCCTTTATTACGGCCAGAGGTGGTTGTTCTGGGTACTGATTTCTCCGGATCTAAGTACCCAAACTGCGTGAAAATGTAATACATGTCAGTTATAGTATAATAAATTTGTCCAATGAATACCCGTTTATCATCTGTATTTCTTCTTGGTGTAGCAATTTTAATGGCCAGTAGGGTATAATGGGAGTAGTGTGGTTTGTGACTACAGTTTCTTAGTGAAGATACAATATGTTTAACAGTGAGTATTTAATTAAAATTGCCTTTAAGATAAATCCACTGCAATTATTTACTCAGGACCCAGTTCTTCACACAACTTTGGAATGTGTTGATTTGTAATGTAGAGATTTTTATAAAGATATATACACTCCTGGAAATGTAAAAAAGAACACATTGACACCGGTGTGTCACACCCACCATACTTGCTCCGGACACTGCGAGAGGGCTGTACAAGCAATGATCACACGCACGGCACAGCGGACACACCAGGAACCGCGGTGTTGGCCGTCGAATGGCGCTAGCTGCGCAGCATTTGCGCACCGCCGCCGTCAGTGTCAGCCAGTTTGCCGTGGCATACGGAGCTCCATCGCAGTCTTTAACACTGGTAGCATGCCGCGACAGTGTGGACGTGAACCGTATGTGCAGTTGACGGACTTTGAGCGAGGGCGTATAGTGGGCATGCGGGAGGCCGGGTGGACGTACCGCCGAATTGCTCAACACGTGGGGCGTGAGGTCTCCACAGTACATCGATGTTGTCGCCAGTGGTCGGCGGAAGGTGCACGTGCCCGTCGACCTGGGACCGGACCGCAGCGACGCACGGATGCACGCCAAGACCGTAGGATCCTACGCAGTGCCGTAGGGGACCGCACCGCCACTTCCCAGCAAATTAGGGACACTGTTGCTCCTGGGGTATCGGCGAGGACCATTCGCAACCGTCTCCATGAAGCTGGGCTACGGTCCCGCACACCGTTAGGCCGTATTCCGCTCACGCCCCAACATCGTGCAGCCCGCCTCCAGTGGTGTCGCGACAGGCGTGAATGGAGGGACGAATGGAGACGTGTCGTCTTCAGCGATGAGAGTCGCTTCTGCTTTGTTGCCAATGATGGTCGTATGCGTGTTTGGCGCCGTGCAGGTGAGCGCCACAATCAGGACTGCATACGACCGAGGCACACAGGGCCAACACCCGGCATCATGGTGTGGGGAGCGATCTCCTACACTGGCCGTACACCACTGGTGATCGTCGAGGGGACACTGAATAGTGCACGGTACATCCAAACCGTCATCGAACCCATCGTTCTACCATTCCTAGACCGGCAAGGGAACTTGCTGTTCCAACAGGACAATGCACGTCCGCATGTATCCCGTGCCACCCAACGTGCTCTAGAAGGTGTAAGTCAACTACCCTGGCCAGCAAGATCTCCGGATCTGTCTCCCATTGAGTATGTTTGGGACTGGATGAAGCGTCGTCTCACGCAGTCTGCACGTCCAGCACGAACGCTGGTCCAACTGAGGCGCCAGGTGGAAATGGCATGGCAAGCCGTTCCACAGGACTACATCCAGCATCTCTACGATCGTCTCCATGGGAGAATAGCAGCCTGCATTGCTGCGAAAGGTGGATATACACTGTACTAGTGCCGACATTGTGCATGCTCTGTTGCCTGTGTCTATGTGCCTGTGGTTCTGTCAGTGTGATCATGTGATGTATCTGACCCCAGGAATGTGTCAATAAAGTTTCCCCTTCCTGGGACAATGAATTCACGGTGTTCTTATTTCAGTTTCCAGGAGTGTATTTAAAGTCATCATTGCTGTAACTTTGTAAGACTTTCACTCCCATAGTTTGACCAGTTGTATAAATTTGCTCGTTTGTTTTGTTCTGCTTTCGCACTAGTTACCCGTGAGAAAATATTCTCCAAAATGAAATACAAAAAATACTTACAGATTAAACAAACTGATGGGCATTTGAAGTCGCTGCTGATCCACTAATAAATTTGATCCTCTACCGCAAACAATTTTAAGTGGGAAATTATTAGTTACGTTAACCTCATTTATCATAATTACTATGCTTAATTTCATTATATGAATTGAATTATGTCACTTAGCCACTGTAAATTTTCGGGAAATATCATATAATTAATTAGAGTAACATTATACCTGTCAGTTAACGTGTATCTTAACTGGTCATAAAAACAAATGTTTTTACACTGTTACTTCGGTTAATAAGCATGATTCGTTCGTGCATCTTACTCGTAATTAACACTCGGTAAGTGAAACACTTTTTACTGTAGAAATCCATGTAGAGCACGTCAATGAGTTCCACTCCGGAAAAAGGTACTGAAACAGATTTATAATACAGTACTGTAATGAGTAATTCATAGTACAGTACATCCTGTTTTAGAAGAAAGATGTCTAAGGGCATTTGTTTGTGCCTGTGCTTCAAAATTCGTCAATAAACAGACAGCATATTCGTAAAGTGTACAGCTACTGCCTTATGGGCATCTTTAGTGAACTGGTGTTCATTAACGATGACAAATCTGAACTGGAATTCATAAACAGATACTGCAAGGGAAAGGGTTACCATGCGCCGGCGAAGAAAAGATCCTGCAAAATCGTTGCACAGAATTGCAACATCGTCGCGGAAACCCGAGCAGTAGTACGGGCGACACTATAGCGGCGCGAGATGCATTTCCATCAGTACAGCTGACTGAATACAACATTGTCGGAGCTCCTACTCTACAGAGCGGCGACTTATAGGAGAACACGTTAACTTAATGTTCATTTACAGAGGCCAAAGAGGGCGATCAAGGCCAGGTGGTGGTTTTTGAAATAATTATTAAAGACTCAAAATAAACAAACACTATCCACAGGCTTTTTATGTGAATCATCGTTCGTTGGGTGAGTTAATTTCTTACAGTTTCTTCCACTCGTGCGAATCACTCGTTATGGATGATGCTCGATAAACAACGTTCGACTGCAATAAAAAAAATTAATTTCTTACAGTTTCTTCCACTCGTGCGAATCAGTCGTTATGGATGATGCTCGATAAACAACGTTCGACTGCAATAAAAAAAATTACGGTGGGCGGACATCACGGATGTTTCACCCGTTAACCACGTGCAGGATTGATGGTGTTTGCTGGCCGGTGTTTGGCCCGTGGGCCGTAGTTTGGAAACCTCTGTCTTTAACCAACGTTCACAGTTGTTTTTACTGCTTCGTATGCAACGGGTTGACATTGGAATCTGATTCGCAACACGATTATATCTTGCTGTTAGCAAAGACAGATTTTTTATGTCCGCGTCCCTGTACAAACAATTGCATTATCAGTGCTTATGTCAGTCACAACACTCCTGTTCATTTTTGTTACACATTCTGACGGCAACTCTCCAAGAGGATAGAATGCTACATTTCTGATTACGATATCGGATGAGAGCGAATGCGGTCGTCTACATTGATTTGTGATATAGCTTTTACAATGTAGGGGGCACGTAGTGCTACAAAAATCAGCGATAATTTAAAAATGACACCACACTGTCTTTCTTTAGTATCCTAAGAACCATGGTAGGTCTGAAAATGTATGTCACAGCGCAGTTTATTTACGATCTTCTTGTAACCTAAACATATTTACTGAAGAATTAGTTATGAAACGGTACATTACAGGCCAGTTTATTTACGATCCTCTTGTAACCTGCAGATATTTACTGAAGAATGTCGTTTTCTTTTAACAACAAATAAATGGATTACAAACAGCAGAAAACTTGGCATTCTGCATATTTACTCAACAATGTGAAGTTTTATTCACTAGACTTCCACTGAAGTCAGTGAATTTGGTACTTAAGAAACTTGTATGGAACGCACTACCTGCAGTAGTTAACGTACCAAGTAAGGAGCCACAACTGTAACTGATGGGAGGACCACACAGACGTGACTAGAAAACGTCAAAAGCAACAAAACTGTTTCCCAACACCGTAGAAATCAATTAAAAATATTATTGCTAAATCAGAACCACAAATGGCAATAATCTTCAAGACATTCGCTTTTGAAGCAAAAGTAAATAAATTTACAAAAATATTCCTGCATTAAAAAGTCGAGTGAAGTCCAAGAACATAAGAATCAGTAAACTCCATATCATTATTTTTTTAGTTGTCAAGGAAAGTGTCTACCATAATAAGAACAGACAACAGAAGTAATGCTTCTCACGCGTGAAATACGTGTTTATATTCTTTGCTTTGTATCAGAATAAACTCCAATCATACACAAATTCGAAAGAATTTATTGATGAATAATTTGTACCTTATGTCACTGAATCAGTGAGATTCGGCTGATTTTTTACTCATTTCACGATCATTCATGCCACTTGATTTATTAATGCGTGGAACGCAAAAATATAACAACTGTTTCATTCATTAAGTAGAAAAATAATTAAAAACAAACATTAATCTTACCACTTGCTTTCTCGCCCCTAGGGGCGCTAGTGTTGTTCCGACTGTCAAACGATAACAACTTCAACTTCACAGCTGTGAGTGCCGTGTCTGTATATGTGAGACTGTGGTTTATGTTGTGTTGTGTTTACAAGAAAGTTTCTGCCGAAGTCCGTACGTTCTTGATGGCTGATGGCACCTAACTGAGTTAGCTGACATGCATCTCATTCGCAGAGAGGCACGATGCGACAGTTCAGCAGCAAGGCGCCGATATGCAGAGCGATTTTTAGGGAGGAAGTTACCAAATCATGTCACATTTCGATGACTTGATGGCTGTCTGCGTGAAACAGGATCCCTTAGCCCAGATTCACGGGAAACTGGTAGATGCTGCAGTTTGCGAACTGCCCAGCTGAGGAGGTGGCGACGGAGATTTGTGTTTAATGTCCCGTCGACAACGAGGTCGGAGCACAAGCTCGGATTAGGAAAGGAAAGGGAAGGAAATCGACCGTGCCCTTTCAAAGGAACCATCACGGCATTTGCCTGAAGCGATTTAGGGAAGCCACTGAAAACCTAAATCAGGATGGCCGGACGCGGGTTTGAGCCGTCGTCCTCCCAAATGCGAGTCCACGCTAACTACAGCGCCACCTCGCTCGGTCGCCCAGTTTGAGGAAGCTTGTTTGAAACGGGCAGGGGGGGGGGGGGGGGGGAGATAAGTCGTTTGGCGGACGAAGCACCGACAGACACTATAAGTGAAACACCAGGTTGTTTTGACAACTGAAAAGTGCTAAGGCAATTCGTGCGTTTCACTATCAACAGATATGGACCATATGTTATGGCTGGTATTGTGCTGAACGTGCTCGGTGGACGGTATCTTTCTCCGCGAAGTGCTTCTAGAACTGTTGGAGAATGTCCCGCAAGCAGTCGGGCAACGGTTATGGTTCCAGCATGAGGGATCGCACCAGACATTACAGTTGATGTCAAGAGAACATTTAGAGTTTTTTTATTTTTATTTATTTATTTTTTTTTTTTTTTACCAACTGTTGGACTGGGAACAGTGACCCAGTACCTAGGTTTTGTTTGAAACGGGGGGGGGGGGGGGGGGGACGAAGCACCGACAGACACTCCAAGTGAAACACCTGGTTGTTTTGAACGTGTTAGACAATCATTAGTACACAGATACAGTTGCGCATTAATGTAAACAGACGGCATTTCCTGCGAAACAATTTTCATCACACGGCAGTCTGGACGCCGTTTTTGAATATCATTAACGTCGAAACCTTCACGGACTCCTAACAGCGAAACAACAACAATTTCAACAGAGTCCAGGGATACACACACACAGGAGGGCATCGGGGCGAACGTTGGACATCGAAAGAATGCGAAGACAGATGCGCGACGCGGGAGCGGCAGTTTCAAACGTGGCGCCTGCCCTGGGCGCTACCTGACGTCACCGGCGCTGCGACGGGCAATAGCTCCGCTAGCTGTCCAGGTCTTCGACCATAAATATAATAGACTGGCCCTGACGTCATTTTCGTGGCTCCAACATCTCTGGGTTAAGGTCACGTGAATGTTGGCAAAACATGGTTGTTTCGTGTTGCGCTTATGGCTATACTCAGCGTTTTGTCGGGGGAAATGGCATTACATTTCACGTGTGTTTCTATAATAGTGCAGATTCTTTTATTGAAATCTGCTGACGTGACTTTTATATGTTTTTTACACTTGAAATAGAGTATCACGTAATTTAAAGTGTTGAAAGTGATGCCTGTAAAGTCAGACTCATATTACATTTTGGAAAGTACCTGCGGTAATTCGGTTACAGAAGTATAACTGTTTCTCGTTCCTACTCATAGGTTCCCTAAGGATGAAAACCGAAGGCAGCTTTGGATACAGGCCCTGAAACAGAAAAATTTTAAGCCATCTGCACATACGCGCCTTTTTGTATATACAAGTGAGATTATAATAAGGTAAGAGCACCTATAGTCGACACATGAAGATAATTTTTTTCTACCTTCTAATACTATTAAATAAATGTAGGCTCCAAACTTATTTTCTGAAACTTCAAAGTGTCACTTTTCATCTAAAATATCATTTTTTAAAACTGATAGTTTAAACTTTTGTAAAAATAGTAGGAACTGAACCTTTGAAGTTCACCTAAAATTGATACTCTAAAATAGACCTGCTCCTAAAGTCGACAATTTTGGCACCTATAGTTGACATAATTCCCATATCCCATTTTCTTTTATAAGTGATCAGAGCTCAAAACGCGGCGAATCCAATGTTTAAAGTTTTGACACGAGCCCACTCTTACTGTTTAAAAGAATTTTAACGACATTTTACTTTAATTGATAGTTTATAGTAATTTCGTCCCGCTGCCCACCAGAGGGGCGTTCGATGTATTTGTTAGATTTTATAAATGGTACTGTGAACAAATCCAGGTCTAATGTAGTTCTGTCATAATTTTTCACACATAAGAAAAATAATTTTTGTTGGAAGCGTTTGGCAGTCAATTGAGAAATGTGGGTAAAATACGATGCAAACATAGGATGGCAGACCGCTGATTTGAAATCCCGCCACGTTTTGCCAACAGTCACGTGGTTTATGTTGGAGCCACACCAGCCCTCTAGCTTCTGCACAGCAAGGCCAGTCTACTAGTATCTATGGTTGAAGGTCCAGGTAGACTTACGCGCACGTGCCACTTTGGATCTATCTGATTGGCTGCTGATGATGTCATCATGCCTATATAAGCGAGAAACCGTAGCAACCCAGGCAGTCAGTGAACTCCTGACGACGATGGCGCTGATGGTCATCGAAAGCTCGAGGATTTTATTCGAATTGACGCGACTTGAAAACCGAGAACGTTTTATTAATTACGTATAAACGTTGTTGCAAGTCACTAAGTGCTCTCATTCTTAAATACTGAATGAATAGAGCACATAGCGGGCCACAGTGCTTTCTCACCACCACCTCCACATCCACCCCCTTGTTCTTAGACGCACAGTGATTGGTTCCAGACAGTAAAGTGCATGTGTACCAAGTTTGGTTGCAATCGGTCCTGTGGCTTAGAAGATGTGGAACTTACATAGATATATATGTACATACATACATCTATTTTTATAGTTTGTACGGGTTAGGCAAAATTTTTTAGTCAACAACTGGTATAAATCAAATCAACATACATTTCCCAAATCTCGCTCTCCCTCATGTCAAAATCCCAGAAGCACCCAAGCAAATACATAGCACGTCAATTGGTAAAACTGTTAAGACTTTTACAAGAAGTGTTAGCGTATTTTGGCAGGTGGAAGTTCGATCCTGCAGAGAGTAGATTTGTTCCATACGTCATTTCATACAGGCGAGTAGTGTAGAGTGTTTTACTTACAAGAGGATAATGTAGACTTAGCTCAGGCTACGTGGGCGATGCGCAGTGACCAATTTTCGTCCCAAGTGCTGGGCGAGTTCATTCGTTTGTTCCAAAGGGGAGGCTGACTGTTCGCCATCTTCCGTCCGGTCGGTGATGACAGAGTCGAGGCGCAAGTCCTGCAATCGTTCTCAAACGATCCTGCGGAAGTTATTTGGTAAGAAACTTTATTTATGCTTTAATTACAGCTTTATATGTCAGGTTCATGAGGATAATACCATCATTTCGTTAATGGTCATAATTATTGCGATATTTACATGGAAGCAAGACTTGGGAGAAATTCGAAAAAGTTTGTAATGAAAAATATTGGTCGCTATGATTTTGCGTTTGGTGCATATTACAAAATACGCTGCTGTGTATGAAAATTAGCTAACATATCGAATTTTTCTTTAGACTTGGGAGTAGGTCTCAATTGTCACAAATCTTGAGAAAATTGATCCGATATAGCACGCTCATTTGCGATCGCGCCGCGCCAGCGATAAAACCAGGGTGAGATATCCTCAACACTCCTGCTACTTCATAAACGATTAGAGATATTGAAAAGACATTTTGGCAAATGATAGCATGCAAAGAGGAGAGTATTTTTCCATATATTTATTATGCAAAACTTCATTATCTATCGTGTTATTCCACTAATTACAGACCTTTTTAACGATAGAATTTAATTTTTAAGGACCATCGACAACTGGTGGAACGAGAAATGCTGTGTCTTTGGGAACAACATAACTGAAGGTATTACACGTTTATTTTGTACCAAGGATGTGCTTTTACATAAGCTACTGACCTTACTTTTTCTCAGTTACCCATTTCAGAATTCTCTCGCAATTGTGCCTGCAAAAAATGTTAGTGAGGTACTATTTTATTAAATCTGCTGTGTTTTGGCCAAAGAAGTAAATTTTAACGTGGAAGCACGAGAAATGTGTAGGCTTTACACAAAATTCGCCAGTCATGACGCTTCTCTGAGAGTTACAATGGTTAACAAGCTAAGTGAAAACAAATCGCTGCATTTTCAGCAGAATTCTTTTTACACGCTAATTGTGGTGTGCGTACTGTAAGACCTTCAGTACACGCACCATCAGATTATTTGACTTGTCGCTCTAGTGAAGTAGGCGAGTGTCAGCAATATGTCTCGTGGTCTTATTGTGGCGTGTTTATCTTCTGCCGTTAGGTCAGACGATAGAAATGCCACTTGCATGCTTGGAGTAGCAGATTGACGGTGACCAACTTTAAACAGAACTTGATTAACTTTCACACACATTTATTAAAATAATAAAAATCATAGATATTACGTAACTTGATTCTGGATGCTGTTTACAATTGCCAATCTGAAGTTCCTTTGGCTAATGCAGACTGACTAATCGGAGGTCTGTACACTCGTTATAATACCTCGCGCGTTCAGGTATCACTGCGCGAGTGTGATCCGCGAGGAGAAAAGGTTCTACGTTAGCAGCAATCTCATTGGCTGCGTTACATATTAGTACACGGATCGGCGGAAGCAGAATTTGGTCCGTCTCTAAGGCAGCGCCATCTCGTAGTGCGGAGACGGACGAGCGCTGCGCCCGTGCTGTTGTGCTTAACGGGGCGCGCTCTAGTGGGAAAGTTGTGTGCGCGCTGACTACGCGGAACTATGTACACAACACTAAAGAAGCAGAGGTGACAGATTTTTTTGAATGGTCACCATGCAAGTGTGGGTGTGGAAGGGCACCACTTAAGATTTACAAAAGAAGTGAGCTTCAGTGTTTGGCATTTCTTTTAAAGCGCCTGCCCATAACCCCCACCACTACCGCTAACCACACACGTGCTCTGCCAATTGCACATCTACCGGCCGCGGTATTTTGTGCGGCCGAGGTTTTTCTGTCTATAACTGCGTTTACCATACAAATAAACCTGATGTAAGCATACATCATGTATTCTTCCGCGTTTGCTGGACTCTCATTGGATATTATTTCAAGTAGAATGGAAGCCAAGCTGTCTAGGGTACAGCAAAGTACGATAATAAGGACACGTTTTATGCTGTGCGTTAGAGTGCATAGACTGAGTGATAATAAAACTCCAGCAATACCGCACGCTTCTCAGGGACCACACGGAATGCATAATATGCTCTCGTTCAATACATTGTAATCAAAAACAAGAGAGATGAAAATTCACAACTTAAACAAGATGTAATTTTTCTGAGCGAGCGTGTGTGACGCAAAAGCGTGTTCCAGAGATTTTATCGTATAGTTAAACATTGGAGGCACTGAGTGTATTACTTACAGTTCAAATGGTTTAAATGGCTCTGAGCACTATGGGACTTAACATCTGAGGTCATCAGTCCTCTAGAACTTAGAACTACTTAAACCTAACTAACCTAAGGACAACACACACATCCATGCCCAAGGCAGGATTCGAACCTGCAACCGTAGAGGTTGTCACTCGTTTGCTAATCTGTGAACGCCTTACATTTCCGAACCCGAGAAATACATTTTAGCATTGGAACTGTCATCTGTTACGTCGATCAACAATAGATCCACAAAGCCATCTAAAGCCACGTTTTCCCTTCTTCTTTCAGCGTGCTGTTCGGCAGTGATGTGCAAAAAAGGTTCGGCATTAGTTCCAGCACGTCTGGCAGCTTAAATGTCTTGTTATTTTTCGCGAGAAATCCCTTAACTTGGCTCTAGATCCGTTCTGTTGGGCTCATATTACAATAGCATGGTTCAACTATAAAAATGCCGCATCTGTACGGTGTGCTCGATGTTGTGAAAATTATTGGTTTTCATGTTTCTATCATACGTATCACTATGGCTCCTGACAGACCACATCTGTGGTATATAACAATGAATATAGTCCCAAAAAGGAGATATGATTTTTCATTTGTCCCAAAATTTTAATTTGTTATGATTTCTTAATTTAAACAACTTTTATTAACAATCTTTCATAAAATATCGATAATGAAGAATTTATATTTGCAATGAAAACTGGGATTTTGCGTGCAAGATGTATTTAGAAACAAGAAGATGTGATTTTTTCATAAAACATAATGAATGGATATGTATTAACTGTCAAAAATGTAGATAATCCAAACTGAACGAAAAAAAGAAAGGCGAAAGCATGTGTGAACCGTGGATCTATGGACTAGACGTAAGTACCGTTCTGTTGAAGTATCGATTCATCTAAGTCTCCCTTAATGGTAAACACTCTCACTTCCTTGGAAAACTTCAGGACAGATTATTTTTCTGCAAACTTACGAAAAATATTAGGAACAACCTGTTTTTCTCGCCACTTTTTAACGGTGTTTTAAGTGCTTGTTTCCCTGCGGAGCAGGAAACAACGTCAGCCATTTTTATACAGCGTATTAATAGCGCGACAATCAGAGCACAACCACTGGGACTGTATACGATTTTCGAAAATTAGAAAATCTTTAAATTCCGTTTACAGTAAATAACCAATATGACATCTAATACTTATACGACATACTGCGAAGAGTGCAAAACACGTGTGCTACGGCTGTTTACCAATCATCACGTTTGTATTTGTTTACATCAGGTTTATTCTCACGATGAAGAAAATATAGTAACCAATTTGGGAATGACATGAAGGACTGTGCACTAGAGGGTGCCATTAGCGGTTCCCGACATTTAGTACTGTTTTGTTGTTGAGAGCTGGGTGTTCGGTTTTCCACCGAACTCTTACGCGTTTCAGTCCCTTGTTCGGTACACAAGTATGACTGGTTCGGTATTTTTCGAATTCCATTCATATCACAAATTCAGTCACATGGGTCATTTATGGTATGACGCTAGAAACAAACTGAGTGTCGATATAGGGTAAAAGCAACGTTCACTGTAAATTAAAATTTGCAACAAACACGACTTTTACAAAAAATTAAAAGCAACAAAAACTTGTTAATAGCTGTAACTAGCAATGATAAATATAATTTGTATGTTTAATTGTGTTAATCCTTAGCCATCAGCTCAGCACATACTTCGCCAAACAATGTTCGGTAATTCTGTCAATGTAATCCGGCAAACCTTGTTGTAAGACTTGATGTGTTTTGTGCAGCATTTCAGGTGTTGTATACTTCAAGTGTTGTCTAGTTCAAGGGCTTGGAAGTTATTGTTAAATGTTATGGCAAGTAAAATTCTATATATTATTAAAACTAGTTATGTAGCATGCAGATGTTTAAGCCATATATCGCCGATCGTGCACCATCTTGTACCTTGAAACGGAAGTTCTACTATGGAACATATGATATTTGCAAATCAACAGGATTTCATTAATATCTTAACGATTTTCTGTACCTAGAAAACGGGAATCTGGATTGGCTTCCAGTATCTTCTGTTTCAATATGTATTTAGCTTGTAATATTTTTTGATAAATGAAAAGCACCAGTTTGCTTTTGGTCTACAATATTACTTTTATTGTTAACCGGTTTTCGGCTTACAAGGCCATCATCAGTAAATGTCTGATGATGGCCTTGTAAACCCAAACCCGGTTAACAGAGTAATATTGTAGAACAAAAGCAAACTGGTGCTTTCCATTTATTATAATGTTGTTCTACGAAGAACCGACGGAAGATTCTGTTAATATATTTTTTGATAATTCTTTGATTCCATTTGATAATTTGGTTCCAATTACTGATTATTGATGGGTAGTACAGTAATACTGTAACAGACTATTAAAAATACAATATTATAGTTCACATAGTTGCACTCAATTTTTGGATACTGTTACCTCATTAAAAATAAGTAGTTGGATACTATTATTTAATATAAGTGCGCTCCAGAACTATTTTTTTTTTAAGGATCGTGCGATTTAGCTCACCACCAAATGCCATATCCTCTACAACCCCCTGACGTTTTCACTATATTTCTGTTACATACGTGAGCATACGCGCTCCCGCCCACACACACACACACACACACACACACACACACATACACACACACCACACACACACACACACACACACACACACACACATATAGACACAGATATTCAACGTCTTAGAACAGGGACTCGACCCCAAGGCAATACGACTTAATCAAAGAGACATTGGCTGGCACAACATCGAAAGTTAAATTCATGGGTGAAATCTCTGACCCCTTCAAGATCAAAACTGGAGTACGCCAAGGCGACGGATTATCCCCACAATTGTTCAACCTGTTTCCAGACAAAGTAATGAGGGACTCGGAAAAGAACTGAAATTCCAAGGACACTGGACACGAATACGAGTGGGACGATCCCGGGAGAAGATAGAAATATCAAACCTAGATCTGGCAGACGCCTGGCCATATTCTCGGGTAACGAAGCAACAGCAACCAATCAAATAGAAATACTAAAGAAATGTGCAGAAAAAGTTGGTCTGCAAATCTCTTTCCAGAAGTCTGAATTCTTTGCTCAAAATTAAACATATAAAAATTGTACACAACATACGGCAAGATAAACAGAGTCACACATTTCAATATCTAGGTGAAATCCTCGAACCTACAGTAGGAGAAAAGATCTCACAGAAAACACTATTTAAAAAAAATGAAGCGAGCTTACGGCTGAACACGAGACATATATAATGAGAAATGCATGTCCATTCAAAGAAAGATCAGACACTACAACACAGTAATCAACCCTGAAATACTGTATGCAAGTGAGACACTCACACTACTTACAAAAAGTGACATGGAAAACATACTGAAGGGAGAACGCAATATCATGGGAAAATTCTTGGCCCAAAGAAGACAGAACGGGGATGTAGATTGGCCGGCCGGGGTGTCCGAGCGGTTCCAGACGCTACAGTCTGGAACCGCGCGACCGCTACGGTCACAGGTTCGAATCCTGCCTCGGGAACGGATGTGTGTGATGTCCTTAGGTTAGTTAGGTTTAAGTTGTTCTAAGTTCTAGGAGACTGATAACCTCAAAAGTTAAGTCCCATAGTGTTCAGAGCCATTTGAACCATTTTTGAAGTGATGTAGATTACACTCTAGCAGACTCGAAAGAAGGCATCAAACTTAGCAGGAGATGTCAGGAATAGATGTTTAAAGTTACATGGGCACATCAGCAGGCTATCACCAACAAGGGTCACCAACAGAATTCCGACACACATAAAATGGGCCAAGTCAACAATACCACTGATCACAAAAGCCAAATATGACCTACAAAATTCACAAATCAATCCAATAGAATTTCAAGAGAGAAACATATAAAGAAACAAGCTATACAAGTGGAAAGTTGGGTCAGAGAATTAAGTCTCAAAGAAACAAGTGAAAAAGTGGACTCAGGATACAAAAAGACTCCATGCAGAAAAAAAAGAGAGAATCGTGTCAGATCAGAAACAATGCTCAAATGAGGCAGTATGCTTTGCGTGATCCTACAGGGCTCGACGCAAATTTTATATACACATGTATGCATATTTTTTGTACTATAAATTGCGTAGCTTTTAATGTAATAAATTAATTCACGTACCTAAATGGAACGAGATAGTACCATATTCGATCCATTTCTAAAAGACTTCACAGTGTATTAGCTGTACGCTGAACGATAGCCAGCCAGAGGGGGCGAAGGAGGCTGCGGAGAGCAGAAGCGAGCACATGAACAGCAGCGGGGTACGAAGCCGAGCGATTTGGGTGCACCGTAACTTGTGCTTCGTGCTTACATGAAGCCGGAAGTCGCCTATAGAGAAAGGTTTTGACAATGTTGACTGGAATAATTTCTTTGAAATTCTGAAGCTAGCAGGGGTAAAATACAGGGAGTGGAGGGCTATTTACAACTCTTACAGAAAACACACGGCAGTTACAAGAGTCGAGGTGTATGAAAGGGGTTGAGAAGGAAATGAGACAGAGTTGTAGCGTGTCGCGATGTTATTCAATCTGCACGTTGAACAAACAGTAAAGGAAACCAAAGAAAAATTTGGAGGAGGTATTAAAGTTCGGGGCAACGAAATAAAACCTACGATGTTTCCCGGTGGCACTGTAATTCTGTCAGAGACAGCAAAGGACATGGAAGAGCAGTTGAACGGAATGGACATTGTCTTGAAAGGAAGCTATAACATTAACATCAATAAAAGCAAGTCAAGGGTAATGGAATGCAGTAGAATTAAATCAGGTGACGCCAGGGGAATTAGATTAGGAAACGAGATACTTAAAGTAATAAATGAGGTTTTCCTATCTGGGCAGCAAAATAACTGATGATGGCCAAGTGGAGAGGATATAAAATGTAGACTGGCAATGGCAAGAAAAGAATTTCTGAAGAAGAGAAATTTAACTTCGAATGCAGATGTGAGGGTTAGGACGTCTTTTCTGAAAGTATTTGTACGGAGTGAAACCAGGTATGGAAGTAAAACATGGACGATAAACAAATAGTTCATATTGCTCTGAGCACTATGGGACTTAACATCTGAGGTCATCAGTCCCCTAGAACTTAGAACTACTGAAACCTAACTAACCTAAGGACATCACACACATCCATGCCCGAGGCAGGATTCGAACCTGCGACCGTCGCAGTCGCGCGGTTCCGGACTGAAGCGCGTAGAACCGCTTGGCCACAGCGGCCGACGGACGATAAACAGTTCAGACAAAAAGCGAATACGAGCTTTCGAAATATGGTGCTACGGAAGAATGTTGAAGAGTAGATGGGTATATCACTTATATAATGACTAGGTACTGTATGGAAGCGGAGAGACACGACATTTGTGTCACAACTTGACCAAAAGGAACGGCTCAGTTAATAAGACACATCCTGAGACGTCAAAGGATACTGGTGGGAAGTGTGTGTGAGAACGGGGGGTAAAAACCGTAGAGGTAGACCAGGAGATGAATACAGTAAGAATGATGTAGATTGCAGAAGTTATTCGGAGAGGAAGATGCTCGCACATAATAGAGTACTATGGAGACCTGCATCAAACCAGTCTTCGGATTGACCATAACAACAACAACAAGAACAGCGCTGAAGACAACTATGGCTACCTCACATGGTACAGTAAGCCAGTTAACGTTGGCTGCAACCAAAAACAAATGACTAGTAGCCGAAGCCTTCTAAATTCTACCAATTCAGCTCTAGGAAAAGGATTGGACAATTTAGAGTAAACACACTAAACATGTACAATTATACTCATCAGGTTAGCGAAATTGAAGATTTACGTGCTTTTAGAGACGGAGAACACGATCTAATTGACAAGAATGAGACGGGACGCCGTCCGTAGCGTTTTAAATGGAACCATGCCGACATTAACTTTAAGTGATTTTGGGCACTAATGAAGACCTAAATCTGGTTGGCCGAAAGTAACGCTAGTAGAACGAGAGGGTAGAACGTTGTTTCCATGTTCTGTGATGAGTAACAGTTGCTGCTTCTTCTGCCTATAGATACAGGCAAATCAGAACATCTTTGCTTTACCAAACAGAACGAATTTCAAGTACTACAGGTTCTACAGGCAGAAAACCTAGAAACTAAATAGACAACGTAAGTACGAATTTCGCTCATCATTCTATGTTTTGAAGTTTTAGTGTAGCTTACGGGTATTCCTCTCAAGCAAACATCTGTGGTCACACCCATCGATCTTTCTTTGTAAAGTCTGTAATAAATATACTGAATATGTAAGGTTCCTTTTCGTCAACATTCGATATTTATCCCGAAGGGACGAGGGTGCAGTATGACATCCAGCTCATGTAAAACTGAGTTCTTTTCAGTCAAATCACAGCGAGCTGTTGGTGGGGCACCAACGTTCTCAAATGGGAATATTTGGCGGAGGATTAATAGTTCTTTCATTTACCTTACAGTCATGGGAAACCTCCCAGAAAAATTGACCAGAATCAGAGATTGGATCTATTGATATCTTGATTCTAGGACGAAAGAATATAGACAAAAATATGGAAGCCCAGTTTGTATAGATGACCGTGTGCGTAACAAAATAAAGTCGATGACTTCCTCAACATGTCTTTTGATGTATCTTACCGCCATCAGCATATAGTACCCTCTTCCTCAGCGGTACATACTTTTAATTGAACAACTGAATTTGCCAGTTGAGGCCATTAGGGTGTGGCTTTAAGCCACGTTAACCTTCTGGCGATACCAGCAAATGATCAAACTGAAAAATGGTATATAGCCCCTTGTGGAAGAAAATGCGAGTATGGATAGCTTATTTGCCAAATAACTAATGCCACAACAGTTAATGGTAGTTATTTATCAATATAGGGAATCAACAAATACAGCGACAGGAGCATTGTTGTAGACATTTATTTTTTGAGCTGTTTCTCCACATTCCTGAGAGTTCTCCTCCAATTTGGACACAACGGTACAGTAAACGCTGTGCGAGGGAACGAATCAATGAAAAAACTGCGTCCGTATTTGCGCCATTCTTTTTGTCAGAATAACGAACTGCCTGCTGCATCTGGTAAATTTTAAAGCTTTCACTGATCAGCATTCCGTTGTTTACATTTCTAAAAGAAATGGTATGTTACTGGGCACTAGTGACATGCGGCAACAAACACTGAAATCTGAAAATTGATATTCTTCTCCTTACCAAGATCCACTCTCTGAGGAAAAACACGTTAAGTTTCTCAAAAACTCCTGAACGATAAAAGAGAAGAAAAGAAATGTTATTACCAATAGTAACGGTACAGTAAGGCGTCAATTATTCTTTCGGATTCGATCGGGTCAACCATCAACAGGCTTCTTAGTTAGCATGTGTATTTGTTTCATAAAAAAAATCAAAGACTTAACAATAAAAAAATAGTTACATATTTTTGACTCCAGGGAGAGCGTCTCGGAAATACTGCAAAATCTGCACTGGGAGACAAACAGACGCCAACTATTACACGGAAGTCTACTAACAGTTTCAAGAAACAGTATTAAGTGAGGAATCTATAAGAATTTACACAGGCGCCTAGCACCGATTAGACTACTTACTAAGATAGGGGTCAAGGAGGGTGTTTAATAAGATTCGTCGGCTCTGGCCAGTGAGGTTAATGACTGCTGTCATATCACATGTTGGTGCACATATCCACAGTTTTAAGAGAAAAGAAAAAAAAGAAAAATCTCGTTATTGTGACACATTTGATCTGTCACTACGCCCGAGGTATGGGTTAGTTTGGAAGTGGCGAAGCCGACGAACGTGACATTAAAAAAATAAACTGATCTATGGCTTATCCCGTTTGAAAAAATCGCCAATAACAATTTATCCAAATACAGTGTGTACAGAGGTACTGAAGCAATCATTCTTCACGCGCTCCCTGATGTAATGGAAGAAACCGTAATATGTGTTATTCACTTCACCGTGGTAAGAGCATGGATGTAAATGCAGATTAAGTGCATATTATTGCAAAACGTCCGTAAGAACACGTTTTCAGTCAAAGACAAACAATACTACAATAAAAATCAGTCGTTAGCTGTTGCATCGGTTGTATATGGCGAAGAAAAGTTTACCGATACCACGATTACACAGAGGAATATTTACGTAGGTTTTCGGCAGAAGACGCTGTGTACACAGTATTACAACGCTCTCGACAAAATATTACATAGATGTGACAATGGTTACGTGGGAAAGATACAAAGATTCAGACGGCTGACATAAGCATATAGGCCAAATAACAGACAATCTGTTCAAGTTTCACAAACAATGCAAGAAATTATCTTCGTAGGTACTCGTTTCCCACGAGAACGCACACACTGGCACTTTCATATCGTCCTTTTGCCTGTTGGCGAACTTATCCGCCGTCGAATTTAAATTGGAAAATCAGTGATTTGAACAAAGAAAATTAAACTATGAAAAGTCGTTTTACGTGTTAACAGGAGTGTCGTTTCCTATATATTTGTTATGAATTGTAATAACATTTAACGAGTCTCTCGTGAACTCTGGTTTATTGAAATTACGTTTCACAAACTTACCATGTTTTTCGGAAGAACCACGTTCGAAAAACTTTGAGGACCTTTATTTCTTGAAATTACAACGTACCATAACGATTCTAACCAACGCAATTACAGAAAAATGAACCAAAAAAAATGTATGGCGGCTAACGTCAAGAACAAAAGCCATGTATTATACTCACCTGCTGCAAATGTAGATACCCCCGAGAAACAAACACACGGAATTCATCAGTTTCCATGGCATCTTCTCGAAACACACAACACTCGTTTTCGTCTGTCACAGACAAACTTCCAACAACACGCAAAGCAGAATACTAACAGTGAGCGTTTCAGCGTCTGAAATGCGACTGGAAACGGAAGTGACCAGAGGTTGTGTTTTGTTGTTAGATTTGGGATTGGAAACAATGTCGGAGAACTGTCAGTTGCTAAATACAAAATCTGTGCCCAACGAATGCGTCACACTTTACACTGCGTCCTGAATTTCAGCCAGTGCTCCACGAACGAACTCGTTGAAATGCATTGTTAAGTAAAACTTACGTAATCAGTAACTGTAAATAAAATCCTTGACGCACACTCAGAGAGTGGGATCGTGAATAATGAGAATAAAACGACTTTATAGCACTCCTCTATGAATGGGTAAGTTATCATTCGTGAACATAAATGAACTGCTCACGTTAAAGTTGCCACGAATGAAACAATTCAAGTCAAAAGGCGTACAATAAATCATAGAACACGGCAATAGTCAAATCAAATACGATTTATTCTACTGATTTTGCACTTTGTTTACTGACTGGTCGGTCTCCTTAAAATTGGATAATTTCCAACTGGCATGTTATAGGTATATAATATCAGACTGAAGCATTGCTGTTAAATCTACGGAGCCATCGCATCAGACAAAAAGTTTGCAAACCGATAAAAAATGGAATGAAAGTGTCATCAGTAGGAAGGGACACAAACAAAGAGTTAATTAGAAGTGTTAGAATAAGTCTTTAAATCCGACTCTTCCTAAATACTAGGATAATTTTGACTTCCATATTCGTATTCTTAACAAAGTTATATGAGAATGGGGGTAATTTCCAAGAATGATTGCCTATCGAAGTCAGTGGGTCCAAATGATACATATCGAATGTGCGATCGTAAATCGATCATGCGACTCTGGTGGCGGGCGTTGTGATCAATGATTTGTGATCGTCATTTTTATCTGTCTTCCGTCATTCCCTTACTTGTCTAAATTACCTACCTCCGCGAAATATTTGTGAGTTGCTAGGTAAAGCCAGACGATTTACGTCGTTAGTGAGTGGGATGTCTGGTGTTCTTGATGTTTCTTCAGCGGATTCTCTCACATCGGAGAATATAATTCCACGTTTGTAAAGCATAGAAAATTGTTCGACTTTTTGTCGCATATATGAAGTACTACTGGACGAGGAAGGAATGGACTGAGTAGACTGTGGTGGTGCGAAGTGTAAGAACAGTTTCGATGCTGAAATACCGTTACAATTTCATTGCGGACAGTGCGGAAAACGAACGAGTATCAGGAAGAATACAGGGTTCGACTCTTCCAAATTATCCATCCAGACCACCGTAATGGACTTCCACATGACGACAACACCGACGACGAGTAAGGTAAGTCATCTCCTTTGCAATTAGGCCTACAAGTATTTTTGTAACGCTCTTCTTTTGTCGTTGCTGTAGTTACCAACGTAAATATATTCATAACGCCCGCCACCAGAGTCGCATGATCGATTTACGATCGCACGTCCGACTTCGATAGGCAATCATTCTTGGAAATTACCAATATGGGTAAACCAATCAGTCACTCTCATGCTAATCAGCTTTTAGCACGCAATACTTTTGCTACCGTTTTGCTACATTACATTCGTCTTGTTCCATGGATACAGCGAGAAGATGTGGGAAGAAGTCAAAGATGCGCATTTGATTCAAATGCAACACTATGAAATTACGTAACACTAAGAAATTTTATTATAAAACAGTGCTAATATTGATTAGAATATAAATCTATTGCTATTCTTCGTTACATTATTCTTATTCCATAGGTACCACAGCGAAAAGATATATAAAGAAGTAAAAAAAAAAAATTACAATTTAGACAAGTGCAACACAAATTACTTGACATTGAGAAATGTTATTATATAACAGCGTTAATATTGATTATGATATAAAGCCACCGCTTCCCTACATTACTTTAATTTTATTCGATCTATATAGCGAAAAGGTATGGAAAGACGCCAGAGATGTACATTTTATTCAAATGCAGTACGAAGACATTACTTAACACTAGGAAACATTATCGTATAACTGTGCTAATATTGATTAGAATATAAATCTACGAATTTTTGTAAATATACTCTTTAGTGAAGTACAAAGAATTATGTAACAGAACGTTCTTGAATTCAGTCTTAAACTACATTATAAAATCCATATGACATTTCCTTCTGATGCCCCTGTTACATTTGGCGTAGGAGTATATCTCCAATGTGATCACCGAATGGGGTAGTGGACATAGACGAATTGTTCTTAAAAACCAAGTCCGAGGCATACTATCGAGTCACTGTTTGATAAAACTAATGTGTGGCTCGATGGCTCAGTGTAATGTCCTTTCACGTATCGGAGTTTGAAATAACGATTCAGAATAATGTATTTGTATCTGCTGTTGCCTTCATGCAATTCAAAAACAATTTATAGTATTGTAATAGATGCAAAATGGCGCTTTTTTCTTGTTTCCACATGTTCTGGTATCACTTTTACATTAGTGTGTTTAGTACCGTTTTTCATCAAACTGCTCATCAGCTAAAATATTTTTTTTAAATTTTTGCTTCTTTGTTCACAGCAGATAAATTCTTGAACTAATCAACGCATGTATACACTCTAAAATAGCGCGTGGATACAAATCCAAAAATCTTGGTTCAACCAGCATTTGGTCTTACAAGTGTATCTCACGATATGGCCCTCTTCAGTTTCCTCGTACCTTTAATGTATGTACGTCGCAATTCTGAATACAAGTACAAAACATTTCGATTAGTTTAACAAAGTCGTTAGCTCCTCTGGCCTTGTCACACATCGTATAAGTCATGTAATTATGAGGTCCCGCAATCGACTCTTACTTCTCTGATTTAAATTATATATGTATTATCAAATGGAAATGTTAATTAACAAAAGCGTTAATCATACTTTATTAATAAAAATAACATGACATTTAAATAAAAGCCAAAAAATGTTGGTACTATCGATAACTGAACCAGGGACTTTCCGATTTTAAAATTAATACATTACATATTTGACTATAGGGCAATCTAGTATAACTGTGGAAACATTATGTACTTAACAGCATTCAGAAGTCTTCTGATGTTTAAAGGCGATTTTTATGGAGCTATTTTTTTTAAGAACCGACCAAATTCTGTATCTTTGAAGATAACTGAAGAAGGCCAGTGTGTAAAGCAACTTCGTGAGATTTTTTCCTATCACTTTTATCTATAGGTATGATAACTTTGTGTGAAAAGTGTCAAGTTGCAACACGATTTGGTTAATCCAGTTCAAATGTCCGAGGCTCGTATACCATCACGTTCCACCACACAAAACAACAAAAGTTACTTTACAGTGCTTAATGCTTTGCTATCCATCAATTTAGGTTTGCGGAACTTCGTTGCTGTCTTTCTCGTTAGCAACTCAAATTAATCACATACAGTATTAGTATCACTCATACTTGTATTACATTTTGCACAATCTGGCGATTCTTACCGACACACTATATCTCGTTTCAGGATCGCAAGTTTCGCTGTTGGAAAAGTCCAATCCCTTTCATCTGTTTGTTCACAGGAAATTGCAGCTCTTGGAATCTGAGTTACAGATTACTTATTCATTACTAAATTCCCATGCATTTCTAGAAACGATTGTCTGTGATCCTGCTGTGCTGCGGAGTGTAGCAGGAAACGTATGGTCTTAGCAAATAATATATACCAACGGTTTGTTTGATCGCCAGACTGTTCACTGTAAATTTTCTCGGCACGCGGTTGGTTTCTAAGCTGTTTTGGATTAATGACGGCGTAAATCTTTATATAACATTACCAAAAAAGAGCCTCTAATCTTTTCTTCGTCATTTCCTCCATCATCCCTTAAAGAGCTGTAGAAAGGCTTAGTTCCACAAGACCAGGCACAAACATGACGGCAGTGTACTTGCTCGAGATCCGTCCCCAATTCGCAAAAGGATACCCCTTCCCCAACAACACAAATTAGTCACAGTTATAGTTCAATATTTGTCAGAGGACAAAGAAGATACATCAAGGCTCGTTGAAACTACATTCGATATAGCGGTTGTGTAAGGCTCTGAAGAATACAGCCATGTCACATCGTAGATGTGTTCGTCCATACCTCATCTATGGAACAAATCACACTGATGGCCCAAAACAGTCTGACCAATCTGCTTAACAGTGTGTTGGTGCACATTTAGAACGCAATACGGCAGCTATTCTGCGTAGTATAGTTTCGACAAATCCTTGGTTTGCAGAGATACGTGACAACAGATGTCTTCGCACAGTTTGGGCTTGGAGCTGATGCCCGATAGATGTCTGACAGTGTCGCAGATGTGTTCCATAGAGTTCACATTAGGCGAATTCAATAGCCAAGAAACAAACGTGAATAAAATGTCATGCTCCTCAAACCATTGCAGCACGACTCTGGCGTTGTCACGCGGACAGTTATGCTGCTGGAAGATGCCATCGCTAACGAGGAAGACATCAAGCATGAAGGGACTCAGCTGATCGGCAAAAATGTTCACGCAATCCACAGCTGGCGTGGTGCCTTCGACATTACCACCGGTCCCACGGAAACTCGGGCGTATGTCTCCCATACAATCGCAAGCCCCCACACTTTTGCGTCCGTGACGCGGAGCGTGTTTCGAACACGACAATTGACCTGATGTAGGGTCTGCCCTGATAGCTGAATGGTCAGCGTGACGAACTGCCGTCCTAAGGGGCCCGGCTTCGATTCCCTGCTGAGTAGGGGATTTTCTCCGCTAAGGGACAGGGTGTTGTGTTGTCTTCATAATCATTTCATCCCCATCCGGCGAGCAGGTCGCCCAATGTGACGTCCAATGTAATGAGACCTGCACCAAGGCGGCCGGACCTGGCCCGTAGGGGGCCTCCCGGCCAATGACGCCAAATGCTCATTTCCATTTACCTGATGTAAGAAGAAATGTGATTCATCGGACCAGGCGAGACGTTTCACGATCTCGAATATCCTACGGCCACAGCAATCGCAATTAGCAATGTCGTTCGCTCGCTATGTGTACACATAGGGGTTGCCCGCTGATAAGCCCCATGTGAGCTGAACGGTGTGGCCCGAAACACTTGTGCCAGCTCCAGCATTGTGCTCTGGCGCTTACCTGCTCGCTGCCTATCCTACTGTAAAGACCGGGCTACAAACCGACCTCCACACTATGCGATGAAGCGTGGAATTCCATAACCTTATTGCCTAGTCGACGAATGGAAAAGCTAGTAGAAGCCGACCTCGGGGAAGATCAGTTTGGATTCCGTAGAAATGTTGGAACACGTGAGGCAATACTGACCCTACGACTTATCTTAGAAGCTAGATTAAGGAAAGGCAAACCTACGTTTCTAGCATTTGTAGACTTAGAGAAAGCTTTTGACAATGTTGACTGGAATACTCTCTTTCAAATCCTGAAGGTGACAGGGGTAAAATACAGGGAGCGAAAGGCTATTAACAATTTGTACAGAAAGCAGATGGCAGTTATAAGAGTCGAGGGACATGAAATGGAAGCAGTGGTTGAGAAGGGAGTGAGACAGGGTTGTAGTCTCTCCCCCATGTTATTCAATCTGTATATTGAGCAAGTAGTGAAGGAAACAAAAGAAAAATTCGGATTAGGTATTAGAATGCATGGAGAAGAAATAAAAACTTTGAGGTTCGCCCATGACATTGTAATTCTGTCAGAGACAGCAAAGCACTTGGAAGATCAGTTGAACGGAATGGATAGTGTCTTGAAAGGAGGATATAAGATGAACATCAACAAAAGCAATACGAGGATAATGGAATGTAGTCGAATTAAGTCGGGTGATGCTGAGGGAATTAGATTAGGGAATGGGACACTTAAAGTAGTGAAGGAGTTTTGCTATTTAGGGAGCAAAATAACTGATGACGGTCGAAGTAGAGAGGATATAAAATGTAGACTGGCAATGGCAAGGAAAGCCTTTCTGAAGAAGAGAAATTTGTTAACATCGAGTATAGATTGAAGTGTCAGGAAGTCATTTTTGAAAGTATTTGTTTGGAGTGTAGCCATGTATGGAAGTGAAATGTGGATGATAAATAATTTGGACAAGAAGAGGATAGAAGCTTTCAAAATGTGGTGCTACAGAAGAATGCTGAAGATTAGATGGGTAGATCACATAACTAATGAGGAAGTATGGAATAGGACTGGGGAGGAGAGAAGTTTGTGGCACAACTTGACTAGAAGAAGGGATCGGTTGGTAGGACATGTTCTGAGGCATCAAGGGATCACCAATTTAGTATTGGAGGGCAGCGTGGAGGGTAAAAATCGTAGAGGGAGACCAAGAGATGAATACACTAAGCAGATTCAGAAGGATGTAGGCTGCAGTAGGTACTGGGAGATGAAGAGGCTTGCACAGGATAGAGTAACATGGAGAGCTGCATCAAACCAGTCTCAGGACTGAAGACCACAACAACAACATTGCCTAGTCGTGCTTTCACTGTGCTTCAACCACTTTCCGTAGATCGTCACGATGGTAGCACGCGGCCAGTCGACTACTTTTGCTCTTTGCGAGATGCTCGTTCTCAGGCACATCTGCCTTTTGTCAGAGTCGTTTATGTCAGTCTGTTTCCCAATTGTGGTCCTTATCATCGCTAGAATTATTTCCCACTCGTCTCTGCTGCGCTTCTGTGCTTTCACATCACGTCGCTGCTGCGCGACTAGGTAGCATTCAGTCTCGCGGTTGAAAGTGGTCACGATATTTTGGCTCATCAGTGAAGATCAGGTCCAGTAGTGCAGCATCAGTAAAGATGGTGTGTAGCGTAAACTGGAAGACTGGATACGTGCACTGGAGGAACGAGGTCATAAAATCAGCAGAAAGAAAGCGGAGTATTCATGCCTGGGAAACGAGGAAGGTGACGCAGACATAATGAACGGGCCTGTAGAGGATAGATTGCTTCAAATACGTCAAATGATCCGTTGCAAGTAATGGAAATCTGGGTTCTGAGATAGATCACTCAGTACAAGCAAGATGGAGGAACTGGAAAAGTATGTCTGCAATCCTGTGTGACACAGATACACTGTCCAGTGTTAATGTGACGAACTGTCAAAAGCCTGTCAAAAGCCTGCATAACCGTCTTTTGCACCACGGACCGCTGCGAGACGTGACAGAGGAGAATCAGTGAGCTTCTGAAAGGTACCAACAGGTATGTGGAGCCATGCCGACTCCAGTGCTGTGGTCAGCTGCACTACGTTTCTCGAATGAAGATCCAAGTCACGAACAGACCGATCGAGGTGGCCCCACAGAATCTCGATTGGGTTTAAATTAGGCGAGTTTGATGGCTAGGGAACTACGGTAAAGTCATCCTGGTGCTTTTCGAACCACATACGTACACTGCGAGCTGTGAGACACATTGCCGTGTCCTGTTGGTAGATGCCATCGTGCTGAGGAAAAAAACAAACCCTGTGGATATGGTCCCCAAGGATAGATGCATACTTTTGTTGATCCATTGCGGTTTTCAGAAAACGAGATCGCTCAGGGAATGCCACGAAAACAGTCCCCAAACCATAATGCCCCTTCCGCTGTGTGAAACTCCGACGATTGTTACAGGATATTTATTTTCAGACGTTCACGCTGATGGAACGTAAAACGAGATTCAGGTGAAAAGGCTACCTGTCGCCACTCAGTGCACGTCCAGATCCGGTATTGGCGTGCAAATTCCAGCCTCCATTGCCAATGAACTGCGTTCAGCATGGGTGCATGAAACAGGCGCCTACTATGGAGGACCATACACGTTGTAAGAGCACCAACGTTTAGAATAGGGAAAGTTAGTTTTGTGCAATATTCTGAGCAAAAGTTACAGCCAGGTGTGGGCCGGATTGCTGTGAGTGAGTTATGCATACCAACAGTTGCGAAGTAGAATAGAGGCAACAGGGCCATAAAATTACTGACAGAGTATAAGCAGCGGTTTTGCATGTCACAAATCACAGGCAGAAGGGGCCCACTGGTCAACCTAGCGTGTTATGACTACGTGACATGAAGCGGCACATATGGCAAAACAGAGGCGCACAGCCGCTTATAAATAGGTGTGGGTTTATAACGAGATTCTTTTAAGTGTGGCAGCTCTCCTGGAATGCAGGGCGTGTCACACCACCAGCTACATGCAGCAGCAGATGGGGCGCCAGCGTTAGAGTCCACGATGGGTCGCTGGTTCGACCCTCTGAGGCCAATGCGGGGTCCATAGACAGCCAGCAGCGGGCCACTCCACAGCACGCTGCCACGGGCAGGTGTTCTGGCTTCCAACACACGCCGGAAGCATCCCGAGGCGAGGGCCGCAGATTCGGATGCCAGATTGCAGGCGCTCGTTGTCGCCGCATTCTCAGCCATGTCGGCGAGAAGCACGCAGTTGGCTGTCTGCGGCTCACACCAAGCAGCGCTGAGTCAGCAGGGATGCAGACCGCTGAGCCAACTGCTGGCATTCTGACGACGACGGGAACTCCGCTGGTGTACATTAGTCCAGTGAAACTGTCAGAAAAAAAGCCTGTACCTTGCAAAAGGTGGGGCAGAAGATTTTATTTTTTTAACTCGTTCATATTGTTGGGAAGGTTAGAAAAAGAAGTTTTGCCAACAAAATTTCTATTGGGAAAACTTTCTGCAGTCAAAAAACTTCGAAAATTTTGGACTTTTTTCAGTTTTTTCAAAATATCTCAGTTTCATTTGCTCCTATCGTTTTGACGTCTATTTTCTTTTTTAAAGAGCACAAAATTCTCTACAATTTTGATTCTTACCATTTTTTTATACTCCCAGTATCTAAGGCGCTACAGCACGTCAAAAAATACAATTTTTTTCAAATTTCGAGCAAATTGGCAAATTACCTAATTTTTGAACACTGTTATTTCAGTTTCTATTTGTGTAGTATAAACATATTACTCATCATGTTATTCATTGGAATTTACCATCTCACTCTGCTGCAGGGCCAGGACAAACAGCATCATATTCAGTAACTACGAACACATTCACGTCGGATTGCGTGAAGTTTATTTGTGTTACAATATGTAATACGATTGCATGCAGGTGCCGTACATTTTCTACAGTTGATTGACGTTAATGATCAGTTATAAGAAAAAGTATGTAGGAATTGTTCTTTAGCGGACAAAAGCGTATTTATTCTTTGGTCTTCGTTCCAGTGGAAGATGTGAAGTCAGGTGGACCGAGTAAATTTTTTGTCATTGATGGAGGGTACCTTATCCACAAAGTGACTTGAACTCGAAATGTTTGCTTCAAGTCAATAGCCCAAAGCTATGTTTCTTACCTGCAACGTCATTTTGGATCTCAATTTGCTATTGTATTTGATGGGTATCCATGTGAGGGAGACAAATGTAGCACAAAGAGTGCTGAGAGGATTCGTAGGTCCAAAAAACATTCTTCGGTTGATGTTGTGGTTGAATCAGAGATGGTGAACCAAGTCCCTCAGGACAAGTTCTTGTACAACGAACGAAACAAGATGCGTTAGATCACACTTCTTAAGAAGGAATTTCTGGAGTGTAGCACTGAATCGCTCCAGGCACAAGAAGATGCTGACGTTATGATTCTAACATCTGTCATTTCAAGAACCAAAGATTTTGGAAGTGTTGTCATTGTAGGAGATGTTGACCTGCTTGTGCTCATGACCGGTTTGGGGCAAGGCATTGAAAACTTATTTTTCTTAAAGTCAGGAAGAAGAAATGCAGAAGACAAGTGGTTTTCCACTGCAACTTACAAGTTTGACAGTGAATATATTCTGTTCACTTACACCTTTAGCGGATGTGATACAACATCCGCTTTTTTTGGTCAAGGAAAAATTAAGTGCTGCAATATTGTTGCGAAAAATGAACACCTAACCTCAGCCCTTTGCACGTTCAATAAACCACATGCTACCCGTGTAGAAATAATAACAGCAGGAGAACAGGTTACTATCGCATTGTATAGTGGAGGTGTCAGCAGTTCCCACACACTAGACCATTTGCGGTACCAGCTATTCGACAAGTCTGCCACAAAAAGCAAACTGAATCTTGCACGGTTGCCACCTACACAAGATGCTGCACATCATTCGTTGCGGACTTACCAACAAGTCCAAAGTTGGATGGGAAACTGGAAACCTCCTGAGAAATGGGGCTGGAATCACAGTGACCACGGTCCAATACCCGTTATAATGAGTCAAGATCCAGCACCTGAAGCACTTCTTCACATTGTTTCATGCTCATGCAAGCTGAACTGTGGCGGAGCGTGCTCCTGCAAAAAAGCGGGTTTGAAATGTTCTTCAATTTGTAAGAAATGTATTGGGGTCAACTGTGAAAACGTGCCAAAATTTTTATATAAAGACAGTGAAGAAGATGTTATGGAGGACGTTGAGGAAACCCCTGACGAAATCAACGAACTTGCTGAGGCTGACTCGCTGTTTAAAGAAGAGGTCAATCTGGGATCAACTCTATGTACAGGCCCTGAATCCGTAACTGAAGGTATTTCTGGTGACACTGAGGAACCTGGCCCATCAAAACGTTGGAAGTGATGCTCATATCTGTCTCAAGTGCGCTGAAGTGCGATATTACAAGTATTGAGCACCCAGAACTGTCAACATTTTTTAGTAACTCACAATGCATTTTAATTGTAATAAAGCTACTTATTTTTAATGTCAGCTGCGTGGCTTTTATACACAAGAATAATTATCTACCTGATTAGGTTGCCTATTGCAGCTAATAATAGTTCAGTTTCCTGAGACAAATTATTTTGTGTGTGTGTGTGTGTGTGTCTTAATGATGTATTTTTATATTTATAGTTTTACAATATCAGGGCAGAGATGCCCTATACTGAACTTGAGGTAGTGATGTAAGAATCACAATAGTTGGGTGCACAGCAATCCTCATGTTGCATACAGAGAAATTGAGTACCTGAAAGTGAGGTGGTAAATTCCAACATATAACATGATGTATAATGGCTCAAAATTTGAAAAATTGGCATTTTTTTTAGGCGATGTAGCGCCTTAGATATTGGGAGTAGAAAAAATGGCAAGAATCAAATTTGTAGAGAGTTTTGTGCTCTTTAAAAAAGAAAATAGACGTTAAAGCGATAGGAGCAAATGAAACTGAGATATTTTGAAAAAACTGAAAAAAGGCCCAAATATTCGAAGTTTTTTGACTGCAGAAAGTTTTCCCAAGCGAAATTTTGTTGGCAAAACTCGGTTTTCTAATCTTTCCAACAATAAGAACGAGTTGAAAAAATAAACTCTTCTACACCACCTTTTGCAAGGTATATCTGCAATTTGACTGGACTAACATGGCCGACACACAGTGCGTGCAGGGTCACGTGCCAAGCCGTTTCACAGACAGCAAAGTGGTGTCCTCAGCATTGCAGGATCCCATGATGCAGACCGAGGAGAACACAGCACTGCAGTTGGAAACAATAAATCACTTGGATAGCTCGGACAAGTCTTAATATGTTGCGCGCTAAATTTAGTCATCCTGATACATTCGGTGGCAGAAGTTACCGCTGCAGCATCAATGTTCGCTGAACGGTCTTTGAGGAGACATTGCTGGCAGCCTGTTGGTTCATCTGGGCGGTCAGTTGCTCAACAGTTGTACATCTATTCGCTCATACACATCTCCGCAGCCACCATTCACCCGTCATCTATGCCCTGTGGTGCACCACAGTTGCCTCGGTGCTGGTTTTGGGTAGCGTCATTTTGACATGTATGATATAGTTTAAACATGGTGGCACGGGAACAGTTTACAAACTTAGCCATTTTGGAAACGTTTCCATGCTTGGCCCGGAAGCCAATGATCATACCATTCTGGACGTCTGATAAATCATTCCGCTTGGTATTACGACCATGACTGCACTGTTTTCAGGACCCCCCCAACACACTTCATGTACCCTCCACTGCTAGTGCTGTGCCACCTGCCGTCTGTTGAGTGGTTACTGCACGTTGACGTCGAATGTAGGCGGTGGCATTAATGTGCCTGGATCACATAAAAATGTCGTGGTTGTAAAATTACGTCACGAATTACCTTTACAGGAAAATGGAAAAAAATTGTAGAAACTGATCTCAGGAAAGATAATTTTTTTGATACGGGAAAAAGTGGGAATACGGGAGACAGTATTGACACTACTACTTATCTTAGCAGATATATTGGGGACAGGCAAATATACTTCTCTATCGTTTGTAGATCGACAGAAAGTTTTTGAAAATGTTGACCGGAATACACTCTTTGTAATACTGAAGATGGCAGGGATAAGATACAGAGAACGAAAAGTTATCAACACCCTGTACTGAAACCAGACTGCAGTTGTATGTGTCGAAGGACATGATAGTGGAGCAGTAGTTGAGAAAGGCGTAAGGAAGGTTGGTAACCTATCGAAATTCTCGTTAGCCTGTACTTTGAGCAAGCAGTGAAGGAAGCCAAAGAGAAACTAGGAAAGAGAATTAAAATTCAGGGAGAAGGAATGAGAACTTTGACGTTTGAAGATGACGCTCCAATTCTGTGCGGCCGGTGTGGCCGAGCGTTTCTAGGCGCTTCAGTCCAGAACCGCGCGACTGCTACGGTCGCAGGTTCGAATCCTGCCTCGGGCTTGGATGTGTGTGGTGTCCTTAGGTTAGTTAGGTTTAAGTAGTTCTAAGTTCTAGGGGACTGATGACCTCAGATGTTAAGTCCCATAGTGTTCAGAGCCATTTGAACCATTTTCCAATTCTGTCAGAGACGGTGAAGGACTTGGATATTAAGATGAACGTAATGGATAGTATCTTGAAAAGAGGCTATATTATGAACATCAACATAAGTAAAACACCGGCAATAGGCAGCTGTTTTCATAATGCTGCTGATAGTCCCGGACCCCGCTGGCCAGAAGAACGAATGCACTACGTCACGAGTGGTGCAAACAATGTCGTCATCGGTCCGTCGAGTGGCGGAAGCAGCTTACGAGGAGTCGTGAGGGCGGCCATGGTATAAGCTTAGCGAGAGGTATTTGCCTCAGTGGTGTTGTGACGACACTGGAGGTCACTGATGTTTTCCGTAGTCTGTGCTGAGAACTTAGTTTTAGTTAATGGCAGAACGAGTGCGATTGTTTCATTCATTTGATTTTTGCGTGACGCAATTTAGCCTTGAAGAGAGTAATTAGTCGTAGTTGCCCCTGCTAACGTAGTTTTAAGTTAATATAGATATTGACTCTTTATGTATTCATAAGCAAGAAAAGGGCTGGAAGTCGTGGAATACTCCTGTAATCTAAGCTACTGGGAGGCCACTGTGTGAGAGAGACCTGTAGCAAACTACGGGTTCGGTAGTTCCTTGAGCTCTGAATCGTTTGCGATGCCTTCATAGCGCTCTGGAGCAATCCAGACTGTAGTACAGAGATTTCGGCGAGTGGCACTCACGGAGTTAAGACAACCCGAGCTCACAAATTCTTGAGAAACCGAAGCAATGGATAAATGTTTCCTCGGGAAACCGAATCTCAGTGACGGGAAGCCGTAATTAAAAAATAAGC
Source organism: Schistocerca cancellata (assembly GCF_023864275.1). NCBI lineage: Eukaryota > Metazoa > Arthropoda > Insecta > Orthoptera > Acrididae > Schistocerca > Schistocerca cancellata. The sequence goes on from NC_064634.1 coordinate 299,663,508, forward strand.
GAGACGTAATGATAACGCCTACAGGAAATTTAAAGAGGCTTTTGGAGAAAAGAGAAGAGCTCAGATGGAAAACCAGTCCTAAGCAAACAAGGGAAAACTGAAAGGTCGAGGGACTATATAGAGGGTCTATCAGGGGAGATGAACTTGGCAATATTATAGAACTGGAAGAGGACCTAGATGAAGGTGAGATGGCAAATATCGTACTGGGAGAGGCATTGATAGAGTAGTGAAAGACCTGAGTCAAGGCCCCAGGGTTGACGAAATTTCGTCAGAACTACTAACAACCTCGGGAGGACCAGCCGTGACAAAACTCTTCCATCTGGTGTGCAAGGTGCGTGAGATAGGCGAAATACCCTCAGATATCAAGAAGATTATAGCAAAACCAGTTCCAAAGAAAGCATATGCTGACAAGTGTGAGTATTACCGAACTATCAGTTACATATGTCGTGGTTGTAAACTACTAACACGAATTCTTTACAGAATAAGGGAAAAACTGTCAGAAGCTTACCTAGGGGGAGATCAGCTTGGATTACGGAGAAATGTAGGAATACGCGAAGCAATACTGACCGGACAACTTATCTTAGAAGATAGGTCAAGATAAAGCAGACATACTTTTAAAGCATTTGTAGGCTTAGAGAATATCAACAAAAGCAAAACAATGATGAGGGATTAGTTAGGAAACGAGACACTTAAAGTAGTAGGTGAGTTTTGTTACTTGGGCAGAAAAATAACTGATGATGGCCGAAGTAGAGATAATACAAGCTGTAGGCTCTCAATGGCAAGAAAAGCGTTTCTAAGAAGAGAAATTCGTTAAATCGAATACAGATTTACGTATTAGCACGTCTTTTCTGAAAATATTTGCATGCAGTGTAGTCTTGTATGGCAGTGGAAAATGGACGATAGACAGTTTAAACAAGAAGATAATAGCAGCTTTTGAAATGTGGTGCTACAGAAGAATGCTGGAGATAAGATAGGTAGATCATGTAACTAATGAGGAGGTACTGAATAGAATTGGGGAGAAAAGAAATTTGTGGCTCAACGTGAGTGGAAGTAGAGATTAGTTGGTAGGACACATTTTGTACATCAATGGATCACCTAGTTAGTTTTGAAGGGAAGTGGGGGGGGGGGGAAGAGGTAAAAATCGAAGAGGGAGGTGAATGCAGTAAGCAGATTCAGAAGGATGCAAGCTGCAATAATTATTCGGAGATAAAGAAGTTTGCACAGGATAGAGTAGCATAGAGAGCTGCACCAAACTAAAACTGAAGACCATAACAACCACAAAGGTAACCGCCATCTACAGTGGTAAAAATGGCTCTGAGCACTATGGGACTTAATATCTGAGGTCATCAGTCCCCTAGAACTTAGAACTACTTAAACCTAACTAACCTAAGGACATCACACACATCCATGCCCGAGGCAGGATTCGAACCTGCGATCGTAGCGGTCACGCGGTTCCAGACTGAAGCGCCTATAACCGCACGGCCACACCGGCCGGCTCGACAGTGGTAACATACAGTCCGACTTGACTGCAACTGAAGAGATGCCAGGTTGTTCGTCGTTCAGTGGTCTTCTTGGTCTCATAAAAGTGGGTTCAAATGGCTCTGAGCACTATGGGACTTAACATCTATGGTCATCAGTCCCCTAGAACTTAGAACTACTTAAACCTAACTTAACCTATAGACATCACACACAACACCCAGTCATCACGAGGCAGAGAAAATCCCTGACCCCGCCGGGAATCGAACCCGGGAACCCGGGCGCGGGAAGCGAGAACGCTACCGCGCGATCACGAGCTGCGGAGTAAAAGTGGGTTGCGGTCGAATATCCACTTCTGATAAAAATCTAATAAATATTACGTAGACAGCTGGGGGTAACTTATCGTGTATTGTAATGCTAGCGGATAGAAGTGTTCAAGCTTTGGCCACTGCTATATAAATTACAAATTGTTTAAAAAGATTCATCCAGTTTCACAAGACTATATCATCTATATGAATGATGCTAGAAACTTGCAGTAAATTTTAACTAATGCATCGTAGCTAAGAGTTTATCTTGGCGTAATTTATAATTTGCCAGTTCGTGAGATTGCCCTGGGTCAGCTAGCTCGGTTGCCCGTCTGTTACCCAATGTGCGACGAGTCATGAGGGAGAAAAAAAAAAGCGTTGGACATATGCGCTGTGGCTATAATTGTAGGGCTAGCTTTTCGTTGAGAGAACGGCACTCATACAGCTCAAAGCATACGACGATCGCTCAAACAGCTTCAAAACACTATCTGCGAGGAAATCCACAGACCGCCCCGTGTGCTCGTTAAAGACGTGGACCGCATTAGACACAGATTTACACGTTGTCCACAAAAGTCTACTCGCTGTGCTAGCCAAGAGTTAAACATCCTTCGTGTGTTTGCCTGGCGTGTTCTTCGGTGAGATTTGAGTTTCGAACAGTACATGATTCAGTTGTTTCAAGCCCTTCACGATGGTGATAAGCAACAACGTATGGAGTTTTGTGAAATCATTTTGGACGTAGAAATGGAATGTGACAGTTTCCTTTCACATGTAATGTTTAGTGATGTGCTCCGCTCAATTCAATTGGAAAAGTGAACCACCACGACGTAAGAATATGGGGAAACCATCACACACGTACCAAAGTCGAGCGCGAGAGAGGTTCTCCAAATCTTCATGTGTTTTCCGCCGAGTCCCTTTTTTTGTGCAGAAACGACGATTATTGGAACCACATACCTGTATATGTCGGAGATCTGGCTTTTTGCACTATTAAGAGAACAACACTCAAAACTGATTTTCAACAGGACAGAGCACCGCCCCTTGGCACCTGTATCTAAGAGCATTTTTCAACGATGAGCTACCTGAAGGATAGATCAACTGTAAGGGGCGTACGATTTCGCGCTGCATCACTGGTCTCGCGGTATGCCATTCTTCTATTGTGGGGCTTTGTGAGAGGTTCTGTCCGTGTGCCTCCCACATAGCAATAACAGTGAATGCAATAACTCCAGAGATGCTCGCAAAAGTACAGTTTGTATGTGTATGAATCTAAAAGATATTCTCTTGTAAAATCGGATAGCTCTTTTGAAAATAAAAAAAGTTCTTAGCCCTATGTTTAAGCTAAAAATTAAGAAAAAGCACCACGAAGGAATTACCCAGATGGAACAGTTTTTCGGTAGCTGCGATGTACATGTACACCAACGCAGTGGTAACACCGGTTTCCGTCAGATCACCGAAGTTAAGCGCTGTCGGACTGGGCTAGCATTTGGATGGGTGACCATCCGTTCTGCCGAGCGCTGTTGGCAAGCGGGGTGCACTCAGACATTGTGAGGCAAACTGAGGAGCTACTTGATTGAGAAGTAGCGACTCCGATCTCGTAAACTGACATACGGTCGGGAGGGCGTCGTGCTGACCATATGCCCCTCTACATCCGCATCCAGTTACGCCTGTGGGCTCAGGATGACACACCGGCCTGTCCGTACCGTTGGACCTTCATGGCCTGTTTGGGAGGAGTTTTGTTTTTTAGTTTTAGATGCACGTGTATGGACAAACAAATGATAACAATTTGAGAAAAACTGGATATACACTTTGTCCAACGCTGTTCTAATTTGTTGATCCCTTCCGAATAATGGGAATTGCCCAAGTCTGCAAAATAGCTATTAGTTGCTGCTATTACCTCCTCGTTTGAATAAAATCTTTGCCCTGCCAGCCATTTCTTCAAATTGGGAAACAAACATTAGTCCGAGGAAGCCAAGTCTAGAGAATAGGGGGAATGTGAAACGAGTTGGAATCCTGTTTCCATTAATTTTGCGACCACAACTGCTGATGTGTGTGCTGGTGCATTGTCGTGATGGAAAAGGACTTTTTTGCGGTCCAATCGCCGTCGTTTTTCTTGCAGCTCGGTTTTACCCTCTTCCAGATAGTCGATGAGGATTATCCCTTGCCAATCCCAAAAGACAGTCGCCATAACCTTTCCGGCCAAAGGAATGATCTTCGCCTTTTTTGGTGCAGATTTTCCCTTGGTAACCCATTGTTTAGATTGTTGTTTGGTCTCAGGAGCATAGTAATGTATCCATGTTTCATCCACAGTGACGAAACTACGCTTAAAGTCCTGCGGATTCTTCCTGAACAGCTGCAAACCATCCTTGCAACACTTCATACGATTCCGTTTTTGGTCAAGCGTGAGTAATCGCGGATCCATCTTGCGGATAGCTTTCTCATGTCCAAATGTTTATGTAAAATATTATGTACCCGTTCATTCGAGATGCCCACAGTACTAGCAATCTCACGCACCTTAACTCTTCTGTCATCCATCACCATATCATGGATTTTATCAATGATTTCTGGAGTCGTAGCCTCCACAGGCCGTCTAGAACGTTCAGCATCGATTGTGCCCATATGGCCACTCCGAAAATTTTGAAACCACTTACAAACTGTTCTAATCGAAGGTGCAGAGTCACCGTAATGTTTATCAAGCTTGTATTTAGTCTACTGAGGCGTTTTGCCTTTCATAAAGTAATGTTTAATCACCACACGAAATTCTTTTTCGTCCATTTTTTGACAATCACTCGACATCCTTGATTCACACGAATGCCGAACACAAAGAAATAGACCAATATGGCTGAAACTTGGTGTGCGTTCTTTCCAAAGATGCTACTAACTAAACATGACGTCGATACACGCCAGTGGTGCCATCTCTCGGACTTTGCACGGACTTTTGAAACGCCCCTCGTATGCAAGCAATTATACGGCGTAGCATTGATTGATAGAGTCGTCGAATGTCATCCTGTGGGGTATCGTGCGAAATTCCCTCCATCTGGCGCATCAGATCGTTAAAATCCAGAGTTGGTTAGAGCTCCCTGCTTCAAACGTTCTTGGCTGGGGAGCGATCGGCGACATCGCTGGCCAAGGTAGGGTTTGGCAAGCACGAAGATAAGCAGTGCGCGGGTGGGGCATTATCTTGTTGAAATGAAGGGCAACAAAACGGGGCGTGGAACATGGCCGACGTACCGCTGCACTGTAACGGTGCAGCAGGTGAAAACCAAGGAGGTCTTGCTACGAAACGAAATGCCACCCCAGACCAACACTCCTGGTTTTCGGGCAGTATGGCAGGCGACAGTCAGGTTGGTATCACGCCGCTGTCCAGTGTGTTTCCTGACATGTCTTCGGCACAGAATATCATTGGCTAGAGTGATGACTCCCGCCTCTAACTGAGCCCCGATGACCAAAGAAAGAGTGTCTGGAGACGTCCCAGACAGTGGTGGGACAGCAAACAACTCTGTTAAGCAGTGCCACGCCGAATAACTTCTTGCATGAGAGCCAGAGGTGGACAAACGCGTTATTGAGCCTTCCCTCTGTGGTAACACCGGTTCCCGTCAGATCACCGAAGTTAAGCGCTGTCGGGCTGAGCTAGCACTTGGATGGGTGACCATCCGGTCTGCCGAGTGCTGTTGGCAAGCTAGGTGCACTCAGCCCTTGTGAGTTTCAAACAGTACATGATTCAGTTGTTTCAAGCCCTTCACGATGGTGATGAGCAGCAATGTATAGAGTTGTGAAATCATTTTGGACGTAGAAATGGAAAGTGATCGTTTCCTTTCACATGTGATGTTTAATGTTGCGCTCCACTCAGTTCAATTGGAAAAGTGAACCATCACGACGTAAGAACACAGGGTACCCATCACACACTTACCAAAGTAAAGGAGGTACTGGATAGAACTGGGGAGAGAAGAAACTTGTGGCTCAACGTGAGTAGAAGAAGAGATTAGTTGGTAGGACACATTTTGTGCATCAAGGGATGCGCGGTTTTACAAAAACAGCGAAAGAAAAACAACTTTTTGATACAAACATGGGCATCGAAGGCGTAATTTTTCTGAAATTGTGACCATTTGTTTGTCTGTACACGTAAATCACATGTACTGATTTCCATCCCATTCAGATAATTCCTTCGTGGTGCGTGGTTTTCTTTGTCTTACCTCAGAAAGTACTTACGGTGTATGTGTTAAAAGCTTTATAGTAGTAAGCAGTCAATATTTTTAAAGACTTTCAAATTCAGCCTTCTCATCACTGTGCAAAATATTACCAACTGCTTGTCTTTGAAAAGCCCTCGAATCTGTCGGCCACAAGATGATTTATTTCCCTAGCAAAATATTTCGTTAGTTGTTTAAAAATCGCCTTGGAAGAAAACAGAAGGACCAATTACAATCACTACCAGCTGCATTACTAACTGTAATAAGGTACTGAACTGTTATGTCTTGAATGCTGAATGATATTTTATTATATTCTTTCATTCTTGTCATATGTAAGAGTTATTTTGACAGTGTATTCCTTCTGTTTTCCTATATGGATAAAAAACTTCGTAAAATAAAAATCAGAGCGAAATTTCAATTTTGTTTGTGATGGTAGTTATCAGCACAGTGGAACTGGTAAGAATTAATTGGTTGCATGCAGTTTAGGTGTTCGCTGTAGCACTGTGTAATCTTTTAATTTGTTTCCTTCGCGTTTCACTTCCGATGTTGCCACAAGATTGTCAACAAAGTAATATTCAAAGTACCGGAAACTTTAGAAACAATGAAAATACTGGCTGCGATTAACACTCTGTTTTGGACGTAAAGAAGCATAAATTACTGGCTACAGTAAGCTGTTGTCTTCGAAATGCGTGCTGGGATAATCAGATTGCTAAGAATAGTCCGCTGCTCGTGGTCTCGCGGTAGCGTTCTCGCTTCCCGAGCACGGGGTTCCGGGTTCGATTCCCGGCGGTGTCAGGGATTTTTCCTGCCTCGAGATGACTGGGTGTTGTTGTGTCGTCTTCATCATCATCATTCATTCCCATTACGGTCGGAGAAAGGCAATGGCAAACCACCTCCACTAGGACCTTGCCTAGTACGGCAGTGCGAGTCTCCCGCATCGTTCCCCTACGCTCCGTCATGGAGTATGAGACTTCATCATCATCAAGAATAGACAGCAGAGAAAGACTTCAATATATGAGCTGAGTTAATCAAACTGCTAAGGATAGTACGGAAAGAGCTTCAAAATCGTTCAAATGGCTCTGCGACTTAACATCTGAAGTCATCAGTCCCCTAGCCTTAGAACTATTAAACCTAACTAACCTAAAGACATCGCACACACCATGCCCGAGGCAGGATTCGAACCTGCGACCGTAGCAGCAGCGCGGTTCCGGACTGAAGCGCCTAGAACCACACGACGGGAAGAGCAACACAGGGCTATGCCTGAAATAGGAGATCAGTAATGAAGGGTGACGAGAAACAGAAGACTCCATTAGAAAGCTACACAGGTAGAAAAAAATAAAAAGAAAGCTACTATGCCAGGTACACGTAGGAAATCAGCCGAGGAATCGGCTAGACGGGTGAGGAGACCTAAACGACCCCACCCAGATTAACCGGCGCGCAAAACCAACGGTCATCTCTCCGGCGCCCATATTCCATTTGTGTCTGACTGCTGTCTCCTGACGACGTACGGACAACAGATATACTTCGAAACAGGAGTAACGTTTTTGCCTGCACATCTCAGATAACCTTCGGTTTCCGTAAAAATATTGCTGAATGCAATACAAGTAGCTCGTTTTCCAGCGTCCTCCTACTCAGATTAGAGATGGCAGCCTAAAACTAATAGTCCCTTCCGTTCATGCTCGTAACCAGCTAGTGTCCATTGTTCGGAGGCAGGTGGCGAATAGTAATGACTGAGGCTAAAAATTAAAACGAACCGTGTCTCAGGGAAGAGAGAGAGAGAGAGAGAGAGAGAGAGAGAGAGAGAGAGAGAGAGAGAGCTTGCGTTGGCGTGGAGTAGCAACCAACGGCGGTGACATCATTCCGCGAACGTTAAGGTCACCGCCACGGCAAGTCGCAGTCGCAGACCAGCGGGCGTTAGTTTGCAAGCCGTCGCGTCTTCAGCATCGCGTATTTCGCTCTCCAAAGTCAAGTACGAGGAATACCATTTATTTTTTTTTACAAAAACAGCGAAAGAAAAACAACTTTTTGATACAAACATAGGCATCGAAGGGGCAGGATTCAAAAAGTGCCAAGTTTTATACTCAGCAGCTGATTAGTTGAGTTTGATAACGTGTTGTGCCCCAAGAAATAAATTTGACAAGAAGTTCACAAGAATTACAGCATCATAAACGTCTGGAAATTACCCCGTCAATATTTTATCGAAGGTAGATTACTGTTATACGAGATGTGGCTGTAAAATAACGGGACTGTTGCTGCAACACGTTTAAAAAAAAAAAAAACGTACAAATTTAGTTATTGCCACCCCTCCCCTTTATCCCTACAACGCTCCATGCGAATTTTACGTTGATGGAAACACTACATGAAGTTTTCCTCTGTGAACTCCTTGATGACGCATGCCACAATTTCTTTCACCACTTGAACGGCTGAAATCTTGTTCATTTTAATCCAGATTTGAACTTGGGGGCTAGATAAAAGTCACATGGTGCTAGATCTCGCGTATAAGATAGTTGGTTTCACAATGGGATGCTGTGCTTCGCTAGAAACCTTCTAACAGACAGTGCGGTACGAGCAGATGCATTATCTTGATGCAGAAGCCATGACTTGTTCTTTCACAACTCGGGTCCTTTTTTTCTTATTTTCTCACGGACTTTGGCAAGACCCTCAAGGTAGTAATGTTAATCAACAGTTTGTCATTCAGAACCCACTGAAGATCCACAATTCCTTGCATGTAGAAAAAAATCATCATCGCTTTGTTTCTTAATTCCCTCATTCAAGGTTTTTTTCGCTCTCGATGAAGGTGCGGCCTAGCAGTGCATCGATCGGCGTTTCGGTTCCTGATCAAAAGTGAAAAACCAAGAAATGAGGATCATTTTCACTGGTATTCAAAGTGCCAGTACAAACTATTTTACGAGTTCCTTTTTGTTCTATCTTGAGGATTTTCGGAACAGTTGTCCCGTACACTTTTCTCATGTTAAATTGGTTACGTACAATTTGCGTTATGCATTCTTTGTCATATCCTACAGTTTTAGCAATCGATGGAATACTCAACCGACGGTCAGATCGAATCCGATCATCTATTTTTTCATATTTTTATCTATTTTTTATGTTGAAGGGCGCCTCCGATCTGACTCACCTTCGACATCATCTCGGCCATCATGGAAACGCTTGAACCACTCAAAAATTCGCATACGTGATAAACTCTCTTCCCTATAAACTTCTTTTAGTAAAAGATAGGTTTCAATAGCAGTTTCATGTGAAACTTCACGACAGTTCTTTGATCAATTATTGCACTTATAATTTTTCAGTCAAAACAAAGTAACTATTTTTGTACCTACGGAGGACATGGCCACACAGATTTCTCTACAGAACCAGAGATGCCGCATTCGGAGGCTTGACGCTTCACAGTTATTGGTCGTTCTTCTTTGGAGTATGCCTATTTAACTGTGACGGCATTAGTCCCGTTATTTTAGCCACACCTCATACCTTAGAGGTAAGCATTTTTCATTAGTACATCGAAATTTCGTCTTTTGATACCACAAATTAAAAGCAAAGTATTTAGTATATTATTCACTGTTAATTTATTTTGTCAACCGATTTCTGGCTTATACACACATCAAAAAAAGTTTTGCGTCACCTCCGTTCCGAGAGTTCCGGAACTTGTACAGAGACTTGGAATAGAGATCAACATAAACATCATTTCCGCCCTTTTTATTGCTCATGAAAACCACACATTGCATGTTGTACCACCATACGGGGAGTCTTCAGAGGTGGTGGTCCAGATTGCTGTACACACCGGTACTTCTAATACCCAGTAGCACGTCCTCTTGCACTGATGCATGCCCGTATTCATCGTGACACACTATCCACACCAAAACAATTATTCCATAAGACTTTGTTGAATGAAAATATGCAGAATACGTCAGGAGACTGATTCGTTTGTTTCCAAGACTAGCAATTACACGAAGAGCAAAAGTGGCTGAACTTAATTGTTTGAGTAGCTCACTAATACGCCTCTTCTGTTTCAAGTTTTTATCGACAAGTACACCGAAGAATTTGGAGTATTCTGCTTTATTTACTGATCCCTGATCACGCGCTACATCAGTTGTTGGTATGACTCTATTTGTTGTACAGAAATGAATAAAATGTCGTTTTCTCAAAATTTAGGGACACAGTTAACAATTCTTTGAAAAACATCTCTTAAGCTCTTTCTCTTGCTTTCTCTCTAGTGGAGTTTATTATAATACTAGTAGTAAGCACCAATTCTGCTTGTTCAGTGGTACATGGATGGTGATTCACTTACATAAGGAATAGGTGTGACCCATGTGCGGTGCCCTTCCTGGTTTCCCTCCAATCACTAAAATTTTTCACCCTTCCCAGACTTTCGTGTTCTGTTTGTTAATTATGACTCAAACCACTTGTGTGTAAAGCCATCAGTTCCATAAAAATATAAAGTTCTTCTAAGAGAGTAACATGATCTACATGATCAAATGGGCAAAAAAATTGACGGTTTTAGGGCTTTTAGTTTTTGGTGAGTGAATATATAAAAAGCATTCTAAGTCGAGAAACCACTCTGCAATTCAAACTGTTATATGCTAAGCAAATCGTTTCTACTTCAACGTGAGATTACTCTTAAGTAAATTACTTTTTCCAATATTTTGGAAAAAAATGTTATTAAGGAACTGTGACAATAAGTATTCAAGTCTCTCTTGACATCTTACTTATAAAGAGGTTTAATAATTGCATATTTTAATCAGTTTGGAAAAACTCCCTCTGTCAGTGAAGCATTACATATATCACCGAGGCTACTACTTGTTCAGTTAGAACAACTTTCCAGTGCTCTGTTTGAAATTACATCGACACCATAAGTGCTTTTGTTTTTTAGAAACCTTAATATTCTGTTAATTGCTATGTGATGTTGATGTTACATGTAGCTGCGGTAGTTTTGCGGACTTCTGTTTTTAATATATTCTCTTGCTTCTTCAACTGAACCGTTTATTCCTGTTTTTGCTCCTACATTTACAATGTGATGGCAAAAAATACTTGTGAATTATCAGTCACAACATAGTCATTTAGTTTAACTGTTATGTTAACTTGTAAACTGACTGGATGTCCTTTCTCCCGTTTGACAATATGCCATACAGTATCTAATTTGCCCATTTTACTTCCTCCCTTGGCGTTATTTTCCGCGACACTAGGATTACTGAGGAAAGTAAAAGTGAAAATAAAGTAGAATCATTTTTCCGATAAGACTGTCAATGTCCAGATGACACGTGAGTTTTGAAATGATACAGCAGAATTACTACGGTTTTTTTCGCTACCTTTGAGTAACTTACTTTAGTCATCTCCAAAATTCTGGATCATCCAAGTCAATACAATCGTACTGATACCTATGAAATATTGTTCACTTGTATGCATCTCTGTCAAGTGACACTGTATGGGGCAGGTGATTGCGTATTTTAAAGAATTATGTCTTTGCAGCTGTCTGAACGTGCCAGCTGATGACCTCTACCCATTGATCTTTACCTAAACTGGATGACAAACTGTAGCTGTCTGCGTGTGCCGGATATATATCACAGTATTTTGTTCCTTAGCCATCTACCGTATGGCAGCCACGAAATGTCAACAGAACATGGAAGAAAATACTTTAAGATTCAAAGTCCTCAGAAATCTGTTATATTGGATACTCCATAATTTCTGGAGAAGAACAGAATAAACTGTTTCAAAATTATTGCAAAAATCTACGACATTTGTTATGTGTACGAGTATAAAACAACTTCAAACCTCTGGCTATTCTACAGATGATGAGTACATCCTGGATACTTGGCGTTCCATTTTAAGAAAAGCTAATTTTCCACGCATACCAATATTTATTATGTCATATCTCCTGAAGTGTGGTTAGTACACTGACTGCAGGTACATTCAGTGACGTATGTGGATATTGTCTGCAAAATCTGCTGCTAATAGATTTAGTAGCAAACAAGAAATAAATGAAAATGGGATGCCTGATGCTGAAATTTTGCTGCATGAACAGCGAAAATGTACTAAGCAATCAACTTTCTTCCTTTCATTATTTTGTAGCGGGTGTCAGTGAGAAAAAGGTTTGAAATTATGTGTAAGGTTTGTTGGACGTTGCTAAGTGCTCTCATTCTCAAATATTGGACGAATATGATCTAATTTGTATGCCGCCAGACATGCTGTCTCAAGACATACACAGTTTCTAACTTTAATACTTGGCTTGCTGTGTTAAGGGCTTAACATAAGATTGTACCTCTTAATAAGTATATTAAATAAAAGTCAAAATTTTGTTGTTTCTCGAAGCAACCTGTCTGCCTGGGACAAGGCGATTGTTTTAGCCATTTGGTTATATATATATATATATATATATAAAGCATGTGCTAGAACTTGACATGTACAAGGGCACTTCTCAATCTAAAGCAAGTAAATTTTTAGGTACTATGTATCTGAAGTGATGCGTTGGCTACCAGCATGTTGTTTTGTTGTGGTCTTAAGTCCTGAGATTGGTTTGATGCAGCTCTCCATGCTACCCTATCCTGTGCAAGCTGCTTCATCTCCCAGTACCTACTGCAGCCTACATCCTTCTGAATCTGCTTAGTGCATTCATCTCTTGGTCTCCCTCTACAATTTTTACCCTCCACGCTGTCCTCCAATGCTAAATTGGTGATCCCTTGATGCCTCAGAACATGTCCTACCGACCGATCCCTTCTTCTAGTCAAGTTGTGCCACAAAATCCTCTTCTCCCCAATTCTATTCAATGCCTCCTCATTAGTTATGTGATCTACCCATCTAATCTTCAGCATTCTTCTGTAGCACCACATTTCGAAAGCTTCTATTCTCTTCTTGTCCGAACTACTTATCGTCCATGTTTCACTTCCATACATGGCTATACTCCATACAAATACTTTTAGAAACGACTTCCTGACACTTAGACCTATACTAGATGTTAACTAATTTCTCTTCTTCAGAAATGCTTTCCTTGCCATTGCCAGTCTACATTTTATATCCTCTCTACTTCGACCATCATCAGTTATTTTGCTCCCCAAATAGCAAAACTCCTTTCCTACTTAAAGTGTCTCATTTCCTAATCTGATTCCCACAGCATCACCCGACTTAATTCGACTACATTCCATTATCCTTGTTTTGCTTTTGTTGATGTTCATCTTATATCCTCCTTTCAAGACACTGTCCATTCCATTCAAATGCTCTTCCAAGTCCTTTGCTGTCTCTGACAGAATTACAATGTCATCGGCGAACCTCAAAGTTTTTATTTCATCTCCCTGGATTTTAACACCTACTCCAAATTTTTCTTTTGTTTCCTTTACTGCTTGCTGAATATACAGATTGAATAGCATCGGGGAGAGGCTACAACCCTGTCTCACTCCCTTCCCAACCACTGCTTCCCTTTCGTGTCCCTCGACTCTTATAACTGCCGTCTGGTTTCTGTACAAATTGTAAATAGCCTTTCGCTCCCTGTATTTTGCCCTGTCACCTTTAGAATTTGAAAGAGAGTATTCCAGTCAGCATTGTCAAAAGCTTTCTCTAAGTCTACAATTGCTAGAAACGTAGGTTTGCCTTTCCTTAATCTAGCTTCTAAGATAAGTCGTAGGGTCAGTATTGCCTCACGTGTTCCAATATTTCTACGGAATCCAAATTGATCTTCCCCGAGGTCGGCTTCTACCAGTTTTTCTATTTCTGTAAAGAATTCGTATGTATATTACCACTCAGTGTCACAGAGACACGTACTGAACCCCTGATAATGTATTTGTCTCAACAATATATTGAATATAAAATTTTCTGGAATATAATCTGCACTTTTGTATACTTCATATATCTACTTTTGCAACATTGAAATGTTTACAACGTGCCAGATAGTATATTTTGAGAATAGCAGTGTAAATGATAGGCAGTTTCCTGCGATATATAAGTAATACAAGCGTCTCCACAATATTAAAGTAATAAGTTAGTCCTAATTTTTGTTATCTTTTACAGAAACAAAACCACAAGAGACTTAGAAAACTGTTAGCTTGTCTAAAGGCAGGAATTATTCTAGTTATGTAAGGTTCATCTAATGAAAAATTAGAATAGTTTATCGATGTGACAGTTCCCTGCTTTAGATACTGTTGATATCAGTGAGATAAGGTTTATAACCAGAAATAAGTGAGTACAAATCGATAAAAGGTTATTGCCTAGCTGCAATATAGTAGACGATTTAGACAACAGGAACCCGTGGAAACCTTGACTGGCCGAAACTTGTGTATTGCTCTCCACTCTGGGACTGGCATCAGATAGGACTGATAGAGGAATAGAGAAAATGTAAAGGGAAGCAGAATGTTTTGTTACAGGTTCTTTGAGTAAACAAGGAAGGTTTTTCACTAAACTCAAAAGGTTCATTCAGCAAGTGTGAAAGGTTTGTTCAGTAAGCATGAACGGTTTAATTGGTAAATGCAAATGGTTAGTTCTGCAAATGCGAAAGATTTGTTCAGTAAGCTCGAAAGCATTCAGTAACTGTGAAAGGTTCATTCAGTAAAGATGAAAGGTTCATTCAGTAAATATGGAAGGCTTGTTCAGTAAATTTTAAAGGTTCATTCAGTAAGCACAAACGGGTCGTTCAGTAAATGCAAATGGTTCATTCGGTAAATGAGAAAGGTTACTTCAGTAAGCATGAAAGGTTAATTCAGTAAACATGAAATTTTGTTCAGAAAACGTGAAGGGTTTGTAGAAAAGTTAACCAATATATTTGCTTCCTCATACGTATATCTCGCGAAAATGCCATGTAGGGAAAAGTAGTGAGATTCTAGCTGATTTTTGTTCAAAAATGGTTCAAATGGCTCTGAGCACTATGGGACTTAACTGCTGTGGTCATCAGTCCCCTAGAACTTAGAACTACTTAAACCTAACTAACCTAAGGACATCACACACATGCATGCCCGAGGCAGGATTCGAACCTGCGACCGTAGCGGTCACGCGGTTCCAGACTGTAGCGCCTAGAACCGCACGGCCACTCGGGCCGGCGCTGATCTTTGTGTCACGCTGTGCTTCCCTCAGGAGTTCTAAAATTTAAAAAGTATGAGAAGTGATTTTTGTTGACTACAGTTCTACTAGTTAGAAACCTAATGCTGTATTACGGTATTCTTTTTGTCACAAACAAAACACAGTGTCTCAGTATTAGTGGTACTATAAACGAAAACTTTCTTTCTGCTCTTTTGTCGATAACTGACATTTCTGAGCCCATGGCTGCGTACAAAATACAAGTTGATCTTTCAGAGAAGAAAACAGCAATCAGCCACAATTAATGTTCATTTACTAAATATCTCCGTTACCGGTTTCGTACTGACAGGTTCATTTTGAGACGGCTGTTCACGTTTACATTACATTTTTCGTTGCTTTCATTAGTTGCTGGAAAAGAAAACAGTAAGTCAGTAGCTTTATTAATAGTGACTGGTTGCTATTTTCTTCTTTGCAAGAATCAACTTGCAAAAAACTGTCCTATTGATATTTAGAATCAGTCGGTTTCCTGGTACGGCAATTACTACGTTCTTAATGTAGTATTTACTTTGTAATTTGTCTCATTATATACTCTGGTGATGCGGTGAGCAGCATAATTCTATGGTATCATTTTTTTTGGATACAGATCTCAATAGAGACACGTTGGTTTATCATCTTCCTGACAAATGTCAGATTTGGCAGTTACAACGTTTTCCAACTCCACTCTTCAATGTTCCTTTCCGCTGGTCTTTGGTGAATGGAACAGGAAAGAAGGAAGTGACAATAGAATACCATGTATGCTATGCCACACACCATAAGGTGGCTTGTGAAATGTAGTGGTACATATCTACACAAGTGAGACACGTAGGGCACTAGACTCTGAGGTTAGCTGCTATGAAAACTGGTAGTAGAAACTTGTGCCTACAGTATTTAGCTGGCAATGGTAGGACTGGTGGTGGCGTAAACCTCCTAATCACTATAATTTGCAGCGAAGTCTCGAATTACATTTAATACCCCTCCGCAGTTTGTCACGTAGAGAGGATATGTGACATTGTTAAGGGTGATCCATCCGTTGGATGAGTACTTCGAGCTCGTCGCCCTTTTGTTTTTTTCGAGGGGAGTAGTCTATTTATCAGCACCGAGGTTCACCCTCTTTCTTCTCTTTCGTCATCGACAATACAAATACGAGATTCCTTTCAACAACCACACGTCACAGTCATCTACAGCAAAACAGTTACTCTCAAGACACTAAATTCGGTGCGAAGAATGAAACCATTCTCGAGTTAGATCACTGAACCCTAGGGGATTTTCTACCCAACAGTACCATACAACATTCAGGAAAAGCACTAGCTTTCTTCACTGATGCGAGACATCTTAAAAACAATGGATGCATGTCAACAAATACATTTCATCTTCTTCAACACTGTGCCACATCGTCGACTAGTAACCAGAATACACTGCCGGGAAAAAAAATGGTGCACTCTTTCAGAGATTTCCAGTTCATTCAAGATTTGTTGCTGCAGTAGTGCATCTGGAGTTCGTGAAATGATTACATTTACAGACGAGTGCACAAGCGGTTCTGAGGTGCCATTTCTCGATCCATGATGAAACACACACATTGGTACGTTATGTAGCCTCCATGGGTGGGAATGCAGGCACTGTCTCTGGCATCCAGTCGATGGTACAGATGGCGAATACTGTCCTGAGGTAGGTTATGCCACGTCTGCTCGACCTGTTCACGTAGTTCTGTAAGAGTTATTGGTTGACGAGTCATTTCATGTCCTATCGTATTCCACACGTGCCCGACTGGAGACAAGCCTGGAGATCGTGCTGGACAAGGAAGTTGCTGCACATCTTGCAGAGCACGTTGAGTTTCACTGCCAGAAGCAGAGGTCGTTTTGATTGCAGATGACACAAGTATTGCAATAAATAGTATGTCGAATGTAGTTCTAGAAAGATCTGCTAATGATATTTTCATGGATATTAATAAATGGTTTAAAGCCAACTCACTGGACATTAAACTTCGAAAAGACACACTATATCCAATTCAGAACCTGTAAGAGGTTTCTATCCAGCATATGCATAAAGTATGAAGAAGAGCAGATAGAAGAGGTTGACAGTCTTAAATTCCTGGGATTACAACTTGATAATACATTCATTTGGGAGGAGCACACCGCAGAAGTGCAGAAATGCCTTAACAAATCTATATTTGCAATTAGAGTGTTAGTAGACATAGGCAACATAAAAATGAAAAAAACTTGCATTCTTTGCCTACTTTCATTCCATAATGGCATATGGTATAATATTTTGGGGTAACTCTTCAAGTCAAACAAAAGTTTTCAGAGTCCAAAAGCGTGTAATATGTATTATTTGTGGAGTAAATTCACGGACGTCCTGCAGAAACCTCTTCAAAGAACTGGGTATACTAACTACTGCCTCTCAGTATATTTACTCCTTAACGAAATTTGTCCTAAATAATATGTCTCTTTTTCCAACAAACAGCTCAGTTCATACATACAATACCAGGAACAAAAATGCACAAGGACTTAAAAGCACCTACTTTAGTTCAAAAAGGGGTCCACTACTCAGGAACACTCATCTTCAATAATTTGCCAGCAAACATAAAAAATTTAGTTACAAATAAAGATCAGTTTGAAGGGAGCCTGAAAGACCTACTAGTGGCCAACTTCTTCTACTCCAATGACGAATTTTTTAATAGAAACAAATGATGTATTGTATATACTCATACTATTAGTGCTGTTATTTCAGCTTTAAAAAAATTGACATGTTCCACATCCACGAGGATGTCCTCAGCACGGATCTATGGAACGAAAAACTAATCTAATCTAACCGTGCAGTGTGTGGGCGAGCATTATTCTGTTGGAGCAACACATCATCTTCCCTTTGCAAGAACGGCAAAGGAATGAGTCTAACAACATTATGCATGCACCGACCACTGGCTAGCGTGCCCTCCAGAAACACCAAAGGTGAACGAGATTTGTAGCTTATGGCACCCTAGACCATAAGGCATCGGCTGGGGCCAATGTGTCTTGGACAAATGCACTGTAGGAGACCAGGTCTATATCGCACGCGCAAACGACCGTCACTTGCGTGCAGGCCGAATCTGTTTCCATCGCGGAAGATCACTTCATGCCATTCTATCTTCCAAGTGATCCTCTGATGGCACCAGTCTAGCCGTGTACGTCGATGGTATGGCATGAGTAGAAGACGATCTGGAGGTGTGCGTGCCGGTAGTCCCACTGCTAGAAACCGGCTCGCAACAGTTCGTGTTGACACGTCTGGGCTCACAAGTCCTCATCTGTGCTGTGGTAGCTGCACGATCTGCGACTGCTGCACTTACAATACGACGATCCTGGTGGACGTCTGTGCTGCTTGGACGTCCAGAACCCCGTCTACAAGTGTGAAACTGTTCACGTGATCACTGATGCCATCATCGTTGCACAACTGAGGCAGCACGTCCAACTAGCGCGGCAGTCCCCCGAAAGGACCACCCCGCCACTCGAAAGGCCACAATTTGACCCCTTTCAAACTCGCTAAGTTGGCTGTAGGAAGCACGAGTGCGTCTCCGTGGCGCGGCTGACTGCTTGCTTCAGACGTTTGCACCACACAAAGCCTTCTGGCTGTGAGCACTCCCTGTTAAAGGGTAAACACAGATGGCGCTCTGGTAGCTACGCCACTACGCTATCTGTTGGTGGACGACGTTGGGACCCTAAGAATACGTCTACTATCTCCCAGGTGGCATGTGTCGTCATCGGATCAAAGTAGACGTCGTCTTTCCTGGTGTACTAATTTTTTTTTTCCAGCAGTGTACGATCCTTCTTCGCAAACGTGTGATTGGCTCGAGCATCGGGTCTTAACTGAAACATATTTTTGTATCTGACGGTGATTGGGGTTGCCCACCAACCCGGGTATCGATGTGGAAGAAAGGACGGAGATACTCCAGCTTCATATCACGGCCGCAGATCGCTCCCATGGACGTGACATTCTACGTAAATATCGCGGCCCGTACTAGTTCGATACTTCTCGCTATTCTCTGAAACCTTCGATACGTGCCATTGATAGTGTGATTGACCTTGTATGTGTTTACGTTTGTCGATTCGGATCACTTCCTGGACTGTTCGTGGCACGCATACGACTTTCGCAACGCTCTGGACTTTTAGCCGTTCACTTCGTGAACTCCGCTGTCATCGACCACAGGAATCGCCGTTTGTTTCATCGGCCTCTGCGTCATCGTTAGTATCAGTTATCACAAACTACGTTCTACACAGAATGTGTAGGACAGAGAAAAACGGTAAGGTCGTAACAGTCCTTGCTGTTATGTACTGCGCCAGATCATAACAGTCGAGGAAAACTGTGGTAGTAGAACTTGGCGGCACTCGTCACTAGACATATAAACCAAATTAACACAGTCCTCTTGAGCACTTGCGGTAGCACTAGTGATCTAATGGTAAAATAGGTTCTACTAATAGACGTTCCCTGAAGTGATTTGGCTGCGACAAACTGACAATGTACTACTGCAGTACGTAAGCAGAATATTACAGTCCCAGCACTGCAAACCCATCAGTCACTAATCACATAATCTTTATGTAACAGATCTTAATAATATTGGGTGGTGCACAATTTCGTACCGTTTTGAACCTCGCAATCGTCGGCACATGTCGCGCGATGGTGGAATGATCACAGTTCATCACATTCACCAATTGTCGAGTATACTGGCGTAGTTCACTGTGGATAAAATCATTTAAAGATCGACATCAAATCCCGAAGGTATTCCTAAACATGGAGAGTCACTAATGTCAAAACGATCCTCCTTAAAACGAGAAAACTATTTTCTTGCCGTGTTCTATCCAATCAGATTATCCCCATACATGGTGAAAATGTTTGTGGCTGCCTCCGCTGCTGTCATCTCACTATAGAACTCTAAAAGAAAAATATGTCGAAATATTCCGATTTCTCCACTTGGCACTTCATTTTCTGGTGTCCACATCTCCGTTCACTATCTCCAATAACAAAATGATACTATGTAAATTCAAATAGCAACAGTGAGCTTCAAATAAAGATCACAATCGATAAATAAACCCATAGCAAGCGGAATAGCAGCATGCAAAACAAAAACGCTACGAACTTACGCACCAACCTAATAATGTCAGGAGAAGAAAATAGACCTGCTTGCGATGTTGCATTGCTTTTATTAATTCAATACTGACGCGCTTTTCGCCTAATTCAAGGCATCTTCAGATTGGCCTACATTAAAATACAATTGAATTAGAAAGGCTTGACCCTAACTTGAGATTGGATGATTTTAGGAAAATAAAAATTGGACTTACCGCTAAATGTTTGTAAGCAAGTTATGGATATCGGTGATAAAATACCCGCAATACTAAATTACCCTCACCAAGTCCAGTAAACATGTGCTCTAAAATGCATTCCATAAGAGCTATCATTCAGAAGGATGTAGGTTGCAGTAGGTACTGGGAGATGAAGGAGCTTGCACAGGATAGATTAGCATGGAGAGCTGCGTCAAACCAGTCTCAGGACTGAAGACCACAACTACAACAAAGAGCTATGAGCGCTTGCTCATCTTTGCTACTTTGAAACACAAGTCTTCTAATGATCAAGTGCTCGTAACTTTTAAGGTATGCGTTTTAGAGCACATATTTGTTGGACATTTTTTTCTTGTTTTGGTCCATACTACCAGTTCCCAAAACATGGAAAGCAAAGAACTTGCAGTAGAAGAGATTTTTTCACAGTATCGAAGATGAAAAATTGCTCGTAGCTCTTAAGGTATGCATTTTCGACCCTATGTTTACTGAGACTCTTTTGCTTCTAATATCGTGTACTTTCAACTGTATGCGTTTACGCCATTAATTATGATACACCCTGTATAAACGATCTGTCAAAAAAGATCAGAGGCACAAGAAGATTGATCGCTAACGGTAGTGTTGCGTACAGCAAAACATCCTCTTTGGACCATCGTAAGGCACTGCAGAAAGATTAGGGCAAATTTGCTGCAAGGTGTAATGAATGACAGTTCTCTTTAAATGTAGTTAAACAGGTTACGATGCCTAGAACAAAGAGAAAGAACCCTGTAGTATCTGATTACAAGATTAGCGGTAAACATATCGAGAACGTCGCATCATATAAGGTACAATACGAAAGTGTAACAGAAAAGCTCGGTGCACTTACATGGGAACACATGCAAGAAAGGGGCTGTAGTTCTCGCGAAACCCTGTGGGTAAAGTTAGAGTACGTCTACTGAAGATAGCCCGCATCTCGTGGTCGTGCGGTAGCGTTCTCGCTTCCCACGCCCGGGTTCCCGGGTTCGATTCCCGGCGGGGTCAGGGATTTTCTCTGCCTCGTGATGGCTGGGTGTTGTGTGCTGTCCTTAGGTTAGTTAGGTTTAAGTAGTTCTAAGTTCTAGGGGACTGATGACCATAGATGTTAAGTCCCATAGTGCTCAGAGCCATTTGAACCATTTCTACTGAAGATAGTGCCACCATTACGCTGCCAGCATCGCATAGCACGCTTAGGAATAATGAGAAAAAGATAGAAGAGATTGGGGCCCATACAAAGGCATTTAGACTGTCACTCTTCCCTCGCTCAGCATCGAATGAAACAAGAAAGAAAATCGATGATATTGGCACTCCACCACACATCGTACAGTGGCTTTTGTGCAGATGTAGATATTACATTTTACGAATATGGCTTCGAATATCATGCCATGGACGTTATCTTCACACTCATGACGAATACTAACAATTTTAATTTGCATAACGACTTCCAAAGACAACAAAAGTTTGATTTTCGCTGTTTCATATTATTATTCACCGAATCTGAAAATGTCATAATTTACTCATTAAGTGGTATAATCCTGCGTTAAAAGTTTAACACAGTAAGTTAAGTATTAAAATTGGTAACTGTCTAGGGGTCTTGATACAGCCAACTGACGGCTCGCAAATTACCTAGAATAAAGTTATCCATTATTTGATAATGAGAGCACTTAGTGGCTTCCAATAAACTTTAGAAAACATTTCGAGCCTATTCTAAACCATTTCTCTCTATACTACCCACAAAATAATGAAAAGTAAAAAGTTTATTGCTTGCTACATTTTCGCTGTTCATTCAGTAAAATTAGAGCATCAGGTATAACGCTATCATTTGTTTCTTCTTTACTAGTAAATCTATTCGCAACACATTTTATAGAAACCATCCACATATAGTATTGAAAGTACCTGCAAAATTATATCAATGTACTGCACACAATTCAGGAGATATGACGTCAAAAATTTTGATAAGCGTGAAAAACTAGACTTTCTTAAAACGGAGTCAGATTACAAAGACCATTCCATTCCAGTGTTTGAAGCTGTTTTATTCATTCTTTAAAGAATCGGGTAGGGGGCGGTTACTAATCCTTACTTCAACAGTTTTACTTTAAAAAGTATTAATTTAATGTGGTGGCATGCTGTACATTCGTATGACAATGTTGTAATGGTCTTGTAGAATAAAACATAAAAGTAAAATGAAAAAGTTTCGTAGAAGGCATAACTTTTACTTGCTTCGTCTATCATAAAATAACGGTACATTAGCTAACAGGCACAACTATATAATTATATTAATTAAGATAAACGAAAGCAGCCCTTCAGCTCGAGTGTACTCCAAACCGGCTTGGCATGTTTAGCACACCTAATTACGCAGCTTACAAATACTCAAAAGAGCAGTAAAAGCGATCGACTTAGTAATCCCTTCTTTTCGTAATACATCTTATTTAGTACTGAGACAATACATCCTACTGTTGACGATTCTCTATTGCTTACCACGTTGTTCGCAAACGAGCACGCCCGCAATAATCTTCAGCGTTTGGCGTATCGTCTTTCCATGTCATTTGTCGGAACCGTTAAGTCCTGTACTGACTCTTACCGTCAGCGACAATTAAACTTGAAGCAGTGAACATAGTGCACGCTCCTATACTGAAAAAGCCCTCACTTATCTCACACTGTTTACACTGACAAGACACGTACCTGTAGTTGCTCGGCTTGCCTGCTCGGAGACCGCTTCGCTTCTGACGTGCCAGCGAGCTCTCTCAAGGAAAAGACCTCGGCCCTAAAACCGTTTCCTTGCGCCTGCACGATCGCTGTCTGCGGCTAAAGGCGATGTTCCGAATTGTTATTTCCTATTCTTGTGATCTTGAAATCTTTATGACATTTAGAGTAAAAGCTGCAACCTCTTCCAAATATATCTGCTGTTATTGAGTGCCGACGAACTCCTGCGCTTCGAGTTAAAACTGACATACAACAGCGAAGTGGAGTCGAACTGTAGTGGTACCACTGGCTTTATTGCTCTATTGTGACCTTAATCAATAATGCATCTACCCTTGGCCCACTCCAGTGAGGCATGCGGAATTCCTCGAACGGAGTTTTCTCGCCGAACGTGTACAGAAGCAGTGTTTCTTTTCAGTTTACGCCATTTCTCTCTGTTACGCATGCGATGTCTCCATTTCACTTAAACACCTATTTACGCATTAAGAGAACTGTTTAAGTAACAAACGTGGTGCGTACTTGGTAGTGGCCAGGAGAGCGTTATTTGCACAAAATATCTGTAGATCATAAACTTATCCACTTCTGACTTATCATTTATTAATTGCAAGGAATAAAATTCGGTTCTGCTATAATTTCCCTCGTTAAAGGCTACCGGTTTCGGAATTAATCCTACACCTTCAGCCGTCGGTTAAAAATGACTAAATTATTACTATGAGCTAAAGGAAAATAAGACTGATACTGTAAAAGTACTCCATCATATGCCATGTGATTATAATTACTCACGTCAAGTAAGCTACAAATCGACCAAAAATATTTTAATATTGTAGTATTAAGGCACTGAAGAGCCAAAGAAACTAGTACACCTGCCTAATATCGTTTAGGACCCCCTCGAGCACGCAAAAGTCCCACAACACGACGTGGCATGGACTCGACTAATGTCTGAAGTATTGCTGGAGGGAACTGAGAGCAAGAATCCTGCAGAGCTATCCATATATCCGAAAACGTACGAAGGGGTGGGGATCTCTTCTGAACAGCACGTTACAATGCTTCCCAGATATGCTTAATAATGTTCATGCCTGGGGAGTTTTGTGGCCAGAAGAAGTGTTTAAACTCATAAGTGTGTTCCTGGAGCCACTCTGTAGCAATTCTGGACGTGCGCGGTGCCGCATTTTCCTGCTGGAATTTTCCAAGTCCGTCGGAACGCACAATGGACATGAATGGATGCAGGTGATCAGATAGGATGCTTACATACGCGTCACTTGTCGGAGTCGCATCTAGATGTATCGGGGTTCCCATATCACTCGAACTGCACGCACTCCACACCATTACAGAGCCTCCATCAACTTGAACAGTTTCCTGCTGACATGGCAGGGTCCGTGGTTTCATGACGTTGTCTGCATAACCGTACACGTCCACTCACTCAATATAATCTGAAACTAGACTCGTCCGACCAGGCAACATGCTTCCAGTCATCAACAGTACATCATATTTGTTGACGGGCCCAGGCGAGATGTAAAGCTTTGTGGTGTCGTGCAGTCAACAAGGGTACACGAGTGGGTCGTCGCCTCCGAAAGCCCATATCGACGATGTTCCGTTGAATGGTTCACACGCTGACACTTGTTGATGGCCCAACATTGAAATCTGCAGCAATTTGGGGAACGGTTGCACTTCTGTCACGTTGTACGATTCTCTTCTTGCCGGGTCTTTTTCCAGCCGCAGCGATGTCGGAGATTTTATGTTTTATCGGATTCCTGATATTCAGGGTACACTGGTGAAATGGTCGTACGGGAAAATCCGCATTTCATCGCTATCCTGATATTCAGGGTACACTGGTGAAATGGTCGTACGGGAAAATCAGCACTTCATCGCTATCTCGGAGATGCTGTGTCCCACCGCTCGTGCGCCGACTGTAACCCCACGTTCAGACTTACTTAAATCTTGATAACCTGCCATTGTGGCAGCAGTAACCGATCTAACAACTGCGCTAGACACTTGTTGTTGTATATAGGCGTTGCCGTCCGCAGCGCCGTATTCTGCCTGTATACATATCTCTGCATTTGAATACGCAACCTTATACTAGTTTCTTTGGCGGTTCAATATATGTTCTTCATTATTTTCATTTACGTTTTGTTCGATTGATTAATAATATAGTCACTTTTAACAGGTGCCTAAAGATAAAGGATTTATCTTTCGATATTTGTAGTCTTTAATAAGGTATTGTGGCAAAGATGAATGGTTCAAATGGCTCTGAGCACTATGGGACTTAACATATGTGGTCATCAGTCCCCTAGAACTTAGAACTACTTAAACCTAACTAACCTAAGAACATCACACACATCCATGCCCGAGGCAGGATTCGAACCTGCGACCGTAGCAGTCACGCGGTTCCGGACTGAGCGCCTAGAATCGCTAGACCACCGCGGCCGGCGGCAAAGATGAATTTCATTTGCTGTAATCTTTACTTCAGTAATTTTCAGTTTGTCTCGCTCGCGTAACCGTCACCAAATCTGACATGACTTGCCATGACATTCATCATCTTAAACCTCACGCTGTGTCTGCTGAATTTTGCTAAATACCGTTACAAAACCGAAAAATAGTGTTTTGTTGATAGAGCGGTATGTTTTACATAATTAGGTGTAACTGTTATAATAGAGTCATGGTGCAAAATTCAGTCGGAAAACCTGGAGGTAGTTCCAAGTTTGTGGTTGATCGCTGCGCAAGGGTATTCGAGCTAAGGCAGGAATAATATCACTCTGGGTCGATCCCGAGGGATCCTCTGAGAATCTCGACATGACCGTAACCCTTAAACAAAAGCCGTTGAATGAAACCCAGAGGACAGATTATCCCGGATGATACTGTTTCCTCATATGAATTGGCCGGTTTACACGCCTGTTTCAGCGTTCAGATACTACGCCTCTCCGATCACTCACAGGTTTCTTCGTTGTCTAAATAGGGCTGTATAGATATTGTGTATAAGAGTGCAGAAGTATTTATTATCTTGACAGCCCACGTACTTCTCTCACAGACTAAAATAAAACAGTTTTGTCTTTATACCGGATCATTACTTCTCGTGTCGTTTGTAAAAAAAAAAGGGGGGGGGAAAGAAAGAAAAAAAAGGTTTCTGAGTTTTTAGCAGATTAACATTTTCAGTTTATTATTATACACTCCTGGAAATGGAAAAAAGAACACATGGCACCGGTGTGTCAGACCCACCATACTTGCTCCGGACACTGCGAGAGGGCTGTACAAGCAATGATCACACGCACGGCACAGCGGACACACCAGGAACCGCGGTGTTGGCCGTCGAATGGCGCTAGCTGCGCAGCATTTGTGCACCGCCGCCGTCAGTGTCAGCCAGTTTGCCGTGGCATACGGAGCTCCATCGCAGTCTTTAACACTGGTAGCATGCCGCGACAGCGTGGACGTGAACCGTATGTGCAGTAGACGGACTCTGAGCGAGGGCGTATAGTGGGCATGTGGGAGGCCGGGTGGACGTACCGCCGAATTGCTCAACACGTGGGGCGTGAGGTCTCCACAGTACATCGATGTTGTCGCCAGTGGTCGGCGGAAGGTGCACGTGCCCGTCGACCTGGGACCGGACCGCAGCGACGCACGGATGCATGCCAATACCGTAGGATCCTACGCAGTGCCGTAGGGGACCGCACCGCCACTTCCCAGCAAATTAGGGACACTGTTGCTCCTGGGGTATCGGCGAGGACCATTCGCAACCGTCTCCATGAAGCTGGGCTACGGTCCCGCACACCGTTAGGCCGTCTTCCGCTCACGCCCCAACATCGTGCAGCCCGCCTCCAGTGGTGTCGCGACAGGCGTGAATGGAGGGACGAATGGAGACGTGTCGTCTTCAGCGATGAGAGTCGCTTCTGACTTGGTGCCAATGATGGTCGTATGCGTGTTTGGCGCCGTGCAGGTGAGCGCCACAATCAGGACTGCATACGACCGAGGCACACAGGGCCAACACCCGGCATCATGGTGTGGGGAGCGATCTCCTACACTGGCCATACACCACTGGTGATCGTCGAGGGGACACTGAATAGTGCACGGTACATCCAAACCGTCATCGAACCCATCGTTCTACCATTCCTAGACCGGCAAGGGAACTTGCTGTTCCAACAGGACAATGCACGTCCGCATGTATCCCGTGCCACCCAACGTGCTCTAGAAGGTGTAAGTCAACTACCCTGGCCAGCAAGATCTCCGGATCTGTCCCCCATTGAGCATGTTTGGGTCTGGATGAAGCGTAGTCTCACGCGGTCTGCACGTCCAGCACGAACGCTGGTCCAACTGAGGCGCCAGGTGGAAATGGCATGGCAAGCCGTTCCACAGGACTACATCCAGCATCTCTACGATCGTCTCCATGGGAGAATAGCTGCCTGCATTGCTGCGAAAGGTGGATATACACTGTACTAGTGCCGACATTGTGCATGCTCTGTTGCCTGTGTCTATGTGGCTGTGGTTCTGTCAGTGTGATCATGTGATGTATCTGACCCCAGGAATGTGTCAATAAAGTTTCCCCTTCCTGGGACAATGAATTCACGGTGTTCTTATTTCAATTTCCAGGAGTGTATTTTGCTCACTTTTTAGAGTAATAAGAAGCATAAACGGCAATAAATACCTCATTACAATTAAAACTTTAAGTTCAATACAAACTGAAACGACAAATTAGATCTGTGAGACCAGTTCGGAACTGCACAGAACCACATTTACAATTACATCCTTCACAGATAAAACCACTAATACTCTTGATCTTCCTAATCAAAGTGTTTCCTCATACTGGTGCACAGAAGTCCAGTTGACATTCATTTAACAGCTTTTTACTACAAAATACTCAATAAAATTTCTTACACGGATAACCATTACATTACATTTAGTCACTCAAAACAACAAGCGAAGAACGAGCTATATTTCAGTTCGACAGACTCAAAAAACAGTGATCATAGATCACATAGACATAGTTTTCTTAACGGTTATGGTACACTATGTGATCAAAAGTATCCGGATACCCCCAAAAAGATACGTTTTTCATATTAGGTGCATTGTGCTGCCACCTACTGCCAGGTACACCATATCAGCGACCTCTGTACTCCTTAGATATCTTGAGAGAGCAGAATGGGGCGCTCCGCAGAACTCACGGTCTTCGAACGTGGTCAGGTGATTGGGTGTCACTTATGTCATACTTCTGTACGCCAGATTTCCACACTCTTAAACATCCCTAGGTCCACTGTTTCCGATGTGATAGTGAAATGAAAAAGTGAAGGGACACGTACAGCACAAAAGCGTACAGACCGACCGACTGACAGAGACCGCCAACAGTTGAAGAGGGTCGTAATGTGTAATAGGCAGACATCTGTACAGATCATCACACAGGAATTCCAAACTGCATCAGGATCCACTGCAAGTACTAGGACAGTTGGGCGGGAGGTGAGAAAACTTGGATTTCGTGGTCGATCGGCTGTTCATAAGCCACAAATCACGTCGGTAAATATCAAACGACGCTTTCCATGGAGTAAGGAGCGTACACATTGGACCACTGAACAGTGTAAAAACGTTGTGTGGAGTGACAAATCACGGTGCACAGTGTGGCCATCCGATGGCGAGGCGTGGGTATGGCGAATGCCCGGTGAACGTCATCTGCCAGCGTGTGCAGTGCCAACAGTAAAATTCGGAGGCGGTAGTGTTATGGTGTGGTCATGTTTCTCATGGAGGGGGCTTACAACCCTTGTTTTTGCGTGGCACTATTACAGCACAGCCCTACATTGATGTTTTGAGCACCTTCTTGCTTCCCACCATCGAAGAGCAATTCGGGGGTGGCGATTGTATCTTTCAACACGATCGAGCACCTGCTCATAATGCACGGCCTGTGGCGAAGCGGTTACATGACAATAACATCCCTGTAATGGACTGGCCTGCACACAGTCCTGACCTCAGTCCTATGTTTTGGAACTCCGACTTCGTGCTAGGCCTCATCGAGCGACATCGATGCCTCTTCTCAGTGCAGCACTCCGTGAAGAATGGGCTGCCATTCCCCAAGAAACATTCCAGCGCCTGATTGAACGTATGACTGCGAGAATGGAAGCTGTCATCAAGGCTAAGGTTGGGCCAACACCATATTGAATTCTAGCAGTACCGATGGAGGGCGCCACGAACTTGTAAGTCATTTTCAGCCAGGTGTCCAGATACTTTTGATCACATAGTGTGTATGGTCTCTCTGTCATATAAAATATTTACAATTTCTCTTTTTTTACAATGAAACATTTAGTTACATTAAATCAATACATTATTATACAGTTCTTTTTTGTTTGAATGAACGTTTAAATTTTTGCGTGGGTAGAAACATTGGAGTCATCTGTTGCCAAAATTCAGAAATAAGGTGATTTCGCCGCGAAAGTTCTCATTGCACCACATCTTCGCCTTCAGTTGTGAGAGTGTTCATCTCTCCCATGACTCACAGCGCTTCACATGAAGGGAACAAAAGAAAATATTGTTTCAGTACAACGACGTCTTACATAATATTCCGCAATCAGTGACATAAAAAACTAAGAAATTAAATTTCTTAGGGTGCTTACCATACTGTGTATCAGTTCGCAACACTTTTCCATACCTTCTTTTTATACTAAAAAAAAGTAAGTGTCTGAGACGACACAGTTTCTTACAAGGCACATGTAAGGAAATGGGCCCTTACGTCGAACTTACTATAATGATCGATAATTTTAGACCAAAAGTGCACTTTTAGGTTACTGCTTCTTGTCCAACGTCCTCCCAGTAAGAAGGTCACGTCACATAATTGCGATTCGACAGGGTCTGCAAAAATTCCCATCTTCAGTTGCCAGAAACTCTTGATTAGTCGAAATGTTTTCAGCCGAAAAAAAAAGTTTGAGATGGGAATGGATAAAGGTCACACATGGGCAAATTCGAGCAGATGGATATTACAACAATTAGTACCTAAAATCCCTCAGTTTTCCCATTGCTAAGTGACCAGTTGCGTTATCTCGATGAATTATTTTTCTAAAAATCAGTTCCTATTCTCGGGCATTTATTATGCGGTAATATCCGCCAGTTACAGGCCTCTACTTTGTAAGGTGGTGTGTAACTAGAGCCCCTTTTGTATAGTTGGAAAAACACTTGTATTTCAGGTAAATGAAATCGATATTGTCTTTGGTGTTCCTAAACCAACAGCTCGAAATCGATATTTATCTTCTCTCGTGCAGTTCTAGTGGCTTCCATCGGTGCTTTGATTGCCGTTCATTTTTGACGTGAGCTAGCACCACATCTCATCCACAGTCACATATCGGCGAACAAAGTTTGTTGGAATATTTTTAAAACTGTTCATAAATGATCGGGATGTGGGTTTCCAAATTTCCTTTCTGTCAGCACTCAAGCAATACGACATTCACCTTGTCAAAATTACAGTAAATACTACAAGCAAAATGTAACACAGTCTTTCTCTGATTTGCCTATGGCCAATCATCCAATACCGTATTTGCACAAATTATAGATGGGTTTACAAGTTTCTGCATTCTTGGAACGTTCATTGAGTGTACCATGTTCAAGAGTAGTCCGACCTTATTTGAATAAAGCTGCAGCGCTCCGGAAAAAAATAGTCATCTTCCAGGGTATGTGAAGCTAATGCCGTTGAACTCCATCTCTAGCATGGATGATGAAGGCTGTTCGAAGAGGTAGAAATTCCGCAAGTTGCTTCAGGTAGGCTCAAGCTACTCATTGATAATTTGATCCCGTAGAGCAACCAAATTGCGGGCCTGTTGATCGTTACGTTTCTCCTGCAGTCAGAAATAGTCCCAGGCGTTTTGTATGGAATTTATGTCACTCTGTTCAGTAAAACTCGTACATGCACACATATACAACATTTACACACCTTACACATACACAACAGTTTAATTTCTGTTTGGGATAACGTCCTCAACGAAGGATGATGTACCATGTATAAATTAATGTGTTTCCAATCCCCAGTTCCGACCAAGGTTTTTGGGGGGTTTCCCTTGGTTCTAAGGTGCATGCTGGAACTGTTAAGCCTTTCCCTTTTATTCCCAGTCGGGATCCTCCATTTGCCCCCCCCCCCTCCCCTAATCAGCCTGTCTGATAACTGGCCGAACAGAATCCTGACTCTTAATGGGGGGCCCAGTCGAGGTGGTCGTGGTGCCATTGAGGGCCTGGGTGTTCGTCAAACCAAGAATGTGTGCGTGCAACGCCTGTGAACACGTGTGTTATCATCTTGAAAGACGGCATTGTCCACAGTATACTCATCATGAAGATATAAAGGAGAGGCCAATATTTTGTAAACTAGGATGTTGAAATAAACGTCTCGGTTCAGATTCAGCTAAAGTAAATCAGTGTGTGCAAATCATGATACGAAAAACACCCTGAAAATGTCACGGAAACATCTTCGATCTGAAGTACACCCTTTAGTCGCTGCAGGTCACAATTCAATCGACACCTTACTTCACTTGGAAAGAGGCAAAATCGCTACTCGTCGTGCTACATCACCCTACTCGTCAGCTACTGTCCAGTTTCTGTGGTATTTCGCCCACTGTACAAGTGAAGCCATATGTGTCGTTGCGAGCAAAAGTACCCGACTCCAAATGTCCATTGCATGTATTCCCTTCGCAATGTTCGCTCAGAAACTGGTTCAAATGCACATATATTCACTGGCAGAAAAATTCCTGTCAGCTTTGAACCCGACTCTCATTGCCAAGACGTGGGACGTGTCTCCAATCTTTGTCGGTTAGGATCTTTCTACGACCACTGTTATTACGCCGTGTTAAATGGATACCAGCGGGACCCCATTCATTGTAGATATGGTGGACAGCCCGCGTTGGTATAAAAACAAATCGGGCACTTCCACTCACGGTATGGTGGCGTAAGCGTCCAAATATGAGAGTTCATTTTTCTGCTTTTCTCCACGTTGACCCATCCAATTCATACAGCCCACTGGCACATACACACACCGCTTCACTAGCATGACTTACGTCAACGGTGAAGCGTCAGTGACCAGCTGGTAACAATTCAGCACCCTCTAGACCGCTCCAATGTGACCACTGTGCTCTTTTAAGGGGGTTACTAATACCTTCCCTGGTGAGCCTATTTCTCAACTGTTGATAATGGAGAAGCATACTCCTTATAAATCTTCACCAACTTTGGATGAGTTTCCGCCAGAATTTAGTAGAAGTATGACATTCATATTTCGTCTTTCTTGATCATTTGAAGACTACGTTAACTCAGATCAGCGTCTTTTGTTCTGGTCTTTACCCTTGTCCAATATTCTTTCATTCTTATTCTTTACTACGTTCTCCGCTCTCCTGTCCATCATGTTTTTGTCCTGGGTCTAATTCAGTCCTTTGCTGTTCTTGGATCCGGCGTACTTTGGTCCTATTGTTCACAATAAACTGCAATATCTGATGTGTCCGCCTTTCCCGGTCCATTCTACGATCTGATGAGCATGGATCTTCCTTTCCTAATGATGTCGGATGTCTGTCCGTGTACATCTCCGAGGCCACAATATCCACCTGAGAATCCTTCGTTCCACAATGTATAGCATCCTAAGTAATCGTGCTTCTACAAAGCTCGAACGTGCTATAGCGCGTAAGGCTTCAGGGTATCACTGTCTGGTAATGTCACACTTTTACAGATTTTTCTTGTTCTAGATGTTCATTGTGTGTTTGTATTCTAAATTTCTCTTATTTGTCCGTGATGTTGTAATTTTTCTTCTCTCAGATAAGTTTATGTCGATTTTCCTACGAATTTAGCCGTTTTGAATTTTTCCTCCTTCTGATGTCGTCCGTGTAACAGTGTCTAGAAGTTCGTCATATACTGTGTACTTCTACAAAGAAGCCGGTTGTCTCTGGAAAACGGTTTGGTTAATTGCTTCTTCTCATGACTCCGATAAAAACACAATATCGTTGGTGAATACCAAACAGTTTATTTGTACTCCTTTTTTCTTATATTCCAGTCGTGTTCTATCCACTCTTTTATGTTTTCGTGACCATTCCCTGATCACCTTACTAAGAACACAGCTAAAGAGCAAAAAGGAGAGTCTGTCTCCCCGTCTGACCTCAGATTTTTTCATGAGGGCCTTCGGAAATGTTCCTCTGAACTTGGCCTTGGATATCGTGTCGATTAATTTATGGTTAACCAGGTCGCTGAAGAGTTAAAATGGCAATCCATTTGAACAGAACACTGGATTCCAGTTTTCCTTATGTCCTCTCAGATACCTTTCTCCCACCTTAGCTTTATTCTTGCAAATCTGCTGGCACCTTCAAGCACAGCTTTAAATATCTTCATAACCATTCTGTCACCAGCTCTCAGTATATGTCCCTATGCCCATGTTGCTTTAAACAGCTACTAAGATTGTTTTTATTCCTAGTACTGATTCGGTAAACTGAGCTGTTGGTTTGAAACAGAGGTATACCAGTATTAAATAGGAACCAGTTTCCTGGTGAGGTACAAAATGTTATATATTTGATTACAAACTGCCATTCGCCATTTTAAGCCATCGTCTGGTGACAACTGAATATCGCAACTACAGATAGAATGACGAACGACTCACACAGATATTACTGATGCAGATACAGAAGATACACAGATGATGAGATAAAAAGTGTTTACAATGAAAAGTGCTTCTTTATATTACGCAGAAATCGTTACATTTAAGAAAAAAATTAAAATAAAGTTATTTGTTGTATGTGAAAATCATCATATTTGCAAAAAGGATGTGAAATATAGATTACTATTGTAATCTAACAGTTGCCTGACGGAAACTTAATTTAACAGAGAAGGGAGAAAGAAAATTGTTTTGCTCATTTACAGCTAAACTGGATTTCTGTAGCATATTATTATTGATTTCAAGTATTTCCAGCAGTGTCATCTTTCAACTTTGCTGAACAGTATGTAAAATATCACGATCTACACCGCATGGACGGCTTCTGTTCAAAAATGTTCCGCAACGTTGATTATGGTTTTACTAGTCCCCAGCATCTCTTATGTTCCGATAACCTAATTGTCAGTAAGCGCTGTGGAAAAGTATATGTTCGTCTTCTCAAATTGAAGTGTTAACGGTTTGAGTGACGACTCGTCACACTACGTAATAAAACGCGGAGGCAACATTACTGTTTCGACAGTCTTTTCGTTATGCATATTTCAGCAGGCGTCGAGTTCTGAGGAATGGAGTTTATTGTTCCCAAATGCAGAAGCTGACGCGTGTCCAGACGGACAACGGTCTACTGTTCGCACGTGCTTGGCTGCGCAAAGCGGAGGGGAGGAATACTGACGTAAGCTTCCGCATCCGAGTGTGACGGCATGTCTCGACGACCAAAAACATCGAATAACAGCTGTTTAACGAACTCCCACGTTGTTACTTTACTAGCCGTTTTACAGTTCTCTAGCGACTGAAAAAGTATTGACCTAGTGCTAAAGAGGTGTTCACATGTTAGAGGAAATACAATGATGAGAACACATACACAGGTCGTCATTTGCTTTGTGCGTTATTACGTGTAGATAACTGCTATCGAAGCACTTCAAATCAACTTGTAAAGGCCTTTCTATAGGCAAGCTTGATACTGCCACTGCAAGTATAATGAATCTTCAGACAGATTACTTAAAATATTGAGGATACACAAAAACGTTTGGGCACGCTAATAGATGATGTGTAAACTGTACCATTCGAAATTTGAGTGTATTGTGTCAATTTGCACTATTACTCTCTCTTAGCCGATGCCCCTTGACAGTAGGAAGCTGTTGTATGAACGACTCTGAATACTTGAAGGAGAAACAGGACCACCGAACTGACTAAACATTTCGTAGATTCGCGAGTTACCTATACAGGTCACCGTAAAAGTTTATCACTAGTCGAATGGACAGAGGAAAATCGGCTTAATCATTCCATGTCAATGTAAATTGTGCATTCTGAATTAAATTTCATACAGGTTAAGGCAGCTAACACAGGGCACTTCGAATACATCCAGAATGAGTAAACATATTAAGGTGCGGTTTTCGCCAAGTTATAGCGGGCAATATGATGAATTTCCTGACGGTCGCAAGTAATTTTTATCGTTCATAGTCGTCGAATTACGACATTGAATTTTAGTTTCTAATGGAACTGTATACTTTTTCTGTAGTTTTTGAAAGAAGCTTCTACGACAACTTCAGCGACATATGTATGGGGCTTGATCAAATACACTGAAGAGCCAAAGAAACTGGTATAGGCATGCGTATTCAAACACAGAGATATGTAAACAGGCAAAGCCGGCACTGCGGTCGGCAACGCCTATATAAGACAAGTGTCTGGTGCAGTTGTTAGATCGGTTACTGCTGCTACAATGGCAGGCTATCAAGATTTAAGTGAGTTTGACCGTGATGTTATAGTCGGCGCACGAGCGATGGGATTCAGTAGTTACACGTGATGCAAATTCCACTAAGAGACATCGCGGAAGTACGAGAGGGATCAACAAAAGGAGTGTTCCCCGAACGCTACAGCCGGTCGTTGTGGATGAGCGGTTCTAGACGCTTCAGTCCAGAACCGCGCTGCTGCTACAGTCACAGCTTCGAATCCTGCCTAGGGCATGGATGTGTGTGTGATGTCCTTATGTTAGTTAGGTTTAAGTAGTTCTAAGTCTAGGGGACTGATAACCTCCGACGTTAAGTCCCATAGTTCAAATGGTTCAAATGGCTCTGAGCACTATGGGACTTAACTTCTAAGGTCATCAGTCCCCTAGAACTTAGAACTACTTAAACCTAACTAACCTAAGGACATCACACACATCCATGCCCGAGGCAGGATTCGAACCTGCGACCGTAGCGGTCACGCGTAAGTCCCATAGTGCTCAGAGCCATTTGAACCATTTCGAACGCTACATTCCATAGCATTTCATCCTCTTCACATTTCAGTGCATCTATAGCCTCATGATAGTGACTTCCAAAATTGGTTACAGTTATCCGAATATCTACGAAAAGTACAAAGTGATGCGGTATATCTATGCTAAATTTTATCTGAGGGAGAGGCATCGTTTACAAACCATGGGCAAATCAATCCTCGAAACATGCATTAATCTTCAGTTGATAATCCAAATTGACTCAGAGAAGTGGATAAAAACAACATTCTTGCGCTATCAACGTTTGGTGCGTGTTTTTGAAGACTCGCATCATTGGTCCCAGTTTTACTGATGGGAATCTAGATACACTCAAGTGTCTCGAGTTCCTACGTTATACTGCTGTTGCAGTTATTGGAAGACATCCCACTGGACATAATGCAAACAGTGTGGCACCAACCTGACGGATGTCCCTCACATTCCGCACCTGTATCAAAAGACCCTCTTAAGAAAACATTTGGAGAGCACAGGAACGGTCGTTGTTGAAACGCAAAAGGGTCTGCACACTCAGCAAACCTAACAATTCTGTACTTTTTCCTTTGGCGAAAACTGCAACAAAAGGCCTGTTAGGAAACACCGACGACTCTCGAGGGCATGAAATGCCTTGCAACACTGGCCTGTTCTGCCGTTAACTCCAGATGAAATTCAACGTCCAGTACTGTCTCTCCAGAGCCACTTTTTAGCGTGTAGCAATGCAAGGTGAACACTCTGAGTGCATGGTATGACAGCCGTGATAATAAACAAAGGAATCGTATCTGAGTTGCATGCTTGCTTACATTTGGTAGGGCCCTGTTTGTGGAACCTTTTCACCTGACAGTAGGGCAGTGGTTTGTGGCGCTGTTGTCTTGATACTATTTGATCAAGGCACACACATGTTATGTCACTGGAGGTCTCTTAGAAAGTTCTTTCAAATTCCACGGAAAAAAGAACATAGTTCCATTGGAAAAACGAAGTCCATGTGGTAATTAGGTGACTGTAAACGATAAAAAATACCTGTGAATGTCAGGAAATTCACAATATTGCCAGCAATAGCTTACCGAAAACCGCACACCAATATATTTATTCATTCTGGATATACACTGAAGCGCCAGAGAAACTGGTATAGGCATGTGTATTCAAATACAGAGATAAGTAAACACACAAAGCGGTCGGTAACGCCTATATAAGACAACAAGTGTCTGCTGCAGTTGTTAGATCCGTTACTGCTGCTACAATGGCAGGTTTCAAAGATTTATGTCAGTTTAAACGTGGTGCTATAGTCTGCGCACGAGTGATGGGACACAGCATCTGGGAGGTAGCGATGAAGTGCGGATTTTTCCATACGACCATTTCACGAGTGTAACCTGAATATCAGGAATCGTGTAAAACGTAAAATCTCCGACATCGCAGCGGCTCGAAAAAGATCTTGCAAAAACGGGACCAACGACGACTGAAGAGTGACACAAGTGCAACCCTTCCGCAAATTACTGCAGATTTCCATGCTGGGCCATCAACAAATATCAGCGTGCGAATCATTCAACGAAACATCGTCCATATGGGCTTTCGGAGCCGAAGGCCCACTCGTGTACCATTGATGACTGCACAACACAAGGCTTTATGCCTCACCTGGGCCCGTCAACACCGACACTGGACTGTTGATGACTAGAAACATGTTGCATGGTCGGACGAGTCTTGTTTCAAATTATATTGAGCGGGTGGACATGTACAGATATGGAGACAACGTCATGGACCCTGCCATGTCAACAGGAGACTGTTCAAGCTGGTGGAGGCTCTGTAATGGTGTGTGGCGAGAGCAGTTGGTGTGATATGAGACCCCTGATACGTCTAGATACGACTCTGACAGGTGACACGTACGTAAGCATCCTATCCCATCACCTGGATCCATTCATGGAGATTGTGTGTTCCAACGGACTTTGGGAATTCCAACAGGAAAATGGAGCGCCGCGCACATCCAGAATTGCTACTGATTGGCTCCAGGAACATTATGCTGAGTTTAAAAACTTCTGCTGGCCACCAAACTCCCCAGACATGAACTTCATTGCGCATATCTGGGTTGCCTTGCAACATGCTGTTCAGAAGAGATCTCCACTCCCTCGAACTCTTAGGGATTTATGGACAGCTCCCTCCAGCACTACTTCAGACATTAGTCGAGTCCATGCCATGTCGTGTTGCGGCATTTCAACGTGCTCGGCAGGTGTACCAGTTTTTTTGGCTCTTCAGTGTATTTGGGGTGGCCGGTCTTAGTTTCCACGCCGTGTACCTAGCATATAGAGGGTGTCAGGCGCATAAGTGCATTCTGGATATATTTTGGGTGGCCTGTCTTAGCTGCCTTACCCTGTACAGAGTATATACGGGGTGTTAGGGGTATAAGTGCAGATGTTTTTATTGGTGGCTGAGGACAATGTACTGAACGACAATAAATCGGTGTTTACTTCATTTCCAGACTAACAATTATAGTTATCAGGAGTAGTGTGTTTATAGTTTGTTTAATACCTCCAAGTATATGTGGCAAGAGCAAGTCATTTCCAGGCTAATAATTATACACTACTGGCCATTAAAATTGCTACACCAACAAGAAATGCACATGATACACAGGTATTCATTGGACAAATATATTACACTAGAACTGACATGTGATAACATTTTCATGCAATTTGGGTTCATAGACCCTGAGAAATCGGTACACAGAACAACCACCTCTGGCCGTAATAACGGCCTTGATATGCCTGGGCATTGAGTCAAACAGAGCTTGGATGATGTGTAGATGTAGAGTTGCCCATACAGCTTCAACAAGATATCACAGTTCATCAAGAGTAGTGACTGGTTTATTGTAACTAGCCAGTTGCTCGAGCTTCGTGGGGTTTCCTATCGTGGGGTTTCCTAGAAGGGTGCAGCAGGTATCGAAGCTGTCCCGAGCAACCGGTTCCCTAATGAGGTGTTTGTGAACTGAGCCTCCCCCACTGCTTGTCTATGCCGGCCGGATTGGCGATGCGGTTCTGTGCGCTACAGTCTGGAACCGAGC
Organism: Schistocerca cancellata; assembly: GCF_023864275.1. Taxonomy (NCBI): domain Eukaryota; kingdom Metazoa; phylum Arthropoda; class Insecta; order Orthoptera; family Acrididae; genus Schistocerca; species Schistocerca cancellata. The sequence continues at coordinate 299,702,445 of NC_064634.1, forward strand.
GACCGCTACGGTCGCAGGTTCGAATCCTGCCTCGGGCATGGATGTGTGTGATGTCCTTAGGTTAGTTAGGTTTAATTAGTTCTAAGTTCTAGACGACTGATGAACTCAGAAGTTAAGTCGCATAGTGCTCAGAGCCATTTTGCTTGTCTATCCCAGTCGCTCACCCTCAGTGCAACTGTTGTCACCGTTTCTCAGACAGTGTCGTCGTCGATAGTTTTCGTTCCGTGTGTTTTCCTAAACGACTTCTGTTCTATGCAGTGTACACGCTGGAAGTGATAACAACAACAAAAGGGACGCCGTGTCTTTTCAAGGATTTATAGGAGAAAATGAAGAATATACGAACTGGATGTGCGTCAAATACGAACGGAGTAGGTGCAAAGACCGTTTAAAAATTGCAAAATGTGAAATCGTTGCTCAACAGCAACATTCTTATCCACCTGACAAAACAGATGTGGAGATTAAGAAAAAAACTACATAATTGCAGAAAAATAGTTCGTGAAGAAAAGACAGTGCCTGTAACCCAAATTTTTAAGCAGGAATTTCAAGATTTGTAAGATAAAGGATTAGAATTCATGGCATATATTCCGAATTATGACATCTCCAAGACTCAATTGTATAAGGCAAGAAGAGAAGCTATTGGGACAACCCAGAACCCTGGCTCTAGTTCGGAAATTCACCTTAGCGAGGACGTTTTGAAATTAACGGAAGCTAATAGTTTTTGAAGACTGATGATGGATGTGTTCCAGGCAAGAGACTTCTAGTGTTTGCTTGTGAAGAAGCAGAGAAAATCCTTTGTGACAATGGAACTGGCTTATGGATGGGACATTTGAAAGCTGTTCGAAACAGTTCAAACAATTGTACACAATCCATGTCAACATCGGAAGTACAGAAGAGGCAACTAAGATATTTCTTGTTTTATTTGCTTTGCTGCCAGACAAAAGTCAAAATTCATATAAAAGACTTTTTTTCTGGATTGAAATCTAAGATGCCTGGGTGGTCACCATAACTGCAGTGCTAGATTTTGAAATGGCTAAAATAAAAACAATGAATTCAGTGTTCCCTGAAACACAACTTTACTGTTGTAATTTTCACTTCAACCAATGTCTGTGGAAGAAGATACAGGAACTGGGATTAATGGAAGACAACAGGGATAGGGAGGAAGTACGATTGTTCTGTCGCATGTGTGCTGCAGTGAGACAACTTCCACTTAACACTGTCGATGAAGCGTGGATTTTAATAATGGAACAAATGCCCAGTGGAGAGAGGATCACAGCATTTGCAAACTATATGGTTGATCAGTGGATGGAAAATCCTAATATACCTATTGAAATGTGGAATGTTTTTAACCAACGACACAGAACGACGAATGCTGTCGAAGGTTGGCATAGAAAACTGAACTCCTCAATAAATCAGAAACATCCAAATGTGTACTTTCTGATTCCAAAGCTGAAGGAGGAGGCAGTCAATGCTATTTTTGAAATTAAAAAAGATTCCATTGACCTAGCTCTTCAAAAGAGAAAGAAACGGTACATAGATCTTGACAAAAGATTAAAAGACATTATGAAAACATATGAAGGCTCTGGAGATTTGAAAAGGTGTTTCAAATCCCTAGCTATTTTACAAACAATTGAATAAGAAATTATCATTGATAAGACAAAAAGGTTATCAATTTGCTACTGTAATGTTGAACAACAACAATAACAACAAAGAATAAATAAAAATAAATAAAATGAAAAATAAAAAAATTAAACTTGCCCATGTACTACGTGCACTCTGTTGTTCGAATCATGTAATGATTTCTGTCGTATAAGAAGCAACATAGCTATAAAATAATAGCAACGAGATTACGAGAGCAGTCACTTTCAGTGTTACGTAAAATAACGTTATACCTTGTAAATTATCACGACACAAAATGAAGGTGCTAAGTAATGTGGGACTACCTCCCGTTTGCGTTTGAAACTCTCGGAGAACTCCTGTGTAGTGAGGAGGGTGGGAGGGGGCAGCAAGGAGAGCCTCAATTTGTTTTGCCGGCCCGGCCCTCTGACAGGTTAGTGCGCCACTGAACGTAGGATACCCCACGGTAGGAAACCCCACGACACCCCTGACAGTACTCTGTCCCTCTCACGTCACTGCCCGTGTTTTCCATCAGACTGATGTCGTGATGAATGTTGATCCTGGGCTACCCCTTTGGTAGGCCATCTGACCTGAACTATGCTGAAAATTCAGATCAGATGGTGCCTTGAACTATAACGGTGTTGGTAGTCTTGTAGACTACCCATCAGTGGAAGCTTCAGTACTTGAAGCTGGTTCATATTCATATGTGGCTATAGACTGGTGGTCATCACATTCGGTAGCAAGAGTATGCCCAAAACTGGAACAATATCACACAAGATGTAAGAATATGATAATCAGAGAATCGAATGTGAAACACATGAATGCCATTGATCCGACTGATTATGTCAATGCCTGGCGGTTACTGCTAGTGTAATTGCTCTTCAAAACGCCATCCCATATAATGCTATAAATATCCACACACAGTTTATTCAGAATAATTGCTAATAAAAGTTTGTTCATAAATAAATAAGCTAGTATTCGTACACAAGTGAACTCACTTTAAATGACAACGAATTGTGATTAAATGTTATTTAAATAATTATTTTGGCCAGCTTGTTAGAAGCGTCTTTTCTTACTCTTTTCAATAGTGGTGTCACCTAACACATGCAATTGACCTCTTCTTAAATTACCATGAGTTTTTAATAGCACTTAGAATCATCATTTAAATAAAGTTACTGGAAAAAATAGTTGTTGTTGTTGTGGTCTTCAGTCCTGAGACTGGTTTGATGCAGCTCTCCATGCTACTCTATCCTGTGCAAGCTTCTTCATCTCCCAGTATCTACTGCAACCTACATCCCTCTGAACCTGCTTAGTGTATTCATCTCTTGGTCTCCCTCTACGATTTTTACCCTCCAAACTGCCCTCCAATGCTAAATTTGTGATCCCTTGATGCCTCAAAACATGTCCTACCAACCGATCCCTTCTTCTAGTCAAGTTGTGCCACAAACTTCTCTTCTCCCCAATCCTATTCAATACCTCCTCATTAGTTACGTGATCTACCCACCTTATCTTCAGCATTCTTCTGTAGCACCACATTTCGAAAGCTTCTATTCTCTTCTTGTCCAAACTAGTTATCGTCCATGTTTCACTTCCATACATGGCTACACTCCATACAAATACTTTCAGAAACGACTTCCTGACACTTAAATCTATACTCGATGTTAACAAATTCCTCTTCTTGAGAAACGCTTTCCTTGCCATTGCGTCTACATTTTATATCCTCTCTACTTCGACCATCATCGGTTATTTTACTCCCTAAATAGCAAAACTCCTTTACTACTTTAAGTGTCTCATTTCCTAATCTAATTCCCTCAGCATCACCGGACTTAATTTGACTACATTCCATTATCCTCGTTTTGCTTTTGTTGATGTTCATCTTATATCCTCCTTTCAAGACACTGTCCATTCCGTTCAACTGCTCTTCCAAGTCCTTTGCTGTCTCTGACAGAATTACAATGTCATCGGCGAACCTCAAAATTTTCACTTCTTCTTTTAGTACCTACTCTGAACTTTTCTTTTGTTTCCTTCAATGCTTGCTCAATATACAGATTGAATAACATCGGGGAGAGGCTACAACCCTGTCTTACTCCTTTCCCAACCACTGCTTCCCTTTCATGTCCCTCGACTCTTATAATTGCCATCTGGTTTCTGTACAAACTGTAAATAGCCTTTCGCTCCCTGTATTTTACCCCTGCCACCTTCAGAATTTGAAAGAGAGTATTCCAGTTAACATTGTCAAAAGCTTTCTCTAAGTCTACAAATGCTAGAAACGTAGGTTTGCCTTTCCTTAATCTTTCTTCTAAGATAAGTCGTAAGGTCAGTATTGCCTCACGTGTTCCAACATTTCTACGGAATCCAAACTGATCTTCCCCGAGGTCGGCTTCTACCAGTTTTTCCATTCGTCTGTAAAGAATTCGCGTTAGTATTTTGCAGCTGTGACTTATTAAACTGATAGTTCGGTAATTTTCACATCTGTCAACACCTGCTTTCTTTGGGATTGGAATTATTATATTCTTCTTGAAGTCTGAGGGTATTTCGCCTGTCTCATACATCGTGCTCACCAGATGGTAGAGTTTTGTCATGACTGGCTCTCCCGAGGCCATCAGTAGTTCAAATGGAATGTTGTCTACTCCCGGGGCCTTGTTTCGACTCAGGTCTTTCAGTGCTCTGTCAAACTCTTCACGCAGTATCTTATCTCCCATTTCGTCTTCATCTACATCCTCTTCCATTTCCATAATATTGTCCTCAAGTACATCGCCCTTGTATAAACCCTCTATATACTCCTTCCACCTTTCTGCCTTCCCTTCTTTGCTTGGAACTGGGTTGCCATCTGAGCTCTTGATATTCATACAAGTGGTTCTCTTCTCTCCAAAGGTCTCTTTAATTTTCCTGTAGGCAGTATCTATCTTACCCCTAGTGAGACAAGCCTCTACATCGTTACATTTGTCCTCTAGCCATCCCTGCTTAGCCATTTTGCACTTCCTGTCGATATCATTTTTGAGACGTTTGTATTCCTTTTTGCCTGCTTCATTTACTGCATTTTTATATTTTCTCCTTTCATCAATTAAATTCAATATTTCTTCTGTTACCCAAGGATTTCTATTAGCCCTCGTCTTTTTACCTACTTGATCCTCTGCTGCCTTCACTACTTCATCCCTCAGAGGTACCCATTCTTCTTCTACTGTATTTCTTTCCCCGATTCCTGTCAGTTGTTCCCTTATGCTCTCCCTGAAACTCTCTACAACCTCTGGTTCTTTCAGTTTATCCAGGTCCCATCTCCTTAAATTCCCACCTTGGAAAAAATAGTAAACAGTTCATTAAATGATTACAGAAGTATGACAACATGTGAGGTAATCATACTGTATTCATTTGCTGTGCAATAGTGGAGGACACGATGTTCTTACAAACATTTGCCTAATAAAAAAGATATAAAAGGCGTTGTAAATCAATAAATAAAACAAATAGAGGAGATTGGGTTTCAGGGATGATAGCTACAGTGCAATGTTATCATCTGAGATATCATTTGTTGAAATCGCATGAAACGTTTAAATGTCGTTAATTCTGAGGTTCATCCTGACAATGTTTAGTCACTATGAAATTTAACTTCTGTAGATTTAAAGATATTGAAAACATTGTCGTGTCACTGGATGCACCTTATTTTTCTGAGATCGAAAATTTGCTTTAATATTTGACTATAAATTATTATAGATTCTCAAAGAGCTGCAAGAAGCCCTCTTTCAGCTTGTCTGACACTCCGCCATTTCCTGGTGCATCTTCTGCACAAAGTCCATGAACACAACAGCCGTCCAGGTTTCCAGCTTTGGGATTTACGCATTTCTGGCGACGCTGCTCGTCTTTGTACCTGGGCCCGCCCGTACTGGCCATCTAGCCGAACTTGACATGGGGTGCCCTGAGCCTTGGTATCGCTAGCGTTCAGCTATACAACAATTTCATCTTCCGTCATGCCACTTCCAGTGGCCAAATCGCTCGCCTACATACGCATAACGGTATGTTATCGATTGCCCCTAGGCTAGCGTGGTGCAGTATTTAGCTTGAAGGAGCGATTTTGCTGTGCAACGTCACTTGCAATGGACAAATCGGTCTCGCTCATTACGAGTTGTCGGCGTCTACAGTTTTTCTGTATTGGTTTAGTCAGTTTGTTTCAGTATGATAATTGCTTCGTCAAATCCCTAATAGATGTTGTTGCGTCCTACCTAGTGCTTCTTACAAAATGTTACGAGAGTAACGGGAACAAGTTGGTCTGCACTAGTCTTACATTTTCCTGTTGGAGTTGCTCGCACACAAAAATGTTGGTGTCGCACCCTTGGGACCAACCAACCATGTCGAATTGTTTACGCCTAGTGCCTGGCTTGTGTTGATACTTCTGTGTGTTTGAACAATGGAGGTAGGGAGTTAGAAAAATTTTATCTCTTCCGTCCCCTTGCTATCTTGACGCGTAATACTCTCCCCCACTTTAATAAAATTCGTCCTGAATTTTACTCTTATGTTGTCCGGTAGTCGTCAAAGGAAACCATCGTAACGACCGGGAGAGCGGTGTGCTGACCACACGCCCCTCCTATCCGCATCCTCACTGAGGATGACACGGCGGTCGGATGGTCCCGATGGGCCACTTGTGGCTTGAAGACACAGTGCTTTTGTCCTGTAGTTACCTGTCTCGCATATTAACGTTTACTCTGAATCTTTGGTTGTTTTAATCGTAACAGAAATCTTGCCCTAGTTTAACATTATCTTCCTAATTTGTTTCTTTGTACATTACGTATTCCAGAATGACTTACTTTCTAGTACGAACCCGTTCCATGGGAATCTCATGAACAGTGATTTTCCGTCTTAGACAAAAGTAAACTGCTCAGGTAAATGCTAGTATCCCGATAGCACTAATGGTTGATACGTTGAACATGATGATATTCCGTCTACGTTTCTCTTGATATTGCCTTACATTCTGTATCATTTTATCTATCGAAATTTCTCCTTTTTCTGAAATAATTAATTCACCTATCGCCTGAAGCAAAGTGAGATCCAATGTACTTTTCAGCAAGGTTAGGTTTAGCATGGGTAACACGCTTCGAGATTTCTCCAGGCGATACAACATTCGTCGATTTCTTGTAGTTACCGTTGTGCCTCTAATTGTAGCAGGAAGATAAAACTGTGTTTCAGTTATTCAGTAAGCTACACAGTCGCAGTTCTAATTTTATCATACCCTTAAATGTTCTATTGTTATTGCAGTTAACAACTAATGTCTGTGGCGAGAACGTGGAATAAGTACAATGATTGCCAAACGGCTGAAAGTGTGGTTCTCGCATTGAGACTATCCTACTGCATTCTGGTGCTTCCATTTTTCCTGGGACTAACTGAGTTCGCAACACCTAAGCTGGACAAATGCTGACTGACACCTTGATATAACTGCTGTCTTATTGACGTTATTGACGTTAAACACTCGCATCGAGATATTAAACCCGCTACTCGAAATTGTATGTTAATGTATGCTCTAATCCGACCTGAGTAAACCTTAACCGAATAAACGTGATAGGAAAATGCTGTATTACTTTTTACTAGAGGTACAACATGTCATTACCCTGACGGAAATTCTTTTTCTGTTTGATGTAATTCTAGTAAAAACTGCTGTAGTATTAATACTGTTATACTTAACTGTCCAAGTGCGTACGGCTTGGTGAACTGCTTTTAGTAATCTTTCAGTTTCTATTCTGGCATCTCCGAAGCTAACAGCTAGTTTGTGTACTAGTCTGGCTGCTACTAGATTCTCATCTAGTGTCCTTCAGTTATTTTGTATCTCTCTAAAATCTTTGTTTAGCGTTTCCATCGCTCCTTTAGCATACTGCTGCAACTCGGTTGTTGTTATTTTGTGCATAGTTTTTATATTGTTCAACATTCCCTCTTCCATATTCGTGATCTATGTCATATCCAAACTTTTAGTCGTTTCTGTGAAGCTGTTTATTTCCTGTATCATCCCTATAGTATTATTTGAATTCACGACGTCCTTATTATCTGATGTCCCAAATATTATTTTCAACAGCTTTCCACCAGCGGAGTGGCCGTGTGACCGCTGCGGTCGCAGGTTCGAATCCTGCCTCGGGCATGGATGTATGTGATGTCCTTAGGTTAGTTAGGTTTAAGTAGTTCTAAGTTCTAGGCGACTGATGACCTCAGATGTTAAGTCGCATAGTGCTCAGAGCCATTTGAACCATTTCCACCAGCGTCTAAATAACATCTCTTCTTTCGCACTTGTGACTCAGGAAGCATCCCTGTCAGAAGTTGCAATTGAGCGCTTAGTTTCTCGTAGGAAAACTTCAATTCCTTATATTCAGTCTGTATATCCATTAGAATTCCTCTTTGATTGCTTCAGTAGCTAAGTCTATGAACATACCATGTAATCGGCGTGCTTCATTTCTTGCCTCCCAGACGTCAGCAGTGAGTTTTAGCGACCTCTGGTTCGTGAGAAGAATGTGCGGTTGCTGTGAGAATAAGATTTCATTTTCCACTCGTTGAGTCTTAATTACCTCTTTCTTCACATACGTCTAAGACCACTATGCTCATAATAACATCTTTTAACACCATTTTCAATACTACCTAGGAGAATAGAATTATCATGAATCCCTCCCTGCTTAGGATGAAGGTGTAACCCAATGAAAACTCCGTATTCTATAGTAAACTAAATACACTAAATAAAATAAATATTTCCATATTATTTGAAATAATCCAATGGTGAAAGTTGAAAACTGTGCCGGACTGGGTCTCGAAACTTTACGTGAGCAGTCGCCTTAACCCCCTCGGCCATCCACACAAAAATTCTAAACTTGTCACAGACTAGAAGCATCCACTGTCCATTTACCTCATTTTCTCGCAGCGTTTCCTGTATGCCCGCAAGAGTCACGTACCCTGTTGTGCATCTGCACAGAAGATATCATAGCAGTCAAGCTTACAGATAATTGTACTATGTATGTGTGCGTCTATTCCGTCGGACATGGTTCAGACGAGAGAGTCATTTACTTTAAGTACCTAGGCTAGATCTCAGGTCTACTGGATGAAAAAACAGAATGGAGAATTCACCTATGGAAACTCAAGAGAGCTTGTGGAAGAACTCACCACATCTACAACAAAAAATGTCTCTCCGAAAAAGTAAAAATGAGATACTATAACTAGGTTATCCAATCAAAAGCTTGTCCGCCAGCAAAAAATTCACACTTTACATAAAAGGTGACATGTAAAACATGCTGAAAGAGGAACGCAAAATAATAGCAAAGGTTTTCTCCTCAAAGAAAACAAAAGACGGCTCAGACTTAATTCCCTGAAAACAACAGCTTCGCGGCAGACAGACGTCCTGAAAGGGTAACACATAATTCTGAGAAAGATTTTCGCAGTAAATGGAAGATGACTACTGACTTAAATCCCAGAAAACAACGTAAGAATTATCCAACCTTGCGGCAGGCATCCGACATGAGTGTACTATTGCTACACCTACTGACTCCCAGCAACAAGACCCACTCAAGAAATGTTAATATACAGAGAACGAGCGAAAATGGTATTTGGATTCAAGAAGACAAAAAATACACTCCTGGAAATTGAAATAAGAACACCGTGAATTCATTGTCCCAGGAAGGGGAAACTTTATTGACACATTCCTGGGGTCAGATACATCACATGATCACACTGACAGAACCACAGGCACATAGACACAGGCAACAGAGCATGCACAATGGCGGCACTAGTACAGTGTATATCCACCTTTCGCAGCAATGCAGGCTGCTATTCTCCCATGGAGACGATCGTAGAGATGCTGGATGTAGTCCTGTGGAACGACTTGCCATGCCATTTCCACTTGGCGCCTCAGTTGGACCAGCGTTCGTGCTGGACGTGCAGACCGCGTGAGACGACGCTTCATTCAGTCCCAAACATGCTCAATGGGGGACAGATCCGGAGATCTTGCTGGCCAGGGTAGTTGACTTACACCTTCTAGAGCACGTTTGGTGGCACGGGATACATGCGGACGTGTATTGTCCTGTTGGAACAGCAAGTTCCCTTGCCGGTCTAGGAATGGTAGAACGATGGGTTCGATGACGGTTTGGATGTACCGTGCACTATTCAGTGTCCCCTCGACGATCACCAGTGGTGTATGGCCAGTGTAGGAGATCGCTCCCCACACAATGATGTCGGGTGTTGGCCCTGTGTGCCTCGGTCGTATGCAGTCCTGATTGTGGCGCTCACCTGCACGGCGCCAAACACGCATACGACCATCATTGGCACCAAGGCGGAAGCGACTCTCATCGCTGAAGACGACACGTCTCCATTCGTCCCTCCATTCACGCCTGTCGCGACACCACTGGAGGCGGGCTGCACGATGTTGGGGCGTGAGCGGAAGACGGCCTAACGGTGTGCGGGACCGTAGCCCAGCTTCATGGAGACGGTTGCGAATGGTCCTCGCCGATACCGCAGGAGCAACAGTGTCCCTAATTTGCTGGGAAGTGGCGGTGCGGTCCCCTACGGCACTGCGTAGGATCCTACGGTCTTGGCGTGCATCCGTGCGTCGCTGCGGTCCGGTCCCAGGTCGACGGGCACGTGCACCTTCCGCCGACCACTGGCGACAACATCGATGTACTGTGGAGACCTCACGCCCCACGTGTTGAGCAATTCGGCGGTACGTCCACCCGGCCTCCCGCATGCCCACTATACGCCCTCGCTCAAAGTCCGTCAACTGCACATACGGTTCACGTCCACGCTGTCGCGGCATGCTACCAGTGTTAAAGACTGCGATGGAGCTCCGTATGCCACGGCAAACTGGCTGACACTGATGGCGGCGGTGCACAAATGCTGCGCAGCTAGCGCCATTCGACGGCCAACACCACGGTTCCTGGTGTGTCCGCTGTGCCGTGCGTGTGATCATTGCTTGTACAGCCCTCTCGCAGTGTCCGGAGCAAGTATGGTGGGTCTGACACACCGGTGTCAATGTGTTCTTTTTTCCATTTCCAGGAGTGTATTTTGGAAGACACCAAATTCCTCAAAAATCTTAGACAGAAACTCGTACAGACCAGATTTGACACACTGGCAAGTCAATACTGCGAAGACACCGGACCAAAATAGACTGAAGAAAGAAAGAACACATGGAGAAAAAATGAGATCTTTTCGCTATCGAGTGGGGTACAGTCACACCTGATAATAACACCTATAAAATTATAACGATGTCGACTTAACGTTAAATCCTATCCTCCTATCTTATACATTTGCTGTGCAGATTCTCGTCATGAATAGCGGCAGAATAGCAGTTTATTTTGATAACACATTATGCCTACGCCAGCAGCTCTCGATTATTTGTAAAAGAGCTGCAACTTTCTGTGTAAAAGAGCTTCAACTTTCTGGCGTCTTTGCAAATGAGTTAATATGCTATACACCGATGAGCTAAAACATGATGACCACCTGCTAAATATAGCTGGCCCCTGTGGACGAGCGTTTCTAGGCGCTTCAGTCCGAAACCGCGCTAGTGCTACGGTCGCAGGTTCGAATCCTGCCTCGGACATGGATGTGCGTGATGTCCTTAGGTTAGTTAGGTTTAAGTAGTTGTAAGTTTAGGAGACTGATGACCTCAGATGTTAAGTCTCATAGTGCTTGGAGCCATTTGGATCTGAACCTGCTTAATAGCTTGTCTGACCGTCTTTGGATCGAAATACATCACTGATTCTGCGTATCAGCGATCCGACAGTTCGTTGGTAGGTTTGTGGCATTAGGTGTCTACGTATAGGTCACGTAATTTGCGTAAATAACGGGCCGCTGATTTGCGTACGCGGTGATGCCGCCTGTTAGCGGCCCAGATGGATTCCAGAGCATTTATATCAGGCGAATTTGGTGGCCGATACATCAACGTGAGTTCACTATAATGCTCCTCAAACCACTGTAGCACGGTTCAGGCTCCGATACTGGAACAATTACACTGCTGAAAAATGACATCGCAGTCAGGGAAGACATCAGGCGTAAAGAGATGCGGGTTGTTCGCAGCTGTCAACGTGTCTTCGATTACTACCACAGGTTCAACGTAAGCACACGAGAATGTCTCCCACAGCATAATACTGCTCCCACCAGTCAGTGTCCGTGGCAAGATGCACGTTTCGAAGCGCCGTTCACTTCGATGACGGCGTTTGTGTAAATGACCATCGACCTAGTATGACAAAAATGTGATCCACCCGAAGAACCGACACGTTGCCATTGATCGACGGTCGAAACCCGATGGTCCTGTGCCCACTGCAGTCGTAATTGACAATGTCGTTGGGTCAAAATGTGAACACGTAGGGGTGGTTCCTGCAGACCTGATGTTCAACAGTGTACAATGAACGGTGTGCTCTGGACCACTTGTGCGCACACCAGCATTGCGTTGTAAAGAAGTAATAAATTAGAATAAAGGATAAATTGGGACGTCATGGCTGATGCGGCAGTTTCATTGTCGAACTTTTTCCCTTTCGTCATTTTGTGGGGGTTGTTAGCGAGTAAAAGTTTCGCAAAAATTAGAAATTATGTGTAAAGTTTGTTGGAAGTCACTAAGTGCTCTCATTCTCAATTACTTGCTGAATACAGTCTGCGTATTCGCGTGCAGTGAGTTACGCTACTCCAATGCAGACACACAGTTTTTATCGGTAATACTTGTCTTACTACGCCGATGCTTTCAGACAAGTTTGTACTTCTTAATGAGTAAAGTCTGACAACGTTTTACACTTTTTACTTCTGTCACTATTTATACGAAATCTCGAAAATCAAATTTTTGTTGCTAGATACCTGCAACTGGGTATGAATTCAGTCTCTCGGAATAGCCACTTAGTAATATGCCCGCACGATGTTCAAAAGAATTGGAGGAACAGAAGTATCGCCGTCCGGTATGTTAAATCTATTTTGATACAGGGGATGGGCTTATTACATGGCTTGAGATACTCGCTTTCAATGTAGGCAGCAATTAAAATCATTCACCATCTATTGGCTGCTTTGTGCATTACAGCGTTGGGTGACCCCTCGGAAGGAAGTGATTGTTGCTGTTCCAGTGTGGACTTGGTATTGTATTCAGCCAAGCACACTCACCGAGCGAGGTGGCGCAGTGGGAGGACGATGGTTCAAACCCCCGTCCGGCCATCCTGATTTAGGTTTCCCGTGATTTCCCTAAATCGCTTCAGGCAAATGCCAGGATGGCTCTTTAGAAAGGGTACGGTCGACTTCACACCCCATCCTTCCCTAAACCGATGGAACCGATGGCCTCACTGTTTGGTCCCTTCCCCTCAACTCAACCAACCAAGCACATGCAGTACGACATCTTAATGCAATGCAAGTTGCAAGGGCAGTCTGTTTGCTTCAAAATGGATGAACTCGGTCGTGTTGCTGCATACATAGGATGTGGAGATGTTACAGGGAGACAAGTCAGTGCACAAGGCGAGATGGACAAGGTTGTTGAAACATTGAAATCCCACGTGAAGACCGATATCTCGCCATATCTGGGTTGCAGCCTCATACCGACACCACCAGAGCACTGCAAGAAGATCTCAGAAGGGCCACTGGAGCCGCTATGGCCGATCAGACTGTAATGAACAGATTACGGGAAAGGACCTTAAGACCCAGATGTCCTGTTCGAGTGCCTCGCTTGACATGACAACATCTTGTAGCCGTCTTCAGTTCTGCCATTCCCATTACAACTGGCAACTTCACCACTGACGATACGTGTTATTCACAGACGAGTCCAGATATCATGTGCGGAGACTCATGGTGAGAGTACCAGCCAAATGTCGCACAGGAAATCGATTTCCAAGGTTCTGTGATTTTGTAGGGAGGCTTTAGTTTTGACAGCCATACGGATCTTTTAGTAGTCCACGGTCGTCTTACCACCAGCCATTACAACGAACAGATCCTGTTGGACCTTGTACTGGCTGCTGCATACGGTGATGGACCTGAATTACTTCTAATGCCAGCCTCTATGTGGCTGGCGTCAGTAGGAATAACTTGCGAAGCCTGGACATAGAAATAATAGAATGCCCGGCGGTGATTCCCGACCTAAACCCCATAGCGCATTTGTGGGACAAGCGTGACAGACGTGTTTGGGGTCGTCTTGTTCCACCACAGGCTCCCCTAGAACTCTTATTGGCTCTCACACAGGGTGACTTCCGCAGACATTTACAGAGTACATGACGTAGGTGTCAGGCAGTGACAAACGCTCACGGAGGGCATACACGTTATAGAAGCTCCAATGAAAAGCACACGGGACGGCGGGATGTATGATTCTTTGCACCTTGTTTCCAGCTTTTTTATATAAACGATCGAAGATGTAATCGTGTTTTGTCGTGTACTTCATTTTTGAAAGACAAAAGTATAATTCGACAAATGTATCTAATCCTCAATTACTGCTCAGTGGAGTGTGGCGGGCGCCTTAAAGTCATCTTCCCCTAATTCTTTTGGTCAATCTAAATAGCGAGCGTAAAGAATTCTCGTCGAACGCTCGAGGTTGAACTAATCAACGGTTTGTGACCTACCGCGAGGCCGGCCGTGGTCTGTTCGTTAATCGGCGGGCGTGCCAGGAGAAAGTAGACAGGTGTGGGCCGCCTTGGGACCCTCCAGCTAGCTCGCTAAGGAAGGCAGCCCGGCCACGCGCCCACCCGCATTTCTCGGCGGCTACGCGAGCGTTGCGGATAGACCGGTCGAGGCCGACCTGCAACGTGCAGTGGCTCCACTATGCTCTCCCACGTCATGCCTTCATGAGCCACGCTCAATCCTCGCCCTATGGCTATTCACTGTGCATGAGATACAGATATTTTCCACTTGCAACATCATTAGACGAAGTGGTTCAAATGGCTCTGAGCACTATGGGACTTAACATCTGCGGTCATCAGTCCCCTAGAACTTAGAACTACTTAAACCTAATTAACGTATGGACATCACACACATCCATGCCCGAGGCAGGATTCGAACCTCCAACCGTAGCGGTCACGCGGTTCCAGACTGAAGCGCCTAGAACCGCACGACCACGCCGGCCGGCTCATTAGACGAGCGCTGTGGGACATATAACAGTGAAGATCATTTTGCCACTTGTTGTTGTTGTTGTTGTGGTCTTCAGTCCTGAGACTGATTTGATGCAGCTCTCCATGCTACACTATCCTGTCCAAGCTTCTTCATCTCTTCTGAATCTGCTTAGTTTATTCATCTCTTGGTCTCCCTCCACGCTGCCCTCCAATGCTAAATTTGTGATCCCTTAATGCCTCAGAACACGTCCTACCAACCGGTCCCTTCTCCTTGTCAAGTTGTGCCACAAACTCCTCTTCTCCCCAATCCTATTCAATGCCTCCTCATTAGTTATGTGATCTACCCATCTAATCTTCAGCATTCTTCTGTAGCACCACATTTCGAAAGCTTCTATTCTCTTCTTCTCCAAACTATTTATCGTCCATGTTTCACTTCCATACATGGCTACACTCCATACAAATACTTTTAGAAACGACTTCCTGACACTTAAATCTATACTCGATGTTAACAAATTTCTCTTCTTCAGAAACGCTTTCCTTGCCATTGCCAGTCTACATTTTATATCTTCTCTACTTCAACCATCATCAGTTATTTTCCACCCCAAATAGCAAAACTCCTTTACTACTTTAAGCGTCTCATTTCCTAATCTAATTCCCTCAGCATCACCTGACTTAATTCGACTACATTACATTATCCTCGTTTTGCTTTTGTTGATGTTCATCTTATATCCTCCTTTCAAGACACTATCGATTCCATTCAACTGCTCTTCCAAGTCCTTTGCTGTCTCTGACACAATTACAATGTCATCGCCGAACCTCAAAGTTTTTATTTCTTCTCCATGGATTTTAATACCTACTCCAAATTTTTCTTTTGTTTCCTCAATATACAGATTGAATAGCATCTGGGAGAGGCTACAACCCTGTCTCACTCCCTTCCCAATCACTGCTTCCCTTTCGTGACCCTCGACTCTTATAACTGCCATCTGGTATCTGTACAAATTGTAAATAGCCTTTCGCTCCCTATATTTTACCCCCGCCACCTTTAGAATTTGAACGACAGTATTCCAGTCAACATTGTCAAAAGCTTTCTCTAAGTCTTCAAATGCTAGAAACGTAGGTTTGCCTTTCCTTAATCTTTCTTCTAAGATAAGTCGTAAGGTCAGTATTGTCTCACGTGTTCCAATATTTCTACGGAATCCAAACTGATCTTCGCCGAGGTCGGCTTCTACTAGTTTTTCCATTCGTCTGTAAAAAATTCGTGTTAGTATTTTGCAGCTGTGACTTATTAAACTGATAGTTCGGTAATTTTCACATCTGTCAACACATGCTTGCTTTGGAACCGGAATTATTATATTCTTCTTGAAGTCTGAGGGTATTTCTCCTGTATCATACATCTTACTCACCAGATGGTAGAGTTTTGTCAGGACTGGCTCTCCCAAGGCCGTCAGTAGTTCTAATGGAATGTTGTCTACTCCCGGGGCCTTGTTTCGACTCAGGTATTTCAGTGCTCTGTCAAACTCTTCACGCAGTATCGTATCGCCCATTTCATCTTCATCTACATCCTCTTCCATTTCCATAATATTGTCCTCAAGTACATCGCCCTTGTATAGACCCTCTATATACTCCTTCAACCTCTCTGGTTTCCCTTCTTTACTTAGAACTGGGTTTCCATCTGAGCTCTTGATATTCATAAAAGTGGTTCTCTTCTCACCAAAGGTCTCTCCAATTTTCCCTTAGGCAGTATCTATCCTACCCCTAGTGAGATAAGCCTTGCCACTTAGTAGCATTCATATACGAGGGTTGGAACTTTAATAGTGGCAACTATTTATTTACAGCTCATACAAAATAGATACGTATTTAAAAGTTTTACTGACCTTCAAAGTAGTCACCAGCATTGTGTATAACTCGTTGCCAGCGATGTGATAGTCGTAGGATACTCTTAGCAGTGCCAGTTGTGATGACAGTTCGAGCGGCGCGGTCTAGTGCACGAGGAATTTGTAGCAGCTCTGAAGCGAATGCCGTGAAGTGTTTCCTTCAGTTTAGAAATAGAGTTGAACTTACGAGGGCTTAAGTCAGGAGAGTGCAACAGGTGGTATAGCACTTAGCAGGAACACGATAGTACATAAACACACGTTGTGTTGTCCAAATGCCTGAAAGATGTCAGTGAGAAATCCCGCCAAGAACAAGCCGTTTGCTGGGATCCGCTTTCTACTCGCAGAAGGAGCAACACTTACCACATTTTTTGGAGAATCAAAACTGTTTACAGCGAAGGTGTTATCAACAGAACGGTTGTGCTTAAATGATGTAAGAAGTTAAGTGGAGGCCGAACAAATTTCATTACGAACTGAGACGTGGAAGACCTCCCATTTTCACTCATGAATTGGTGCAAAAAATAGAGGAAACTGTTCGTGAAGACCGATGATTGATAGCGGATGAAATTTCTGCGGCCGGCCTCAGTGGTCTAGCGGTTCTAGGCGCTCAGTCCGGAACCGCGCGACTGCTACGGTCGCAAGTTCGAATCCTGCCTCGGGCATGGATGTGTGTGATGTCCTTAGGTTAGTTAGGTTTAAGTAGTTCTAAGTTCTAGGGGACTGATGACCACAGATGTTAAGTCCCATAGTGCTCAGAGCCATTTGAACCATTTTTGAAATTTCTGCGATATTTTCACAACTCTCCAGAATTACCTCACGATGCACTCACAGAGACGCTGGGATACTGGAAACTGTGGGTAAGATGGGTTCCGAAACAGCTGACAGAGCTGCACAAGAAAAATCGAGTCAGTAGCGGCGTGCGGGATTAGCCGAGCGGTCTAGGGCGCTGCAGTCATGGACTGTGCGGCTGGTCCCGGCGGAGGTTCGAGTCGTCCCTCGGGCATGGACGTGTGTGTTTGTCCGTAGGATAATTTAGGTTAAGTAGTTTGTAAGCTTAGGGACTGATGACCTTAGCAGCTAAGTCCCATAAGATTTCACACACATTTGAACTTTTTTTTTTTTTGAGTCAATAGCACCCGCGTGTTTCTTGAGCTACTTGAACTCGACAGTGAGGACTTTCTGAGCTCTGCTGTGACTGGAGATGAAACATGGTGGCTCATTACACACCTGAGACAAAAAGACAGTCGTCGCAGTGGCCAAAAAATTCAGAAGCACAGTTTCGCGCAAAAAGGTCATGGCTTCAGTGGTTTGGGATCGAAAAGATATCATTTTGGTCGAATTTCTGCCTCAGGGGGATACCATCAACTCGCAATGATAATGTTAGACCCTAAAATACCCCTAAACGGCCATTCAAAATAAAAGGAGAGGTATGCTGAAGAGAGGAGCATGTTTGTTGGACGACAAAGCCCGTCCTCACACAGGCTTAGCCACCAAAAAGCTCTTGGACTCGTTTGGTTCAGATGTTTTGAACCACGCCCCGCATTCCCCTGAGCTAGTGCCTTCAGTTACCATCTTTACACTTCTCTGAAGGCACACATGAGTGGAATTAAACATGCACTTGACGCGCAAATGCAGACAGAGGTTCTGAAGTGGGGGAAGGAGCCTGCGGTGGGGGTCCTCGAGGAGGACATAAAGAAGCCTGTGGAACGGCTCACATCATGTACTGAACGGGATGCTGATTATGTGGAAAAATAGTCAATAAGTGTACTAATAATATCTTACAGTTCTTTTTTTTAGGTACACTTCTTCTAAAAGAATATAAAAATCTAGTACACTTACTTTCTGAAAATGCCTCGTATAATGCCTACCGGAGAGTACATAATGTACGAATATCATTGTAAACCACCTTTCCCATTCCCTAGCAGACGTGACCTAGTAGATAACGACAGAAGTTCCATCAGGCTTTTTGCTGGTAATACAGAGAAGTTGCAACGTTAGAAAATTATAGCGCAATGAAGGAAGACCTGCAGATGACCGACGCTTGGTGCAGGGAATTGTGGATGGTGCGCGGTACGAACGACACTCAGCACTTCACCATGTTAGCGTGAATTTATCGATTGTAACACTATGTGTAAGAGGAAGCGTCGTCGAGATAGGTCTATACCTCTGACGTCGGTCTGTTGTAGAATTTTGGAACGTGTTTCATGCGTATTATGACGTTTCTGGAGACCGAAAATTTGCCCTGTAGGAACCAACATAAGTCCTGAAAGCAGCGATTGTGTGGAAGCCAGTTCGCTCTGCTCGTCCACAAGACACAGAGAGCAGTAGATACAAGCGCAGGTACCGTGTTTCTTGTCTTACGAAAGAAGTTCGATACAGTTCCGCACTGCCGCCTAATGAATGAAATGCGAGTGTATGGAATATCAGACCAACTGTGCGACTGGATTGAAGAGATTCTAGCAAACAGAACACAGCATGAGGAGGGACTCGAGAATTGCTGCTTCCTGTGATCTTACACATCTACAGGCTTGTTGGCGTCGATTTGACCGCTACAAACAAAAGCGAGACCCATCGCTGAATACCTGAGAAGGCCATCAGTGTCTCAGTTGACTCAGATTTACACTAAATAAGCTAATATTGTCTGTGGTATGGACTCAGCAGCTAATACCTCTAGATTGTACACAATTTCCAGTAATCTACTTCCGACGGCACATAAGTAGGACCTACTTCCAAGAGCATAACAACACCAGTGAACGTGTGCTATGGCTTATGACAAAACATCCCGTTTGTGTTTGTTTACACCAGGTTAATTCTTACGATGAACGAAGTATAGTCACTGGATGTTACCACAAAACCCATCAGCGTTATTTCTACCCTTCTAAAGCTGCCAAGTCGACTGTTAGTGACGTGATTGTGAAGGGGAAATGCGGAGGAACAACTTCAGTTAAGCCAGCGTCAGGTAGAGTTGGGTTGTTTGGGGGAGGAGACCAGACAGTGAGGTCATGGGTCTCATCGGATTAGGGAAGGATGGGGAAGGAATTCGGCCGTGCCCTTTCAACTGAACCATCTCGGCATTTGCATGGAGCGATTTATGGAAATCACGGAAAACCTAAATCAGGATGACAGGACGCGGGACTGAGCCTGTCGTCCTCTTGAATGCGAGTCCAGTGTGCGAGCCACTGCGCCATATCGCTCGATCAAAGCCAGGCAGACTTCACGTACTGGCAGACAGGTAAAATCGAGCATTGCAGAGGATGGTTGCAAAAAAATTGCATGAAACAAGCGGAGGGAACCACTCGTGAGTTCCAAAGTGCTACCATTACTCCAGCTAGCACAGTGACTGTACATAAGCAAGCACTCCGTCTTCAGGCCACAAGTGGCCCATCGGGACCATCCGACCGTCGTGTCATCCTCAGATGAGGATGCGGATAGGAGGGGCGTGTGATCAGCACACCGCTCTCCCGGTCGTTATCATGGTTCTCTTTGACCGAAGCCGCTACTAATAGGTCGAGTAGTTCCTCAGTTGGCATTACGAGGACCATGCCCGACAGCGCTTAACTTCGGTGATCTCACGGAAACCGGTCTATCCACTGCGGCAAAGCCGTTGCCCACAGTAGCTGTTTATTTATTTATTTATTTATTGTTCCGTGGGACCAAATTAAGGAGAAGTCTGCATGGTCATGGAACGAGTCAATACATGAAATTATAACACGATAGTAGAAACAGATAAAATGAAATATAAAAAAGGCGACAAGTCATAAATTTAAATAAAGAAAATCAAGAACGTAACACTCGAATTTGTTTAATTTTTTAGTTCTTCCAGGAGCTCCTTGACGGAATAGAAGGAGTGAGCCATGAGGAAACTCTTCAGTTTGGACTTAAAAGAGTTTGGGCTACTGCTAAGATTTTTGAGTTCTTGTGGTAGCTTATTGAAAATGAATGCAGCAGAATACTTCTGCACAAGAGTCAAGGAAGTGCATTCCACATGCAGATTTGATTTCTGCCTAGTATTAACTGAGTGAAAGCTGCAAACTCTTGGGAATAGGCTAATATTGCTAACAACAAACGACATTAAAGAAAATATATACTGTGAGGGTAATGTCAGAATTCCCAGACTATTGGATAGGGGTCGACAAGAGGTTCTCGAACTTACACCACATATAGCTCGAACTGCCCGTTTTTGAGCCAATAATACCCTTTTTGAATCAGAAGAATTACCCCAAAAAATAATACCATACGACATAAGCATATGAAAATATGCGAGGTAGACTACTTTTCGTGTTGAACTGTCACTTATTTCAGATACTGTTCTAATGGTAAATAAAGCAGCATTTAGTTTCTGAACAAGAACCTGGACATGGGCTTTCCACAACAGCTTACTATCTATCCGAACGCCTAGGAACTTGAACTGTTCCGTCTCGCTTATAATATGCCCATTCTGTCTGATCAAAATATCGGTTCGTGTTGAATTGTGAGTTAGAAACTGTAAAAACTGAGTCTTACTGTGATTTAGCATCAAATTATTTTCCACAAGCCACGAACTTATTTCATGAACTACATTATTTGATACTATTTCAATATTACACACAAGATCCTTCACTACCAAGCTGGTGTCATCAGCAAACAGAAATATTTTTGAATCACCTGTAATACTAGAAGGCATATCATTTATATAAATAAGAAACAGCAGTGGCCCCAGCACCGACCCTTGGGGAACGCCCCACTTAACAGTGCCCCATTGGGTCTGAACATCACTACCACTCTCAATATTGCGGAGAATTACCTTCTGCTTTCTGTTCTTAAAGTAAGAGGCGAACCAATTGTAAGCTACTCCCCTTACTCCATAATGGTCCAACTTCTGCAGTAATATTTTGTGGTCAACACAGTCAAAAGCCTTCGTTAAATCAAAGAAAACACCTAGCGTTCGCAACCTTTTATTTAATCCGTCCAAAACCTCACAGAGAAAAGAGAATATAGCATTTTCAGTTGTTAAACCATTTCTAAAACCAAACTGAACATTTGACAGCAAATTATGTGAATTTAAATGCTCCAGTAACCTTGTATATACAACCTTCTCGATAACTTTAGCAAACACCGATGGCATAGAAATAGGTCTAAAATTGTCAACATTATCCCTGTCTCCCTTTTTATAAAGTGGCCTCACTATCGAGTACTTTAATCGGTCAGGAAACCGACCACTCCTAAAGGAAAAGTTACAGATATGGCTGAGAACTGGACTAACATACATAGAACAATACTTCAGTATTCTGCTAGATACCCCGTCATATCCATGAGAGTTCTTGGTCTTTAGTGATTTAATTATTAACTCAATGTCCCTCTTTTCAGTATCATGGAGGAGCATTTCAGGTAACAGTCTCGGAACACTTTTTTCTAAGAGCGCAGTACATAATGCGTTAAAAAGAATGGGGTACGATGGTCGAACTGTGCCTCATAAGCCATACATTTCTGTAGTCAGTACTAAGTGATGCTTGAAATGGTGCAAAGAACGGCTTCAGTGGACAGTGGATGACTGGAAATGAGTTGTTTGGAGTGATGAATCACGCTATACCATGTGGAAATTCTATGGAAGAGTTTGTATTTGGGTCTGACGAATGCCCTGAAATGTTGCGTTTCGTCAGGTAGCGCCAGCAGTGAACTACGGAGGAGGTGGTTTTACAGTATGGGGCTGTTTTCCGTGGTTAGTGTGTGTTCCCGTGTTTAAGAAAACGCTAAATGTGGAAGGATACGGACACGTTTTAAAACATTGCGTACAGTGTACTGTACGTCTCATTCGGACACGATGATCGTTTCAGTATAAAAAGTGCACTTTCATAATGCAGCATCTCTGAGGCAATAGTGTGTGGGCAATAACATACCTGAAATGGACTAGCCTGCTCAGAGTCCCAACCTGAACCCAGCGAAACACTTCTGGCATGAGTTGGAACGTCGACTTCGCCTTAGGTCTCAGCATCCATCACTAGATTCTCTGATTTCGGTTCTTGAGAAAGAACGGGCTACCATTCCTCAGACATTCGGACACCTCATTGAAAATGCCTGCAGCAGAATTAAAGCCGCCATAAATGAGAATGGTGGGCACTTTCTATATTGATGTTCACTAAAGGTGTGTGCTGACACTTTTGATCAGATAGTGCACTTCGTTGCTCCACTCGGTAAACTCGATCTCTGTTAAAGTTGATGCGAGATTTAAGACTTTCACACGCTTCTTTTATCAGTCGGCCTTAACAAGAAAAAGTTATATGAGACATTTTATTTTTATTTTACTAACAATATTAATCCCACTTGAGGTTCAGTTCCAGATATTTTTAAAAGATTTTCTTCGCATTTAATAGCCTTTTCTGGATCGGAACTATCGAAAATTTAAAAAGGAGTGGTGGACCGTATAATTGCCATTGCATGAATGACAGTATTACGATGTGTTTTTCATTAATGGAACTATCACACTATTATTGCACATTTTGATTCCAAAGCACTTTAAAATGTTGTTGCCCAGCGAGACGTCTAATTGGCTTTTCTCTGTTAGAGAATTGGTGATCGGAGTTTCTGTGTTAGGTCTGTAAATGCTCCATTGCTATACACACTAGGGAGAGAATTTAAATTGTTTGAGTAGTGGCTTACAGTGTTCATATTTTTTCTAAAATGATAAAATTGTCACTGGTTGCTTGAGTGATTTAAAATCGAATGAGATCCACAGCTATTTCCCCAGAAAATTATTCTGCAACTAACAACAGACAGAGCACGATATTCGAGTTTTAAAGTGTGCAGGTCTTACTGACCGCCTTAAGAATCCTACTTCGCTAGGCTTACCAACAATACTTGGTTGAAAGAATCATCTTGCTCAGGTTGGAAGCTCCTCTAGACGCCTTTCTGTGTTTGCGATTTAAAATCTGGGTTTTTTAAAATCCGCCTTGCGCAAAACGCTGTTTATTTCTTTCTATTCACCCAGACAGATTTCGACATTTATGTGTCATCTTATGTGAGTCAAATTTATTTCCGTAAAGTATAACACAAATTTTTAATCCATTACTTACTGTATGCCCAAAAATTACAACACGTGCATTTTGTTTGGTTTGTTTCGAATACTCACCTAAAAATTACATTCCTTGTGAAAATGCATTCTTAGAGATCGGTTTTTGTGCCCTTTCTTTGTAGTTTTGGCAGTACGTCCTCTGCAAAGTATTCCCGAGGAAAATTTGTGCATTTTGAAGTACTTTTTCGTGGGTAGTGGTTATGTATGTTACTTAACTTAACATTTTCCGTCCTGTTGCGTATCTCTAGTGGATATCTCTTTGTCTTGCTACTGAGTACACTCCATACCGGTATTTTATATAATTTCACTCTCACCTTTTCGGGTGCTATGTCGATGTCGCTGCTCACTTGTTCATCGTTTGTCATATGTTTAGCGTGGCGCTAATTTTGATTGTTTCGTGAGAACTATTGTGCCGTTCTCTGCTGGGGAAGAACTTATGTGATGTGATTTGATGTTGTGTGTGTGTGTGTGTGTGTGTGTGTGTGTGTGTGGGTGGGTGGGTGGGTGGGTGTGCGTGTGTACAAAACGAGAGAGACAGAGAGAAAGAATTGGTGTTAGGGCTATACGTACAAGTATTGTGATCACTGGTACCTTAATATGGATCTGGTTCACTGTGTTACTTGTTTTTTTCTGCGTCTAACAGTCTTCACCCAAACACATCACATAATTTACTATATGATGTTTTATGCACAGTCGTAATTTCACCACGAAGTGGACTTCATCAGTTACTATAGACTAACTGTTTTGCATCGACACGTCCACACTTCAACACCTGGCGTGCTGCCCAGAGGAAAATAAGCATTAATGATTTGCTCTTGCCACATATACTTGGAGGTATTAACCAAACTATAAACACATTACTCCTGATAACTACACTACTGGCCATTAAAATTGCTACACCACGAAGATGACGTCCTACACACGCGAAATTTAACCGACAGGTAGAAGATGCTGTGATATGCAAATGATTAGCTTTTCAGAGCATTCACACAAGGTTGGCGCCAGCGGCGACACCTACAACGTGCTGACATAAGGAAAGTTTACAACCGATTTCTCATGCACAAACAGCAGTGGACCGGCGTTGCCTGGTGAAACGTTGTTGTGATGCCTCGTGTAAGGAGGAGCAGTGCGTACCGTCACGTTTCCGACTTTGATAAAGGTCAGATTGTAGCCTATCACGATTGCGGTTTATCGTATCGCGACATTGCTGCTCGCGTTGGTCGAGATCCAATGAATGTTAGCAGAACATGGAATCAGTGGGTTCAGAAGGGTAATACGGCACGCCGTGCTGGATCGCAACGGCCTCGTATCACTAGCAGTCGAGATGACAGGCATCTTATCCGCATGGCTGTAACGGATCGTGCAACCACGTCTCGATCCCTGAGTCAACAGATGGCGACGTTTGCAAGACAACAACCATCTTCACGAACAGTTCGACGACGTTTGCAGCGGCATGGACTATCAGCTCGGAGACCATGGCTGCGGTTACCCTTGACGCTGCATCACGGACAGGAGCGCCTGCGATGGTGTACTCAACGACGAACCTGGGGGCACGAATGGCAAAACGGCATTTTTTCGGATGAATCCAGGTTCTGTTTACAGCATCATGATGGTCGCATCCGTGTTTGGCGACATCGCGGTGAACGCACATTGGAAGCGTGTATTCGTCTTCGCCATATTGGCGTATCACTGGGTGTGATGGTATGGGGTGCCATTGGTTACACGTCTCGGTCACCTCTTGTTCGCATTGACGGCACTTTGAACAGTGGACCCGTGGCTCTACGATTCATTCGATCCCGCCGAAACCCTACATTTCAGCAGGATAATGCACGACTGCATGTTGCAGGTCCTGTACGGGCCTTTCTGGATACAGAAAATGTTCGACTCCTGCCCTGGCCAGCACATTCTCCGGATCTCTCACCAATTGAAAACGTCTGGTCAAAGGTGGCCGAGCAACGGTGTCGTGGGGTTTCCTACCGTGGGGTTTTCTACGTTCAGTGACGCACTAACCTGTCAGAGGGCCGGGCCGGCAAAACATATTGAGGCTCTCGTAACACTGAAAGTGACTGCTCTCGTAATCTCGTTGCTAATATTTTATAGCTATGTTGCCCCTTATACGACAGAAATCTTTACATGATTCGAACAACAGAATGCACGTAGTACATGGGCATGTTTAAATTTTTTTTATTTTTCATTTTATCTATTTTTATTTAGTCTTTGTTGTTATTGTTGTTGTTCAACATTACAGCAGCAAATTGATAACCTTTTTTCTTATCAATCGTAATTTCTTATTAATTGTTTGTAAAATGGCTAGAGATTTGAAACACCTTTTCAAATCTCCAGAGCCTTCATATGTTTTCATAATGTCTTTTAATCTTTTGTCAAGGTCTATGTACCGTTTCTTTCTCTTTTGAAGAGCTAGGCCAATGGAATCTTTTTTAATTTCAAAAATAGCATTGACTGCCTCCTCCTTCAGCTTTGGAATCAGAAAGTACACATTTGGATGTTTCCGATTTATTGAGGAGTTCAGTTTTCTATGCCAACCTTTGACAGCATTCGTCGTTCTGTGTCGTTGGTTAAAAACATTCCACATTTCAATAGGTATATTAGGGTTTTCCATCCACTGATCAATCATATAGTTTGCAAATGCTGTGATCCTCTCTCCACTGGGCATTTGTTCCATTATTAAAATCCACGCTTCATCGACAGTGCTAAGTGGAAGATGTCCCACTGCAGCACACATGCGACAGAACAATCGGACTTCCTCCCTACCCTGTTGTCTTCCATTAATCCCAGTTCCTGTATCTTCTTCCAAAGACATTGGTTAAAGTGAAAATTACAACAGGAAAGTTGTGTTTCGGGGAACACTGAATTCATTGTTTTGATTTTAGCCATTTCAAAATCTAGCACTGCAGTTATGGTGACCACCCAGGCATCTTAGATTTCAATCCGGAAAAAGTCTTTTATATGAATTTTGACTTTTGTCTGGCAGCAAAGCAAATAAAACAAGAAACATCTTAGTTGCCTCTTCTGTACTTCCGATGTTGACGTGGATTGTGTACAATTGTTTGAACTGTTTCGAAGAGCTTTCAAATGTCCCATCCATAAGCCAGTTCCATTGTCACAAAGGATTTTCTCTGCTTCTTCACAAGCAAACACTAGAAGTCTCTTGCCTGGAACACAGCCATCACCAGTCTTCAAAAACTATTAGCTTCCGTTAATTTCAAAACGTCTTCGCTAAGGTGAATTTCCGAACTAGAGCCAGGGTTCTGGGTTGTCCCAATAGCTCCTCTTCTCGCCTTACACAATTGAGTCTTGGAGCTGTCATAATTCGGAATATATGCCACGAATTCCAATCCTTTATCTTACAAATCTTGAAATTCCTGCTTAAAAATTTGGGCTACAGGCACTGTCTTTTCTTCACGAACTATTTTTCTGCAATTATGTAGTCTTTTCTTTATCTCCACATCTGTTTTCTCAGGTGGATACGAATGTTGCTGTTAAGCAAAGATTTCACAATTTGCAATTTTTAAACGGTCTTTGCACCAACTCCGATCGTATTTGACGCACATCCAGTTCGTATATTCTTTCATTTTTTCCTATAAATCCTTGAAAAGACACGGCGTCCTTTTGTTGTTGTTATTACTTCCATTGTGTACACTGCATAGAACAGAAGTCGTTTAGGAAAACACACGAAACGAAAACTATCGACGACGACACTGTCTGAGAAACGGTGACAACACTTGCACTGAGGGTGAGCGACTGGGATAGACAAGCAAATTGGCTCTGAGCACTATGCGACTTAACTTCTGAGGTCATCAGTCGCCTAGAACTTAGAACTAATTAAACCTAACTAACCTAAGGACATCACACACATCCATGCCCGAGGCAGGATTCGAACCTGCGACCGTAGCGGTCGCTCGGTTCCAGACTGTAGCGCCCAGAACCGCACGGTCACTCCGGCTGGCATAGACAAGCAGTAGGGGAGGCTCAGTTCGCAAACACCTCATTAGGGAACCGGTTGCTCGGGACAGCTTCGATACCTGCTGCACCCTTGTAGGAAACCCCATGATAGGAAACCTCATGTAGCCCTCTCAGGATGGCGTGTGAGCCATACACACACGTGCTTCAATCATGGCCTCATCTGTAGCAGACCAGCAAATGGGAAGCGCCTTCTGAACCAATGTATGGGCAACCTACCATACTCCGAGTCATCAGCTTGTGCTAGAGGATGATGCAGGGATCTTCGGCAGCCGTGAGTCTGCCTCTGGATTCAGCAGATTCCACTCTGGCTTATAAAATCACCAGCTTTTGCAGAGGACATGGCGACAAGATATATTCTGAGGAATAAAAGAAGTAAAAATTAATGTTATTTTATTGAGTTGAATGACACCACGCAGATTCCTTGGCCTCCATCCTAACGAAACAGTAGGTTTTCCAGCACAGCAGCCGATGACCCCTATGTATATTATATAGATTGAAGAGAACGTTTGCCCCTGAAGTATCTTTGGAATATCTTCATCATACAGACTTTTTTTTTTTTTTTTTTTTACAAAAACTCATTTCTACATATGAATGAATGATTTTGACAGTCATCTTTTCACTTTTTTTCAGAATTTTGTATGGCATCCCTGATTATGAAGACATTATCTTTCCCATCTTCCGAAAGTTCCATGACTAATAAGCTGGCCTCCGTTGCAAGGATGAGATTCCCTGAAGACTGCATCCTGTAGTCTGACCTACAGATGCTCTACAGGGCTTGTGTCTGGACTTTCGTTAACGGTTGGCATCACAGAAATCATCATAGTTCATTCTTTCTCATAATGCCTTACAATCAACACTTTTTTTCTGACTGCGTGGATTTTCTTGGCTAAACGTAAGTGTGTTGTTCCCACGGATGGTCTACAAATAAAGCCTTTTATAGTTGTCTTATGATTGGTCTTCTCTCTTTGTTGATAGCCATCTGAGAAATTCAGACATTTGGCATCTGCCCAACTACTGACACTAATTTTATCCTTCACCAAATATATTTTGTGTTTGGTGCGAGTTTTGTTGGTTATCCAACTCTGTTGCTGTCACTAACATTACGATCACCTCTCTTAACCCAATGTGTAACGTTTTTTGGATCAACACCCAAAGTTCGAGCAATTATGGTATTAGACATTCCACTGGAAAGGAGGCCTGGAATTTGGGAAGGACCATTTTCATGTTTTGGTCCCATTTCTTAATTATGGCACCCTGAAAAAGAATGAGATACACAAATAGCCACAGAGCAGTATACAAACAAAGTTCAAGATCAATTTAAATACGCAATGTGTAATCAACCCATTAAATTGGAGACTGTCTATTTTTATATCTCTCATTGCAATTTAATGATAATATAAATTATTTTTTCGTTCTTTTTTAGGTAAATATAAAAGAATACCTAAAAAATTATTGAATGAAAAACTATAATGAAATTACCAAAACAGATATGATAAGTTTAAGAACATGATCTGATTAGAGGAAGTGAACCACTACAGTACGGCCGGCCGGAGTGGCCGTGCGGTTCTAGGCGCTACAGTCTGTAGCCGAGCGACAGCTACGGTCGCAGGTTCGAATCCTGCCTCGGGCATGGTTGTGTGTGATGTCCTTAGGTTAGTTAGGTTTAATTAGTTCTAAGTTCTAAACGACTGATGACCTCAGAAGTTAAGTCGCCTAGCGCTCAGAGCCATTTGAACCATTTTGAGCCACTACAACACGTGTCAGCAGCAGACAAACAACTGTTGGAATGTGTTCACAGTGATTCAGCAAGTAACACAGACTAGCACTAAGATCATATAGCCAGAACCACCTGTTGGTGTGAGGTGGAACTATCTCCACACAGCATCACACTTTGGTGGCTTAAAAAAGGAATAAACTTTCTACCCACCCTGTAGTACTCATCATGTATTCGTAGGGTCATGCTGGGTGTCTGTAGAGCGAAAAATAAACAATCATTAGCGTAATGTACACAGTATGAGTTTAAGAGACTCGTGATCTAGGGGTAGCGAAGTTAACAAGTAATCAAAACATCCTGTGTGAAGGATATGAAACAGAAAAACAGAAGAAAGATTAGAGTTTAACATCCCGTCGACATCGAGATCATTAGAGGCGAAGCGCAAGCTCGGAATGTTTGAAGAATGGGGAAATAAATTGGTTATGTCCTTTCAAAGGTAGCATCCCAGCGGTTTAGGGGAATCATGGAAAAATCTGAATCTGGATGGCCGGACGTGGATTTGAACCATCGTCCTCTAGAATGCCAGACCAGTGAGCTAACTACTGGGCCACCTCGCTCAGTGAGTGCGAATCCA
This sequence comes from Schistocerca cancellata, assembly GCF_023864275.1. NCBI lineage: Eukaryota > Metazoa > Arthropoda > Insecta > Orthoptera > Acrididae > Schistocerca > Schistocerca cancellata. The sequence goes on from NC_064634.1 coordinate 299,732,323, forward strand.
ACCACAGCTCAAATTTTGAATAAAAACCATCAGCAGAAGACTTCCGGCTGAAGGTTATGGTGGTTAGTGGTGGGCTCAGTGGAAACACTATTAGCAATTGAGAATGACTTTATTGACTTCAGTACATGAGGTAGAGAGGCAATCATTCCCATCTCTGTTTTGCTGCCCAGCACTGACGTATAGGTTGCGGTATCCATCGCGGCTGCTGTGCCAGCGACCTGCATTTTTGATGTTGGCCCGTGTAGGCCAGGAACCTTTAGAGGTCATGGTCACTAACGACAGAGCGTGCTATCTTCCTGGACATCATGGAGCCCTCATGGCCTCTTGCAGACCCTCTCTCTGCTCGCGTCTCTGCAGCGGTGCGTGAATATGTCTGGGCGTGGAGTATGAATTGCTACCGTCTGGCAGGAGTCGGACAGCGTCAGCAGGCACCAGCGCGTAATTCGGCATTTAAAGAGAGATGAAAATCTAATAATCATGACAGATTGGAACGCAGTTGTAGGGGAAGGAATGGAAGAAAGGTCGCAGGAGAAAATGGGCTTCGCAGCAGCAATGAGAAATGAGGATGACTAATTGAGTTCTGCAAAAAATTTCATATGGTAATAGCGAATACTAAACTGCTAAAGACTTATAACTTTTCCTGCAAGACTGGGTAGTGGCACTACACTGCTCTCCCCCCCCCCCCCTCTCCACATACCCCCTTATTGGAGAAGACTCAGACTCAGTCCCTCGGGTCTTGCTCTGACTCTACTGTGATTACATCTACAATTACATCTACATGGATACGCTGGAAATCACATTTAAGTGTCTGGCAGAGGGTTCATCGAACCAACTTCACAATTACCTTTATCCTTAATCTGAAAAAATCACTTATTACTAAATAGGCTATTCTTAACTATTATGCAATTACTGTATTAATATGTACCTTCGTAAATCCATCTTTCATCCCTAGCTTTCCCTCTGCCCTCCTCATTAATTCAGATACTACGAAATATATTTCACTACTAGGCCCCTTGCCATGCTTATGCAACAGCAACTTTAAACTCTCCATTCCATACCTATAAACTAGAATGACTATCTTTGTAAGTATGCTGTTTATGTTTTCTTATTGGTAACGTTACGTAGCGCTCTGTATGAAAATCACTGGCTGTGCTGTGTGCCGTCTGTGGCTAGTTTGCATTGTTGTCTGCCATTGTAGTGTGGGGCAGCGGCAGCTGGATGTTAACAGCGCATAGCGTTGCTCAGTTGGAGGTGAGCCGCCAGCAGTGGTGGATGTGGGGAGAGAAATGGCGGAGTTATGAAATTTGTATGACTGCATGTCATGAACTGCTATGTATATTATGATTTTTCAACACTATTAAGGTAAATACATTGTCTGTTCTCTATCAAAATCTTTCATTTGCTAACTATGCCTATCAGTAGTTAGTGCCTTCCGTAGTTTGAATCTTTTATTTAGCTGGCAGTAGTGGCGCTCGCTGTATTGCAGTAGTTCGTGTAACCAAGATTTTTGTGAGGTAAGTGATTTGTGAAACGTATAGGTTAATGTTAGTCAGGGCCATTCTTTTGTAGGGATTTTTGAAAGTCAGATTGCGTTGCGCTAAAAATATTGTGTGTCAGTTTAAGCTCAGTCATGTACAATTTTTCATAAGGGGACGTTTCATCTTTCTTTCTAAATAAATTATCTTTAATGTATCAACTTCAAGAAGACATGGCCTGACTTCATTAACTTCTTCCGCTTGGCATCTCATCTGTGTGTCCAGTGGTTTCTTAACCATTTGTTTAACAACTTTCGGAACTTCGTCCTTGAGACAACAGTTCTCATTATGCTTCTACAGGCAACACGCTCCCAAAACCATCCGTACAAGAGAATCACATTCAACACTACCATTCACAACACTTCGACAGGTAGTCACACTTCTCCCACCTACTGTCGTTCTCATTACCGGTCGCATTCTACTCGAAATGCTTGGTTATCTGGTACTCCTGCTCACCCAAAACAACTTCCCGGTGCCTGGTGGCACAGTAACACGTGAATTACTCCTTATTGTATTCATACACGGTTTAAGTGGTTTGCCTTGTGTATTTTACTCGCCTCGTGACATGTTTACACTGGCAACAGCTTTCTGTCACCGAAGGTTAACTTTGGCGTGATGTCCAGCCAAAATATTTACTTCCTGACTCGCTTTGCACCCCTCACCCACTTCATACTCATCGCGTACGCCAGACCACGGCCGTGCTGTAAACAGCTCGCTGCGCACATGGCGTGCTTGCTCTGCAAATCTGTAATCCAGCACTTGCGTTCACGCTACATTCATAACCTCTGCCGTATACTCTTCAACAGATTCAGTCCTGTCGACTTGATCAGCCACTCAACCAATTTGCCTCCTCTTTCTTTTCCTCAGTTCACCCTGATTCTGGAAAATGTGTGTGTCTGTACCATTTCTGTCACGACATCTACAACACAGCTATCAATAACTTCTTATTTATTCCCTATAGTATCAAAAACAACATCATCTGCGGTTCCACATTGCACGATACAAAAATCACCAGCACATGCCCTTTCCTGTGTATGCGGCCCAAGCTCTCCGGCATCAAAACAACACCCAATCATCATTCAGTGACGCAGATACTGCTGCTCTGAAATCACCCTTCTTGATAACCCCACACTTAGCCACTCTAGAAGAGCACACATCCGTTCCCACAACCACAGACTCCACAATTCCATTGGATTTTAGAGCTGGTACTTTTACTTTACTGGTCTTACTTTCGACAACGTCGTCATACTGTGCCTCACATAAATTCTCAGGAACTACTATTACTACACCATCTACAACTAATTTAATCTTTCCGCCAAAAAACTCGTCTAACCAATCAAGACATTCAATGCTACTCTTCATTGGATCAACAGGTTTAAACATCAACATCAGACGTTCTGCAGGAACTTGTAAAACACCCACAACCCTGCTCCTTCCCCTTTCATCATCCACATTCTCTCTTCTTTCTGCTCCCCCTTTTTTCTTTCTTTCCGTCCTCTCCATAATTAACATATTTTTCATGTCAGTATACCCATTTTCCATTATTCATTCCTTGTACTCTCTCTGCAACTTCTCCCAATAATCCAGAGTTTTATGATAGTCATTTCCTTCACATCGGCATCAAGTGCTTCTAATTCCTTATCCTGCTCCATCGTTTCGTCTTGTAGCTTATCTTCTTCGTCTCTTAAGAATCCCAATACCTGCTCCCAGGTAGCTCCTTGCAGTACTGTGAAATTTTTATTTTTTTCCACCTCCGCGTTGCAAATGTTTTGAGTGAAATGCCCAGTTGATGCGCTGTTGTTTTCATGTCACTTCTACCAACATTGAGAGTTGTTTAGTTCTCGAGGTTTTGTAAAATTCCTGGATTCATGTCTCGTCGCTGTGCAGCCTATGAAAAGGATTGCGGAAGACTCCCAAATAAATTCCAAAATACAGTGCACTTTTAACACCAATATATTTCCAGGACTCTGGTGTCCGAGCCTGGTGAACTGTGCCAGTTACATCACATGTACCCAAATTTGACATCAAACGACGCAGAGTTCTCAACAATCAACAAACGAGTGAGCCTACAATACATTTGCTCGCAACCCTAGCCAAAAAACGAGTGCCCCAAGGCGCCTGCATGACCACTATTTATACTTTTGTTAACAATTACCTACAATGAAATTTACAATTTTATGTAAAATCACAATTAAAAGTTAAACCGAATATGAGCTACACATTGCTAAAAATTTACAATCTCAGACTGAACAAGGTGAACCTATTTTCAACTTAGTTACGAGTTAATATAACATTTTCTGGCCAATTATGTTACAGGTAACAATTACATTTCTAAATGTGTTTATAACACATCAACTAGTGCCCGAATTTTAGTGCTAACATATATTGGAGATTCATTTACCGTGCGTTATTTATATGTCCTATTTAATTTGCTGTAGTAATTTTATAATGATAGGTTTACTGGTACATCCTGACCATGTGCTACATTTCTTTCGATTAGTTACAGTATTAATTTCACATTTATATTGTGTTTCTCACATAAGAACAATGTTAATCAGCAAAGCATCATTTTCGAATTATATGTATACTGGTTACTTTTTTATGTAATTTGGAAACAGATCACTTTACAATTGGACAATTAGGACTGGTGTTTATCTTTATTGCTCTCCGAGGGGTTCTAATAGGTAGCAGTGAGATACAGTAATATTTCAACTGACAACCCTGCTACCTGCGATACCGACCACTACATGAATGCCTATTAGCAGTTACACAATCTTCAACGAGAAAAATCACTCAAACGTACCACTATCCTAACACACGCAGGGTTGTGAGATCTTACATACTTAAATACAGAGCCTCATTATTTTATCCGCGCAAAACCAAACCAAATTACGAGGCACTTAAGTGTAACACTTTCATATTAGTCCCTACTACAATTTAATCACTCTCGCCTCAGTGGCTGCACACTTATTATTATACACTGAAAAAATGACTGAACTTAGCTTCAACTCCCAAATCACTACTGAGGGTTAACAGCTTTTATACTACTAGACAATGAGCCTCGCCCCTTTCTTATGATCCCCATACTACCCATATCAACCAAGTGGAAACTAACACATATTTACGTTTCCTCAAAAAATACCGCCTGTGTTCCCCTGTCACTCACTGAACTACAGCTCAGCCCTTGAGAAAACCCGGTGCACTCACCCCACATTGAAGAAATTATAGGCATTTTTGCTCCTTCCGTTGTCACCAAACGTCGCCTGATGGCCTTGGAGATCCCACTTCAGACATCACACTGAAGGGTATGGTGGTGAGTGGTGGGCTGGGAGGCCACTGGAAACACTGTTAGTAATTAAGAATGACTTTTATTGACTGCAATACGTGGCACAGTGAGACAACCAAATGTCCCTCTGTTGTACTTGACCGCCGCTGACAAGGTCGGCAGTTGTCTGCTGAGACGGACGGCACCCTATTATGTTGCTGATGGCAATCATGTGTTCGATGTCTCGGCCGTTGACGTCATCAGTGCACCACTTTCCCCACGTTGTGGAGCCCTCACAGTATTACCGCGGCAGCACATGAAGAGACCTGAGTGTGGGGTATGACTCGCTGGCCAATGGCAAGAGTCGGACAATGGCTGGTGCTGTAGTGCTAAGTCCCACGAGGAACTCATTGTTGTCGGCAGCAGGCACGGACGGCAGGTTGACGGGGCTGTGGCACCAAGCCCTATGAAGGACTGGCGATGCTGCTGATTACAGGCGACGAGAAGTGACCCTGCTTCAAAATGCAGATTTATTCATATACCTCCGGAGCGCATTTGTTTTGCTAAACCCAGCACTAGTAGCGTCGCCCATAACAAGACACTTGCCCTGGTGTGGTGACATCGCCCTGCTTGTTACACGGTTACCATTGTGCGTTGTAGTTTACTGTTGCACACAGCTATCCTTGCCTTTCAATCCTCTGTGTCTGTTATTGTGATCCACATGTCACACTGGTGACTACCAGCTGACGGCTGCTAACGCAACACTCTATGGTGGTTGTCTCATACTTATTTTTACTTTTGCTAAAGACTTATAACGTTTGCTTTAAGACTGGGTAACAGTAATACACGGCGTAACAAGTTACCCTCATCCAGCCAACAGCCTTGTCAGAGACGATGGAGCAGCGGGCAGAGATTCAGGGCATTCTATTTGCCTTAGGGAGGAAAACTGCCCCTTAAAGGAGGAAAGATCAGGAATGATCAATGGCATGAGGATGCAGAAGGCAATGGAAGTCACTGCATTAAAGACACATATAACTGAAAAGCATCATGATGACATGTCCGTTGGCAAAAGATTTCATATTAGTCCCCCATTCGAATTGCCAGTAGGGGAGTGCCAATGGGGAGGGGACCTTGACAAACAATGGATAACATTCTATGCGTCGGAGAGTGGAATATAGAAGTCTGAAAGTACTAGGAAAGCTAGAAAATTTGGAAACGGAAATGCAAAGGTTCAGTCTAGATTTGGAGGGGGTCAGTGAAATGAAATGGAAAGAAGACAAGGATTTTTGGTCAGACGAATATACGGTAATTTCAGCAGCAGCAGTAAATGGTACTACAGGATAGGGATTCTTTATGAATAGGAAAGTAGGGCAGAGAGTTATCTACAGTGAACAGTACAGTGATAGAGTTGTTCTCGTCAGATTCGACGTCAAATCATCGTCAACAACGATGGTTCAGGTACACATGCCAACGTCGCAAGCACGACGAAGAAAGAATATGAAGATACGAAATGGGAAATTTAGTTTGTAAAGGGAGATAAAAATCTAATAATCAAGGAGATTGGGACGCGGTTTTAGGGGAAGGAATAGAAGAAAGGGTTACGAACAATATGAACTTGGCAGCAGAGAGGAAAAAGCCTAACCGAGATCTGCAATAAATTTCATATAGTAATAGCGAATACCTCGTTAAAATATCGAGAAAGGAGGTGGTCTACTTGTATAAGACCCAGAGACACTGAAAGCTTCCAGCTGGATTACGTCATTGTCAGATAGAGATTCCGAAATCAAATTCCGAATTGTAAGGCGTACCCAGACGCAGATATAGACTCAGACCACAATTAAGTAATGATGAAGAGCAGACTGAAGTTTAAGTAAATCGTCCAGAAGAATAAGTGGGATACTGAAGTAGTGAGAAATGATGAGACAGTTCGAAGTTCGCTACGGATGTGGATACTTCAGTAAGAAATACCAGAGTAGGCAATTCGGTTGAAGAGGAGTGTACATATCTAAAAAGAGCAATCACAGATGTTGGACATACTAGAAACTGTGAAAAAACTTTGGGTAACAGAAGAAATACTTTAACTGATCGAAAAAAGAAAGAGTACAAAAACGTTCAGGGAAATACAAGAATACAGCAATTGAATCCCTCAGGAATGAAACGCGTAGGAAGTACATTACAGTAAAGGCGAAATGGTTGCAGAAAAGATGTGAAGCTTATTTTTCCAGTTATTCTGGTTTGTCAACTTAAAATTTGCACCCTGTTCAACGACGAAGAGATGACGAAATAAAAGAAATGTTCAAGAGTAAGATTAAAATTCAAGGTGAAAGGATATCAGTGATAAGACTTGTTGATAACATTGCTATCCACAGTGAAAGCGAAGAATTCTAGGAACTGTTGAATGGAATGAACAGTCTAATGTGCACAGAATATGGATTGCTTGTAAACCGTAAAAAGATAACAGAAATGAGAAGCAGCAGAAATGAGAATAACGAGAAGCTTAACATCAGGATTGATGGTGACGATGTAGATGAAGTGAAGGTCTATTACCTAGGCAGCAAAACAGCCAGCAACGGACGGAGCAAGCAGACTAGCACAGGCAGAATGGGCATTCCTGTCCAATATAAGTCTACTGGTCTCAAACATAGGTCTTAATCTGAGAAATAAATTTCTGAGAACATACGTTTGGAGCACGTCATTGTATGACAGTGAATCAGGGACAGGGGAAAACCGGAACAGAAGAGAACGGAAGCGTTTGAAATGTGGCGCTACAGAAGAATGTTGAAAATTAAGTGAACTGATAAGGAAAGAAATGTGGAGGTTCTCTGCGAAAGAAGGATGATATGGAAAACACTGACAATAGGAAGGGACGGGATGATAGGACAAGGGTTACGATATCAGGGAATAACCTCCATGTTACTAGAGGGAGCTGTAGAGGATAAAACCTGTAGAGGAAGACAGAGACACGAACACATCCAGAAAATAATTGAGAACGTAGGCTGTAGGTGCTACTCTCAGATGAAGAGCTAAGAGCAAGAGAGGAATTCGTGGCGGTCAGTCAGAAAACTGATGTCTCAAAAAAAATTATGAGTTATTGACATCCAGGAAGCAACCTTGAAGCATGCCGTATTTTAAATTTTCTTGCCTCAGCAGACACCGTGCGCTGGCGGTGGGCTTTAAAAGGACAGCTGTCTGTAGATATCTCAAGTAACATGTGTTGCACCATGCCCAGACAGCCTGCTCTCGCAACGCTTAACTCTCGTAACTCTTAAGTCTCCTAGCTGTTCTGCGATGCAGTTCTGATTTTTTCGATCAAATAAGCAATCGTCTGAATATCACAGATAAGTCACCTTCGGTCTGTGAGAATTTTCGATCGAACAAGCAAATTAGATTCTGTGGAGACCAGGAGAATCGCTGACACTGAGTTGTTGAGCTGTCAATTTTGACGTGAGAAGTTACTAACGGTATGTGACACAAGTTCTAGCGTATGAGGAGAGATATCGGCGAGTAACTGTGCTCCATCTGGTTATTATAAAGTTTGCAGTTATACGAATCCCATGTAACAAAACTTGCTCGTTGTTAATGGAAAGGTGCCGATGTCGTCGAGATTAGATTTTAAAGGGTGGAGCAGATACAGATTGTGAGCGACGTAAACCTGCTAGATTAGAGCATAAACAGATGTACTAGATCATCGAACACATTGTATGAGTGTTATGATGGTAGCAAGTAGTTACTCGATAGAGAGTTTTTCAACACGTCTTCAGATCCGATAATATAGATTTATTGTGAACATTCGTGAGGCTTCAGAATATGTGATTCCCTTTGTCGCGATATTCGCCAACCCATACAGCTCTTCTTGCTACGCGTATTTTGATAAAAAAAATTAAATCTTTCTGGTTCTTATAAGTGGAAAGCAACTTCGACGTATTTCGATTTTCATCATTTCTGTTTCCAATGTAATTTTACTGCTTAGCTCTTAGCACAGCAAACAGTATTATACTAATTTCAAGTAACAACCCTTATTCAATGTTTGCAACATTCGCAGTATTTTGCGCTTGCTCGATAGATACTCCAGCAGACACTACTGTATCGGTATAAGTTTTTTACTTCTTCATTTACTATGCCTTAAACACTCTATCTCGCCCCATGGGTGTTTTCACTATTAATTTAGAATTTTCGCAGCAAATTTTTTTATGGCACTCCAAGAGCTACAAATGACAACCTTAAAGGCAGATAAAATACAATGCACGCGAGAACTAGCCAGCTACAAAGAGTTACAATGTCTCCTCAAGCAGTTAAAAGCACATGTTTTCGCACTTTCTCTGGATAACAATGTAAGTTCCTAGGAGCGTAAACAGTATCTACGTACGAGAGGCCACATACATCGTCCTTAGTTCTCGTAGGCTTGACACAGCAGTAACAGTGAGCATCATTTCTTGTGTACAGTAAATTGTCCACCATGGTTCGTGAAAAACCCTGTGTTTTTACTGCTGAATTTCGTTTGACGTTCTCCCTGTAAGCTGATGTGGCTTATACTGCTAGTCCTTGTTTTGGCCGAAACGCTTAATGGGGATCACCACGCAAGTAACAAGGACGTGCCCGAGTTCAATATTATTCGTCCGTAAGGGGACTTCCATTTCATCTTGTTTTGTTTGTGAGTACCTGGGTACAAAGACTTCTTTGCACCTGCACTATTGGAGCATGTATTTTCTATGTTTAGGTATCTTTAAAATTTTTTCATTGTCTGTTCACCTTCATCTAGAAAGATTTGTCTTCACTAGCTCTACTGGTGTGTGTATATTTTCTGGGTTTAGGAACATTTAAAATTTTTCATTGCCAGGTAACTTGCCTTTAACTGCGGTACTGGTGCATTTACTCTGTGGTTTTAGGTATCTTAAAAGTTTTAACTATCAATTAAGACTACAAGGTCCGTTTATGTTTTGCAGCTTATCCAGTTATGTAAATCATACGCTGTTAACTCCAAATGCTTGTGATTCAAACGGACTCAGATGTCTGCTCTCATTTTCTCTGTCATATGTGGAGGCACGGGTGCTATTTGCCATTTATATATCATGTGAATTTAATTTATTACCTGTGTGTGTTTTAGAATCTGTACTGAATTGAGCAACCGTTTGGGGCGTGGGACGAGCTCAAGCCAGTTACTGCTCATAAGTTAATCGATGTGTTTCAGCCCTTTTATTTGCTTTGGATTTGTGTTTGGTTGTTCTTGATGAACTGGTCATGGTTGTCGCTTTGATAACGTTCACTTTCTTAAAGCCTATATAGACGTTGTGTATTCCATTATCTTGGAAGTTTTTATGTTTAAACTATGCGCACATTGTGGTCTTTGTTTTACTGATTTCCAAGTAGCAAAAACTATTGTTAGATCTGGCAAGTACCGCAGGCGATTTTCTAATCTTTATAGAGTTCAAATAATGTATTTAATTTTGATAACAAAAAAGGAATTCTCTGTGCTGTTATAGAAGCTATAATTCAAACTTTTCATTTGTGGTGTGCCTGTGAGCTTATTGGTTCATAATTGCTTAAGTTAAACTTAGGCTCTGTGGCGAATTAGTATTGGTCATCTTTGCCGATGTTAAATTTGGCCTCTGTGGTAAATAAATGGGTTAAAATGAGTTATTTTCCTTATGTTCACTATCTTTCCACTCCCATATCTTAGCTCTCTACCATTTCAGTATTAGAGCTGAGACGAAACTTAGTTCAAGTAGGTAATTACTCAATAATTTGTACGATATTTCTTCATCACGACATCAAGAGCTTACAAACAGTGTCGTGAGAAGGTGCTATTGAAGTAGCATTCACTTCTAATTCTTATCAAGGTTTATTATGCCCTCTGAAAATAAAGTGGACGTTTTTACTAAAAGTAATGATTGCACACATGTGACAGACAATATTGCATTTGACTCTCGACTTGGCATAATATGATATTTGTGCCAGTTAGACATTAGCAACTCTCAACTTGCTGAAAATGCATTTTGCAAACCTCAACTTGTGCTGAGAAAAGCACACATACATTTTGTCGAGTCACTGATATATCTCCTGCTTGGAGATTGCGAAAGTACTGGCTGAGTGGCTAAGTACTTCTACTTCTCTGAACAAGAAGCCAGGTAATGTCTCGCCAGGAAAATACGCTATTTCATCTTACTGTCATATAGCTATCACTCTGTGGCAGCAAAAGATGAAGTTCATACCCTAGCATAAAGCCACTATTATAATACACAGAGCAAAAGATATAAAACTGCCGGCCGGAGTGGCCGAGCGGTTCTAGGCGCTACAGTCTGGAACCGCGCGACCGCTACGGTCGCAGGTGCGAATCCCGCCTCGGGCATGGATGTGTGTGATTACCTTAGGTTAGTTCGGTTTAAGTAGTTCTAAGTTCTAGGGGACTGATGACCACAGATGTTAAATCCCATAGTGCTCAGAGCCATTTGAACCATGTGAACCATTCTTCTGTAGCACCACATTTCAAACGCTTCCGTTCTCTTCTGTTCCGGTTTTTCCCTGTCTATGATTCACTGCCATACAATGACGTGCTCGCGTATTGGCACTACTGATAAAACCTTTCGGTTAACGAAGAAAGTTCGGTGGCGTACCACACTTTACACGCTCAATGGAACTTCAAATTAAATATTTCCACTTCTAAATTGTCTGTATAACTTATTAAAATGCACACAGTTCGCTTACTGACAAAGTAAAATTCATTTAGAGTACTACAGATCCAACATACAGGCTAAAGTACACCAAGACTTAACAAAGTAAACAATGACATCAACACAAAAAGCATTTGCCTTACATCTTGGAATGAATGGCAACGTGATCAGAAGGCCTACAACAGTACAGTACTAACATCGTCATCTTTGCTGTTACACAACGGAAAACTATATTCCCTCTGTAATATGTATTAAAATGTTTTTTCGTAATTAAAGTTAGCATTACAGCCTTTTATTCTGTCTGCAATATACATTATAATATTGTTGCCTCATCACAGCAAGTATTACAGATAGAGAGAGAGGAAATTTACTGTGGTGTATAAATCAGAGAGATGATGCTACGGCAGATGTGGAAATAATGTATGTAATCTTTTTGGTATTGTGTGCATGCGTGTGGAATGAAAATTTGTGAAGAGGTAGTACAGCAGATGTGGAAATATGTGAGCACCATTACCATGCATACTATGAAGTGGAGAGAATTATGATCAACAGAGATTTATTGTCAGTGGTGAGAAAGGTGGTTAGTGGAGAGAATGTTGGTCAGTGGAGAGTGATGGCTGCCATTGTACATAAATATCTTTGACTATCACTATCTTTGACTTCATGTGTGCATGCATGTGTTCTCTCTCTCTCTCTCTCTCTCTCTCTGTGTGTGTGTGTGTGTGTGTGTGTTTTGTGAATAGTTCAAAAATAGGTATGCATTTTTTTAAAAATTACTAATAACCACCATTCCTAATATTAAAATTTCTCACTAGTTTTCAACTTTATGGTGTCCATCTCCTGATGAGATCATCAAAAAAAGGGGCGTGGCTTGTGCTCTCATAGATGAAGGGTTGTAATCTTACGATGTAGTTGAAAGGTCAATGACCTGGGTCAGTCATGTGCAAGCAAATGAGCCGGAATCTTCACAGCCACAGCAGTACCCTCACTTGAATTTATCATCGTTCTGGCTACCTAAGTACTAGTAAATACCGTTTCAATAGCAAGTAAATCAGTCATAGTTCGCAAATAGCATGGCCGCCCATGTCCCCCGACTTGAAGCTATCAGATATTTTTGTGTGGGGATATTTAAAAGATGTGGTGTGTTCTAGCCCCGATAGTAGTGCGATGAATTCCGGAAATGCATTGCGGCTGGTTATCAAAGCTTTCAGAATATGCCTGGGATTTTTGAACGTATGCGGGCGTCAATGAGGGGATGTGCTGAAGCCTGCGTTCACATGTACTGTGTCCGTGTACAACAATTGTTGTATTACAGTTGACTCCAAGTGAATTGTGTCAGTAGTCGTATGCGTCGTGATATATTGCGAATTTTTTAACATTTGCAAGTGACGCTGATTCTGTTACTATCAACTGTACGCCTAAACGTATATTGCGCTCTTTAAGAAATTTTTAATAGTA